>NW_024467138.1:1237753-1901396 GCF_000820605.1 Sporothrix brasiliensis 5110 | reverse complement strand
GGGGAAGGGGGGGGGGGGGGGACGGAAGGCTCGACATGGCCAGTCAGGGCAGCAGCACAATGCGACAAGACTCTAATGCGCTAAATTTTAGGTGGATAGAAGGATGAGCGAGTGGAAGGTGCAAAGGGGCGGGATTACACCTAGGCCTGCGAGGTGCCTGCCGTTCTTTCGAGCTCCTTATTCTCGTCACAATGAACATACAGAGATCAGGAGTTTTGATGGGCGTACGTGTGTTCTGTAGTAGTAAGTATTTCGTAGTATTCATTGATCTGACGACGAACCCTTCGATGTTCTGTCCTTAACGGGCCGTTTTGTGATTGGCTCTTTCTGTCCTGGGAGCAGGGGTCTAGCGCGAGATACTTAGCCAGGGCCAGAAGGAGCAAGTGGATCCTTGCTCCATACCCTAGGGCCGCTATTTTAGAGATGGACAGGCCCTGTGAGGAAAAGAGCAGCAAAATCAATGCATGCACAGGCTCGGCACTAGGCGAAACGAAAGATCAGGGGGAATATTACCCAGGAAGTCAGGCCGCCCCCAGCCGGCAATCGATGGGAGAAGACGTGTGGCAGGCTGTGAAGCGTAGCACGAGCATGCATGTACATTTGGCCGCGGGTGGTAGAAAAAAAGAAAAAAAAAAGGAAAGAGCAAAGGACAAAAACGACGAGCGAATCTGGAAATTCTGGAGGACGGGAGCATTAATGGCCAGAACAATGCGCTTGTACGGCAGGATGTAGACGAACGCAGACTGAGAATGGAAGTAGCAACCGGGCGACCAAAGAGAGACCAGAAGAAGGCAAGAAGCAAAAGACATAGCGGCCGGAAAGAGCGACAGGAGGCGACGTGACTTGCGCAGGGTGTCCCGACGCTCTGACCTTTTGATGGACTCCAAGACACACCAAAACATAGCACAGAACGGAATAGAACAGCAACAGGAACAAAAGGCACACACGGAGCCTGCTCGACGGCCAATCGACACCTGGTTGGCTCGCAAGCACTTTTCTCACGACACTTCAGTTCCCAATTGGTAATCGTTCACAGCATGACGAGGAGGTGAAAAAGGTGTCCGTTGCACCCGGCGGCATGACCTGTGCTTGGGGGCGGCACATCTTGCTTTCGTGACGGCTCAGCGGCTCTTGTCTCTATTTGGGGTCGCGGGTGCCCAGTTTGGCCATTTGTTGCCGTCTTGGTGTCCCGATTATTCCATATTCTCCCACTTTGTTTTTGCGCACAAGCCGCCTGGCCGCTCATCCAGCCGCACAGAGGACCAAGAAAAGGCAAGCGGGCGACTGTCGATCGAAACAAAAAAAGGCAATACGGAGACCGGATAATGGGGTATGTTTGAGCAGGAGGAAGGAGGGAATGATGCGGGGGCGCGAGGTATGGAAAAGTATCGACATCGAAAACGACAAATGAGGCAAGGCGGCGACAGGAGCCCAGATGCGGCTGGCAGCGGTGAGTGCTGAACGACGAGTGTTGATGCCAAAGAAGCAAATGCCTGCCGCTCCCTAAATCCGCTGAAAACTTCAAAAGCTGAAAAGCAGAAAGAGACGACGCGAACGAAGGCCCAGAACCCACAATAGGGAGAGCCTTGTCTCGCACGCTATTTCTATACTTCGTCTCGCTTGTTGGCTGTCAAGAGAAACAACCAAGACAAAGGCTCCACCGAGGTGCGTGCCCTCGCGGCTTTCCTGTTTGTCTGTTGTGCGTCTTTTACCCTTCCTCACCTCTTCTGGCATCTCTTCTGGTCGCCTTCTTGGCTTATCCTGTCGACATCGTTGCCCATTTGGGTTTGAAATGTCTCGCGCTGGCCGTTTTTCGAGCTGTTCGAGCACTGGTCTCTCGGCAATATTGTGAGACAATACAGGGGTATGCACCCAGCGCATCGAACAAGCGCAGCGAACCAGCGTACTATTTCCGGAGTATGCCGCAGTTTTCAAAGTACCTTAAAGCATGAAGAGGACATCGAGACAACTCTGCCGGGCCCCAGACGACATCTCGCCTTCGCTGCAGTCAAGTGGACGCATGGTGGACGAACAGAAACATTGTTTGATGCGACAGCCGAATTTCCGTTAAACAGTCCATAATGAGACGAGGGCGTCGACGGTGCATTGATGGCGATTCATTGACGACAACTATCAAGACGGCCGATACTGTACACTGGCGACGACGCATCCTATATGCCCACCCAAACCGGGCCGCAGACGGTGGCCGACGAACGAATCCCTTGGCACAGCTATATGTCGTATGTCGTACACCTTGCGACGTATCTCCCACTCTTGTCCGCTAGTTTCATATCATCGCCTCGTCTCCTCCCGTCTGGTCATGTTGCTACCAACCGGGCTGGAGGTGCTATTTGGGATGCGGTCGAACATCGCCTTTCCCCTGAACATCAGTCACTGACTTTCCCAGCGGCATTGTGTTTTCTTTTGCAATCTTCTTGTTCTTACTCCATTATATCTCACCTCTTCGGCACCCGGCCTCCACACGCTGCTGCGCATAATACAGAGTTCCTCCTACTCCTGTCCTTCTATTGGCAGCGCTGCTGCCACCACACCCTCTTGGTTGAAACAGCCTGTTTTAGCCGCAGTGCGGGCCTTATTTCTGGAGACTGCAGACAATCTCTCGGCCTTGCAGGACAGCGAACGTCTACTCCGTATTAAAACTGAGTACGAATTAAGAGTTTCCACTATTATTCTGGATATCGAATGGGCGCGCCCATTCCTGCGGTTGACTGGTCCGGCTCTGTAGAGAATCCATCCTGTTTGGAATTCTTCCCTCGGACAGTACTTTTGTATAAGCCTCATGAAAAGAGGCGACCCTTTCTTTACTTCTTTCCCCCCTTGTCTCGTCGCACGTCTCTTTTGTCATATTTCTCCGCCCGTCACACAGCCAGGTTCAATGCGGATCCCGACGTGATCATCTTTCCCGAGCAGTGAAAAACGACCGGTTAAGATATGAGATGACGAGATGATGAGATGACCAAATGACAAGACGGATGGTTCCAAAGGATGCGCAAGGACCTACGTCGTATTCTTCAAGATCAGGAATGCCCTGTGACACTGTGACACAGCTCAGCACAGCACACTATTCCAAGAGGGCAATGCCAACGTCGGCACATTGCGGACACCAGCGGGACTCCAAGCGAAATGCATCTTTGCCTAGCGGGATGAGCGAGGGCCTCAAATCTAACGAAATCCCCGGCCATGGCCATGTGGCCAGCGAACCCACTCCGTGGACAAAGTCAGTTTTTCTTCTTCTTCTGCCACCGTTGTCCCCCCTTCTTATAGTTCAACTTCCGGACCCAGCACCCAATCCGCCCCGAACGGCCGGGCTGGACCGGTAGCTTGTCTGTTATTTCTTTAAACGCTGAATTTTGAAAGACGAAGGGAAGAAGAAATCCACCCCTTGCTTCCCCAAAGTTCTTATGCTTCACGGCGCTACCTCTCACCCCATTTGTATTGTCTTGTCACGAAACAGCAAGCCTCTGATATTGGGACCACAGTCGGTTAGTTTCCTCATCGCTGGACGTCGTGGCGGAGTAAACCCACAGAACAGAGGCAAAGAAGCCCACGATTGGAAAGGGGTGCTCTCCGCACGCTTTGGGTGGAGTTCATCTTGGCGTTGAGAGTGCTCCCTTGCCTCTTACACAGGGCATAAACTGCCAACCTCATGGATCCTATGCCTCTTCTGGCATGACGGACTGATGCATCACGTTTCTTGATCCTGGTCAAAAACGAAATGTGTTTTGTGCGCGCCAAGTACGATGCGGTGGGGGCATGCTTGGAAATTGGAACTGTGCCACATGTACGAGGTGAAGGCTGAAGGTGAAGGCTCTCCAGAAAACGGGTGCAAGCCTTCAACACAAAAGTGGCATGGTCATAAAACTCACAGCGACTCATCAGATTGCAGAGAAAACGACAATGTGGACAGTCTTATGCACTTTATAGCCCCCGTTATTACGGCGTATCTCTGGGAGTGCGTCGACGTCGCATCTAACAGGCACATGCCGAAGAATCAGTGAATCGGGATCAAATTGTGCCTGGTCAGTGCAGTTTGTTAGCCTGTGCCTGTCCTGAATTGCATGCCTGGGGCAGTTTCTGTGGTTCCTGAATATGGAGGAAGGATCCTTGGACGTGAGGTGAACAGTCCTGGAAGAATGAAGAACGGCATGCCCCTGACAGGCCTTCCTTTCCCCTTCCTCACGATGCTCCTTGCGTCTTGTCGTTTTGCTATTGTCAGGGTTGTATCTGTTATTCGAACAAACTTCGAACAGAGAAATAGACACTGCCACTGTCTCCCTTGTTTGCACTATCTTGCACTCTCTGGAGTTTTTCTCACAGCCTTGGACATTGACACCACGATCACGACGCCACGAACCTTCCCAACCCAGGGCAGCCAAAATGAAATAAACATGACTGGTTTTCACCCGCAATATGCATGGCCTACGACGTACTCTGGATGCCACCCGCAACCAAAGTTCTGCTGCAGAACACTTCCGCCCTGGCCGGCTTTGGGCAACTCGGGAAGCGGCTGCCCGCATATTGTCATATTTCATTGTCACATTTCACCTGCTTCGTCCTATGCTACTCTGTTCTTATGTTTATCTTTGCTTCTTTTCTTCTTTCGTCTTCTCCCGCTTCGAGGCGGGATACCCGGTCACCCACAGTCGTCCATAGTCGTACGCCGTATCAAGATGCAAATACCACCATCCCTTGCCACCAATGGCTGAGACTTGGACGGGGAGAGCCTCGCCGACAACGACATCCGCCTTGTGCAGCCATCCACCTTTCGTGTTAGAGAGTATTGGTGTCCATTGGATGTTGTCCGCCGATGCTGTTCGTCGGCTGCTTCTTCTGCGGCTTTCCAGCTCTTTTCTGGTGTCAGTTTTGTTGTCTCTACATTTGTCCTCCCAGCCTGTCCTCCCACACCACCGTCGTGGGACCGCCGTGGTGCACAGAGCAGCCACTGACGTATAATCAGAACGCATCGTGTGCTCCCAGGCCCCATATCCAAATATATATATGCATACGTCGTATTATTTCATGTGCATCTCGGTGGTCGATTTGCATCGTAACACAACATACAATGTATATGCTATGGCCACTCCAGCGGCAGGTACGCCAGCCTGGTGCGGCTGCCTTTTCGATACTTGCCGCCGATCCTTCTCTTTTCGGCGACACGGAGCACCAACTTGATTTGGTTTCGGCGCTGCGCTAGTGTTTTTCAATCATCTTCTGTATTACTCGGTATCTTTTGCACCTTTCATCTCATTCTCCTGACACCGGCATTTCCCACTTACACTCGCGCTTTTCAGCTTGCCTAGCCCAATTTCCCGTTTTCGTTGCTTCTTCTTCTGCTCGTCGCATCGCCCATCGGCCACTAAATCACAGTGGCTGTATGCTGGTGCAAACTGCCATTGGGCGCTCAAAGCAACCAACCGTACCTCGTCTGTAAATATCCACTTAGTCTCACAGGAACTGCAAAAAGGATTTCGCAAACCGGCGCGCAAACGAAAATGAACTAACGACTGTGCGTCGTTTGTTGATGCCCCCGTAGATCGGACTGGCGCTTTGGCGACAGATCGTACCTTCCTCACTAAAAGCAACGCGGCTTCACCACAATTTTTTTCTGCCGCCTCAACCTGTCTTCCTTCCTCGAGCCTCGTGCCCGCCTCGCAACTTCCTCGCCCCGAACCGCGCCTTCCTCCTGGCTTTGTGTGTGCTACCCTACGGTCGCAACTTCCCGCTTGGCGACTCTGGCTCTGACCTCATCCTCTCAGTGTCCATCGCACCTGCTTGTCGCAACTTGACGCGCCGCCTTCCCTCGCCCCGCGCACCACAGCTCACCCCGTGAAGCCTTCCTGCACTCCGACTTCGCCATGGCTTCCTCTGCCATTCACATGACCCATCTCGGCGAGCGGTGTACGTCTCGCCCCCAATTGCTCTCTTTAACTCTCGCTCTCTCGCAGCCTTGCACCTCTTGCTAACGAGTCAGCATTCAACCACAGCGCCGGCAACGACGCCGAGGCCGAGTATGACCGTCTCCGCGACCTCGCCCGCAAGGAGGCAGGCAAGCGCTCGTCCTGCATGGACCGCTCCCACCAAGCCTACCAAAAGGGCGACGGCGCCGGCGCCAAGGCCCTGTCGGAAGAGGGCAAGAAGCACGCCGCGCAGATGGACATGTACAACCGCCAGGCGTCCGACTACATTTTTCGGGAGAACAACGCCGTCGGCCGCGTCGCCGCCGACACCATTGACCTGCACGGCCAGTTTGTCGAAGAGGCCGAGCGCATCCTGACGGACCGCATCCGGGCTGCCCAGTCCCAGGGCCAGAACCACCTGCACGTCATTGTCGGCCGTGGCAACCACAGCGTCAACCACATCCAGAAGATCAAGCCGGCCGTCGAGCAGCTGTGCCGCGAGCTCGGCCTGCAGTATGCCACCGAGCCGAACGAGGGCCGCATCTACGTGAACCTGCAGGGCGGTGCCGTCAACGGCGCGCCGCCGCTGCCGCCGCAGCCGTCGGGCCACCTGGGCGGCTACCATGGTGGTGGTGGTGGCGGCGGCGGCTACCCGAGCCAGCCTCAGAACAGCTACGCCGGCGCGGCGCACGGCAACCAGTACCCGTACCAGCAGCAGCAGCAACCGCACTACCAGCAGCACCACCAGAACCAGCACCAGAACTACAACAGCAACAACAACAACAACGACCAGATGGAGCAGCAGATCGAGCAGGCCGTGGTCAAGTGCTTGCCGCGGTTGCTCAAGAACTGCTGTACGATCATGTGAGCTTGCCTGCGGTGTGGGCGCGGGTAAGCGCTGTTGGGTCGCTACGTGGTGTTATTGGGCGTGCGCCATTTTTATATCCTGGCAATCTTTTTCTATCTGTTTTCCCTATTTCTTTTGGGATATCTCCTTGGACACAATTGTGGATAACGTCCAGGACAAAAGCCGGGGTTCTAAGGCTGTCATGCGCTGGATCGGCCCCGCGGTCAGGCGCTTTTGCAACATGTAGTTATATTGTTTACATAGATCTCGTTTTCATGAATCTGTTCCTTCGTATATATGTAAACGGGTGCCTTCTATTCTGTTCCGTCCGTCTCCTGTATAGCTAGATAAGACAAATAAAATGTAACAAAGTTATTAAATGGGTGATACAAAGGTACGCGGTGGGCTTGTACAATCGAGAAAAGTGAGCGGCGTCCGAAAGAGAAAGGGTGTGACATCCTCTCTCCCCTCATCATACCGGCACTACTTTTCGTCTCGCTGTTTTACATGCAGAGCTGCTCTCTGCCCCAGCTCCGGGTTAAGCAAAGCCTCTCGTAAATCCTTACGCCTGCGTCCGGATGTCCTTGGCCGCCTGCTTCAGCGTCCAGTTGCACTCCTCGTACGCCCGGCCCGCGCCAAAGCCGAGGCCCACGACGGCCGGCCACGCTCGCCGCTTGAACAGCAGCACCGAGAACACCACGCCGAAACCCAGGCCGAGGCCCGACTTGATCACCAGGTTGGACAGGCAGTGGTCCCACTGCTGTCAGTTAGTAGGGAGTTTACAGACAGAGAAACTCCCGCACGGAGCTCATGGGCATCCCACCTTCTCATTCAGAAGCGCCTCGCTGACGGGGCGCGCGACCACCCGCTGTGATGGTGCCGGAGCCGATGCGTCGGACATGGTGTGTAAAGGGGAGGAAGAGAGGAAGGGAGGAGTCTTTAAGGTAGTCGAGGTAGCCGGAAGCCGGGGTCAGTTCAATGTCATGAACGGAGACGATGCGCTGGACAAAGCAAAACAGGTCAGCAATCCGCCAGCAAGCTTTCAGCATAACCAATTCAATGGGCAGACAAACGTTGATGCAGTCGCTGTTAGAAATGGATGTCGATGGACGTAGGTGGTGTGATGGAGGCTGCGATGGATGAAAAGGGCTGAGGGCAAAGATCAAACGGATGTTCCAATGGAGACAAACGTGACGAGAACAGAGTGCTGGAGCTGTTTGCGACACAGCGAAACTATTAGCGCAGCGAACGGGCAGGCGATTTCGTGTTTTCCGCGCAGACGCGGACTAAACCGGCTAACAAGTTTTTTGCAGGGAAGGAATGGGACCCATAGGGGAGGAAGGTACGAAGTACGAAGTACAAAGATGCGAAAGCTCGCCTCGGTCCAAAGGCGGTGAAACAAAGTGCAGGTACTACCTTCGTCGCCGCTGCAGGACCAAAACCGGCAGAATTCCTTTGGCATAACTTTTTTTCTGCTATCAGAAGGAGCGATGCGAGCCACTGCGTAGAGACGCATGGAGAGAGGAAGCACAACATAGTAAACGCCCCCTTTCATATTTTGGCCAAACAACATCGTCAGTCCACACGGCACCACGATCACGACGTCACGCAACCTGCAGCTTGGCCAAAGCTGCTGTTGTTAGCTTGCCAAGAGCGAATTGGTGCCTTGCCAGCACCGTTCCCGCACGGAATAGAGTCGTGATAGTCTTACGGTTCGCTCGCCTCCACCTCTCGCCCTTCACCTCGACGACTCTTTCGTTCTGCTGAACAGCTGCCATGGCTGAGGAGGCTCTCCTCAAAGCTGCCCGGTCGTTGGACCAGGGCGGCCCCGAGACAGTGGTCTCCAAGCTGCAGCGTCTCTGGGACGCCTTGGCTGCCACATCCGCATCCACATCCGCCGCCGGCCGCTTCCATGCCTCCGAAGAGGTTGCCCTCCGGTGGCTTCTCAAGAACATGCACTCGTCAAGCTCCGGCCCCGTCAGCCCCGAGACCGAGACCCTGCGTCGGTGGCCCCTCACATGGCGCATCCTGGCGTGCATCTTTGGCCGCATCCCGCTCTTCTCGCTGGCCAAGTCGCTCGCCGACCGCCGTTTTGTTTCTGTCCTGCAGCAGACTGCAAAGGATCTGGCGACACCGAATGCAGCACTGTCTTCGTCGGCCCAAAGCTCCCTCAAGCGGAAACGGTCACAGGACGCCCGGTTCGACCTGGCCTCGCTGCGAGAGCTGCAGAATTGCGTCGTCTCGGCTGGCGCTCTGTTCGAGGCCCTGCGTGTTCTTCTGACTCGTCTGGACGATGGCCACGACAGCACGGCTGCGAGCGCCTCCTCGTCTGCCTCCATTTTGTCGCCGTACGATCACATGGGAGCTGAGCACATCAAGTCCTTTTTCAACGTGCCGGCGTCCGACGCCAACGCCCTGCTCGAACCTCTTTTGAAGATATGCAGGCTGGCTCTGACGACTGAAGAAGGAGTTGATGTTGGCGGTTGGGACTCTGGCGACGACAGCAAGCCGAGTACATCAACACCCATCGATGGCCAGGCCTCGTGGATTTCTACCTTCTCGACACTATGGGAGCTGCGTCTACAGGGCCCCAACGACGCTTTTGACGTCGCAGGCCGGTTGTCGCTTGATGGCCTCAGTCTGCTTGGCCGTCTGCTTGATGTTGTGCCGTCCACTACCACTACCACTACCAGATCTGCGCACCTTCTGGACCCTGCATTGCAGCGTCGCTGGACTGCCGGCCTTTTGCGCTTCTTCACAAACAACCTTGTGCTCACGGCTCGGTCGTTGTTCGTGAACCTGAAGGACGTCAACGCTTTATCGATTGCGACGTCCAACTCCGCCGCGAAGACCGACGCTAACGATTACATCGTGCGGGCCACCACTTTTTTGTACTTGGCGCTTAACGCACCGCGCCTCCTGGCCGGGAGCGGCACGAGCAGCAAGGACAACGAACTCTGGCTGCAGACCGTCTTTGAGACGATCCGGGAGCCGCTTATGGCCAGTATCCTGTCTGCTGAGCGCAAGAACACAGCACTGGCTGGCCTGCTCGACATGGCCGCACAACACAGCATGGCACCGTCTATCGACAGTCTTCAGCAGGTGTGCCAGAAATGTGCACTTCAAAACGACCTACCGAAATCGGCACCAACCACCGATTGGAGGCTACTGGCATCCATTGCACGCTGCGATGCCGACGCGTTCCTCCTGGCTGACAAGGGCGCCAGCCTGCTCAACGCCGCTCTCGAGCAGCTGAGCACGCCGTCGACCGCGCCGCAGTCGGCAGCCGACGCACAGTTCGCCTCCGCTTTCCTGATCTCGCTGGCCCGAGGCTTTGCCGGAAGCCGCAACCTTTCCGGGTTCGTCACACGTTGGCAAGCCGGCATCATTTCTCTGTGCCTCGCCAACGGCACGGCACCACCGGTACAGAACGCCTGGCTGGCCAAGGACCTTCGGGCGGCGGTGGCCGACACCGTGCAAACCGCCCTGTCCAAGGAGCAGCTGTTGTCAGCGATTGCTGAGGTCGAGAATTCGTCTAGCAGCGGTGGAGGTAAGGACACGGCGACTGCAGAGGCGGTGGCTCGCCTTGTCATCTTTGATGCCCTCAGTGCCGGCATCCGTAGCGAAGAGTTTGAAGACGCAGTTCATACCAAGATGCTTGATACCATCCTGAGCCTCGAACTGTCCTCGTCCTCATCCACGCTGCCACCTGAGATTCTTGCCATCCAGTGGCGCCTGGTGCGCCGGACTCTCGCCTGGGTGGGATTCTCGGATGCCGAGCGCATCTGGACAGCCGTCAAGGCATCCTTGAAGAGCCTTGCGGCCAGTAGCAGCAAAAACAAGAGTGCATCTGTGCTGACCGAGGACAAGTTCGAGGCGCTTGTATGCAGCTTTTCGCTGTGGATGGCTGTCAAGTTCGGCGACAAGAGCGAGCAGGCGGCCCGTGAGATGACGTGGGCTTTTTTCACTCCTTTCAAGGAGGAGCTGTCGGCTCTGGTGAAAGATAGCCAGAGCCGGGTGGAGCTTCTACAGGAGGTTGGACGCCAGACGACGGCTGTCAACGGGGTTGCCGAGTCGTTTGGCGGTTCATTCGACACAAAGACGGCCGCTGTGGCGACTTATTTGACGTGGATGCTCTGTGGCTCTTCACGATTTATTGAGTTTACGTTTTTTTTTTTTTTTTTTTTTTTTTTGCGGGTAGTAGGGGCCCTTGGATGGTGCCTCTCACCACCCATCGTTATAGATGCTAACTATTTATCCCAGTGAAATGGTCAAGAGCAGTGACGAGTCGTCTGCCTTCCTCGATGCTCTGCTGGCATGGCAGACGGGCCTGCCCGTACAAAACGATACAACACTAGCCGCCAACGCGCTCTCAACACTGGTCTACAACAATGTCACAAATCTGCAGAACCAGAAGGTCACGAGCAACATCACCGAGGCCCAGGTCAAGCGTCTCGAAGAGGCCGCTGGCAAGCGTAGCCCTGGCCTGAAAGAAACTACCCTCACCTTGTTGCAAACCCCGTCTCACCTTCTCTCTCGGTCCCAGCGAGAACGTATTGTGGCCACCTTGCTGCCTTTACGGCCGCCATCCAGGAAACCAGCTGTGTCCTGGACCGTGGAGGAGATCGTCCTAGCCCTCGACCTCCTGACCAAAGTCACGCACGAACGAGCCTTTGGCGAGATCATATTTGACCGTCTTGTCTACTTCGGCGAGACTGTTGCCGCTACCGTGGAGAACGTGGATGTCGCGTCGGCTCTTGGGGTCTACGACCGCTTTCGGCAGGTGGCCAGGGCTGTTATAAAATCGCCGGCATGCAAAGACGACTGCGCCATTTCCAAAGCGATCCCCACCAATCTGCAGCTCGTTCTGTACGGTGCTAAGCTGGTGGCCCTCAAGGACGTTGTGGCGGATGGATCCGCACAGCTACAAAAGACGAAGGAGCAGCTCGCATCGATTGTCGTCAAGCAGCTTCTCAACCAGCTGGAGAGCAAAGACGAGGACGTGGCTATGACGGGGACAGTCGATGCCACCAACCAAGCCAGCCATCTGCCTCTGCAGCTGCTGCTCACTTTTGACGCCGCCATGGCTGGCGACATCCAGGCGGAGCTTGTCGAGCTTAAGAAGTTCAGCTCCCTCATCAAGAAGGCCACGAAAACGGCAGATGCGCTGTGCGCCAACCACCAGAAGATTGGCTGGAAGTGGAAGGCATTCATTGCGCGGTATACTCGTGGTCAAGAGAGCCGGCCAGCTCGTGACGTCCGCTTTCAGGGCCTCTTCTTGGGCGGCGACAATGGCGAGGCTGCCTCGGTTGCTGCCAACACGACTGCCGCTGTTACAGCTGCATCGGTCCTGCTCGATGGCGACCTGATCCGGGACTACCTCGCCGGCGAGACGGCAGACTACGACCAAGCATCGCTGCTGTCCTACACGGCAGAACTGATCGACGCCCTGGACACGAAGGAGGATCGCGAGACGTCGTCGTTTTCGTCTTCGTCTTCGTCGACTATCGGCCAACTCCTCGCGATTCAGTACCTGCTCGTCCGCCTCTTTGAGACTCCTGGCGCCGCCACAGCAAAGACCCCTGATGGCTTCTATTTTGGTGTCGTCCACAGCAAGCTGGCCCAGAGACTGCCACGCGCCAGCAGTGTCACCGAGTGCAAACTCGTCGCCCAGACCATCCGCACGCTGCTGATGGACGACAAGGCCGCCGGTGCCATGGGCCAGTGGAACGTCGATGCGACACTGGGTGCCGCGGCGTCTGTCGTGGGCCTGAAGCGTGCGGGCATTGCTCTCGGCAACAACGACATGGTGCGGGCGTCGATTGTTGCGTTCGACGGTGCGTGCCAGCTCGTCGAGGCCGTCCTCAAGCGCCACCGTGTCCGGCTGGAGGGCCGGTTTCATCTGCTAGTCGGCACTCTGCAGGCACTGTTGGCCCGCCTGGCGGCCGGTCACCAAGATGAGCTAAAACACAAGTCCGGCCACAGCACCAGCACCAGCACCAGCACCAGCAGCAGCTGGAACAGCGCGAAAAACAGTGTCGCCGTGTCCTGGGCAGCGCAGGCCAAGCGCTTTTCCCGTCTGTTGGAGCTGATTTGCGAGCCGTCGACGGCGGCGGTGACCATGATGACGTCGCGTAAAGGCAGTACAGGCATACCGGCGGCGCCACTGCACTCTGCGACGGATGCGGCAAAACGCTCGGCCGGCCAGCACATGTACCTTGTGCTGATGACGTACATCAAGCTGCAAATCGACGGCGCCGTTCTGTCACGTAGCGTGCGCGAGGCGCTCGAGCCGGGCCTGTTCTCGGTGCTGGCCATCACCCCCGACGGGACGCGACGACTGCTCAACGACGCCGTCGATGCCAGCGGAAGAGCACTCTTCAAGGACCTGTACCGTAGGTGGCTGCAGTTTGGCAAGTGGAAGGGTGTGTAAGGCGGAGGAGGGCATACTTTGTATATATACTCATGCATATAAGAGACATTTGAGATTTTGGTTTCGCATTGTACGCCAGGAAAAAGGGTTTGCTCCTTTTTCTTATGGACACGCCGTGCTGTGTCCTCGTTTTTATGCAGTATTGCAGAGCCGCTAGTAATTACGATGAAAAGAAAATGTTGCTATAGCAAAAGACGTCACGCCACACCACCCAGGCCTATATCTTCTTCTTGTAGGTCGCCGGGTGGCCGTTCTTCTTGCCCCACGACTTGATCTCGCCGTGGAACCACCACAAAATCAAGGGCATAATGAGCGCCATGAGGTACGCGCCCAGCATGTCCAGGAGCCCGTTGCGCGGCGCGCCACCCAGCACGCCCCAGCGCATCACATCGCCCAGCATCGACACCGTCACAAAGTGGTCGCCGCGCTGCAGGCCCTTGATGGCCCTAGCGGCCACCTCATCCGGCGTGAACTGCGGGTCGTCCTTTTCCAGGTGGATCGTCACGTCGGGCTTTGTCTGGGTCTCGCGCGCAAAGCCGGGGCTCAGAATCGTGCCGGGGAACACAATGGACACGCGCACCGGGTTGGTCTGCTCGTACAGCATGACCTCCTGCGTCAGCGTGTCGGCGAGGCCGCGCAGCGCCCACTTGGTCGGCGTGTAGGTCGCATAGCCGGCGACGGGGTACAGCGCGAGCACGGACGCTGTGAAGATGAGGTGGCGCGGCTCCTTGTAGGGCCCGGCCGCGGGCCGCAGCCACTCGCGCAGGATGGCGTGGGCCATCTCGGCGGCGCCCCAGTAGTTGACGTCCATGGCGCGGCGGCCGGCGCCAACGGCGACCTCGGGGGTCTCCTCGGCCCACAGCATCGGCGTGGACATGCCGGCGACGCACCACACAATGTCAATGGGCTTGTCCTCGTTCCAGGCCAGAGCGTCCCGGATGACGGCCGGCGCGTAGTTGGGCACGGCGACGTCGGCCGAGATGTAGTGGAAGCGCTGGGCGCTGGATCTGGCAGCGGCCTTGTGGCATACGGTGAGCATGGGGGCATTATAACGGTAGGATGCGTGGATTTGGATTCTCCGTCATCCATCATCATCCATCACCCACGGGGACCTACCTTGATCTCGGCCACGGTCTCGGTCAGGCGCTCGACGTTCCGGGCCACAACAATGACGTTGGCGCCCTGAGCGGCCAGCAGACGGGCAGCCGAACGGCCCATGCCCTCAGAGGCGCCGGTGATCAGGACGGTCTGAGGAAAAAAAGACATGTCAGCCAGAGTCATGTCGTCTCGTTTGCGAAACAAAAACGCACCTTGCCGTCGACCGGCATCTGGTTTCCTCCGAAAAGGCCCATGGTTGTAGCGGCCAAGGCAGAAGCTCCGACAATGCCTGCAGATGTGAGAGCAAGTGAGCTGGGCATGTCCGAGTTGCGTCTCCGTCAGTCGTTGTTCTCTAAACGGGATAGTAAGGACAAAGGGGTAGAAGTGAGCGTTCTCTATATTTCCAGGACAAACATTGCAGGCCCCTGATAAGCCCCCAATGCCGCTGGCAGGCAGGAGCAGTGGCAGGTTCGCTAACTGGAAGGAACGTTCTGTGTAATTAAAAGTGGGACCGCCAGAGCTCCAGTGACAATATCGCTGGCCAAAAGTGCACGGAATGGGTGAGAAATACGGCTTCAAAATGCGAGTACCCAGTCTCACATTTGGTTGAGACTTCCTCCATAGTAATTGAGGCCCAAGGACATTGCCTACCCTAGCAGCATCTTGGACGCGTGTTTGTGTAGTCGATCCGCAAATGATTCCATATCAGATTACTTGCGACGATGGTGCTGTAAGTAGGGGCGACTACAGTGCAGTTTAGGACCTGTTTAGCTGGCAATGCGCTAAATTGAGGGTCGCTCGACTGCTAAGACTGTATCCCCTGAGCCCATGTTTTGTTGCCAGTGAGGATCAGCTGACAGGATCACCTAAGCTGTCAAACGGCACCCATTTTTATGGGTCTAGCCGATAAGGCGAATAATTTTCTTATCTGGCAGAAAAAGTTACTTGCGCCTAGTAGGGACATCGTCCCAGCAAAATCTCATCTTTTACGCAGGGCCTGCGTCTACGCTGGTTACTTCAACGTCTACCGCCGAAACGCTTTTCCCCTCCCGACCTTCCCTCCCCCTTACCTCTCACAGCCCACCACTGCACAATGGCAAAGAAGAGAAAGGCCAGTCGTGTGGTCGAGGCACCTTCAGGGCCCCGCGACTACGACGCGAAAGATGCTCGGCTCGGGCCCATCACGACATACGAAGACATTGCCGACGAGCAAGAGGAGTACTTTCTCGACAAGGATAAGATTCTGCTGGGCGACGAGCAAGGCACCAAGCGCCAACGGCGGGAGCAGCAGGAAGACGATTTCTTAGAGCTGTCGGACGACGAGGTGCTCGGCCAGGACTCGGACGACTCGGAGAACGAAGCGTTCCAGCAGGACGCGAGCGATCGCCGGAAGCAGAAGACGAAGGCCAAGAAGGCCGCAGCCAAGAAGGCAAAGGCGGCGGCGGCGGCGGCGGCGGCGGCTGCACGACGTGGTGACGACGGCGATGACGACGACGATAACGGCAGATCGAAAAAGACCGGCGACGACGAGGATGGCGACCAGGGCTGGTGGGGTACCTCCAAGGAGGAGTACTACGACGGCGAGACAATTGAGACCGAGGCCAATGCGCTGGAGGAGGAGGCCGAGGCACGGCGGTTGCAGAAGAAGCAGCTGTCGCGGATGAAGGCGTCGGACTTTTTCGACATGGACGAATGGACCGAGAAGAAGACGGATACAACACCGGGCGCTGTCGCAACCGCAGCAGCAGCAGCAGCAGCCGGTGACGGCCACACGGTGACGCTGACAACCAAGACCAACAAGGAGGAGATCGACTCCATGACGCCCGAGGAAAAGGCCAAGTTCCTCAAAGACTACTACCCCGAGTTTGACCCGCTGTGCGACGACTTTGTCGAGCTGGAGCCGCTGATGCACGAGTACAAGGCGCTGGCCGAAGGCAAGCCCAGCGAGTCGCTTGAGGTGGTGCAGTTCCGTGCGCTGTCGTGCTATGTGGCCACCATCTGCATGTACCTCTCGCTGTTCATGTCTCCCTCACGCGACAACCCGAGCGGCAGCCGCTACATCATGGACGCCGACGAGCTGCACGACCACGAGGTCATGCAGTACCTGGTCGACACGCGCGCGACGTGGGAGCGCGTCAAGAATCTGCAGGCGCGGCGGGCAGCCAAGGCCAGGAAGGCGGCGGCGGCGGCGGCGGCGGCGGCGCTGGCCGTGGAGAGAGCGATTGAAGAGAAGGCGGCGCAAGAGCGGGCAGCAGCAGCTGAGGCGACGGTCGACAAGACCAAGAAGAAGGCCAAACCCAGCAAGATGGGAAAGACGGACAAGACGGACAAGACGGACAAGGCCGACAAGGCCAAGAAGAAGCAGAGCAGGACCACTGCCGCGTCACGGGAACTCGAGGCGTCCATGGCCGACCTGTCGGAGCTGCTGAACAAGAAGCCCAAGAAGGCGAAGAAGGCTTCTGCCGCGGCACCACGCGGCGGCGACGACGACAGCAACGATGGCCTCTCGGACCTGGGCGAGGAGGAGGCCCTGGATGCGCGGACGGCCGAGGAGAAGCTGAAGCGCAAGAAATCGCTCGGCTACTACACGTCGCAGATCATGCAAAAGTCAAACCTGCGCGCGGGCGCCAGCGGACAGGCCGGCGGCGACGCCGACATTCCCTACCGTGAGCGCTTCCGTGACCGCCAGGCACGTCTCGAGGCCGTAGCGGCGAAACGCGGCCAGGCGCCGATCCAGCCCGGCGAGGAGCTTGGCGGCAGCGACGAAAGCAGCGACGGCGGCGACAACGAAGACGACAACGAGGCCGACAAGGAGACCAGCCTGGCGTACTACAACAGCATCGTCAAGGCGCACGAGGCAAAGATGGGCGTCAAGGCGGCGCGCAAGGCAGCCATGGAGGCCGGCAAGCTCGACCGCATCCTGCCTGAGACGTCGCTCGACCAAGACGGCCGGCGGCAGCTGACGTGGGAGATTGAGAAGAACAAGGGCCTGAGCCACAAGACGCTCAAGGAGAAGAAGAACAACCCGCGTGTCAAGAAGCGCGTCAAGTTTGAGAAGAAGAAGAAGCAGCTGGCCAGCATGCGCGCCGTCTACAAGCCCGTCGACCGCGACAACTACCAGGGCGAGCGCACGGGTATCAGCACGGGACTGATCCGGAGTATCAAGCTGGACTAGGGGGCGGTAGGGGGCGGTGGGAAAAGCGTGTGATTGACTTTGTGCTATTTTGTCATCATAGAGGGTTTGCATAGCATCACCATTAATTGTAAACTTCTGGCGTTCCTCAAAGAGGGCCTGCCGGCGTTTTGGTCGATAGAAAGTGAGTGAGTGGAGAGAAGTGAGGTGAGGTTGTTCCCAAGTGGAACGATTAGTCATCATCCACTGGAAACAGCCAACCACGTGACAGGAATTACGAAAACGCCAATTCTTTCCGCTTGCTCTGCCGTTTTCTGCGCCCGCGGCCACAATTGAGCTTAAAATCCTCCCCCAGTCGACCGAACGACCACGCATTTCCCCGAGCCGACACGAGGTCAATTGGATCGCTGCAGCGGACACCCGATTCGACGAAGCGCAGACGAGAACATCGAGCGTCCTTTTTTCTCCCCTCGTTTTCCTTTTCCACGCCCGCCCCCGCCCCATAATGCGCACATCCCTCCGCCTGCTGGCCGGCGTCAAGCCGGGCCGGTATCTCCAGAACGGCGCCCAGACGGGTCTCGCAGGCCTCTACACGCACGACACGCCGCGGTCGACGCTTCTGTTCCTGTACTCGACGACACTCGACAAGCTGAAGGCGGCGCCGGAGCAGTCGGTGTACCGGCAGTCGGTCGAGGCCATCACCAAGCACCGGATGGCGATTGTGCAGTCCGTGAAGCCCGAGGGCTACGACGCGTGGCTGGCACGGGCACAGAAGACGGTGGCGGAGAACCCGGAGCACTTTGGCAGCGTGGCGAAGCTGGGCGTGGACGGCGAGGCGACGTGGCGCGTGGAGAAGAACGGCCGCACCTTTATCATCCAGGACGTGCCGGACGCCGTGGACCAGCGGCTCAAGGAGTGGGACGGCGAGCAGAATGAGGGTGCCGAGCGCGAGGGCGTGCGCACGCTGGAGGAGCGTGCGGACCAGGCGCTGTCGGCGTCGCGGCAATCGCTCGAGGAGGTCTCGTCGGTGACGTGGGAGCCAGAGCCGCAGCTGACGGCGGATCAGTACGTATCGTAGGAGGGAAGGAGAGGGAAAGAAACAAGAAACAAGAAACAAATGGAACGGCATGCTAACCAAAATCTTTCTAGGATCGAGGAAGTTGAGGCCAAGATCGGCGCCGGCCTGATCGAGGAGGTCATCCACGTCGCTGAAGGCGAGGCCAGACTCGTTGACGTGATGATCAAGGCCAAGGTGTAAGTATTGCAAGGTGCCGACGTGGGAATTCTGTGTGCCTGTTTTATGGACGCCTGCTAACAAATCAGCTGGGAGAGCCTAGAGGAGAAGCCCGCCGAGGGTCAGTGGAAGTACTTTGAGCGCAAGTCATAGAGGACGGCTTTGCCGGGCCCGGACAAGGGGTGAGACGAGCGAAATGGCGCGAGATATATCCGAAGAAGAACATAAGAAGGCAAAATTCACGACTCAGGCCTGGAACCTGCTGCACGGCCGGCAAGGAAGTACTCCATTACTACAGATGCATCCAAACGACGAGTCGAGTCCAAGGACAAAAAAAGAGCGCTGAGAGGGTGACTGGTGTACAACTACAGAGGAGGCTGTGTATATATTTTGTGATTTTCCAATCAAACATTTACAGCATATCAAGAGGAACAACTATCTGCGTGTTCTTGAAGATTACGTAGACGAATAATCGTTGGTTCTAAATGCTGTGAATGCTAGACCGTACAACGTACGCTGCAAACCAACCACACAATTTAGAGTGGGGCCTCCAACACTCACTTCACCAAAACCTTTACAACTGTACATAGAAGCACATTTACTTCCAACCTAACACTTCCAACCTTCTTGTAATGGCTTTTTCACTGCCCCAAGACCATCAACCTCGCAATGTCGTATATTGAGCCACCCACGCTCACCAACATTCGAAAGCGCAAGCGCTCAGTCCGGTCGGCGTCGGTGGCGTCCAGTGTCGTCTCCCATCTGCCGCGCGATGCCATTGATCCGCACAGCTACGGCCCGTCTGCGCGGCGACAGCTCGTCGTCGCCGGCCTGACCCACTCAGATCGTCTGCCGTCCGACTATGTCGAAGGTTTCCCCCACCGGCCGCTGCCAGATGGTGTCGGTGGCGACGCAGTGGACGATGCCAAGGGGGACAAAGACAAGCATGGGTTTGGATCTGGATTCGGGTTTGACGGTGACGGCAGCAACGACGAGGACGACAATGACACAGACTCGGACAATGACACTGAAAACGAAAACGGTTCCATCCATTCCGATGCGGGCCTGTACGACACGACAGAGGACGACGACGACGGTGGCGGCGGCGGCGGCGGCGGCGGCGATCCAGCTGAAAACGCAGCACGCCTTGCCGTCAAGCAGCGCCGGCTCCGTCGTCGTGAGGCCCGCCGCCGCCGCAATGCACTCCGCATGCAGCGTGCCTACGACCACAACGTGGGCGTGCTGGCGACAATCGTGCAGCGGGGACTGCAGGAGGCCGCGCACGGCACGCTGCCGGGCGTGTCGACGGCCACGGGCGAAGCAGGCCAGCTGGCGGCGCCGATTGGGCTGGCTCGGGCCAAGCGCGCATTTGGGCTGCTTTTGCGCACAGACGTCAAGGGCCGGCGCGTGGATCTGCGCAAGAACGATATGTGGGCCATGGGCGCCGAGCTTCTCATGCGGGAGGGCGAAGACGAGGGCGAAGACGAAGGCGACAAGGGACGTCCTCGTCGCTGGGGCTCAGCGGCCAATATGCCGCGTGTTCGTGCTTTCTACGAGGACTTGATCCAGCAGCACCCTTACAACCGGCTGTTTCCACGGTCTGTGAACGCGCTGACGTTTTGGCCGGCACTGGCTGGCACCGAGCTGTACAACATCCACACAGAGGTGCAGCTGGCGAATGAGCGCCTGGATGCCAAGGCGAAGCAGAGACGGAAGACGAGAGAGACGAGAGAAAGGGCGGCGCACGGCGACGGCGAGGATGGCAGCAGCTCTGAAGACGCTTCGCATTCGACGTCGGACTCGGACGCGGACGCCAGCCATGACAGCGACAGTCCAGACGCAAACAGCAACGACAGCGATGGCCACAGGCGTCGCCGTCGGCGCAACCATCCCGACCGGCTGGCGCGCGAAGACGTCCGGCATGCCGCTCTCGAGCAGCTCCGCGACCTGGCCCGCCGCATGGATGCCATCATGGCCGGCCCGCCGTATGCCACAAGTCCAGAAATGCTGCGGCTGCGCGGCATGGTGGCGCTCTATATGGGCGACCTGGCCATTGTAACGCCGCCACGAACGCAGCCGGAGACGCAAGAGGGCGAGCGCGTCCGTGCCCAAGAACAGTCGCGTGCGCGTGCTCGCTTTGCGCGGCTGCTCGAAGTGGACCGAGATGTGCAGTCCGGGCGGCAGCACAAGCGTGGAGGTGTGCCGGATACGGTGGTGGATGCGTACATTCAAAGTCTGGCGCGAGGCGGAGGCGACGTCCATGGCCACCATAGCAGCAGCGAAGAGGACGACGACGACACGGTAGGCCATGGTATGAACAGGCCGACCTTTAGTTCCCTGCCTTTTCGGAGTCAGTAACAGCGTGTCGGAGGCTTCCATGATACCTTTTCGGATTTTTCCTTTCTTTTTTTCCCTCCCTTTGTCCCTTCTGCATAATTTGATACCCAATGGCGCTTAGTTGCTTGGAAACGATTAAAAATAAAACTATGGTATTCCATGCTGTTTTGTTCTTGAGAAATAAAACGTAGAATCGTTGCTGCATCCTTTACTCTTATCATCCCGGGCCGTCACGTAGTTCATAACACAATCCACGGCCTACTCGGCCTCATCGACAGGGTGGCTGGGGTCGCTGTTCGCCCACCGCTGCAGGATCATCACGCGGCTGTTGCTGCCCACAACCACACACCACTCGCCCTCAGGACTCCAGGCCGCCTGTCGTCCGACGGCTGACAAGCCCTTGGTGGTCTCTGCCTTGTGGGCTTTGACGAGCACGTGCGGGTCGTTGGCGTTGTACTTGCTGTTCCAGTCGTCCAACGTCTCCTGGTTGTAGAGGTCGCTCAGGCGGTAGCCGACGGCACTTCTGCCTTTTGGCGTGGCACCGGCGCTGGCGCTGCTGGTCGCCGTTGGTGTGGCAGCAGACGCTGCACCTGGGACACCCGGCGCACCTGACACGACAGACGACTCGCGGTCGCTGCCGTCGCCGTCCCGAGCCACGGCACCCAGCAGTCCCGGACCGTTGGCGGCGTCTCTAAGCCGACGTCCTCCTGGGTTGTTGGTGCCGATCGTACCGCTGCTGTTGGTGTTCCCGCCGTTTCCTATAGGTCGCTTCCTAGGCACGACAATCCGCATCCACGGCGGGCGTGGTACCGGCCCCTCATCCAGCTCGGCCCCGCCTGGCCGCGCCCCCTGGCGCTCGCGCCGATAGTTGGCCGTCATAAACTGCCGGTAGGCGCTGAAACACGTAAAGTCCCAAAAGAAAATCTTGGCGGAGGCATTGCAAAAGGCCAGCATTGGGTGGTGTCCCGCGACGTTGAAGAGACCAAACCGCATAAAGAACTGGGGCCCGCACCCGGGCGTGTGCAGCTGCAGGAGCCGGGTGTACTGAGGCGTGGTGCTGGCCACCGCGTTGGCATTGGCGGACGCAACGGCCGACGGTGACGTGATAAGTGGCACGTGGAAGGCGGAGCGCGTGAGCTTGGTGGTGTCCTGGTTGGAAGGGGCTTGCTCAGGTGAGGGCGGCTCGGCCGTGGAATCAAAGCCCTCAATGCGCCAAAGGACAATGACGTCCTCCAAGCAGGCGCGAGAGAGGATGAGGTCGCCGTAAAAGGCGACGCAGTCGATAAGCCCGGTGTGGATCTCCGAGGTTGAAAAGTGCGGGAAGTGGACAATGATGGGGACCTCGACATGCTCGTTTGGGATATCAGGCAGTGTCCACTAGGGTGAGGTCAGTACCGAGGCCTGAGGTAAATTGGCTTTCCATTCCGTTTGAAACTCACAAGATTGATGACTTGATCATGCCCTGCCGATATGACATAGCGACCGGTGTCGTGGAACGCCTATACGAGAGGAACGAGAGAACATCCATTAGCAAAGAGGTAGCAATCAAAGCTGCGTAGCACTGTCAACCACATATAAAGACATACCACGCTCAGCAGATTCCACGAATGGCCTTCGCCGCCGAGCAGACACACACAGGGCTGCTTCTTGTGGACAGGATCAAGGCTCCATAACCGGACAGTCGTGTCATCCGAGGCTGACACGATGAGATGGGGGTTGGTTGGCGACGTAGCAAGATCGTTGATTTCCTAACAGTGTCAGCGACCTTCCTTGTCTAGAAAGTCAACACAGGCCCAAGGTAGGGTACATACTCCTCCATGGCCAACAAAAGACTACCGTACACAAGTACGAACTGGTTAGTCAACAGCTTCAGCAACAACGGATGTCAGAGGGGCCACGGGACAGACTGCGGATGTGAACATACGGTCACTGCCTCGCCGTCGTGAATATTGTAGACCTTGACTTTGGCATCGCGGCCGGCGACACAGAGCAATGCCCGCTCGGTCTCCGGATCTAGTGCCCATGTACATGAACAGTTCAATGCACCCTCCTGGTTGTCGTTAGCAGTGGACTGGGGCAGCACCAGAAGCTCGTCCTAGTTCCCGGTGGGCAACATACATCTTCATCGCGGATCACGCGGATGATCTCACAGGGATTTGTGTCCTTGGTCTGTATGAGCCGGCAGACGAATATCTGAAGAAATTTAGCGACTCACACTCTGATACCAACGTGACGCAGACGTCTCGACACATTCGTATTTCGTCTTCATGGCATACTTACATGTCGTTTGCTCACGGCAGCAAATACCGGATTGCTGCCGGGCGGGTTGTAAGGATAAAACTTGACATCAAAGAACTCTGTGTCTGTTAGTAGCTGTCGACCAGCGCATTTGAATTGCGGACGGTCCGCCGTACCTGTGTCCGAGTTGGCATCGTCGGCGTTGCTCTTGGTATCCTGCAGCGTGATAACATCGTGTAAGCCAACGGCCAGCTTTGATGACTTGTGGAGTAGGCAAAACAACAGGCGAGGCCCCTACCTCGAAATTGAGCGAATACCGCAGCCGGGGCATGTCCCACTCGGACGGCA
The DNA here is from genome assembly GCF_000820605.1 of Sporothrix brasiliensis 5110. Taxonomy (NCBI): domain Eukaryota; kingdom Fungi; phylum Ascomycota; class Sordariomycetes; order Ophiostomatales; family Ophiostomataceae; genus Sporothrix; species Sporothrix brasiliensis. The sequence goes on along the minus strand of NW_024467138.1, from coordinate 1,877,810 downwards.
CTGCAGGTGCCATGGCCAGTCGCGCCCGCCCTGCGTTGTTGCAGTTTCCTCTTTTTATTTTTCGTTTGCCTTCGGTTGCTCTTTCCCCCCTATGGCGGTTCGTCCCCGCCTGCAGCTGAAAGAGGCAAGCACAAATTACCTCGTTCTGGCAGGGACTCCTAAAACCCAGAGGAAAGGACTCAGCAAGGAAGGAGCAGTGCGCTCACGCTGGCCTTTGCTGGATGGGGTCAGGAAGGGAGTGAGTGAGTGTAATGGGGCTGGACAGGACGTGGGCCTTGCTTAGGGCCCGTGGAAAGCGCAAACGGGTGCAGAAGCCGAACAGTCCGTACGGGTCGCACTTGCCAAGTAGCAAAGTGAAAAGCAGACAGCAGTGAGAATAGCACACAATATGGCACGAGAGTACGAAATACAACACACAACATGGCAGTTTGTCGTTCCAAACAGTGTCTTACGCAAAATGGCGGGGCAAGCGCTGGTCAGCTCGGAGCTTGGACTCAGCTTCGCTTGGTTTGGCGCCTGCTGTCACGTCCCCTCAGACAACCCCCTTCTTGCTGTGTCAAGGTCTAGCGCCCATCTTGGAGCGCCTTTTGGGCCCTGCGAAAGGGCCCAGTAAAGACCCGCCCCGGCGCTAAGGCAATATTGGCAATTAAGGAACGGCCAAAAGTACTGGTTTCAGGGGAGAAGAAAAAGAAACGAAAAGGAACAAAGGGGACCACAGCACAGACACCGCCGAGAATGATTGCTGCAAGGGTTTAAACGACTAGGGAGAAGGAATCCTGCCGCGTACAGGCCAATCCCCTAGCAAGGAAAGACCCCAGAAGGCCCAGAAGCCTGGAGGCCGGAATTACGTTGTCATTACGGAATACGGTGGGCATCTCTTGGCTGTTTTGAGTTCTTTCTTCTCCGCGGACATGTCTGGAATATAACTCCTGGTGGCAGGAAATTACTGACTGTCGTTGACAGCTTTGCTAGATTGTGAGCTTCTGGTCCGGTTGGTTGACTGTCGTTGACAGCTTCTAGATTGTGAGCTTCTGGTCCGGCTGGCTTGGACAACGATCCATGAAAGAAACCTGATTTTGCGAGCTGCGTCGGTCGACCAAAACCAGTGGGGACCGAGCAACGCACCTTTTGTGTCTTGTCTGTTCAGCTAGAGTGGACAGCGGAAAAGCCGGCGGAAACCCGGCGGGAAATCGTGGAAGGAGATCCATCACCGGGCTGAGAAGGACCTCGCGAGTGCGGTTCTGTAATGCAGTGACAAGGCAAAAGCAAAGAGGGATCAATGAAGATGGGCAAGTGTGGCAAGTGTAGGATGTGGAACGAAGAAGAAACAAGAAAACAAGACAGGCATAGACCTTGTTCTTGCATGCACGGAGTTTGTACTTTCGTACTTGTTTTCCGTATACCATCACACTTGCCTGCGTATTTTGTATCCTTGAAATCCCCAGTCTCGTCAATGGATGCATGGTCCTGCTTTGCCTTGTCCGTCGTCTTGTCTCTCATGCATGCCTTTGTAGTCGTGCATGCGGCATGAAGCGAATTCCACTTTCTTCTCTTCTTGTTGCTCCTCTTTTTGTCAGTGACCTTGTCCAGTGCCCAGCGCATGCCTCTGTGAGCCTAGAACAAATTGGCCTGTCTGAATTCCTCACACTGACTGGTATACTTGCACACATTCATAAACGCGAAAATAGGTCCACAAACTGTCAACAAACAAAGATTCAAAAACCCAAGATCATTGCAAAAACAACCTGCTGTTACTCGCTGCCCCATCTTTGCCCGCCTTTCTTCTTCCTGATGAGCGCGGAGGTCGTCATTGATAACCGCAGCCAAACCAAACACGGAACATACCGTCTTCCCAAGTTGCACATGGACACATTCCTAATGCGTACGACGTCCTTCTCTGCGTACCTTAAAAATGAAACGAGAAAAAAAAAAGAAAGAAAAAAACCCAAGAGGGAGACGACAAAGAAGAAGAAGAGTAAGACATACATGGTGCCACAGGTTCGAAATCAGCCACCAAGTTAACGGGCGGAGAACAAAACACTTCCAAACTGCAACATCCTGCGCATAAAGTTGCCATCTGAGCTCGTACTAATTAGTCGTGGGCCAAACAGGATGCAGCTACGACGTACCGCCACGTTGGAATACGGAATATTTGAAAGTCGTAATCACACCTGAACAACAAAGCCCCAGGATAGCGCGCAACTTCCGAGCGTCGTACCTCGCAGTGCTTTTACATGTTTATTACACGCTAGCCTCATGAATCGGACCTCCAATGAGACTTCCAAACAGCCTTGCCACCTGACCAGCAGAGTGCCTGGCGACAGGGGGAGGTATCTTATGCTAGGCGGAGGGTGAGCCTGGGCGTCCGGTAAAAATGGACGCCGAACAGACATGATCGACCACCTTAAATTAGGACCCAACCAAAGGGCAGCTAGGAAGGGGGGGGGGCCTTTTAGCGTCCTTTGGCCCTCATCCCTTTATCCTTTTGATTCTTCAGACAACCATCTCATATGAAGTACTGCCGGGGCGCCTTGTTCCAGCAGACACCGCCCTGGTTGAAGTGTGGTTCGGCGTGTTTTGAGTGGCAACCACGATGGTGCGTTTTGATATACAGAGCAATTACAACGTACTCCGTACCAGATACGAAAATAAGGGCGATGGGCGTCTGACAACATTAAGGTACCACGATGTTAATATATCCAGACACGCAGATATAGACAGGCTACGCTTGTGGCATGTAAGAGTAAATCCAAGTCCAAGACTGCCGGCCCAAAACAGACGTAAAAAAAGAGTGGCAAAGCCGGACAGCAAACCAGATCGATGTTCTACCCAACTCGGCCAGCTGTCGGACAATGGGCAAGTTTAATCAGTCCGGCTTGGACCCTTTTCCATTCCGTTGGCGGCATACAATATACTGTCTCCATGTTGAGATGCACACTGCCCAGTTCCAATGCTACTCTCCTTCCTCTTTGATGTTGGAGCTGAAAACTCGCAAATACGTCGGGGGGCGGCCGAATGCAACATGGGCCCGCAGAGGCGTTCCGGCCACCAGGTAACCAATCCACAGCCCTCCGTCTTTTGCCTTGAATGTCGAATATGAAGGGAGAAACGCCAAGCCAGACAACCATCCAGTCCAGAAACAAGAAAGCGAGGTGCTGCATAACCTTGGCCTTTGGACTGAGACACGGTGGCTCGCATGCGATCCCCCCACGACCAGCGTTCATTTGGAATCCTTTGCCTTTTCTGTGCTCGTCTTTCGGATTCAAACGCGTAAGCGTTTGGCCGGGAGAACGTGGAAAGGGCCGTGGTATCGACGTAAACTGCCATGGGTTGAAAACCGGCTGCCAAAGGCGGCTTGTATCTGGAGAAAGACGGCTCGTCCCCTCAAGAAGTGCACGGCGACTGCCTCCCCGTCCGTTGACTGAGTATTCGCAACTGCATTTTTATACAAGTAAATGTACGACGCAGTACGACGTTCGGAGACCTGAACGCACCTTCCAACTTTGACCCTTGCTCGTCCTGCAACCTCTTTCGTTTTCTCATTCCGCCCCACTGCCCGTCTGAACCAGGTGCGCGGGATCTTTCCTTTTCAGCACACACCACACAATACACACAAAACACACAAAACACACGGAAAAAGAACAACACTCTCCGCCCTCATCAACCTCGGGAGGTCGGTTCACGGCGTATTACACTCTAGCTCGAATTGGGGAAGACACGATATTCGACGCCTGTATTGCAAACGAAGTAGGCTACAGTCTTTTCTCTCTGCGACGCGTGGCTTCTGGTTCTGACGTATCTTCTTATCTCGTTCGCGCTTTCCTGCTCGGACTGCACACCTCCGTACTCAGTACAAAATAGTTATTGATCCAATTGCCCCATTCGGAACATTTCGACAGCGAGCTCGATCCGGTTGCTCCTGCCGTCTGTCAGCAGAAAAAACTGTGTATCTCGTCCCCTCCTCGCCATCTTACCCAGCGGTTGCGGCTGGCCTGCATAGCACCGGCCCACGTCCCATGTGCAGCTTCCCTGTTTAAGAGTGGTTCTTTCTGGCATTGCTACAGGTCGCGCCTGCCAACCTCTCCTCCCCCGTCATCCCGACCTCACCGCCCCTTGGCACGGCTTTGTATATGTACAAAGTAAAATCGACTGGCCTGTTCACTCCGCCCAGACGCAATGCAAACCTGCAGCAATCACTTGTCTCCGAGTCCTGGAAGGAAACGTACAAGTTAGAACACATGGATACTCCAGCAAAGCCTAGCTACTTGCATTAGTCTTCCAAGCTCCCCGTGTTATTTTCCTTTATTTTCCCTTCTTGGCACCACCTCCGCTCTTGTTCCCCTTTCGCTACCCTATCCTCCGTTGAGCCTGCCTTACAGAGTAAGCACCCCGCTCCTTCCCGTTAGTCCAAGTCGCTAAAGCATGCAAATGTACCGCTAGCTTTATCAACACCCACAGACTCCCCTTGGATGTGGTCTGATGTGCGAGGGAAGGAGCATTTTGTATTTTGATGTGTAGCTTCCTTCTGATGAAACTTGCGTTTCTTAAGGGTCAGTTTGACCAGCTGCTTTGACCAGCTGCTTTGACCAGTTTGACCACCTACTGCAAACCGCCGCACGAAAGTCATGCAGTGAGACCTTTCACGTAGCTGTTAATGAAGGAGTGTTACATAGACAAAGCAATACTCTGCACGACGTGATTCCCCTTGTTCCTTCTTATGTTTTTCTGATGTTCTGATCATCCTTTGCTCTTTCCCTATTCTTCGAACCAGGTGTCTCGAGCGGAAGGCAGGGAAAGAGCATTCGACAACAGAGCTTTAGGAAACAGCAAGGAGGGTTTTTGAAATCTCGAGAAAGAGGCGGCCAAAACAAAGACTTTACACTTCCAGAGAACAAAAAGCAATTTTAGCTTCAACAAGCCGATGCAGCCGGCCTCGTCCACGCCAGGGCCACTTGAGTGACACTCGCTATTTCTGGACATCCGCTCATTTCAGCCAATTCAACGCCAGTTTCAGCCCCAAGGACACTTCCCACACTCACCCACACCTTCTCCGCCACCCTTCACACTCGTACACCCAACGGTACGCCATACACCATCCCAAAGTCAAATCCCCGTCATTGACGACGCAACGCAACACAACACAACACGACTGCCCATTGAACGCAACGCAACGTCGCTACCAGCAAACCAAAGGTTGGGGGCCACAGGTTCACGCACACCACCTTGAAGGCTGCAACCGCGACTGCCACAGCAACATCTTGACGGCCTGCCACAGCTTCGAAGCTCTTCTTCTTATGCTTCACAGCTTCATCTCCGTCGTGTTATTATTTCTACCTGTTGTGTCTTCGTCTTTTCGGCGTTTCGTGTCTTTGTGTCTCTCATTTCTTTTCCTGTCCATTTGTGGCCAGGCCCGACGTTTGCCTCTTCTTCCTGTTGCTGGCCCATTTCTTCGTCCTTTCATCGCTACCTCATTCTCTTGTTTGCTCATCCTTTCTCCTTCAGGTCCTCCCTTGCCTGGGTGATAACCGTTCACTCTGCTCCATTCACTCCATTCTCATTCTTTGCAACGGCCGAGACCAGGTATCTGGTCCCGTCCGACGGGGTCTGTGTTACCCCTCGGCTCGCGCAAAGTCGCTGTTTTTGCAGCGCAGCCTCCTCCGGCGTCGTTTCTTTCGTGTCCGTTACGCTCTGTGTCTCTCGCGTATCGCTGCTTTCGCGCCGAAAGAAACGAACACGGCCGCAACAGCCACAGCTCGCAGCTCACATGTCACAAATCAAAACGCTCACAGCTCGCTCGGCCAGTTTCCCACTCACAACCCTTGCCTTTGCATGCCACTTGGGTTGTCCCAACCAACGGCCTGGCATAACGTTGGCACCCGACCGTTCATCACCAACTGCTTGGTCGTCACCCACTCCCCGCAGCTTTTCATTTCTTTGGCCATTGGCTTTTCTGTCAGCTCTTCTGCCATCTTCTGTGTTCGGAAAACGGCTTCTTGCAGGCAGCTTGCTCGTCTCTTGTCACGGTCTCTCACATCGCGTGCTGCAGGGCTACTTTAGTCTAACCGGCGTTCAGTCGATCATTTCTGACCACGTTCTTTTACTCTTCTCTCGGAACAGGGGCCATTTTCGGTTCCCTCTCCTTGCCCAGTAATCACGCCGTACGTGCTACCCGTTGCTTGACTTTTTGCCTCCCGATGTTCTTGAACCAGAAGCTTAAGTATTTCTTCTCTTCCTCCTCCAAAGATCATCTTGTCTGAGGGGTTTGTGCATTCGTGTATTTGTGCATTCTGCGCGATTTCTTTCCTTCTTTTCCGCCTTATTGAAGATTCGTTACGAACCATCACTAGCACGCCGGTCTATTCTGGGTTCTTTTACCTTCCTCTCGTTTTGTGCCGCATGGCATAGGCCGAGATGACTTAAGACGCCATTGCCCTAACGAGTAAAACAATATTGCTCTGCAGTTGTGCACTTGGCGTCACTGGTCGACGTCGCCGGTTCCTGCCATGGAACAAACATTTATGACGATTCACAGTGAGTCCCCCCTGTTCCGAGTATTCCGCTACTATGGTATTGGTATATCTGATAGATGACGGGATGTACTGACATGCCGTCTCTTGTTTTTTCCCCTTCGCCGTCACAAAGACCTCAGCCCAGATGCCAACATTCTATTTGCGTCCGAGTCCATCGTCGATATTTTAGGCTACCAACTGGCCGAGGTGCAGGGCAAGTCATGCTTTGACTTCTTTCACCCCGAAGAGGTACCTTCTGCACGCTCCGTCCTCAGCCGGGGCGTGCTCCTGGACAAGGCTGCAGTGCTTCATTATGCCCGCATATTGTCCCGTGATGGGCGCTGGGTTGGCTGCGAGTGCTGCTTCACCGTTGTCCATGACGTATTGGTGGCCTCCATAAGCATCTACCGGCGAAACGCAAAGAGCGAGAGTGCGTTTTTATTTCCACTTGTATTCAATCATACTGTACCCTATCAAGAGGGACTACTGACACAGCTAGGACGAGCCATTGAGGCTCCCCAAATCCGGCGCATATTCTCATGTTCACCACGCGATCCACGGTACCATATGCTGGAACACCTATCGCCAAAATTCAAAGTGCCACCAATGGAGCGAGAGCCAAGGGCCGCTTTGATTTTGAATCGCTTCACACGGAATCTCACAGTCATGTTCGCCACTACGTCCATTTCTACCGTCCTTGGCTTACGGCCACACGAAATCAAAAACAAAGGTTTCTACCGATGCATCCAGGAAAGCTGCTTATCCGAGGCGATCGAGTGCCTCGAGAGCGCAAAAGCAAATGACTCTATTGCGTACCTACGCTTTTTCTTCCAGGATCCACGAGAGGACAACGAGCTAGCCGAAAGCATGGCCAACGGCAACATCAACGTGAACAATACCGCCTTGGCCGAGGACGCAGAAATGGCCATGCCCGGAGGCGCGACAAGTGACATGGATGCGGACGAAGCTAACGCAATCAACATCAAAGTCGAGGCAGAGGACGACGCACACTTCTCTTTGCCCTCTGTGCCCCTTGTGTCTGAGGCTACGACATCCGACTCGCCAGGAAGGCTGCCTTCGATCGAACTGGAAGCCGTGGTCTCCTGCACGTCTGACGGCCTCGTGGTCATTCTTAGAAAAGCGCGACCGCCAATCCCACCAGCGCATCCCCCATTGGTGGCTCCCGACTACGGCGACGGGCTTTTTGCCGCACCCTGGGGCCAGCAGCCCATCCAGCCACACTTTCCACAGGAATCTTTGTATACATTTCGGGCCCCCTTACTGCCGCAGTACATGCCCCTACGACAGAACGTAAAGGATGCCGGCGGGCCGCCACTGGACACCCTTATGGGGTCGATACGCGATGTGGCCGTATTTGCATGGGGCGTCGTCGGCATCAACCCTGCCTTGGCTGCGTATGGCCGAGGCCTGCCGTCCGGCGAGGCACGACCGACTTCCGGCTCACGACCAGGCCGTCAACAAACCAGACATGGGACAACCAATGACAACACGAACACCGCTACCTTTCCCAAACAGGACAAAGGAAAAGCTCCCGAGAACGAAGCGACGAGCCAACCACGCACCTATACAGCAAGACGAGTACCGGCCGATGCCAGCCATAATGCCCTTGATCCAGTCAGGAGCAGCATCGTGAGCAACTCATGTGGCTACCAGTCGATGCTGCTGCCGTCCACGGGCTCGAACTGGGGCTATACTCACTCCCGAGAAACGACGGCGGCTCTTATGGAGCAACCCCAAACTGCTCGAAGCCTCCAACAACTGCCTCAAAACTACAGTTCGTCCTTCCCACCAAGCTCGTCTAGTCCCAATGCACCGTTCCGACGGCATACAACTTCGAGAGGCACCGGTAACCAGCCGCCGTCATACGGATCACCAGTTGCACAAGGTCCTTCAGCGACCACGACCGGCTCGATGCAGGATCGCCATTTCGGGTGGCGCTAAACTGAATTCGTCACAACATGAAGATCATGAGTCGTGGTTGTCATCCTCGCAACCTTTCTATTTCGGCATTCCGGCACTCCGTTTTTGACAAACGTCTTCTCGACATTTCGGTTTTCGTTTACATTATTATGTTTCCTTCTTGTCATTTCCACTTATCTAGCTAACCAGTGCTCTCACGGTTGCGTCGTCTTGGTCGAAATTACATCAGATGACGCGGGGGTGGTTTTTTCAATATTCAACTCAAATAACAGCATAGCGACAGCACAATATACCCACCAAGGCTCGGGCCTGACCTCAGAGTCTTTTCCCAGATACTTTTGATAGCTGAAATCGATTTTGGTTGATTTTATAAGACTCTCCGTTTGTGGATCAGATTGTAAGTACGTAACGTGTGAGGTTGCACTATTCGCTGCACCTCGCAGAAGGTCCCATCAAATCGTAAGGCGTCGAAACTCGGTGAAAATAGCGTGTGAGCGTGTTATTGAAATGCTGGTGCCTGTAATTTCTCCGTAGAGGTTGGCGTCCACAGAGTAATTGTGGGGCAAAGGGCGCGGACGCGGCAGCCCCAAATCGCACCTATGTTGGCCAATGAGGTCCACCAGGGCAAGCTGGCCTCCTTCTGAATCCGTTCACCCTTTTCCATCATCGCAACACATCGTCGCTTTCAGTAACTACGCAGTTTCTCGAGCACGCCTATCACCAGCGACCACTCCCTACAATAAGCCGATAAAACGGGCTACCTCTCTTCCGACATAGTCCTTTCCTTGTTCTTACCACTTAGCACGTATACGAGTGACTGCACGCGATGGCGTCCGTCAACCGCAAAGACTATGGCCCTGCGCCGCAAATCGAAGACGACGACCTCATCGATCCGGATGATGGTACATCACCCTTCTCTATTCTGCACATTTTTTAGTCGTACCTCTCTAACAGTGATCTACTCCAGCCGACCTCGATGACCTTGACGACCCCTTGGCGCCCGAGGCGTCCTCGTCACGAGCTCCCTTGCGCGGCAACATCGGCTCTTCCTCAACAGCAGGCCCCAGCAGCGGCTCTGGCTCTGGCAGCTTCGGCCGCTCCATCAGCGGAAATTACCTGACCTCCCAAATCCCTGGCGAAGACCGCTCGGCACCCACCAACACCATCGACGAGAGCGTGTGGGCGACCCTGCGCCGGGACCTGCTTGCCGTCTGGGCCAAGATGCGCGAGGTCCTGTACCCGCGGTACCTCTTTGGCGGCTCCATGTTTGACGCCGACGGCAATGGCGGCAGTGGTGGCAGTGGCGGTGGCGGCCTTCGTGGTGCCTATGCGACGCTGCGCAACGCAGGCCTGGCCGGCACGCGCGACGAGCTGGCCGGCCTGGCCGGCCGCATGCTCGACCCAGAGTCTCTGCTGCGCCAGAGCAACATGACCCCTGGACTGCGCGACTGGGACCTGTGGGGCCCCCTCGTCTTCTGCCTGCTGCTCAGCATGCTCCTGAGCTTCAACGCGCGGGAGAAGCAGCGCGAGCTCGTGTTTTCGGGCGTCTTTGCCATGGTCTGGATCGGCGAGGCCGTTGTGACACTGCAGATCAAGCTGCTCGGCGGCAACATTTCCTTTGCACAGAGCGTCTGCATCATCGGCTACACACTGTTCCCGCTTGTGATCGCGGCGCTGCTCTCGGCGCTGAGCCTGCCGACGGTGGCGCGCATTCCCGTGTACCTGGTGCTGGTGGTGTGGGCCATGGCGGCGGGTGTGAGCATCCTAGGGGGCAGCGGCGTGGTCAAGAACCGCGTGGGCATTGCCGTATACCCGTTATTTGTCTTTTACCTGGGCCTGGGCTGTCTGTGCTTCATCAGCTAGGCGTGTCGATTGTTGAGACAGCGAGCAGTATGATGGGGGTCGACAACAGCTGAAAAGAGGAGGACGTTAGAATCGAGCGAGGGACAGCATGCGAGCTACCGCGTTGTCTGATATTTTCCATGTTTCTTTTTTATTTTAAATTTCCGCCTGTATCACACGGCTATCTTCTATCTCCCTTGGTAATTGGGCACTGGTTCATGGTATCTTTAACGGGCGCTGTCTGCTTTTTTTTTGTAAGATGTCCCGGTAGAGTAAAGAAGCAACTACAAGTACTTGATTCGTTCGCGATGCTCAGCGTGCTTTAATGGCGGTCCATGTCCACAATGGCGAACAAATAAAATGAGAAATTCATTACTACGTCGCAGTTATGCGCATATATTGCCGACCCAGTCAACGACAGTCAACGACAGCCAACCAACTACCGTCAAATGTTAAATTGGCTTAGTCCAGCCTCGTCTTGTCAGCGCATCGCCATCCAACAAATCTCCGTAGACTGCGCAGCAAACGAGCTGTCCCAGTATCGTGCAGTATTTCTGTACCAATAATTTGTGTGTGTGTTAATATTATTGAAATTTTTATTTTTTTAATTTCGGTATTTTCGTTACTAAGCTGTCCACTTACTGAATCGCACCTGCCATGCTGGCATAGGCCCTTCGTTGGCTCTTTCCTTCACCTTTCACGCGCTTCCAGCTTGTCAGTGGGAGACGCACCTGCCCCACTACAGCGCACTTCCCCTGCAAAACCCAGACCCGCACTAGCCACTGAGCAGCCAAAACGAAGCAGTCGCCCCTCCTCGCCCGCTCGCGCATTTGTGTCGCTCCTTCCAAACTTTCAGCAATCTCAACCCCCGTCCTGCCGTTTTGGTCAACCGCCTCACATATCGTATTCCCCATTGCAATATATTGACATCGAGCCGTCGAATCTTTTCTTTCCCCCTTTTCGTCTCGTCGTCTCCCGCCTGCACGACACACCCCAACCCAGCTCGCCAACCTGATCCCGCACCCTCGCCTGGTACAGCCTGCAGCCAGTAGCTCATTTGTTGTCCCGCCTCGGCTGCGTATCTCTGGGAACAGCCGCATTTGGGCATTTCTCCATCCATTGTTTCGGGCTCGCTCTTTGAAGACAAACCCCCGCAACCTTTAATCTATACAACACAACAAACAGAGGCAGATCCAGCCCCTTGACCAAACAAGCCTGCATATGCCTTGCATCTGCAATCGGCACTGAACAATTTGCATACACGCGAACCTCGACGAAAGCCAGCCCGCAGGTGACAGCACCCAAGCGCCTTTGCACGACCCGCTTGCTCGGCAACCGCCACACCGCAAAAGGCCCAAGAAAAAACGACGCCTTGGAGCCATTCGCGACGTGAAGAAAGAAATCGAACGGACCTCGGGGAACAGGAAACACGAACAACACTTTACCGCATACACGTGCATACACAATACCCGCACGACCGCCGAATCATGACAGACACCGATCCGGCGTCCGCAGTGCCCTCTGGCGCCGGGTCTCCTAAGGAGGATGCGGCAACCAAGTCGGCAAGGGAGGAGCTCAGGCACACAGTGATCTCAGAGCGAGAGGATGCGAATGTCGACGACAACAACGACAACGACAGCAAAGTCAATGACAACAGCAGCAGCTCACGGCGAGCGACCACGCCCGACAAACACGACACCCTCAAGGAACAGGTGTCGTCTCCCAAAAAGAAGCGCGCCCACGACGAGCTCGACAACGACGACGACGACAACGACAAGGCCACCGAGGGTAAGAAGAAAAACAAGGACGAACAGAGAAGTGACGCGGAGGCCAGAAAGGCGGTTGCAGCCGGCACAGCCTCTCTCGATGCCCCCAATGGCGATGCTCCGCGTGCAGACGAGCCCGAGAAGAAGCGTCTGCGCGACGGAGAGTCTGCCGAAACCTCTTCGTCAGGCACCCTCTCTAAGGAAGAGAAGCCTGCCGCTTCTGCTGCTTCTGCTCCGGCCTCGTCTACCTCCACCGCCGCCTTTGCGTCGTCTGGCTTTGCCAAACTAACCAGCACTGCGTCACCGTTTGGCAACCTCGCGGGAGGTGCGTCTGGCAAACCGTCTTTGTTCGGCTCGTCCTCGGGCTCGGCCTCGCCCTTTGGCGCGCTGGGCGGTGCCTCTGCTTCCCCCGTGACTACAACTGCCTCGACATCCGCCTCAACAACGAAGCCTGCCGCACCAGCTTTGGCCTCGCCGCCCACATTAAGCTTCGGTGGCAGCAGTACGGCGTCTCCATTTGCCGGTCTGCCTTCTTCGAAGGCTGATTCGAGTGGTGGGGTGTTCGGCAGCGCATTTGGCAGTGCTGCTGCGGCCGGTTCGTCTGGGGCTACGAGCAGCTTCGGTGGCGGCTTTGGGAGCGGTCTCAGCAGCGGGTTCGGAGGCAACGCGTCTACAGCCGGTGGTGGCAGAAGTGCCTTTGGCGCGGCCCTCTCTAGCTCGGGTGGACTCACCAGCTTTGCCAAGCCTGGCACAGCCTTTAAGAGCGACAAGCCGGCACGGCCATTCGGTGCGCCCGAGAGCGACGACGCTGAGGAAAGCGACGATGAGGACTCGGCAGCAGAAGAAGACGAGAACGGCGACGAGGACAAGGACGAGAGCGGCGGTGGCGACGGCGACGATGCTGCTGAGGATCAGCCGACCAAGGGTGGAGCAGACGCCGACAAGAAGAAGCAAAAGCTGCAACGAGTGGCGGTGGACGACGGCGAAGCCGGTGAAGCCACATTATTACAGGTCCGCGCACGCATGTACTACCTCGACAAGGATCTGGGCGGCTGGAAGGAGCGCGGTGCCGGCATGCTGAAGATCAACGTGCCCGAGCACTGCGTCGAGTTTGACCGCGACGGCAGCGTTATCCCCGCTTCTTTTGACGCGTCAACGCTCGGCGGAGACGAAGAGAACAAGGAAGCCGCCGAAGCGGCTGGCTCGGAGACCAACGGCAAGACAAAAACCGGCGCCGCCGCCCTCCCGCGGCGCACTGTGGTCCGGCTGATTATGCGGCAAGACTCAACGCACCGTGTCATCCTCAACACGGCCGTGCTGCCGTCGACTGAGTTCAAGGAGCGCCAGACGCTCAAGGCTACGACGGTGCTCTTTACGGCCTTTGAAGGCAGCGAAGCGAAGCCCGTCAGCATGCAGGCCAAGGTGAGTTTCATTTCCCCTGTGTATACAACTCGGCACACATCCTGCTAACCCCATCGCAGATGAGCATTCCCAACGCCAAAGCTTTGATTGCTGCCCTGGAGGGTATCCAGAAGGAGCTGCGTGGCGACTGAGGAAGTTTCGTGGTCGGTCCTCGTCGGATATTGGTTTGTTGCCGTCACTTCACTTCCTTTTTTTTTCGTTATTTCTGCTATTTTGTTCGTGTGCCCTGGACGGCCACGCCGGGGTTTCTTATTATAAAACGGAAAAAGGCGTGCAAAGACGGGACGAAACTCGTGGCAACGTTTTGTGCATTGCGAATGCAACTTGTGTGGGGAGGCACCGTGGACGGGTGTCTGGGAAATGGCGAGGTTGATCCTATAGGAAGGGGTGTTTTTGATTTTTAAAACGCGTATATCTGCTATGTTTTAGTCTTACGTTTAATTTCTTTTGTATGTCCAGTTCTGATCCATCCCAGCCTCGTGTGGGATGAGGACGTAAGACTGATTAAACATATAAATAAAAATAATATCAAACCCTGAGATATATAAAACATAAAACCATCAAATAAATCGGATAAAACACCAATAGAGAATGTCTTCTATTCTTAAAAGAAATCTGGGCATAACAAAAAAAGTAACACACCAAAAGAATAATATCGTGACTGTCTCATTGGATCACTGAATTATCGATTCATGCATCATGAAGCTCATAACAATTATGAGAGTGTCTGTGTCACGTGAATATACGACGGCTACATTCAAGTTGCCAAAATTCCACTCCAAATCGGCCCCGACATAATAACGACGTATTTACTCTTTGCCCCGCCTAAATGCGCTGGCGGAGCCCCAGATAACCCCATATGTGACGTAGGTTTGGCTCGGCTGGGAGCGCATCACCGACGTAAACTGGGCCATGCCGTCTCCTTGGCAAACGCTCACGTTACCAAATTCAGGGCACTTGACCAAACAGTTGTAGCATTTCCGCGCTCGTCTTTGTCGCCAAGTAGTTGACTCTGTCTTTTCCCTGGCCCTGTTAAAGAACAATGAACCGCACCTGTCTGCGTCTGGCCAAAACAACGACCAGAACAACGACAACAACTACCAGAACAGCAGCTGCCCCTGTCCGCTCAACCACATCTGCATCACACTCACCTCGCCCGTGCCACTCACAACAGCGTACGTCTCGGCCTTTTGTGTCCACATCATCGTTGCCGGTCACAGCCTTCTGCCCGTCCGCCCGCACCATGTCGGCCGCAGCAGCCCCGCCCGAGACGATCCTCTTCGGGCCGTTTGACGTCTCCACCCAGGTCTTTTACTCGACCGAGCACTCGTTTGCCATTGTCAACATCAAGCCCCTCATGCCGGGGCATGTCCTCGTCTGCCCCAAGACGCCGCACCGCCGCCTGACCGACCTGGACGCCGCCGAGGCCCTCGACCTGCTTGCCTCGGTGCAGGTCGTCCAGCGCATGCTGGCCGCCTACTACTTTGACGAGACGCCACCACGCGCCCACGACACTGAGGCAGTCCACAAGGGCAGCTTCAACATTGCCATCCAGGACGGGCCCGAGGCTGGGCAGACGGTGCCGCATGTGCACGTGCACGTGCTGCCGCGCATCCGGGGCGCCACGGCCAAGATCGCCTTGACAGAGGCGGACGAGCTCTACGAGAAGATGGCCGACGAGCCAGGCAACGTGGGCGGGCAGCAATGGGACGCTGCGCTGGCAGCGGCGCATGCATCGCAGTTTGGTGACCGGCCACAACCCGGCGGCAAGTTCCCCAAGATCGAGGACAGCAACCGCCAAGCGCGCACCATGGCAGAGATGGAGGCGGAAGCGGCTGAGTTCCGCAAGGCACTGACCAAGGTGCTGGGCCGGTGACTCCGCCCGAGGCTGTAGTATAGAATAGAAGGAAGCACCAAGCATGTCTTGACATTTGTTGATATTTGAAAGCGTGATACAATTCTTAATGCCATAGATATTCAAAAAGCCAACGCATCCATCAAAAGTATAGTAAACTCGGCAATAACTCCAATCGGTACGCCATGCGACATCCTACTGCCGGTATTTCCAAAAACAGAATCCTGTAAATCATCTAAATTCGCGGCATGTCTCCGCGGATTCCACATATATATATACGTGCAAAAGTACGAGCATATGCAAGCCCAGAACGTACAATCATATCCGCCCGCAAGACCGAGCATCTAGACAGGCCCAAGTCCATCCAGGTTTCCGCCCGTCGTAGCTAGACCGTCAAAAGTCATATCGAGATCGGAGCCTTGCGGGCCCCGAAACATAAACAAACTGCTGTCCGAGATGGGCGTACTGTTGTTTTCCGTGCTCGTCGGGGTGTGGTTACGCGACCGCGACATTTGCTGTTGCGGGTGTGCTTGCCGTACACGATCTGATTGCTGTTGTTGTTGCTGCTGTTGCTGCGGGTTGGTTGGGGACACGGGTCCTTGCTGTCGTTGCTGGGGGAAGCCCCACGTCTCAAAGTTGTGCTGCCAGCTGACGCCCTCCTTCAAGAACCAGTCCTGCCCGTCGACACCGTACATGTTGGACGGCATGTCCGGCTGCGACGTCGGCTGATGGTATGCCAATTGTGCATGTTCATAGCCCTGCATGGACTGCGTGACAGCAGGGTCCATAGACCAGGTACTAACACTGGGCACAGAACCGCCTACAGATACAGCCGACGGCCCGCCAGAAGGGCCGGCCGTGTTCTGCGAATACGACGGCTGCTTCGAAACAGGAGCGACGGCGCCGGCTATGGGAGAGTTCGCCTTTGGGAGGCCGCTGAGGTACTCTGGTGTGACGCCCGGTGTTGAAAAATCCTGGTACGTCGGTGACTGTTGAGAGAATTGCTCCAGCAGACCCGGCATGGCCGTGATGGCCAGGCTACCAGCGACAAGCTGCTCCGACTTCACTGCCGCATTGCGCGCAGCTGCCGAGGGAGAGGTACCGCCACCACCTTCCACGTTTGCGCTTCCAAAGGCTTGGATGTGCTGTGGCGAGTTGCCGGACCCATGGGGACCAACGGCGGAGCCCACAGACAGATTTGGAGACGGGACATCGGCCGTGCTGACGGTGCCGTACTTCTCATCAGAGCGCTGTAAGACCTGAGAGGCCTCGTCGGGCAGCTCGACACCCCACTTGCGTGCGAGGACACTGATGATACTGAGAGTGCGGCGGGCACAGAGCCAGTCCTCAGCCATCTCTTCGAGCTGCTTGACACCGTGAATGATGTTGCGCTTGGCTGTTTTCTCGGGGAGGTTAAGTAGATGAATGGTGCAGGCGGAGTGGATCATGTAAACAGCAATGTTGCAGATCTGGCGAAGGTTGTAAACCTTTTTGTACAGGCGCATCAACTTGGAGATGGCACTGGCATTTGACGTGCAGATACGGCGGGGAGATACATGTGCTGGCAGCGGTGACGCTTTCGGGGTGTACTTGAGGAAGGGGCGGAAAAGATGAATGTACTGGAGATGGAAGAACATGCTAGAATGCGCGTAAGTAGCATATCTTTTATTTTTGGGCAGAATGTCTCCGGTAGCAATGGCACCAACTTACTGTGTTAACAGCACATTCGGAAGCTGTCCCTCTTTAGGCTCGAATTCAACAGGGAGTTCGCGGCGCCAGTCTTCCAGACGACGGTGCAGTTCGCTGAGCTTCTTAAGCTCGACTGCCTTGCCGTTGGAACGGCCGATGTGATTCGGGTGGTAGAAGAAGAGGAGAAGATCGCTGCTGATCTCGCAAAGCTTGGATAGGTGCAGACCAATGGCGCGGGTCCGGGATGGCTGCCGAAGCGATACGTCAAAGCCAGAGTCGGTGAAAGGTGACCAAGGCTCCGCATCCTCGTCGGGGAAGACATCATACTTGGGCACGCTGTACGAGTTCTTTGGAAGCTGGGGCAAGCGGCCGAGATAGTTGGACCACGCCTTGTCGAATAGGAAGCAGCCCCAAAAAGTGATGCGGCGCGCATCGATCTCACTGTCGTCCATCTGGTGATGAGCATCGTGTTCGGCAGCCCCTATTGACGAGCCCGTACTGGGGCTGGAGTCGAAATTGAGGCCAATGTCCTGGGCCATGCGGAAACTCATGCCGCTGTATACCCACCCCTTGGCTTCACGAGCACAACCAGCTTCGCGGACCGACATCAGAGCCAAGGCTTGCACAGTGGCAAGCTTCGGCTTTTCGTATTCGTCGTTCTCGACGATAAGGCGCTTCGCCTCTGCGAAGAAGTGGTCGCCCTTCGTGCGGCTGTCTCCAGGGACGGCAAAGGCCCCGACGGCACCGGTGAAATGGCAGCCCAGGGCGAGCATGGCGTTGACAAGGAGCGATGTGCAATAGACGGTACGCTTTGGCGGCACCAGTGGCCGGCCTCGAAGAAAGTCACGGTAAAAGAGGCTTTTGGAGAGGGTGGTGAAGTAGGTGTAGTGCCAGTTGAAGTACATATTCATCAAATGGATGATCAACGAAGTGTCGGCGGTGACGTTCGTCCAGCTGTTGATGGCTTCCTCGGTCGTGGTATATGGTGACTCGAACCGAGATTCGCCCTCGGCTGCCGAAGCGCCCTCGGCGCTGTTTTCGGGGCTCGAGACGACGTCGTTGTCACCTAGAGAGTCGCCAATATATATTAAGTGGGAGGTGCCGCCGATGAAGCGAACAGAGCCGTTTTCAAGACGCAATTCACCCATCTTCCTGGCTAGTTCGATCTCGCCTTCCGCTGATTGGTCTGCGTCGACTGTCACATTGTCTGACACGGTGCTGGCGTCATCTCCGCCGTCTCCGTTGTTGTTTTGGTCGTCCTTCATGATCGACTCGGCCACCGCATCGAGGCTGTCACACGTGCGAATCTTTCTCACAATGGCAAGCACATCATCCTCATCAGCATTGAGGATCGACTCAATGAGGATTTGCAAGGTCGAGTTTTGTGCTTTCATGCTGTCCACTTTCTCACGATAGACGCCTTTCCGCCGATGGTCCGAGTTCGGGTCGTACACGCACTCGGTACAATAGACGCTGGCGCAAGCCGCACAGCTCGGCAGTGCGCCGTCGCACTTGGACTTCCTCTTCCGGCATGCGACACAGGCCGTGCTGACGCACCGTCGCTTTTGCGCTGCAGGGTCAGTATTGCGCCGCGACTTTTTCTTCGGTGCGGCCGCCGATCCTCCAGTCGATGGTGCCGACGCCGGCCCGCCCTGTGAGGAGACGGCCGGGAGAAGCGCGGCTGAGGCGGAGGGCATTGCGGATGGTGGAATTGCAGTGCTGAAGTTGGAAATCGGGAGTGGCGCTGACGTTTGCCCGTAGGCAGGCCGGGGGTCGTTGGCGCCCATGGCGTCACAAGGTAGAGAGGAGTAAGCTGCAAGACGGACAAGATCGAAAACTCAAAGCTAAACGCGGCCGACCAACAATGGAGTCAAGACCGCAAAGCTGCAGAATCTTGCATGCATAAGGGCTGGTGGTGCGACGTCGAAAGAAGACAAGAAAGAAGTGAGACAAGGGGGGGTGCTCAAATGGGAGAGTGCTGCGGCGTTGAAGAGGAGAAAAACCGGAATGCTGAAAGTGTTCAAATGGGAACCGAGAATCTGGGAACCGAGAATCTGGACCCCATCAAAGCCGGGGTATTGTATTGGGGTGATGATATTGCCAATAGAACAATGTTTGCGAACAAAAGCGAGAAATTGACGTATCCAGAGTCACAATGTCTCACAGTGTACGATTGGTAATAGATAAGCCTCGCAGACAGCCACCGACTTGCCGACTTATTTCAAGTGGCCTGTTTGATGCAAGAGTGTTGCCGACGAGAGGCCAAATGAGAGTTCGATAAAGGCTGACAGAGTTAGCCAAGAGAGCTGAAGTTGCCGTCCGGCGCTGTCGGTTGCCAAACACAGAGTAGTAGGTCTCAGAAGAGCAGGAGAGCAGCAGCGTTTTTTGAGATTTTTTGTGAGTGCTTGTTGACGGTGAAGAGTCGATTCTCGAGAAAAAGCCTCGAGATGCGCAAAAGTCGGAAAAATACGTCGTATGTCGTACGAGAATTCGCGCGGGTACCGGGAGTGGAAAAAGGTCGTGCTTCAATTTTAACAAGACATAGATGCCAGGTCAGTAAAAGAGCGCAGCCACACACCCACATCGTTACGCCGAATACACATCTGAGAGAGAAAAACGGCGGTCGAAGCACACTTGTTTGTGAATAAAAACGTAATGGGGCCTGGGCAAGGAGAGGGGAAGGGCGCAACACATGCGGGCTGGTCTGCTGGTATGGTGGGGAGAGGCGCCGAGATCAAAGGGCTTTGCTTTGTGCCCAGGGCGGTACGTTGATTGAGAAAGAGGCCCAGCCCAGGCCGGGTGGTCAGGCTTGGTAGTCCCGGGTCTTCAGCTGGAACAGCCTATTCACCACGACCACGAGTTTGGCCCGACGGATCAGATGGCGAGAAAAAGCCGACCCCACCCAAACCGACGGTCTCGAAGAACGCGACGAATGCAGTGTGGTAAGGGACGATGACTCGCAGGAAGTGGCGGGAATGTTCCAAGCGTGGTAGATGCCCAGGCAGGAGGCAAAGAATACGTGGGCCCAGCGGGCGATGATAATGTGCAGCCACGGGCGTCGAAAATTATGGACGAGAAGGGAATAAGAGACGGATGAGGCTTCTTACCTGAACCTGAAAGTGTGCAACCGCTACTGGGACATCGTAGGTTCGGTAGCAAAAGAGGTGCCCCGGGAGTATCAATGGCCAATGAAAGCGTAAAGGTTAACTCGACAGATCGCCAGATCGCCAGATCGCCACGACTTGAGCCTATGTCGATGTTGGTCTCGAGTCTTGGAGGAACGGAATACTCCGTGATTGGGCGGCGACAGGGATAGGAGTTGAGGAAACGTTGGACCTGGGACTTGTGGTACAGAGGTTGAGACGGACGACAGTGTCGGAGCTTCTTAGACGGCCGCCGTATGATATACGATGGGGAAGCAAGATGGAAGAGGTTTAAAACGAAGACCAGTCGCTTAGGGAGACAGAGAATGAGAGACAGAAAAGAGACAAGGGGTACTTTGGCTTTGGAGGATCGCCTTGGTGTGTCTCTCCTTCTTCAACGGGGCAGCCGCATGGAAACCGCGCCTTCCCACAAATAATACCTTTGCGGAGAGCAAGTCACGAAGCCCCAAAATATGGTGTGCAGGGAAGGCACGATGGGATGATTACCTCGAAGGGCCTACAGAGGTACAGTTTCTCCAGTTCCACGGCAGTCGCAGCTGGCAAGTATGAACGCCGCAACAGCAGCGTTGAGACTTGAGACGGAAGGTGCTACGGCGTGGTCCAGGTGTGTAATTACTGTTGGATCGGCAGGTACGAAGGTGGTGGGCACATTGAAGCCACACACAGGCTACAGTGGTTGGTTTTGTGTGGGGTTTTGACCACTTGAATTAACCAAATCCCCAAATTTGGGGAAGTCGCGTTACAACGCATTGACAGGCACGTGTGCCTGGACGGAGCAATAAACATTGGCTGTACGAATGTACTGATGGGCAGGAGCAATCCACTTCAAACCCCGGGAGGTGGAGAAGCTTAACCTGGACAAGATTTGTTCTGCATACTTCTTTCCTTCTCCCTTCTCATCCTCTCCGTTTCTCGTAGCAGTGAGACTACAAAAGTCCGAGGTCAGAGATATAGCGACAGCGAGAGGTGGATGGAAGACGATGGGATGGCGGTGGCTTGGCGAGCGGCTTGATATTGCCTGATACTGGCCTTGCATTGCTTTGATCGAAAAGCACCTCTCCACCGGGACAGAGTCCGGGGTATGAGATTATTTTTCTTTCGTGGCCAGAAAGTCTGACGATCGCTGTGCAAGCCCTACGAACTATGATCACGATGCTTGCGTCAGCAGTTGTGATAGCAACGATGCTTCCTCTAGGCGTAATGGCCTCGGGTCTGCATCCTTTTGCGATGCTCCAGCCACGAAGCCCTGCTGCAGATGGCAGAGTTTGTGTTGTCACGCCGATCCGGCAGCAGGCCGAAACCACTGGCTTCGGTGCTGATGTTGTGGATGACGTTCCTCAGATCCTACAGGCGTTTGCTGATTGCGATGGCGGCGGCACGGTCGTTTTTCCCAAGGGCGCGAGGTACACCATAGCCTCTCGCCTCAACCCAGTTGTCAAGGATGTAACCGTGCACTGGCATGGTGTATGGGAGGTGAGCACTCTTCCGGATCCAGGCCATATGGTCACGGAGGGGCTCTCCCGGTATTGACCGTGTGCTACAGTTCTCCACCAACCTCACGTACTGGCGTGCCAATGGGTATCCCATTGCCTTCCAAAACCATCAAGCTGGCTTCGTACTCTCTGGCGAAAGAATATCAATAAACGGACACGGGACTGGCGGCATCGATGGCGGAGGAGACAGCTGGTATGCAGCCGAACAGGGCGTCACGCAGGCTGGCCGTCCTATGCCATTTGTCCTTTGGAACGTCAGCGACGTGGTTGTCCGGCGCTGTAAGTGATCGCTATTCCGGAAAGCTTTGAAAGAGCAACCAGTGGTCTGATGTCTGTCATGTCTGTCGATCATCCCTCTGCTTGTCTAACAGCTTAGTCTCTGTGGTCCAGTCGCCTCTGTGGAGCATCAATGTGATGAATGGCAGCAATCTATGGTTCGATGACATTTACGTGAACAACACCGCGACTACAGCTCCACCAGGCAAGAACTGGGTTCAGAACACAGACGGTTTCGATACCATGGACGCACACAACGTAGCCCTGACCAATTTTGTTTATCAAGGTACGTGAGTTTGGAGAAATCTCCACTTTGTTTTTATTTCTGCCGTTGACCCGCGCTTGTGTCTGCTTCTTTTGCTGGCAGACAGTTGAGCTAACAGAGCCTCAAGGGTACCATGACGACAGTTACATGTATTGTATATATGTTGGCTTAGGCGTTGTTCGCTGACAATGGCATTCCTCTAGAGGCGATGATGCAATTGCAATCAAACCGAGGTCCTTCAACATCTGCTGTCAGAATGTGAGGCAGCCCTTCATCTGCTCCCTTGTGTTCGGTTATACACGCACTCCAGAATGTGCGCAGAGGAGCATCCGTATCTGACACGGCGTTGTGCAGTTGACAATACACGGAGGCAATGGCGTGGCCATTGGAAGCCTTGGCCAATATCCGGAGGAAGACTCATCTGTTGCCAATGTGGTCGTCAGAGATGTCCGCCTCATTGCTCGAAACAGCGACATGCACAACTCAGCCTACATCAAGACCTGGGTGGGCGAGACCGTCTTTCAGCCGCGTGGAAGTTATGAAAGCGCTGGAAAGCCGAACGGCGGTGGCCGAGGAAGCGTGACCAACGTGGTCTTTGCTAATTTCCACCTCGACGGCGCAGGCAGTGGCCCTGCTATCGATCAAGACAGCGGAAACAATGGTAGGGACATGGACAGACGGAAAAGAGCGAGGCTATGTTCACTCCTGCATCACGGACTTCTCTCCATATTGACATATCCGGGACTCATCTAATGTGTCGTGCCTAGGATCGTACCCGGGAACATCCAATATACTAATAAGCAACATCGCGTTTAGCAACTTCACGGGGACTTTAAATGCCGAAAACAGTCGCTCGGCAGAAAATGACAGCAGCAACGACCGCACTGCTCGGATATCGTGCTCAACTCGACAGCCTTGTTATAACATCGACTTTCGGGATATTGCCCTTCAGCCCGCCCCGACGCTCTCGGCTGTGGGTGCACAGGGCGAGTGCAAGTACGTATCGCCTGGAGCTATCCATGGGATGATTGGTAAGGGATGTTGACGTTGGCGATGACCTGAACGCCTTTTGTGGCTGTTTACTGTCGGCCGCTGGATTTACTGTTCCTCAACGACCTGGCCTACCTGTTTTGATTTTCTCGTCTCGAACATTCGTTCTATTTCGTGCAGGTGCTTCTTATTCTATTAACATTAAAATGGTATTATTCTGCATTATCATTTTACACACGGTTTGTTTCCCGCCGTCTAACAAATTTTAACCAACCACGCCTCATATTGCAAGTGACTTTCGAAAACGAAACCAATATGTGACAAAGGTTCATCAGCTCGCTTGTTGTTATTCTTTCTTTCACACACCCTTCAGCTTTTAATATTAGGGAATTTTGAAAGTCAATTTAACCCTGGAAGCTGGACTTCTTTGCCCGCAGATATGGCCCATATTTCCAAAGCAGAAACGGTGCCGGCCATCCGACGGCAATGCCAATGGCCGCCAGAACGGTGTTGCCCTTGCCGTAGCCGAGGCTGGAGTATAGGTTCGGGGCAAAGAGGGGAAAGCCAAAACCGGCAATCGAGCGCAGAACAGTCGTAGCGCCCACAGCGCTGGCCGCATACCGCGTGTACGTGTCGACAAGGTAGCCCTGGATGCACTGGAAGCCGATGATGACGCCGCTGGCCAACAAGGCGGCGCCAATGTTGGGTCCGATCCAGTGGGTTTTGTACTCGGCCGTCCAGCCAAAAATCAGGAGGCCCGCGGGGACGAGGATCGAGCCGGGGACCATGATGGGCACACGGAATTCGGGGCGGCCGACAGACACATTATACCGCCGCTTGAGGTATGCATAGACGCGGTCTTGCAACGGAGCCATGACCTGGGCGCCCGCGGACAAGCCCACGCCCAGCGCGATGTAGTTGAGACCCGCGATACCCTGGCGTTCGTGGTAGACCTCTGTCCACAGGGACGGGAAGGTCGCCAGGACCAGGTACATGATGCCGTAAAGGTACATCATATACAAGGCAAGGACTTGGATGATAAGCTGGGAGCTCACCATGACGAAGGGGCGGCTGAGTGCGATGCGCAGGGTGTACCAGACGCCGCCCGCACGCGCCTCGTCAAACGCCGTATAGAGCGCGTCGTTGCCCGTCTCCTTGCGAAGGCGGTTGCGCTTCCACGTCAGCAAAACCGGCGCAAACGTCTCGCGCAAGAAGAACAGACCGGCAAACTGAATGATGCCGTCCGCAATGGTGGTGGAGTAAAAGACCCAGCGCCAGCTGGTGTTCTGGGCAATAAAGGCACCGGCGATAGGTCCCACGGCCGGGCCCAAGAGTGGTGCCAGCGAGTACATGGATAGAGCGCGGCCACGCTGCTCCGCGGTGAAGAGATCGGCAAGAACGCCACCACCGATGGCGAGCGGAGCTGAGCCGCCAAAGCCCGACAGGAAGCGGAAGGCAATCATCTGTCCGCGGGTCTTGGCCAGGCCGCAGCCGAGGTTGAAGAAGAGGTACAGCAGGTTGCTGAGCTGCAGGACAATGACGCGGCCGTACAGCTCACTCAGGGGGCCGAGGAACAACGGACCGACGGCATACGCTAGAATAAAGATGGACAGCGTCAACAGCTGCTCGACGGAGCTGGTGATGTCGAGCTCGCGGCCAATATCCGGCAGGGCAGGTGCGACCATGCTGGACGACACGGGCGAGATGAAGGTGAAGAGGCTGACGACAAAGACGGCCGCCCATTTTCTGCTAATGGTCCAGTTCTTGGGGTTTTCCGGGTCATCGGGTCCCTCCCACTTGACCAAGTTGGGATCTGCATCATCACCAGCACCACCGCCCGCACCCGCGCCGCTCTTTTCTGCACCGCCGCCGCCGCCCGGGCTGAGGTTGCTGCCGTCGTTACCGACACCCTTTTCGAGGTCAATATTGCCTCCAGCATTCGAATGCGACAGGCCGGCACGCTCGCCCTTTTCCTCCCGCTCGATTCCGTCAATCTCAACGTCGCGAGTGAAATAGACGCCGCCGCGGACTTCAGAAACTGTCCGTGTGACGGGTGCTGTGCCGTCGGCTATGGAGTGCGTCCGTGACCGGGTTCGAGACCGGGTTCGAGATAATGAGCGCGAGATAATGGAACGGGACCGGGACTTTTTGTTACTGGCCTGGGTTTCTTTGGCACGGTAGCGGCTGCCGTTGCTGCTGCTGCTACTGTCATCGTCGCTGCTGTCGTCGGACTCGTGGAGAGAGGCTGCGTCGCCGGTTTCTAGAAACTTTTCCTTTTTCTCATTGGCGCCACCGTCGACGTTTTCTAATGAAGAAACTGCGGGTACTGATGATGACGCCAAGTCTGTCTTGTGGGATGGGTCGCTTGACAAAGCTGAGGCGCCCGACGCCTCTGGTGGTGAGGCCATGGAAGGTGTGAGATTCTAAAGTTGATGTTCTAAACGAGACGATCCTAGAAACGTTCTGGAAACAATCGTGGCTCGTCAACAGATCGCTGGGTAGATTTTTGATTTAAATAAGCAACGCCGATCTTACGTCGGTGTTTCTGATTGTGTTGCTGTTGCTTTTTGAAGGCAGATTAGAGGCGAGGATTCGATGCAGGAGGAAACTCGCTGTATTTTGGTTTGAAAAAAAGAAAAGATGTCAAAAGATGTCCAGCGTAACAAAGGGATAGGATAAGATGCAAAGAAAGAGAGCGTGTGAAGCGCAAGATATCTATGATGAATTGATTTCAAGGTATAATAGAAATGGTGTGGAGGCGTAACGGTGACGGAGGCTGAGACTGGAGGAGAGGCGAACGGCAAAGTCAAATACGACGTTGAAAGCGTCACGGAGCCGACGAACGAGGTAGGAGAGCTACTGGATAATCAAGGAAAATAGAAAAAGAAAGAGGCCTGGAGATACTGCGAAAGTCGGCCAAACGTCTGCCGATATGGACGGGCTGACTGTTGCAAGGCGAAGAGCGAAGAAACTTCAAAATGCTCTCCAGAGAACCAGAAAAGGGGAAAGCAAAATTATGGATGCTGTGGGTGGGATATTTGCAAGGAAAGCAGTCATCCGCAATCGTTACTTCCTTTTCTTTCGTTGCGCTCCTTCCTTTCCTGTTTTCCTTGTTCGTTCCTTCCCAGCGACCTACATTGTGGAAACGGCCGAACTCCAAACCAGGAAGCTGCTGGTGTGCTAGGAACCGGCAAAAGCATGCCGATTCGGCAGGCCCCACACCGCGGAGAACTACCTAAAAAATGGATAAAAAAACACAAAACGTCAGAACCTGAGTGGACAATGGCCGAGCAGTGAGAAAACTCAAATTTACTAAAAGAGGAGAACGAGGAGGCACTGACTCGAGCCTGCACTCCTGGCTCCACGAGGACGGTTGCCGAACTGAAGTGGCAAAGCGTGAAAGACGTCCGCCCAGGGAGGAGACGTCACAGGACGCGCTTTCCCTTTCTACTGTTGGCTGATGGTTTGTTCTTGCCGCGTCTGTCAAGTGCCTAGCGAATGTCGGGTTTGAAAAACGGCTGCGTAGGGAAAGTATCTAGTGGTATCATCCCTCCCAAGGTCCTTTTATCGGACGCGCCTTCTCCAGGATCATGAGCATGCGCCTCTTTCTAGGAGCACTCCTTCCCTTTTTGTACTTTGACGCTCCGCAACAGGACGAATGGCAAAGCATCACTCGCATGGGAAGGAGCAAGTAGTGGGTGGGCCAGCGATCATCGCAAAGAGGATCATGGCCTTGATGTCGTTTGCTTGCACGACTCTCCAGCCGGATTTACGGAGTGTATTTACGGAGTATATTTGCGGAGCCTGAGCGTTGTTAGAAGCGGGTGTCTGACCCGCTAGCTCCTTTCCCCTAATTACCAAACGCTTTTATTTTCCTAAACTCTTTCGTCCCATCGGTGCAATACGTTGCTCCCCCGGATTCGCATACGGTATCCGATAAGGTAGGAGAAGTCTTGTGCAAAAAGAAATGGGACTGGAAGAGGCAAGGAAGAATGGACGAGGAAAGGAGCCGGAAGTTGAACAAGCAGCTATTCAAAAAGAACAGGACCCAGTGGTCTTTTAGAGTTGTGTTTTCAGTGGAGATCGGAGCTTTGAGCTGCCGACTGTCTCCATACGACATGACCAGTGATGCTTGTGTTGTGGGCCGTATTAGTCGGTCCTACAGAAAGAAGAAAAGGAATGAAAAAGTAGCCAGAGATTAGCAGACAGGCGAAAACACCTCGAGATAACAAGACGTTGCAGACTGCCTACGCAGTGAGTACGTCATACTCCCACAGTCCCATGAAGGCGACACGGTCCCGAAGACGGCCTTGGCGGCCGGCTATCGGCTGTACCACCGATTGGTGACCGCAGTAACTTGCCATAAGAAGAATGATAAACTCCGCCCCCCGTTCCCATGTGGCTTTCGGTGTGGTAAGAACCATGCAAAGTCAACAGGACAGACGGCCTTCTACAGGTACTTTAAAATGCAACGTACGAAACTAAAAGTGAGATACCAACCCTGATAATCCGACGACGGGGCTTCGCGCACAAAAAACACAGCGATAACGCAATGGATTACGGACGAGGCGCATACAAGAACCAGCCGGTTTTAGTATGTTTACATTGCCTTGCGAGGCGATGCTTTGGTATGAAGCAAGCACTCGATGTCTGACTGTTCGAATAAAGCATTGTCTGGACCCGGAAAACCAAAAAGACCGACTGAGAATCGAAATTCGAAAACAATTACATTTTGGACGCCGCCAAGCCCACATTTAGTCGTCTTTGTCTATAGCTTAGCCGTCGGGGTCGAATCGTAGTCGCCCGACGACCGGTTCCCTCGCGCGGCCTCGACCGCGACCGGTTGTACCTTGCTCCTTCTCGGAATGCATATAAGCGAGCGCGTACATCAGGGTGAATGCCACTGTACGACATTTTGGGCAATGTTAAATACACAACGTCTTGCTCCTCTTACACCAGACTTTGTAACTCGGACAAAGTAAACAAATAAATAAGAAAAGAATGGAAAAAAATGAGAGAGAACCTCTTAAGTTTTTCGAGATGCTGTTTTAGCATTTCGTTCACTTTAATGGCCTTTGTGTCTTGTTGTGTCTTGCTATCAAGCTCGCTCTCTGTTATCTGTTCCTGCCCTTCGGATGTGACTCCGAAATAGTGAGCACTTGACAACCGGTTGCGCCTTCCTTTCCCGCCTGTCCACGTAGCGGTTAGCGGCCACTCTCTCCCTGCCGGGGTCCAGGCCCGCTTTTGACGGTTTTAAAAGTTTCCTATACCAGTCCAACTGCTATCCTTGGCTCCTTCCCGATGCATCGCAAAGAATCCGACGATGGGTCCGGTTTCCAGCGGCTTCCCCTAGTCTACGTATCTGACCCTGTGCTCTGACCGCGGTCAGCCGTGTTTGTATCGGCCTCACGGTCAAGCGTAGTCTCAGGTCTGTATCCGGACATGACGCTCGCTCTTACATCTACACTGCCAGCTTGTTCTTCAACAGATCCTTCTGCACAATTTCATCCTTTTGGGCCTCCAGCTCCGTGAGGTCCCATTGCACGCTGACATACCGCCCGGCCAGCCACAGCTGTGGGCTGCGCGTCAGGTACACAATCGAGTCGCTGACAAGCGCGGGCGTCTCGGTGATGTTGGCGTGGTACACCTTGGGCAGGCTCAGGCTCATGTCGGAGGCGACGCCGCCAGGGTGCACGGCCATGGCGACGAGCTGCTTGTCGGCGTACTCGGCGGCCAGGTACTCGGTGAGGCGGCAGACGGCGAGCTTGGACGTGTTGTAGCCGCTCATGGTGGGCATGACCAGAAGGCCGCCGATGCTGGTCAGGTTGACAATGGTGCGGCCGCCGTTGGGCGACGAAAACAACAGGGGCAGCACGGCGCGGCTGACCAGGTACACGCCCTTGATGTTGACCTCAAAGGTGCGCCACCAGGCGAGTGGGTCGCTGTCGCCGAGCAGGTTGACGGGCTCGAGGACGCCGGCGTTGTTGACGAGGATGTCGAGACGGCCAAAGGCTTTGGTGAGTGTGGCGACGGCGGCGTCGACCGAGGCTGCGTCGGTGGTGTCGAGGGAGATGGCCAGGAGCGTAGGGGCTGGTCTGCCGGCGGCCGCGGCCGCAGCGAGGACAGCCGCCTCCGTCTCCTTCGTATCGCCGCGGGCGGCAATGGCAATCTGCGAGGCGCCGGCCTGTGCGTAAGAAATGGCAATGTGACGGCCAATGCCGCGCGAGGCGCCCGTGATCAGCACAGCCTTACCGGCGAGGTCGATGTTCTTGGGGCTGATGGCGTCATAGGTGTCGTGGTGGACGTGGGGTGTCACCAGCAGGCCTGAATGTGTTAGCAGTGATCCATTTGATTATTGGGAGAAAACGCCAGCTCTACGAGAACGGACCCGAGTGTGGCATCGCCTTGAGGACTTCGGGGAGGCTCTTGTCGTCAACGGCCAGCATTTTGAGGAAGTTTCGGTGAGCATTCAGGAGATGAGTATGGAGAGGAACGTGGGCAAATAGGTCAATCAAACATGCCGGCCATTGGGCAGCAGAGAGCTTTATAGTTTGCCATGCTTATTGATCTCGACGCGAAGCCGGATGTGCTGCAGCACTGACGCCAGTCTATCCTCGTAAAGCGCTGGGAACGGCGCAAAAGGGCGCCGGAAAAGTACGCCCGCCTGCATGAAGCGCTCGATCTGGTTGATGGGGCCAGAGCCACCACAATTCGAACTGCACAATGCGTTCGTCGTAAATTAGTCTGCATCTTGTGTCTGCGCAAAAGGTCAAATGATGAGGCTTGTATTCAGTGGATTTTTCAGCATCGCGGGATTTGCTTTGAAAACATCAGAGCGGTCGATCCCGTTAACAGATGCCGGCGCATGTGAATGGCGTCAGCAGGCGTTGGACTCGGACTGCGGACCGACTACATCCACCGGAATGGGCCGACGGAGCGGCGCACGGCACGAATACAAGTGCGCATCGAGCCGGCTTTGAATCGTGACCTTTGTTCGGCAACTGGTATCTTGTTTGTCTGTTTAATTGTTTGTCGCGCCCGATATTATGTCGTATCGGGGGCATGTGATGCTATCTCTTTTGCTTTTTTTCACTTTGATTCTTTCCCTGTCTCGTTTTAAAAGGTTCCTAAACGCCGAATGATCCGAACACAAACACAGCAAGAATATGCCAAAAAACAAACAAAAGAAAGTCAAAAGAACGAAAAACAAAACAGGATGTGGTACCAAAATTCATGGCGGCAGGTGCAATACAAAATGGAAAAAGAAGATTACAGCACAGCCGGTCTAGCACACAACTGACGAGTACACAAATACAGAAAAAATAGGGGAAAAATCAGCCAAGAAGGAACAGCGCACTGCAGGCACCAGGTCGTGCTCATGCCTCCTTGGCATCGACCTTCTTGGCGGGCGGCGCCGCGCCGTCGTCCTCGCGGGCGCGCTTGTTGCCGTTGGCGGCGTCGACGACCTCGCCCTTCTCGTTGGTCGCGTGGATCACCGGCTTGCCGCCGTTTGTGGTGTTGGCGGCAGCGGCAGGCGTAGCAGCAGCGGCACGCTCGTCGTTGCGCTCGTTGCTGCGCTCGTTGCTGTTGTTCCAGTTGTTGCCACCGCGGCCACCGCGGCCACCGCGACCGCCACGGCCGCCGCGGCCGCCGCGGAAACCGTTCTTGCGGTCGTCGTCGCGGCGCTTCTTCCAGTCGTTCTTGTCGCCACCGTGGTGGTGGCCGTTACCGCGGCCGCGGAAGCCACCGCCGCCACCACGCTTGCCGCCCAGGACACGGCCCTCAAAGAAGCGCGGCGCGCTGTTGGTGTTGGGCTCGATCTTGCCCTCGCGGATCAGCTGGGACTTTTCGGCGACGTAGGCGGGCTTGGACATGATCTTGAGCTCCTGGTCGCGCCACCGCGGCTTGGGCTCGAGCTTGAGAAAGGCCTCGGCCTGCTCGGGGTCCTGGAACTCGACAAAGACGGAGCCCTTGAACAGGTTGTCGGCAGTGCGGCGCAGGCGCACGGCGTTGACGGTGCCGTACTTTGTGAAGAAGGCCTCGAGGTCGAACTGCGTCGAAGGCTCCTCGTCGCCAAAGCCCTTGACGTAGACGGTAGCGGCGTCGATCTTGCTGCGGGGACGGTCTGGGTTGTAGGCGTGCTTGCGCACGACGACCTCGGCGCCGGCAGGGCCGCTGACGGTCAGGAACTTGCTGTCGCGCAGAGCAGCGACCACGGTCTCGTACGACTTGAAGCGACGCATGCGGCCAAACTGGCAGATCTTCTTAAGCTCCACCGGCTTGTTCTCGGCGCCGCCTGTCAGTTCCCACAGGAACTTGTCCGTCGGCAGGTTGCTATCGCTGAAGTAGAAGTGGACCTGGAGAAGGATGGGTTAGCGGATGGAGGCGGGTCGAGGGGGCGAAAGGGCGAGTGGGTGATGCCGGGGATCGATTGCTGTTGACTCACCTGGGTCTGGATGGCCGAGTGATCTTCGGACTCGGGCAGCACGCTGGGGTCGAACTTGCTGCTGTTCTTGGTGCTCTTGCCGTCGGCAGCCTTTGCGCCAGTCTCGGCAGGAGCGTCTGTGGTGGTTTCGGCAGGAGCGTCCGTAGCAGTCTCTGCGGGCGTCTCCTCGGCGGCAGTGGGAGCCGCAGTCTCCTCAGCCGACACCTCGACGGCCGGAGCCTCGACGGCCGGGACCTCGACAGCCTCGACGGGCGCTGCTGGTGCGTCGCTCATTGTTGATTGTGTGTGTGTGCTTGTGGCGGTGGTTGGAGCAGAAGAAGTGGTTGCAGATGCTGAGAATTATGCGCGGAGCGATGCTCGTGCGAGAATTGGGACGAACAGCGGACGGTAGACAGAGACTTCTTTTGTTACAAACGAAGAGACGAAGACAGAGGCAAGACGAGAGCGCGGAAAGGAAAAGTTAAAAGCAAGGTGAAGAAACGCGACGCAGACAAAGCGGACGAGTAGCTGCGAAAGTAAAAAAAAGTAAAATAAAAAAAACTTAGCGGCTGGTTTTTAAATGCGGGACCGTTTCTCTGCATGCGTTGATGCTGCAAAGTGCAGGAGCGAAGGTGCATTGAGCGACTCAAGTGCATGGCTTAGTGGGGCATAGTCCAATTGCACGGCTGACAGGCCATGGCAGGCACGACGTACCAGTGGAGATGACCCATCCGGCGAGAGCAACCGCGCCTTGTATATTTCTGTCAGAGAGTCACGTGCGAGTCATTCAATGGGTGGCCACCTCCTGCGACGACAGTGACGCCCGTCAACGGCTACGGCCGCATTGTTTGCACACCGACGCAACATGTAAACAGAGCTATGCATGTGTCAAAGACGTGGTGCGTCGATTGATCGCATATTCAGACGGGAGATTGGGGGAATGGTGACTTGTTGGTCGTACGCGGTCACGTGCACTCCCGAAGTCAAGCCGCGCTCCACGCTAGCGTTGTGATTCGCGGAATGCACATTTTTCTTCTAGCATCCAGGAGGCGTGAGCTTTTGTGAGTGTCGTCCGACCAGCGAGGACTAAGAACTGCACACGACAAAATAGGAGTGACGTTCGCACCAGCGCCACCACGACCACTTGCCGACAGACCGATTGACGATCTCCCTTAAACGAAGACGAGCACGGTGGCGGTGCTATTGGGGACTGACCGACTCGAGGCAACGGCCAATTGATCCCCAAAACCGCTGTCACCATGAAGAATAGACGATCCTTCCGGTACCACAGCCTGCGGCGCGTGGTAAGTTGCAATGGGAGCGGGAGACGGGCGATGGGAGACGGGAGAGACGTCCGGTAGCCGACGTCAACGAGACAAATCAGACCTCGCTAACAACAGCACAGCGCCTACGGCAAAACTGGAACAAGTACAACCTCTTCAACATGCAAGCCAACTACCCGCAGCTGCCGTCCCTCGGGCGCACCTTTTTCCAGCAAAAATGGGCGGCCAAGGCCCTGACCCGCGGCTACCACGGCGAGCACATCAAGGAGGGCAAGTGGGAGCGCATGTTCAGCCGCCGCCTGCAGTCCGTCACCAACTTCGACCCGCGCTACATGGCCCGCTTTGACGGTTCCGAGCAGGCCGCCGGTCGCGGTCGAGGCCTCGCGACGGACCCGGCCCTCGGGAAACCACAACTCGACCCGGAGGCCGGCACGAACCAGGTCACCCAGCGGACGACGCCGTACATGCAGATGGCATTTGCGCCCATGGAGCGCCGTCTGGACATTGCCATTTTCCGCGCCATGTTTGCCAGCAGTGCCCGCCAGGCGCGCCAGTTTGTCGTGCACGGTGCCGTCACGGTGAACGGCAAGAAGGTATGTGAGGAAGCTGGTGGGAAGGTGCTTAGGGGTTGTGTCACTGTTGTGCCACTGTTGTGTCACTGTTGTGTAATGTCTGGTGGTTGTCCCCGCTAACTCTGTCCGTAGATGATCTACCCTGGTTATCTGCTGAACCCCGGCGACATGTTCCAGGTCGATGTGGACCACGTGCTGTTCGGCACAGGTATGAAGAAGAGCTCACGGAAGGCGAGGCGGGCCAGAAATCTGGGTGTAGTTGGCGCGGCCAAGGAGGCAGAAACAGCTGCAGAAGCCACGGCAGAAGCTGAGACAGCCCCGGCCGAGGTGGCGGCCGCAGAGGGCGACAAAGACTCCGACTGGATCACCGAGGACCGCTCTGGCCACTTGATATTAAAAGTCCAGGAAGCGCTCGAACAGACAAAGACGGCCAAGAAAACGTGGCCGGTCCTCGCAAGGCTCTTGAAAGAGGCTTACCGTACGCCCAACGACCGGTCCAGAAGGCCCCCGCCCAACGCGCCCCTGGCCGACAGCCTGGCAAACATGCTGAACAAGCTGGAAATCACAAACAGCCACAACGAGGACCTGAACGCGCCGCAGCTGACGGACAACGAGCGCAAGCGTTTCAAGAGGCTCCTGGCTGAGGAGGCCGAAAACCCCGTCGATCTCTCCAAACCGTATGCCACGCCCTGGCGCCCGCGGCCTTTTATGCGGGCCTTTGCTTTCATCCCGCGCTACCTCGAAGTCAACCAGAACATCTGCGCCGCCGTCTACCTGCGCCACCCGGTCTGCCGTCCCGGTTACTCCGAGGTGCCGACCCCCTTCCCTCCGGAGGTCTCCCAGCTGGCCTTCAACTGGTACCTGCGGCGAGGCTAGAGGGGCTACAACACAGTCAGCTTCGTCGAATACGGAGTCCTTCTTTTTCTGTTGTCGTTCTCTTCCGCTTTCTACAGCTTGTGTGAATAGTATGTCCCGCAAAACAAAAAGTCTGTACGCATATATGCATGCCACTGTAACATAGAATACACTCTCTGATTCACATTGTTCGTCATTCGATAAGCCATTAACGGTGGAGCGCCCGGATGGCATATGTCGATGCAAGTAGTTTTGTAAGATTATGCTACGGATAAGGAGGCAAACTGAGGAAATAAGACGACAAACAAAAAGCAATGAGGAGATACACGGTAGAGCAAAGCACGAAAGACAAAAACTAAAAAAGAAATAAAAATAAAAAAAAATGCAGGCAATACGACGTACATACATACAGTGCCTTGATGACAAGACCACAACCTCCTTCAAGAATTGCATGGGATATACGGAGAAAATAAAGGTGATATTGTGGTCTGTCCTCTCTACGGTCCAACTCAAAAGACACAAACACAATCCGACGAAGCCTAGCCTAAGCATCCCTCGTACGAGCACGGTATATCTTTTGGTGACAGCCACAGAACTCCAGAACAACAATAAAGACAATCAAAAGACAGTCGACAAACGCATGGTACGTCCCGTCCAGACAGCTGTTTTATGCCCTGCCCGCTGAAAGCAGTCCCGATCCCGACATTATTACAAAAGTTGGGAAACTAGGAGAGCATCAGCAGAGGCAGTCATCAACCGCTCTTCGGGTCAGTCGAGGCACACAGATGACATCCCAGTCCACAGGGCGCGTTTGAACAGAAAAACGACGAGATAACAAAAAGTGTTGCTAATTCCTTTTCTTTCCATTGCCCATCCTCTCCATAACCGTTACTCTGTGAAAACAATTTTGCTGCACACCGCCAATAAAACACAGGGAAAAGGTGGGTTTTTGTTCTCGTGAATTAGAAATGTGATTAAGAAGAACACAAAAGAACAAAAGAACAAAAAGACACAAAAGAAATAACAAGGAGGCTTGGAAATAAAAGGGAATCTGATGACATAATATAAAGACAAAAGAATAGCGGCGGGATGGTACCGTATCGCGACGGCGGTGAGCGTCGCGTATACCGAGACATAGGATCGTAGAGGAGATAAAAGGAGCGCAAGAAATAAGAAAAGAGACAAGAATAGTGACAAGTGCGCATGCGCCGTGCCGCTGTCGCGCCGGGTAGACCAGAGCGGTGGGCCGTGTGGTATCGCAGAGTTGCAAAGGCACCGTCGAAAGAAACGTGGTCGCTGCCGGTTTAACGCAGGGAGAAGCCCTTTCTCTTGCCCTCCTTCTCCAGGGGACGGCCACTCTCGAGGCGCGACTTCTTCTCTTCCAACTCCTGGCGTTGGCGCTCGAGCTGGTCCTTCATCTCGCGATGACGAGCATACAGCTCCTCCTCGCTCTGCTTGAGCTTGGACTCCTTCTCGGAGACCTTCTGCTGGAAGACAAGCTTCATCTCGGCCTCCATCTTGGCCAGCTTCTGGTCGTGCAGGGCACGCTCCTCCTCCTGCTTCACAGCAGGGTTGACCTCCTTGAACACGCTCGGGTCCTGCGAGACGCCCATCTGAATGAGCTTGTCGGTGCGGTAGTTCTCGTAGAGGATGTTGTTGGTGTTCTCCTTGAGCTCCTCCATGTGCGTGCGGATGAGCATCTGGCGCAGCTTGACAAAGTCACAGTGCTCTTCGTTGTCGACCTCAATGACACCCCATGGGTAGCGACGACCACGGACCTTGCGGCCATCGGCGTTGGTGATCTCGTTAGTCGCACCAACAACGGCGAAGGGAACCTTGGACAGAATCTCGTTGTTCTCCGCAATCGTCTCCTCGTCGTCAAGCTCGTAGCGGGGGCCCTCGAAGATCTGGACCTTGTGGTACTGAATGTCGGCGAGAATCTAGCGGACAGTTAGCGAAAGGCCTTTGCCATCAAGGCAAAACCATAAGCAAGAACACCAAGTCACTTACGCGGCGCTTGAAAGCAGTAATCTCCTCGTCGGTCAGAGTGTCCGACTTGGCAATGACCGGGATCAGGTTGACCTTGGTGTGCAGGCGCTTCATGACCTCGATGTCCAGGGGCTTCAGGGAGTGGCCGGTCGGCTGGATGAAGAAAACGCAAGCATGGATACGGTTGTCGACAATGTTCATCCGGTTGACCTTGTTCTCGGCATCGAGGTAGGCGTCAAATCGCTGCTCGATGTTGTCGACAATCGGGCGCCACGACTCGTCGTTGTTAACGAAGTCGCCGAAGCCCGGGGTGTCGACAACGGTCAGGCGAAGGCGAACACCGGCCTCCTCAATGTCGGCGCTGATGGACTGAATCGTCACGGTCTTGGGAATGATGTCCAGGCTGGGGCCCTTGCGCTCCTTGGGGGGGTACAGGGAGGTGTTGAACAGGGTGTTGACCAGAGTAGACTTGCCGAGGCCCGATTCACCTGAAACCAACGAGTCAGTGATGCCGCGAATGGAAGAATTTTTTTAAAAAAAATAACCTTTGAAGAGTGAGCAACCTACCAACGACCATAACATTGAAGTTGAAGCCCTTGCGGACACTCTTGCGGTGCCACTGGTTGGGCAGGTTCGCAAAGCCAACGTAGCCCGTGAGTTTCCGCCGAACAATGTTATGATGCTCGCTCAGCGCTGTGAGAATTTGTTAGTGAACACGTTTTGAAGTCACACAAGTTCCAAAAAAGGATAGAAAATCACAAAGTAGCTTACCATTCGGGGGAGCTTGGGGCGCAACGGCCTCGGGAGGGGAAGGGATAGAGCCGTTCGGATCTGAAAGGGAAAACACAATGTTAGCCACAATTCTTTCAATGTTTGTAAAGTGTAGTGTGTCACGAGAACGCCGTCTGTGCAGTGCTTCGATTATAGCGATGCTTCCAGGGTCCAGAAAATTCCAGGACCGACGAGGCAAGGATGAGCGCAGCCGAGGGGACGCAGAGGGGACAAGGACAGCATCTAACTAGTCAAATCCAGAGGTTCTGGCGTCTCGTCTTCGTTTTCGTTGGCGTTCTCCTTGTCGTCCTCGACGCCCTTCTGTTCGCCGTCGTTTTCGAGATGTTCATCCACCACCTTGGCGTCTTCAGGCTCATTCGCATTCTCGATCTCGGGAGCTTCAGCTTCGTCATCGACA
Source organism: Sporothrix brasiliensis 5110 (assembly GCF_000820605.1). Lineage (NCBI taxonomy): Eukaryota > Fungi > Ascomycota > Sordariomycetes > Ophiostomatales > Ophiostomataceae > Sporothrix > Sporothrix brasiliensis. The sequence goes on along the minus strand of NW_024467138.1, from coordinate 1,840,285 downwards.
GCGGATTCAGGGCCGGCATAGAGCTCATCGTAGGTCATCGGAATGGCGGGCAGTAGCTTGGGCGGCTCCTCGTCAAAGCGGACCATTTGCGCGGAAGTACGCTTGCCACGAGCGGTGCTCCGGAGGCTGCCCCCGGCATTGGCCATATTGTTGTTCTCCGAGAGAGGAGCGGCTGGCTGCGGGGCGACCAGCGGGGCGACCAGCGGAGCGCGTGAGCGTTTGCTGTCTGTGAGAGACATGGATCCCATGCTTGCGACGCTAGTAAGGGCCTTTTCCAGCTGTGCACTGCGAGAACGGGGTCTCATGTGGCTGCCGAGGTCGAAATGCATGATTTCGCGTCGTGGGACGAGCCGTGAGCAGAGGAGACTGGGTGTATCGCGTTTGATGGGTCGTCACGTCAAGATGAGACAAGCGTTCGACCGAGCAAGTGAGCTTGGAGCAGGCGAATTTGACTTGTTTGTTGGAGAGGAGTGGTTGGCCTGGAAGCTTCAATGGTCGACGAAAGCTCGCAAGGTGGCGATGTGTTGTTTACCGCTAAAAACAAGACGAAGCAACCGCGAGCGTCCGGGAAAGCGCTGCTCGTCACAGGCAGCCACCATCCAAGCACGAGGCAAGAGCATGAACGAGGAAAGCACGGCACATATCGGGCAATTCGACAGGTGGAAAGCAGTAGTTCTTACCCATTTTTGACAACCTCAGGGGCTAGACCAGGTCGGAATTTTGGAATATACGGAAGGCACAAGTGCACGAACGAGGAAAGAAGGATCCTAATGGGAGAGAAAAGACGGTGCCTTGGTTAGCACTTTCCACTTTTGGCGACAACGCGATGCGCTCGATGAATGAAAATCGACGTGTAGGTTGCTAAAATAGGGGATGGCAGAAAAGGCAGGCGCCCGTCACGTTGCCCAGGGAAAGACCGGAAGAGTTGTGAAACGGCAGGACCAAGGGGAGCGGCTCTGTCAAGATTGCGAGGACACCGCCAAAGAATGGCCAGCAAAGAAAAGAGAAGCTGCGAGTGGGCGTCCAGAGACACTGCACAGTGGAATTCCTCGAGGAAGGCGCAGAGTCGATGCACATCTTGTCATGTCTCTTTCACTGGCTCCTGCCGTTTCTTTGTCCACCGTCGTCTACCGCATAAAAAAGGGGGTGTCCTGGTGGCAAGGGCGAGGATCACTGGTCCAAACCTACCTAACAACGGACGAGATTAAAATAAAACTATCGGCAAATTGAGAAGAGAAGTTGAACGGTTCGAGGTTCCGGGGAGACGTCGCGCAGTTTGTGACGACGGTCGGTCGAAGCTCTCGAGGAAACGAGAGAACGGGAAGAAGGATCGTGAGATGTGGTGTGTTCCGAAGGGAAGTGGGAAAGAGCGAAGGAGGGAGAGGGATAGCAGCGAAAGTTCCAAAAAGAAATGGATTAGGGGAGAGAAACGAGGCCGATGCCTTCTAGAAAGGGAAATTGCGAGAAAGAAAAAAGGGGTTAGGTGGAAAGCAAATGGAAAGAAGGAGTAGGCCAGAGGGGACAAAAAGGCGGAAAAGGGGAGCGAAAAGACTGGGGGACCTTTTGGGGACAGTCGTGGCAGGGGACACACTCACGCAGTAGCACAAACGTTCCTTTTGGGGACGGAGTTGGCAGCCCTTGGATTGACTGACCGTTGGGCGGGATAGCCCCCCCCCCCCCCTGGCGATGCGAAAAAGGGGTTCGTGCTTTAGCACCAAAAAAAATAAAAGGAACCACGACTGAGCCGTGAGGCAGGTGCAGCCCAAGGAGAAAGGGGTGAGCGGCCAGCGTGTGGGGACGTGTTCTGCGTAGCTGCCATTCTGGCCTATGGCTGGTTGTGGTGGGCTGGGACTCGCCAGGGAAGCAAATAAGGAAAGGACGCTAAGAACGGGGGTAAGCCCCACTATACAGAGCTTGTCATTGGCTGGGCCAGGTTCCCGAAGCACAGATCTCACGCTAGTGTGCTTGGTTGACCGCGACAGCGGGCAGGACCTGAGCGCGCACTGTTTTACGACTGTGCGATGAATCGCACGATTCAAGGAAAATGTTTTTAACGGTGGACAGATTGGGGAGGAATGGAGGAGGTGAAAGACGTTTCGTTTCGTTTCTAGGACCCGCTGAACGTCAAACTTCATGGGCCGGAGGGAATGACATTGGCCAGTCTCGCCAGTCTCGTATTCTAGACACAAAAGTTACATCGTGTGATATGCAGCGCATGACTTGTTTCTACTCCGTGTTCCCTCGTTTGCTCGAAGCTGGATAAGTAGATTGTAATACCTGCGCCGCCGCAGTGAGTGACAGATGCTGCTGCCGTTGTCTCGGCACAACGAGTGCGCACTTTACCTGGCCAATTGCTTCAATTCTTTGGTGTCTGCGACAAACGGAGCGTTGTCTCCTGGCTTCTGCGAGAGCTCAAACCAGAGGCGGACACGTTGAATCCATGGGGCTTTTGGACACTGTGTGGAGACACCTGCACACACGGTATTTAGACGTCGCTAGGAAAAGGGGCGAACAGCCTGCAGCTCACCTTGCAGCACATCGATCGTTGTCGTTCAGCTTTGATCCCTTGTTCTGCCGACCGAAAACGAGCGGACCATCGCCGGTTGAGCCCAGCTGTGGCCGTGAGATGTCCAAGAAGGAGGCCAGCCCTCACGATGCCCTATGCTGACAAGATTGACGCAGCACTGGCGCGCCGTGAAAGGCTACTGCATGCTGTGCATCGCAGCTCATCTCCTTGCTGGGATTTTCATGTACTTCGTAGTCACGTGCAACCCACCGTCCCCTTGCATCCTCCCAACCCCTGTTAATTGAGAGGCAGGCTGTGGGAACCAAAGGCTGTCGTGCTCAAGCACCACAGCTCTCACAACGCGGTCGGCAAGCCTCCTTGAAATTCTGTTTTTGTTTATTTTCCTGTGCCGTCGCTTCGTCTCTCTACAGAACAGGCCGTGGTTATCATTACAAGCCGTGCCAGCGAGCCTCTCCCAGATTGGGACAGGTCAACATTATACCACCAACCCCAGCCGTTTGGGTCTTGCTGCCCACCAGCGCGGAAAGGATATTAAACTCTTTCGTAATGAGGATTGTCCACGGGCTGGCCCCATTCGGCCAAGCTGCGCGTTCCACATACGATGTACGACGCACGACCCGTTTGGAGTTTGCTTCTCGCTTTCTCTCTCTTCTTTAAGTGCGTCTTGTCATACAAAGCCCGGTGAGCAGGTGAGACGACAACAGTGATTGCAGCGCGATGCCCGTAAATTGTAATATAGGCCTGAGATGTTTGTGCAGTAAGCACACATTCCGTATTGGTGAAGAGACAAAACAAGCCAGATCACTGGGATCTGGGCACTTATTGAAACATGACAGGCCACGGTCTGCAGGGCAGGCAATTGTCCCGAAGAGCCGTTGATATAAGGCACAGGCCCTGCTGAAACTCGAGCTTTTCCGGTCACACAGGCCTCAGACCAGCCCACATGGTATCTACTCTCATAATCATCCATATGGGCGTGAGCTATGTCGTACTTACAGAATACATCTTCCCTGTTTGGATCGTTTAGCCAGGTACAGATTACACGCATCGTGGTTTCATATTGCGTTTGCAAGGCTGGCGATCCCGGTCAGCCCTCGAGACCGCGCAATGGGCGCATTGCCACGGGCGAGGCCTGTGACCCGATATTTAAGTATACTTAGTATGCAAACGTGAAGAGTGAGAAACGCATTGGGTGATTCTGTTTATGTAAGTCAAAGTCGATGAGATGCTGGCCATTGTCATTCGCGCTTTCCAATTCTGAGCGTGGGAGCTCAACTGCGCCTGCGGAAAGTCTGGGGAAGGAACAGTTGCGAGAACGTGACTTTAGTGGGCTTGCCGTTTTTGGTGTGTAGCATTCGCTCCCGTAGCAAAGCATGTCATAGCTTTTCCGCACTTAAGCCGAGGCATCTGCAGCGGCGGAATTTCAGCAGCCAGCGAGCCAAAACGGCGCCAAACCCCACAGAAAGATGTTTGCAATTGTTGCTTGGTTTGCTCATGACCGCCTTCCAGCTCAACGTTCGCTGGCAATCTGCATTGCACCTGCCGACAATTAACAGACGAAGCGCACATCCGGCAGCAACGACTCATCGTGAGAACGCCGAAACGGCAAGAACGAGGGACCCGACCTCCCCGGCGTAAACGGAAGGAAGCTCCCCTTCGCTATCCAGCGTCATCGGCCAGCGAGCACCTTTTTGTTCCTCCGCCCGCACGGCTGCATCCAGCCAGCCACTTCTGCCCCTCTCAACTGAATACGCCGCTCCTCGTCCCCTCTCCTCTTTCCATCATGGCCGCTCCCATGCTCGAGTTCCGCACGCCCGGGTACAACCCGTACGCCGTGCAGTACTCGCCGTACTACGACTCGCGCGTGGCCGTGGCGTCGTCGGCCAATTTTGGCATCATCGGCAACGGCAAGCTGTTTGTGCTGGAGCTGACGGCGGCGGGCGCGCAGATTGGCAAAGTATGGGACACCAACGACTCGCAGTTTGACGTGGCGTGGTCCGAGATCAACGAGAACCAGCTGCTGGTGGCCTGCGGCGACGGGTCGCTCAAGCTGTTTGACCTGTCGGTGGACAACTTCCCCGTGATGAACTTCCACGAGCACAAGCGCGAGGCGCTGTCGGTGTCGTGGAGCCCCGTGACCAAGGACTCGTTCCTCACGAGCTCGTGGGACGGCACCGTCAAGCTGTGGTCGCCGACGCGCAACCAGGCGCTGCGCACGCTGCCGATTGGCACCTGCACCTACTCGGCCGCCTACTGCCCGTCCAACCCGGCGATCGTGTCGGCGGCCTCGAGCGACTCACACCTGCGCATCTTCGACCTGCGCACGCCGGTCTCGGCCAAGTACCACCTCGTCGCAACGGTGCCGGTGCACGCGCCGCCGACGCACGCGGGCCACCTGCCGCACCTCGCCAACGGCGGCGTCCCCCCGCCCGGCGCGATGGGCGGCGCGCCCGCGGAGATCCTCACGCACGACTGGAACAAGTACAACGACACCGTGGTTGCGACGGGTGGCGTGGACAAGGTGATCCGGACGTTCGACATCCGCAACCCGGCGGGCGGCGCGCTGTCGTACATGATGGGCCACGAGTTTGCGGTGCGGCGGCTGGCGTGGAGCCCGCATGCGCACGACATTCTGCTGAGTGCAAGCTACGACATGACGGTGCGGGTATGGACGGACGGATCACCACCGCCGCCGGCCCCGCCGCCGTCGCAGCAGCAGATGCCCGTGCGGATGGGCACGGAGCTGGGCGTGATGAACCGGCACACAGAGTTCACGACAGGCGTGGACTGGTCGCTGTTTGGCGAGGGCGGCTGGGTGGCGTCGACAGGCTGGGACGAGCGCGTGCTGCTCTGGGATGCAAACGCATTAATACACCGGAGGATGTAGATGGATGACGAGAGCGCAGTTGTTGACATAGACGGGCATCCGATGTAGGGCGTACTGGCGTTTTTACGGCAAGATAAAAAGGTGACATGGCACTGGGCTTTCTTTGCCTTACATTATCATACAGCACACACGGGCATTATGCATTTATACAAGTTTATAATTTAGTTTGGATACAACAAGGTATTTTCGTACAACCAAAACAACAAATACACGCCATCGCATCCCGCCAAACTAGCTGTCCAGCATGTCGACATCGGCCCCGATGAGGCGTGCCGTGCCGTCTCGCCGCGACACGTCTCTCTGTCCGCTGCCGTCGTCGCGTGCCCGCTGCATGTCTTGCTCCAGCTGGGCATCGGGCCCCGAGTCGTCCTGCACGGCGCCCGACGCGGCCGCCGCTTGCGCCAGAGCGGCGGCGGCGGCCACGCCGGACGAGGGCGCCGCTGAGCGGAATGTCAGCCCCGCGCGACCGCCGTGGTTGTTGTTGTTGTTCTTGTCGGTGTGGGTGTGGGTGTCGTCGTCGTGTTCGTCGTCGCCGTTGAGAATGCTAAAGGACAGCACCTGCTGCCGCTTCTTGCCTGGGCCGCTGCCGCCGCCGCTGCCCGACTCACCATTGGCCATCAGGGCCGAGATGGCCGTGGGTGGTGCACCGCCCGTCGATGACCGGGCCTTGCTCCGCGAACCGCCACCGCCGCCGCCAGTAGCAGACTCAACACCACCGCCAGCTGCACGTCCCCGGCCTTTGGGTCCTGTGCCGGTCGTGTCGCCGCCGACGGTGCCGCCGCTACGCAGCTTGGCCTGCGCGGCAGCCGCGTCGCGCTTGACACGGCCAAAGGGAACGGTGACGGGGACGGTGTCCTCGAGAAACTCGAGGCGGTCGACGCGGTTGACGGCATTGGCGAGGTCGCGGTACTGGACGTTGCGGCGGGGTTTGCGGTCGAGCTTGACCATGTTCTCGGCCTCGGAGGAGATGTACTGAATGAAGAGTTCCTGGGGGGGCATTAGCAGTCAAGGGGCGTCGAGAGAGGAGGCCGGGCGGGCCGTATAGAAAGCACGTACGGTCGCCAGTGTGATGACAAAGGCTGCATTACTAGAGCAGATGGACACATCCGGGTCGAGGGCAATGATCTTGCGGACTCTCGAGACTGGAGACGTTAGCGGCGAGGCCGTGGCCCGAAATGATGGCACGGCACGTACGCGGTAGCTGGGTCTGGCCCGTAGGCTCTTTCCGAGGCGGAATGGCCGTTGTGTTGTACGGCATGTTGGCGATAAAATAATAAAGCAACAAGACGTAGGGAATAGGCGGGCAGCAAGAGGCGGAGGAGACGGTGGACAAGAACGTCGTATGTGCGAGGATCGCAATGAATCGTGTAGCGACGCAAAGAGTGCCACTGTGCCAGGATAGATGGCTCGGCTGGTCAGTATGGGCGTCGTCTACGTGGTGATGTCGAGTCCGACCGATGTCGTTTTGGGTTGAGTTGGGACGTGCACTTTCTATTCATAGGCTGAGGCGCGGTTAGTGCGACGCGTGCTGGGCGTGGTATTCATTACTGGTGCGGTTTACGGGAGGCACGACCGCTAAAACGTCATTCTGCAGGCAATTTAGCGCTGAACAATTGGAATTGCCAATGTCTTGGAGTCGTCTCGACGGATCCTGTTTTGTTTCTGGACAAGAGATGATGTACAAGTAAAGAGCATTCTCCGGCAGATTTGCCTTGGTATTGACTGGTATAATTGAAAACTGTAAAGTACCATCTGTTTGACAAAGAAAAATGAGACAGGAAACGGGAAATTGAAACTATGCCATGAAACCCCGACAAACGAAAGAACGAGCAACAAATGAACGGCGAGCAGTAGATACAAGAGACAAAACAACGGGCCGTCGAGACACGATTGCCAGCAGCAAGCCGTGGGCTCGTAGACCGGGCCGTGCTTACGACTTCACCGACAGGACAATGGTCAACAGCACCAGCACAAACACCAGTCCCATGAGGGCCATGAGCTTGACGTTCTTCCACCACATTTGCCGCTTCAGGCCGCGGCTGCGCACACGGAAGTCGCGGGCGCTGCCGCCCAGGCGGTCGGTCTGGTCCACCAGCAGGTCGATGCGCTCGCCGCGCTCCAGCAGGGACTCGATGTTGCGGCCCATGATGCCGCGGACGTCGTCCATGTCGCGGCGGACGGACGACAGGGCGTCCTCCTCGGACGACGTGCCAAACTGGACGAGCAGGGCCTTGAGGGTGCCGTTAAAGGAGGCGCAGCCGTAGTTGGGCAGGTCGGAAAAGTCGGTGTGGGCGGGCGGGAAGTCGGCAAAGAACTGGGCGCGGACGGCGACGAGAAACGCAAAGGGGATGCGGCGGCCGAGGCTGCCGTCGGCGACGACCAAGAAGGTCAGGCCGCCGGCGCTGCTGGCCGTGCTGTCGGCATCGTCCGGGTCGGGCGCCTCGGCGACATAGTGGATGTGGTTGGAGCCGTGCGTGAATGTCAATTTCTGTGGTGTCTTGTGGTCGATCTTGGGCAGGACGAGGGAGGCGAGGGCAGAGGTTTGGCTGGAGGCGGAAGCGATGCACTCGGCGAGGATTGTGGTATTGTGGGCGACGCACGCACTGGACTGTTAGAGGAGCGGAGCGAGCGAGAGAGAGAGAGAGAGAGAGAGAGAGAGAGAGAAGAGAGAGAGAAAGAGAGAGAAAGCAACAGATAGAGGACTTACTAAAGCAGCGGCGTCGTCGGCGCGGAGGACGTCATACTGACGGCCGGGAGATGGTGTGCGTGGGCGCGAATGGGCGTATGTTCTGCAGTCAATCGCTGGGTCGATTTAGCGTGTCGCGGTAACGTCGGATGCCAGCCACGCCGGCGTGAAGTGTCTGTGGATATATCGTGGGCGTGATGAGCAGATGGACAAGTTGTGAGGCCAAGGGGAAGTGACGATGTTTGTGTTGGCAAGCGGCAGGTACGTACCAGTGGTCGATGACGAACTGCCACCGCCCCTTCCCCAACAAGGTTGCACTAGGGCAAGGCTTGTGGCGTGGCGCTGGGCGCTGAAGGGGATGCGGTTACAGGCTGTGAAACGCGGACTACAGCACGTGCCGCTTGCACTACGGCGTCATACGGCATACAGCAATTACGAGGATTGGAATGGCGGTGTTCTTCGATGCCTCATAATACCATTAGATTATGTTTAGATTATGCCAATGCTGTAAAAGATTGAAAGCAAGCACGCCTCGAGCAATGCGACGTATATATACAGAGATAAACTGCCGCCCACGTTTCGTTTTCGTCCACGCATCTTCTGTGGTCCCCTCACCACTGTTACAGCTTACTCCCAGTGCCGACACCGACCGGACGAGCTCGTTGTGCTATTGGCCAGGTCGTGTTCTCGCGATAGATGTAGCCGTGGGCGACCGGACTGCTCGCGTGCGGCAACGGGGGTGCCGGCGGTGCAAGTGGAAAGGCCGCAGGGTGCGCTTGGTACGGTGCAGATGGCATAAAGGGCGCCTGGTGAGGGTTGTGGATGTGGCGAGGCGCGGGCACGGGCACGGGCACGGGTGGGACGGCGACCGGCACGGCTGGCTGACCAAAGGACCGCCGCCGCTGCAGCTTCTCGGTAAAAAAGACGGGATGGAGGACGGACGGGTTGTGCATCGCCGGCGGTGGTGGCACTTGACGGTGCTGCGTTGGCTGCTGCCGCGAAGGGGGCAGGAGATGTGGTGCCAGGATGGCTCGAGGGATGGCGTAGTCGGCCGAGACGTCTGAGAAGGAAAGCGCCCCTGCTATCGGCAGTGTAGGAGGTGCAGCCGGGGCCATGGAGAGCTTGTATGCAGAGCCAGCAGCTGGACCGGAGAAACACAGACGAAGAAGGACTGGCCGAAGGAGCGGCGAAAGGGACAGGCCGTATATGGACGGCAAAGTGACGAGCTCAGATCATGGAGGATGGTGTTGGCGACGGCGGACTCAGTCTCGAAGGGCGTCGAAAGGGATGCGCCGGAGTGCAGTCGCCGTGTTTGGGTTTGTCGATTCGAAGTTTTGGTTTGGCGTTGTGCGATTTCGCAGCTAAGATACCAGCTACCGTAGATATGGGGGTTGTCTAGGCGTCGCGCAGCCGCTGTCGTCATTTTTCACGTGGAAAGGCCGCTAAAGCGGGGTGCCAGTTGCGAGTTCCGGCGCCTCGGTCCGGGCTGGGCAGGCGCCGCCAGGCAATGGCAATGAGCAGTGCGCTAAATGGCATTCGTTATTAGCTACAGCATGTACGAAATACTGTGAGTTTTGTCATCGCAACAAATCTATGCATATTCCATGCTTCCATGTGTCTTTTGTGCGCCATACAAATCCAGGCCCGTGCCCATATCAAGCAAATGCAATCCCACGCCTTGTACGTCCGTAGATGCCAAATAGATACGATGCCAAACAAAAAAAGAGCCAAAAGCAAGCTGAGCCTCCACCCCCCACCCCCCCTATGCCTTTCGTTTCGACTTCTTCTTGTCGCCCTTCTTCGCCGCCGCTTCCTTCTCCTTCTCCCGCTCTTTGCCCTTCTTGATCGCGCTCACCAGCGCCTCGATTTCGTTGACTTGATGTGTCTCCTTGCGCACGCGCTCCTCGTTCTCGGCAGCCTCTTTGGCGGCCTCCTTCTCCCGCTGGCGCCGCTCGGCGGCTCGCTTTTCCGTTTCTTCCACCAGCAGATCACTGTCCTGCCACAGCGCCTTGGCCACGGTCTCGTCCTCGACGTCGCGCCGCGCCGTGTCCATGACCCGGCACTCCTTGATGATCTTGTGCGCCAGCGGGTCCCGGGCCGCGTCGTCCGCCAGCGCGTCGCCCGCGGTGCCAAAGTCGCGCATGCGCCGCAGCTCGCCGTCCATGGCCGCATACAAAATCGACTGTGCGCCGTCGTCGGCGCTCTTGATAAACAGCCACCACAGCGGGTACAGCAGCACATAGCCCAGCACGAGCCACAGCAGCGACCCCCCTGTCAGCCAGTGGCGGAACCCGGGCGTGCGCGACATGCCCGGGTCGACCACCAGCACGCGCACATTGCCTGGTAGGTTGTCCGGCCGCTTGTGTGCGTCGACGTGCTTCTGGAAGGAGCGTGCAAACACCATGAGCGCGAGCTTGCTGCGCGCATACGCGCGCGCCGGGGACCAGTCGGGGATGTCGACGCCGTCCGGCGTCGTGGAGGCCGCTGCCCCTGCCTTGGCTGCCTTTTTCTTGCTACCTCGAGCGTTTGTTGTCGTTGATGCGGTGCTGGCAGGAGCCGCAATCAACGGCGGCGAGCCAATGTAGGACGAGCACGTCGTGATAATGATCCGCACGTCGCGATCAAACGGCTGCGACCGCAGCGCGGGGCTCAGGATGCCCAGCAGATGGAAGTTGGCCAGGTAGTTGACCATCCACGCTCGCTCAATCCCGTCCGCCGTCGTCACGCCGCGTGCCGGCGCCAGCGCCTTGCCCGTGCGTTCGTCCGTCTGCGCCACGCCAGCCACCGCCGCGCACAGAATGATCATATCCAGCCGCCGCACCGGCAAGTTGTCGATCCACTGAGTAGCAAATGTGCGGATGCTGTGCAGGGACGTCAAGTCGACCTGCTCCGCGTAAATGAGCTGGTGGCCCGCGAGCTCGCGCAGCTCTTCGACATAGTCCACCACAAAGGGATCGGACGACGGTTGTTGGGTCAGAAGCACAATATGGGCGCCGCGCTTGGCCAGGTCGAGCGCCACGGCTGCACCCACGCCCGATGTGCCGCCCGTGATCATCACGACGCGGCCGTGCATGCTGCGGTCCGACCGATTGGACGCGCCGCTGCAGTACACCTTGGTGCCCACGAGCACGCCGAGCGTGCCGAAGAACTTGACCAGCGTCTCGGGCTCGGGGAACCATTCTGGCAGCCCATAGAGATACGCGTTCGTTATAAAGTCGAGAGGCATGGTGGGAGACGGGAGACGTGTGCGAGACTCTGCGAGACGACGTTCTTGTGAGATGTATTGAGGTCGAAAGTCGTGGGCCTTGGAAAGGGGGTCGAAGAAGATGTCGTGGTAGTCGAGGCAGGCGCGTCCGCTAAAGTGGCTTTTAATAGCACGTTTAGTGGAATGGAATTCAGGGAATGGGCGGCTTTCATTGGCTACATTGGCGACAGGTGCCGATAAGATAAGGAAGCTGCCCCTGGAGCATGACGACACCCAGCGCACTTGCCATCTTAAGTCTACAGATGTATAAATGTGGGGCCCAAGGCTGTGGCAAACTTGCGCCTGCCTGATTTTGAATGTATGCGAGTGCATCTCATCCGCCTTCCGTCTCTCAAAACAAACACATCTCCACGACGTCGTACAATACAGCCAAAAATGGCACACAGACGCCAAAGTACGACAGACCGCAATGGCGGACTCAACGAAGACGGCGCCTCGGACACGCCACTCCACCGTCTGCCCGGCTTCGGCACGGGCCTGCACCGTCAGCGCGTCGCATTTGTCCGGGCCGGCGAGGCGCCACAGACAAAAGGCAGCGGACCAACCGGCGCTCTTCCAGGCGGTGCCGTCTCTGATCTCTATCTCAGCATCGTCATAGGACAGACGGAAAAGAGAGAAGGGAGTGCCGAGTCGGTTGCGAAGGCGGACGAGGCCTCCACCACCGCCCCCACAACGCCCGCCTGCGACGTGTGTCGCCTCCCCTTGACAACGCCCTCGTCGGCCGCCGCCCATCACCACGAGTCCTGCCTCGTCCATCAGGTGGCTCTCGACCACTCTAAGCCACCGTCTTCGCTCAACCGCGGCCGTTTGGGCCTCGCCATTATGAGCGCCCAGGGCTGGGACCCAGACAGTGGCAGGGGCCTCGGCGCCGACCAGCAGGGCATGCCCTATCCGATCGAGGCAAAACTGCGGCCAGAAAGACAGGCCCTCGGCAACGGCCCGGCGCCGTCGTCGTCAGAATCTCGGTCCCGCTCGTCTGGCTCGGCGGCATCGGCGCCGACACGCAACCGCAAGCATACGCGAAAGCAGCTGCGCGCCATGGAAGAAGACCGCCGACGACGGTACGATCGCCTGCGGGAGCAGATTATGGGCAACAAGGATCTCGACAAGTACCTGCGTCCCCAAGAAGGGGAGTGAAGAGCGACTGAAGAGTGGCTGAAGTCATCGAAAGCAGACACAGGAAGCATCTCGGCGCGCACCGTATTGTCTGTAAGTGTGTGTTGGAAGGCTGACTCGCTTTGAAATATTTCAATCATATGCCCAATATGTACGTTCTATCGTCTTTTCTAACAATGTACCAGATGTGTTTATGTTTATTGTTGTTAAACCGACGGCTTACTGGCCCTTTTCTTTGTCGATGCCGTCGACAACGGGTGCCTTGGGCACTTCTACGCCCAGCACGCGGTACTCGAGGCCCACATAGCCGTCGCTCACAATGAGCACGTCCACCTTGCCGGTTTGGGCAACCGTCTCGGGCAGCTGCACCACTGCCCGTGCTGTAGGCTGCGATCCACCGGGGGCACCACCGCGACCTCCACGGCTCCCGCGTCCGCCTCGGTCGCCGGCACCACCACCGTTGCGACCAGGGCCGGAGCTCCAACCAACCCGCTTGATGGCATAGACCTCGTCGCGCGCCAGGTCACCCACAATGGCAAAGAACCCTTCCGTCTGCGGTTTGGGGAACTTGGGTGCGTACATGCGGGCCTCGCGGTCGACCAGCGCGTTGAGCCGCTTCATGTTGATTGTCACAGACGACGACGTCACGGGGCTGACCGATACCTGTACGTTGGGCAGCAAGGACACGGCACGGTTGAACTGGTTCACACGGCTCGCGGGCACCTGCAGCGACTTGCTGAGCTGCCTCTTCTGCGCCTCCGTCATGGCACTGACGGCCTGCAAGCGCGCGGACGCACCCTTGGATTTGCCGTACGCCTCGGCCGCGTCGCCGTCAACGCCCGGCAGGATCGCGACCGGCGGGTCTGTGGGCCAGACGGCCGATTTGACACACTGCAGCAGCGTAATCATCTCGAGACAGCTCGACAGGTGGTTGAGCTCGGCCAGCACGTCAATCGACGCCTGCATGATGCGGATCGCCTGGTCCAGCACGCTCGTCTGGTCGCCCACGTAATCCGTGATCGGCAGCGTGATGCGCGACATGTGCGCCTGCAGCAACAAGAACGACTTGACGTGCGGATCCCACATGGGCAGCCCAAACGACGTGCCGGGGAACGTCAGGTTGGCCGACAGCTCCGCATTCACCAGGTCCTCGTTGTGCCGCACGGGCAGCTCGTCGTACTCCGTCGCGTGGCACATCCACGAGAGCACGTCCAGGAACGAGGCGCGCGCCTTGGCGTGCCGCACCAGGTGCCGGATCGTCTTGTGCGAGAGATAGTAGTAGCTCATAATCTTGCCGAGCGGCGTCGGGTCCACGTCCCCGTTGGGGTACACCTCGACGCACTTGGACGTGGCCAGGTCGTTCAGGGCCTTGTCCACCATGTCCACCATGAACTCGTTGGCCAAGTGCTGTGCCGTCATGCCGCCGTTGTCCTGCTGCTCCTCGGGCAGAATGTCCAGTCCGTAGTACGACGGGTTCTTGTGCAGCCGCCGGAAGAAGAAGGTCCACGTCAGGTAGTCGAGCGCGTCCTGTTTGCTGACAATCGTCTCGGCCGACACCTCGGCGCACAAGTGGTTGTCCAGCACCGTGTGCAGCGACGACTCGACGGGGAAGCCCGTGTGCAGAAAGTGCTTGTAAAAGTCCTTCTTGGCGTCCTGCGTAAAGATGCGCGCCACGCCCGAGTTGTCAAACTGCGGCCGGCCCGCACGACCCAGCATCTGCAGCACGTCCGTCAGGTCCATGTCCTTGTAGCCCTCGATCTTGGCGTCAAAGAACTGCGTGCCCTTGACAATCACCAGGTGCGCCGGCAGGTTGACGCCCCACGCCAGCGTGCTCGTCGCCACGAGAATCTGGATCTTGTTGTGCAAGAACAGCTCCTCCGAGAGCTGCCGGTCCGACTCGACGAGGCCGGCGTGGTGCAGGCCGATGCCAAAGCTGATGGCCTCGCGCAGCGCGTCGTCTTTGACGCGCGCCAGATTCGCCTGCAGGTCGTCCTCCGCCATGTGCAGGAAGCGGCGCGGGTTGTCTTCCATGCCGCAGAAGTTGACGAGGTCCTTGGCTGTCAGGCGGGTCTGTCGGCGCGACGGAACGAAGACAATCACCGGCTTGTCCGGGCTGTGGTTCTTGATGGCCAGGAACGACGGGCGGTTCATCGCCTGCATCAGCGGGCAAAACCCGCGCATGTCGGGAAACCCGTCAATGTAGAGCTCGAGCGGGACGGGCCGCACCGAGTGGCGGAAGTTGAAGAGCGCACCCTGGCTCTGTTTGACGCCCAGCCAGTTGGCCAGGTCGGTTGCGTTGGCGCAGGCCGTCGACATGCCCAGCAGCCGCACAGGCACCTTGGTCGAGGCCGCAATGTAGTTCATGCGCGACACGATGATCTCGAGAATCGGGCCGCGGTCGCCGGCCAGCAGGTGAATCTCGTCGATAATCACAAGGCTGACTTTCCGCACGTAGTTACGCGTCTGCCAGCTGCGCGAGATGCCGTCCCACTTCTCGGGCGTCGTGATGATAATGTCGGCGTCCTGAATCGTGCGCGTGTCCGGCGTGTTGTCACCCGTCAGCTCGACCAGCTTAAGGCCGGCAGGGCCGGCCAGGCGCCCGCCCCAGTCCTTGATGCGCTCGCGCACCAGC
This sequence comes from Sporothrix brasiliensis 5110, assembly GCF_000820605.1. NCBI lineage: Eukaryota > Fungi > Ascomycota > Sordariomycetes > Ophiostomatales > Ophiostomataceae > Sporothrix > Sporothrix brasiliensis. The sequence continues at coordinate 1,825,172 of NW_024467138.1, read as the reverse complement.
GCCTTCATGGGCGCAATGTACACGACCTTGGAGCCGGGCCGCTCGCGGAAGGCCCACCACATGGCCAGCTCGGCCGCCACGGTCTTGCCGCTTCCCGTCGGCGAGCCCAGAAGCACGTTGGCGGGCGTGTGGTACAGCGTGTGAAAGATTTGCGTCTGCATGGGGTTGAAGTACTGGAAGCGCTGCGCATAAATGTCCTCCAGCACCGGGTTCTTGAGCGCAGAGATGGGCAGCGGCTGCAGGTCCAGCAGGTCCGTGTACACGCTTTCCGTGTCCGGACGAATCAGGTGCTGGAACGAGACGGGCGTGACAGTCTCGGCGCCCAGCCAGCGGTCGGACACGGCTCGCACGTAGATCTGGTCGGGCAGCGGGTCGGACAGCGGGATGGTAAAGTTCATCTCGTGGTCATCGTGCAGCTTGCGGCGGCTCAGCACAAAGTACTCGTGGTGGTAGATCTCCGAGGTCTCCGAGTTCTCGACCCAGATGTAGTACGACTCGGACGTGCCGTGGGTCTGGTCGTTCCAGCGGAAATCTGGGTACAGGTAGAGCTTGATGCGCAGGACGTCGCGGTTGAGGGGCGCAATCTCGGCCTCGACGGTCAGCGTCGGAAAGCTGCTGAGGATGCGCGAGATCTTGTTGCCGGCGCCGTGGTTGCGCACCAGGCTGCCAATTTCGCCGGGCTCCATGTCGCGCAGCGACTCGATGGACGCCACCGTGCCCTTCTCGTCCAACTGGGCGAGGACCGGCCGGGGCAGCTCGAACTGGCTCAGCGGGTGCTCAAAGGGCCACACGCGGCGCTCAATCGATTTCGAGAGAGACAACAGCACAAGGCACTGGTGCCCCCAGCGGCGGTTGAGCGCAATCATAAAGAGCGCCCGGCAGATGCGTGCGGACTGCTGGGCGACGTAGTTGAGGTCGTTGCCCAGGGCAAAGTCGTCCGGCTGGACTTTGGAGATGTACGACTGCAGGAGGATGTTGGTCTTGGCCTGGGGGGAGTCAATGGTGCCGCCCACGTCGCAGACCGTGCCCGTGTCCTTGAGCTTGGCCAGCTCCTTGTTCTCGCTGTCGCGCGACGAGATGTTGTCAAACTCGCTGCTCTTGGCGATCATCTGCAGCACGTCGGCCTCGGTGGCGTGCTGGCGCATCATGGTGTTGAAAATCTGGATGCTCGAGTGCAAGATGTAAAACTGGCTGGCAATGCGCCCAACGTCCTTGCTGCGCAGCTCTTCGGTCGCCTCGTTGTAAATAATCATCTGGCTCTGCTGCAGCGTGCGCGCCGCCTGGACAGCCAGCTGGCGACGGCGCTGCACGAGCATGGGATCCTGCGCGAACTCGGCCCAGTCGATGCCGTAGGCCATGGGGTTGCGGCGCATGCGCACAAAGAGGTACGAGTAGCCGATCCACTGCACGGCCTCGGGGATGGAGGTGACGGTGCCGAGTGCGATCTCGGCATTCAGGTTGTCGACGAGCTTGGCCGAGAAGCGCGACTCGATGGGCAGCTGCTCAGTCACGGCCGTCAGGTAGTGCGTCAGCTTGTTGTGGGAGGTGCAGATCATGCCGATGCCCGTGTCCTCAAACTGCGGACGGCCGGCACGGCCAAAGATCTGGAGCACGTCGAGGATGCCGAGGTCGACAAACTTGCCGTCCTGGGCGCTGTACACCTGCGTGCCCTTGATGATGACGGCGGCCGCGGGCAAGTTGACGCCCCACGCGAGGGTCGCCGTACAGCACAGGACCTTGAGCACGCCCTCGCCGAACAGGCGCTCCATGAGGTTGCGGTCGGACCGGGCCATGCCGGCGTGGTGGATGCCCAGGCCCTTGGGCAGCAGGTCGCGGATCTCGCGGGCCTTGGACGTCTTCATGGACGCCACGGCGGCCTCGTAGCGCGGATGGGTGCTGGGGTCGAACAGGTCGAGGCACATCTCGTCTGTGGCCTTTTCGTGCAGCATCTTGGCGGTGGCCATGGTGTCGCGCCGCGAGTGCACAAAGACCATGATCTGGTGGCCCTGCTCGAGCATGTCCCGTGCCTTTTCAAAGGCGACAGTGTCGAGGTTCTCCTTGCCTTCCTTGCTGCCCGCCTTGCCTTTGACGCCGATAAAGTGCTGCTGCAGGGGCACGGGACGAAACGAGGCGTCGAAATAGAAGAGACCCGCGTAGCGGTTGACCTTGAGAAAGTCGGCGACGTCAATGTAGTTGGGCAGCGTGGCGCTGAGGCCGACAACGCGGATCAGCGACTGCGTGCTCTCGACCTGGCGCTCTGTCCGCGCCACCAGCGACTCGAGGACGGCACCGCGCTCGTCGTGCAGCATGTGCACTTCGTCGATGATCAGCAGGCGCACCTTCTGCACGAGCTCCGTGTCGCCGACGCCGCGGCGTGTGACGACGTCCCACTTCTCAGGGGTCGTCACGATGATCTGCGTGCGCACGATCTCGGCCTTGGTCAGCTGCATGTCGCCCGTGTACTCGCGGACCTGGATGCCGAGCCACGCCAGCCGCTTGCCCAGCTTCTCGGTAATCTCGGCGGCCAGCGCCTTCATGGGTGCGACGTAGACGATCTTGAAGTCCTCGCCGTCCACCGCAAAATCGTCCACAGCAGCGTCGTCCACGGGACTGGGCAGCGCGTATTGCCCGACGGTGTGCAGGATCGTGAGCATGGCTGCGTCTGTTTTGCCGGCACCCGTGGGCGCGCAGATCAGCATGTTCTCGCTCGTTTTGTACGCCACCGGGTACACCAGGCTCTGCATGCGGTTCAGGGTCGTGTAGCCCTTGAACGTGCCCCGACACAGCCCGTCGAGGTCGCTGATCTTGACCAGGCTCTGCCCAGGACCCAGCGTGCCTTTGCTGCCGGCGGGGATGTAGTACTCGGTATACTTTTCCTTCTCACGCACCGTGCTGCCCGCAGGCAGTGCATAGCGCTTGCCCGTCACGCTCAGGCTGTTGCCGGCGTGGTAGGCCTTGTAGACGTGTGGGTACTCGGCCTCTTTGGCCGATGCGGCGCTGAGGACGGCCGTCTTGTGCTCGAAATCTTTCTGGCGCAGCTGCTCCTCGCGCTGCGCCTTGGTCAAGAGCCGCGAGCCGCCGACCGACGGCCCGTTGTGACTTTCCGGTGGTGGTGCTGCGTCTTCTGCCACGGCTGCCGCCACGATTTCGTCGCGGTGGGCGAGTAGCTCAATGACAAAGTCCAGGTCATCAAAGCCCACCAGGTCCGTCAGCTGCGACTGCAGCTCCTCTTCTGGCCGGGACGACTGCAGCACGTCCATGATCTGTTCCTGCAGCACGTCGGGTGGTATCGGTGCGGCCGCTTGGCTGCTTCGCGAGGCCATGGCCAGGCATTTTGTAGAGAGCCAGGCGGGTGTGTAGGAGGAGGAGGAGGAGGACGAAGGAAAAGACTTCGCACCGCCGGCTGTGCTGCTGCCGCCACGGCCTAAACCGCCGACGTCACTCGGTGCCAGACCAAGCTCCTCGAGCTCGTCGTCCGAGATAAAGTCCCAAATATCCTGGCCAGCACCACCACTGGCCGAGCTGTAGTAGCCGTCGCTGTCGTCTGTGTCGTCCAAGTCGTCGTACTGGTCGTCCAGTTCGCTGACGTCTGATGTGGGAGGGAGCTTGAGAGCTGCCACGGCGTCCTTCATGGCCGCCAGCTGCTGTATCCACTGCTCCTCGGCAGAGCTTGGTGATATTGACGCCATCGTGAGAATGTGAGACGGGTCTCTGAGAGAATGGTATGAGATGCGATGTGAGGGTATTCGTGGAGAGGCGGGATAAATGGAGTGTCTCTATACGCTCTCAAGTTGCTTGTCGCTTGCCACTGGACACAAAATGAATTCGCAGGAAGCGAGGGGAAAGAGAGACTGGACATGAGCAGCGCAGGCCCAAATGTGCTTGAAACAAGCTCTCTATTATGATGCCCTTTCAACCCAATTTGTATCACAATGCTGTATTTGTTGTTATCACCACCAGTATCTTCCTGCCTGAATAGCGGGGGAGTCATTCGGGATGACAAAGCTGGCGGAAAAGGCAGGCGCAGTGGGCGAGCTAGCGCATGGCCGGGTCGCGCCTGCCGCTACAACAAAGTCGTACTGTAGTGCGTGGGGAGCTCGCATCATGGCACCGCTGTCTTTTGTGGTTTGTTTGTGCTTCATCTGCTTCTTATCGTGCAAGTGAAAACGGCCACAGTCTGTACGACGTCTGTTTCAAGAAGCAGACGTCTCATGGCTCTGCGCTTTGGTGCATTCTCCATTTTCCATGACCAGGATTTGGTGCAACTGCCGCTTCTGGTCCGATAAGCTGGACGAGCTGGGTTGCTCTTTCCAGAACGGCCCTCGACGCAAACAGCCAATCGCAGCACACAAAGCGCCTATTTTAGCAGTGGAGCCAGCCGCGTGGAAACCACCGTCCAGTTCAAAACGATGATGGCTGGCTGGGCACGCCCATCCCTCTTTACGCGGTGTTAAAACGACGTAAGATGCGTGTCCCAAGGCCTTGAGCCACACGCCGCTAATACGAGTAAGTTAGTGATACGCGGTACACGACAGGGGCTTTCAAGGGGGGCTTAGAAAGGAGACGTGTTTTTTGGGCAGTCGCATCCGCCGCTTTGTCTTGTTCTTGCCTTGTCTTCATCCACATGCTTTCCGCTTTGGTCGCTCCTTCTTGCTCGGATCGAAACCTTTCCCAACAAACCCTGGACCGGATTCCCCTTTTGGAGTGCGCAACCTAAATTAACAACCACCGATCTCTCCTTCCTTTTTCAACGGCGCAGACTGCGACCCTTATTTCGTACTATTCCCCCACTCCCAAAAATACGTCTGAGCAGCTTCACCGACGACTTCGAGCAACGCACGAACAGCTTCAGCGCTCTCCCTTGACTCGTCTCTCCGCTCGGCTTCTCCCGCTCCCCGCTGTCACGATATCTGCGACCATGCCTTCCATGTGGCTAACAGACTCCCAGAGTGCGTTCTCCAAGCTCCCCTCCAGGGCCAGAATGCCCTGGCGCAGGAGCTTTTGCGACACGCGACCAAAAGGCTCTTGCAACCCCGTGGAGCCGGTCGCAAGCTCCAGCTCGTGCGCCAGGTGCTGCCGTGGCGGCCGCATCCGCTGTGCCAGACAATTATGCTAACGTGACACTTTTCCCCAACTTGCAGAAGTCGGAGTGGCTTTCTGCTCCGGTGGTACGTTCATGAAGCGCCCGATCCGATACCTTGGCCAGGCAGAACGGCCGAGTTCTCCCCTGTCGTCCGTTGGTGAGCAACCTCTAACTCGTTCTTCTAGGCGGCTTCTTCCTCATCGGTGGCGTCATGCTCTTCTTTGACCGGGCCATGTGAGCATTCTAGTTCCCCGTCGACCGTGTTGCTTATCGCAGCCTCGCAGTCTCTTCATTTTGTTTTGAACCCGTTACTTATGTTTTTTTTTCTCCAGGCTCGCTATGGGCAATGTAAGCGAAGCCGTTCCAGGCCCGTGAAGCGCAAAGCGCACGGCGACATGTACCTCCCGCCTGGCACTCTTCGATAGGCGCCTTAGTTTCTAACAGTCTCGCTTCCTTTTGACAGATCCTCTTCCTCATCGGCCTCACCATCATCATCGGCCCGGCCAAGACGCTCCTCTTCTTCGCGCGCAAGCAAAAGGCCAAGGGCACTGCCGCCTTCTTTGGTGGCCTTCTCCTGATTCTGCTGCGGTGGCCGCTGATCGGCTTCTGCGTCGAGCTGTACGGCATCATGGTCCTCTTTGGCGACTTCCTGGGCACCATTGCCGCCTTTGCACGGAACGCGCCCGTGGTGGGACCGTACATTGGCGTGGCCGTGGATCGCGCAGGAATCGGCCGGCGCAACACGGACCTGCCGGTGTGAGCGTGGCCGCTCGCGGGCGACGTACCGTGAGAGAGAGAAAACGAATGCTTGTGTGATGTGACGTACGGCGTGCAGGTTTCGACCTCGATTTTCCAACGTTGATCTCAACCGTCATTGGCAACCAACACGTGCATATTTCCCGGGACAAAAAAACAAACACAAACAAAAACGATGGTGGGACGGACGGGTGATGACGGGTGGCTTTATGGGCCACCCACCACCGGGTCTGTGGTGTATTGCTTTATATTTTTTGGTATTAAGGGCGTCTTGTACACAATTATATAGAACCCCGAGGGTGAAACAGCAGGAACCAAGGACACATTTTATTCGGCGTTGGGCTGGAAGGGAAACAAAATACGAAGACAGCGGACGGAGAGTGGTTTCAAACCAGTGTGCAAAATACCCTTTCTCGTTGTGTTTTCGTCTTACTTTTTTTAGGCGACATGGGGCAGCCACAAGCCTAATCTGTCAAGTTTTGGGATCTTTTGAATAGTATCTCTTTTTAATTCAATAATCGGCACTTCGTGGTAAAGATTGTGTGAAGCAAAACATATACATCAACGGATCTTGTCCTCCGCCACATGCCCACTCCAATTGTTTGATATTATGGATTCGTTCGCTTCACATCACCGTATAGGCGCCGCCCAGGCGTGCAACCTGCCACCAAATCTATCTTACTATGGCTCTTGTCGCTTCGCATTTTATGTACGTGGCGACCTAATTCATCCAAACTAAACGAAGCCTTTTGTCTAGGCCTAGTCAAAATGCGCATCTCTCTACCGTCTCTCTGTCTCCCTGTTTCTCGTCCGCCACATCAACGTCGTCCACCGCTTTAGTATCCCTGTTTGCGGAGGTAGTCGGCCAGGGCCTCGACAGTTGCCCGCGCGTTGCTCGCCTGTGCGTTTTCGCCGTAGTGGCCGACAACAATCGCCTGCTTCGTCTTGGCAATGGCGACACCGGTCTTGCCCTTCCGGATCATCGCAATGTTGTCCTCGGCGCTGACAATCGTGGCGACGTACTTCTCGCCGGCAACGTGCAGGCCCTCGCTGTAGGCCTTGTCGATCGCGGGCTGGCTGTTGGCCTCGAAGATGGCAGCAATCGCCTTCAGCTCCTCAGGCTTGAGCTGTAGAGAGAGAAAGAAACGTGTTAGCCGGTCGCACGGTACGTATCATCGAGGCGAAAAGAAAGGTTGCCGCATACAGAAAACTTGGGCGAGGTTGCCCAGACGCTGTCGCCGGCGGCGCTGATGATGGCGGCCTCATCAATGTGACCGCTGCCAACCAGGCTAGAGGGTTGCATGCGCGTTAGCTTCGGATCTCATCGTATCTGTTTCCATCATTGTCGCCATCACCGCCATTGGTTTGCCCCACGATCCGACGACGCCCCGGCAATGACCGGCCCAAACAACTCAACAGGTAGAGGTTCGAGATGGCGGGATCAAGAGAGCCGTTCGGCCGAATCGTTCGTGTCGCCACGCCGGGTCAGAAAGCTATGGCGACAAACTCAGAAGCGCGGAGGAGCAGGTGTTTACCTCGAGTCGATGTAACCTATGCCACCAGGGTCAGCCAAACCGTTCCAAATCCGCTTCAGACGAGCAACCAAACAAATGCAGGGCCAGGGGCGTTCTCAACTGACCTTGCCAAGACATGGTGAACGTGTGTAAAATGTGTGTGTGTGTGCGGTACGTGGCGTGTCTCGTTGCTTGTTGGCTATCTCAGTAAGAAGATAAGATGACGGGAGCGGTTTCGAGAATCTGCACAAATAAACAGTAAGCATTTGCAATGTCACAGGCGAGTCGTCGATGGGGAAACTGATGCATCGTACGGCTTCGGAGGGCGGTCAGGGAGTTGAGAGAGCGGTGCGAAGATGCGACGCTGCGGAAAACGTACAGTTCAGGGCGCAATGCAATCCTGGGTGAAGAGGGACGTAGTAAGGCAAAACAGACGTGTGACGTTTGCTCGTTTGAGAGGGCGTTTGTGGGAGAGAGGGAGCCGACAGAGTAGAGAAAGGGGAAAAGAATGGGAAGTGGGATGGGAAAATAAGACGTGCAGCACAAGGATTAAGACCAACAGTGCTGGCGATTATTATCGGACCGGCAGGCCCCAGTAACGAAACCACTGCAGGAAGGCGCCCATCGAGCAACCCCAAGAACACCTGCCGAAAGAGGGGTACTGTACCCACTGTAACACTCAACGCCAGGGAAAGCAGGAGGCAAGCTCCAGGCAAAGAGGAAAGAACACCGCCCCGCTAACGACCAAGCTCCGGCCGCTGGGGCGAGCTGGCCAAGCTTCAGGCGGTCAACCAGAAACAGGCGTGTTCATGGCTGCTGTGTTGCTCTTTTGTTTGTATGCATTATTGTGACTATGGCATCATTTCTTTGTGATACTTCTCCAGCTCAGGCGGTTTCACTGGTCGCGGAGAGGAGGGATCGAAGCAAAGCAGGGTCGTTCCTTCCGGCGCTGAGTTTGAGCTCTGTGCAGGCAAATGCCTATACCCCGCCAAGCCCCGCTTACACATCATTTGCGCTGTAATTACGACGTAGGAGAGAAGCTGGGAAGGAACTGGTACGCGTTGAGAGAGCGTGTCTCTGCCAGCACAACAGTGCAGCTTCGCACCCGGCCACGCGGCGGCCGATCTGACGGCGGGATCATTTGAGAACCTGAAACGCATTACGGCTTGACCATCTGCATCTCACACATGCGGCTTTATGGCCCGTCCTGGGTTCGCAGAGACACTTACGATCACGTGCCAAAGTTGGAAACGCCTTCGCAAGCCGACGCTTCAGAGATCTCTTTTTTCTGTCTTCTAAAAATCCAATTAGACGTCGATAACAGGTCACGCCATAGTTCGTGCTTGAAACATTTTTGTTTGTTTTCAATGCAGTCGCGATGTTCGAAGTCCTGCTCTAAGCTGCCGGAGCTTCAATAGTAAAGTGTGGCTAGTGTATATGTATTATGTAATGTATGTGGCGCTCGTTTAGCGGCAGGAACGCCCTGCTCATCGGTCTCCGTCAAACATCAGGAAAGAGTCGAGAGGCCAGAATCGAGACGTTTTGTCTCTCCTCCATCCCACTCCGAGAAACCGACGCGACTTTTCGGCGTGGCACGTATCTCGCAGGCATATTTTCGAGCTTTACTGTGACGTCCCGCCGTGCCAACTGCCGCAATTGCTGCCGTCGCGTACGGCCAAGTCGCGAATCGACGAAGTTGGCTGCAGCTTCACGGTGACTTTTCTGTCGACCACATCTCTGCTCGCAACACGACTCTGGCGAGGCTACTTCGCGGCGCCCAAAGAATCTCTCCTTTCTTCTACCACCCACCATGGCGCCGACGGCCATCGACGTCGTGGAGCCCATTCCGCGGCGCGAAGCCTGGAAGCTGCTGCCAGAGCCGACAATCTATCCGGTCAAGGACGTCACCCTCGAGGACTTTGTGGAGCCAAGGTCTGACGGCTATGAGGCCGCCAAGAAGCGCTCGGACGGCGACGCAGCCATTGTGATCGACAACGGCTCATCCGCCGTCCGCGCCGGCTGGTCGTTTGAGAAGGACCCGCGCTTCACCATCCCACCGACCATGGCCAAATACCGCGACCGCAAGCTCGGCAAGACGTTTTCGTTTGTGGGCTCCGACTGCTACGCCGACACAGCCGCCCGCGGCCACATGCGGAACGCTTTTGAGGCCGGCACGGGCATCGTGGCGAATTGGGACGTGATGGAGCACATTCTCGACTACACCTTTGTCAAGCTGGGCTTGAACGGCAGCACCGATGGCGCCGTCGACGTCCCTATTGTCCTTACCGAGGCCGTGGCCAACTTCCCCTACTCAAGAAAGAGTGCGTACGGTCATTTTGTTCGGCTTTTATTTTGTCTCCAGCTTGCTAACACGTTGCTCCTACAGCCATGACCGAAATCGTTTTTGAATGCTACGGCGCCCCGTCCCTCGCCTACGGCATCGACTCTCTCTTCTCCTACCGCCACAACAAGGGCGACACCGGCCTCGTCGTCTCGTCGTCCTATAGCGCCACCCACGTCATCCCCGTCTACAACTCCAAGGCAGTCCTGTCCCAAGCTATCCGCTTAAATTGGGGCGGCTCACATGCCGCGGACTACCTCCTGCGGCTTGTGCGCCTCAAGTACCGCGATTATCTTAGCAACAACCTCAAATTGCACCAGTCGCAGGCGGAATACTGGCTCAAGGACTTTTGCTACGTCTCCAAGGACTACGACAACGAGCTGCGCGGCATCCTGGACTGGACCGGCCTCGAAGACCGCGAGCGCATCATCCAGTTCCCCTACACCGAAGAGATTGTCGTGCAAAAGACCGAGGAGGAGCTCGCCAAGATTGCCGAGCGCAAAAAGGAGAGCGGCCGCCGGCTGCAGGAGCAGGCCGTCAAGATGCGCCTCGAGCGGCTCCTCAAGAAGGAGCAGGAGCTCGAGTACTACAAGAGCATCCAGACGCAGATTGCCGAGAGCCCCAAAAAGGAGACCAAGCGCCTGCTCGACGAGGCCGAGGTGAAGGACGAGGCCGCGCTCGAGCGCCAGATCAAGGAGCTCGAAAAGGCCCTCCGCCGCGCGCGGCAAAAGGATCTGGGCAACGACCCGGAAGAAGAGGCCGAGGCCCCCGACTTCTCGCTGCTCGAGGTGCCCGACGACCAGCTCGACGAGGCCCAGCTCAAGGCCAAGCGCCAGCAGCGGCTGCTCAAGTCGAACCACGACGCGCGCGCACGCGCCAAGGCTGAAAAGGAGGCCGAAAAGGCCCGTGTGGCCGAGGAGGCGCGGCTCGAGGAGGAGCGGCGCACCAACGACTTTGAGAACTGGCTCGAAGAGAAGCGCCAGGCGCATCTCGAGACGCTCGCCAAAATCAAGGAGCGCGAGCGGCTGTCCAAGGACATGGGCAACCGCAAGAACCTGGCCTCGTACATTCGCATGAAGAACATTGCCAATCTGGCGAGCGACGCACCGTCGGGCGGCACGACGGCTACGGGGCGCAAGCGGCGGCGCGGCGGCGGCGGCGGCGACGACGACGACTTTGGTGCCGACGATGCCGACTGGGGCGTGTACCGCGACATTGCCGTCAACCGCGACGACAGCGACGACGAGGAGCGCGAGGAGAACCCCGACGTGCAGCTGAAAGGGCTCGAGGCGCTGCTGCTGCAGTACGACCCGGACTTCACGTACGAGCACACGCGCGAAGCGCAGGACGACTGGAGCAAGAAGATGCTGCACGCATTTGAGCGTGGCCCGCGTCCGTTTGACCCGGACAGCCCGGCCGAGCGCCACCAGATCCATCTCAACGTCGAGCGCATCCGTGTGCCCGAGGTGCTGTTCCAGCCGAGCGCCATTGCCGGCATCGACCAGGCCGGTCTCGTGGAGATTGCGGGCGACATCCTGACGCAGCGCCTGACGGGCTTGGTCGGGATCGACCGCAACGACTTTTTGCGCGACGTGTTCTTGACGGGCGGCCTGACGCTGTTCCAGAACTTTGACGAGCGGCTGCACGCGGGGCTGCAGGCTTTGCTGCCGGCGGGTGCGCCACTGCAGCTGCGGCGCGCCAAGGATCCTCTGACGGATGCCTGGCGGGGTGCGGCCGAGTGGGCCGGGTCGTCGGCATGGCGCCAGGCTGCTGTGACCCGGGAGGAGTACCAAGAGAAGGGTCCCGAATACATCAAGGTGAGTCGGCTGCCTTGTCTCAAGTGCTGCTACGATATAGAGCGGGATCGTTTTGCTAAACATGTACACAGGAACACGACCAAGGAAATGCATTCACTTCGACGAGTTAGGAGACGCAGGTGCAAGCAACGACCGACGTGGAAGCCAAGACAGAAACAGAAACTGAGGTAAAGGTGCAAACGAGGCCCAAAGGGCGAAAGAGGTGACACGCATTGTTGCGAAAGAAAGCAATCAAGGGTCTGCAGGAACCAAAATCAATATAAGCAATGCAGTGGCAGCAAGGCGTTATCTGATGATTTTACTGCTTTTTTGTGGCGAGGGCGATTTGGACTGCAATAAGGAATTTCATTTCTCACATTTTGTCCTCTTGAAGTGATGTCGTTGTCGGTCTAGGTCGATTCGTCTAGGTCGAAGAATGGCTTAATTGGAATGAAAACACTTCATCACGACAATCAGAGTAACATATGCCGGCCTGAATAGGGCAGTGAGGAGGTAGACGCAAGGCTAAAGTAAAGAAAACTAAACAGGCAATTTATGTCGACGGGACATGAAATATATAAAACAAATCTACCGAGCCACACCAAAATAATAAACAAACAGAGAGTCATGGAAACCAACACTATAAACCAGATTATGCAAGTCGAAATACACACCATGTGTAAGCAACGATAAGTACACGGGCACTGTCCCAAGTCGGCATGCAAAGAAGGTAGAGAATAAATAGGAGACAGAGTCCTAGTTGTACGCATTTTAAAACGACTAATAAAGCAGCGGCACGTGAAGAGCAATAAAAGCATCTTTTTCTGAACGCCGCGAACCCAAGTGTGAAAAGGAAAACATAAACAAAAAACTAGAAGGGGCCTCTTTTCTTCCACCTCCCACCCGTCGGGGAGAGCGAACAAGCCAGAACGGTCTTGACCACAGACAGCAACAGAGACCTAAACGAACAAGGACTAGAAACACAAGAAAAAAAGAAAGAAAAAAACAAATAGCATAACAGCAAACACCCGTTAGGAACCATAAAGAGGATAAAGCAGAACAGAAGCAAAAATTATCGGAAACAAGGGTTATGTAAAAAAAAAAATAGAATAAAAAATAGAATAAAAGGTTAAAAGAAGAGTGTGCGCAAGAAGCGAAGTGAAGGCCGCAAAGAAAGCGACAGTGGTGAACCGTGCGCCCGAGGTACCGCACTCGGCCCATTTTTACATGGACAAGACAGGCTCCGACAGCTTCTGCAGCTTCTGGCTGATAGCCTCCTCGGACGTGTCCATGGGCTCGCCGGCGTCGTTGCCGTTGCCGTTGGTGTTGCCGTTGGTGTTGTTGTCGGCCTTGATGCCGTTAGCAGGGTCGTCGCGGCTGGTATCCATGGCGGTGGCCGGGGCGTTGCCGTTGTTGCCGAGTTGGGCGACAGCCTGGGCCACGCGCGCAAGGGACGAGTCGTTTTTGGAGTCTGAGCCAGCGGCGGTGTTGGCTTCGCGCGATGAGGTGTCGGCCGCAGCAGCGGCGGCCGCTGCAGCCGCAGCGACAGCCTGTGCCGCAGTGGGCGTGGCGGCGGGGTGTGCGGCGGGTGATGGCGCACGCGCCTGCTGTTGCTGCTGGGGCTGCGGCGGATCTGGGTATTGTGATGGCGGCTCCTGCTGCGCCAGTGGCTGCTGTTGTTGCAGGTGCAGCTGTTGTTGGCGCTGGATCTGTGCCTGCTGCTCGTGCTGCTGCTGCTGCTGCTGCTGCTGCGCAGCAAGAGCCGGCGACGGACCGATGCCCAGGATAGGTGGCATGCCGGGCCCGGCGAGGTTCAGGTTCGCAGGCGGTTGGGGCAGCTCAGCCTTGGCGTCCAAGAGGCGCGACTGTAGGTGGATGATATACTCCCGCAGGGCGTAGTTTTCCGATTGGATAATCTTGAACTGGGTTTCCATCTCGCCAAAGTCCTGCACCTGCTGCTCGAGCTTCTTGATGTAGCCCTCTTTACGCTGGCGGAAGGCCCTCTGGAAGGGGAGTTAGCAAAAGATTTTACGCTTTCATTTGTCGTCGTAACGCAAGGTGACTGACTTGAGCGGCGCGGTTTTGCGCAGCGCGTTTGCTGGTGGACAGCTCGCGCCGGGGGCCCTTGCGGCCGTCCGTGATGACTTCGGTGTGCTCCTGGGACCCGGCGGGCGACAGAGACTGTTGCGGCGCCAAAGGCACCGGGGCTGTGTGAGATGACGGCTGCTGTTGCTGCGGAATGGGCGCGGGCGCTTGCTGCGGCGATGCGACCGGAGCAGCGGGCGCGGCAGACGGAGGGGCGGCCGACATTGTGGCGGCAGGATACAAGGCGTGCGACAAAGAATACGGAGACAACGGCGGCCTCAAGTCAGGATCGATGTGGGCGTCGGGGTCAGACGAGCCCAGCGCGGCGCCGTAGATGTCGGTGTTGACGTCGGAGTTGACGTCGGCGTGATGCGCGGCTAGCAATGCAGTAGACGCGGTGTACGCAAAGCTGCTGTTGCTGTCGATGATACCGTCGTCTGCTGGCTGGAGGTCGTGCTCGAGCTTGACGGCTGTCTGCGCGTTTGCGCCGCTGTTTGCATAGGCTGCGTCGACGTGTTTCTGTGGAGCCGAAAGGTTGGCTGCGGCGTTGATATCGTCAAAGGCGGACGACAAGGCGGGTGTCACGTTTTCTGACAAGACAAAAGCGGCACGCGTGTTAGTCAGAGGAGTGTGAGCGTCGAGCAAGCGGTGTGCTCTTGTGTGTCATATGCAGGGTAGTGGTGTATGTTGGGTGGGAAGAAAAGGGTTGCAGTTACGGCGTACAAACAGAAGAAGGAAAAGTGGGAGGCTCCGTCCTGCACAAATGAATCAAAACAGTCGGACGTTGTTGCAGGGATAAATGAGGAAGGAGCAGCAGGACGACTTGAGCCAGAGAAGGAACCGAAAAAAGAAAAAGATTGGGAAAGCAAAGCAGATAAAAAGGGAAAGCGAGAGGCGCAAGAGTAAAAAAGAGGAGGAAGGCGCAGATGGGCAGCGTGGTATAGGCCGGGATTAGAAAGAGCGGGTGTAAGTTGGAAAAATGGGGGGAGATGAGGTAAGGAAGGCGATTTCGTAATCACAGGTGGAAGGGGACAGGCGGGTGCTTTTAAAGACGGCGGAGGCAATAGCCACTCCGTACCAACAAGACAAGTAGCGCCAGCCGCACTAGCGCCAGTGCGCGCAGCGTGAGTACGAAGTATGAGCACTGAAGCACTCACTGTATTTGGGAAGATCCCGGGACGGGTGGACCAGGGTGTGAAAGCGGCCGTTGGAATGAAGCGTGAGACAAACAAGGCAAGAGAAAACGATGGGGGCAAGAGAGGAGGCAGGTACGGGGTACGGTCGCCGTACACAGCTGCCTTTGCAGTGTCCAGTGCGCGGCGCCTTCCGTTTTCTGTTCTTTCTCATCAGACGAGTCACAGGAGCAGTGCGCAGTTATGTCATGGCAGGAGCGCGCGGCGGCCGCGAGAGCGTATGGGCTGACACCACAACAGCAACAGCGACTATTCTAATCAGCTCCCCGGTTCTCTCGTTCTCTCGAGACGCACACAAAACGGAGAACATGCAAGCGACCGGGTGACTTGTACGCTTGCAAAGCGCCGGGCCTGCGTGTAATTAGGTAAGAAAATTAGGTGGAGGAGAGACAAGATGAAAATTGCGCCGCGGAATCGGAATTCGCCTGCCGCGGACGAAACGATGTTGTCTCCGTACGCAGTACATGTAAGATACGTGCAGGGTGCTTTGGTGCGTGGGTAATGGAATCAAGCGCGGGAGCGTGCGGAGAGTAGCGTTAGGCCCGTCACCTAACATTTAACATAACGCAAGCGGCAAGCCGAAGCATGACAAAGCTTCGCTGGTCTGGTCATACTTTCGGATTTCGATGCCACTGGGGCACGCCTTCTGTCTATTTTTGGCGTCTGCAGCAATGCGAAGACAAGGGACGTAGTCGACGGAAGGCAGAGAGTACAACAGCAGGGTATGTATATTGTAGTCGCGGGCAAAAGACGGTAAAAGAAACCAACGAACAAAATATGGATGACTTACCGTTACTGGATGCCGAGGCGTTGGCGGCGCGTCTCCTTCTGGCCATCTTGAGATGTGTTCGCAATGGCCGAGTTGTTTCTGTAAATGTTCTGACTCAGCTAAAGTCGGGGCGTGAGTCAAGTATTTTGGGGCGTGGCCAAATTGGCCTGGGGTTCTGGAAAGAGAGGGGCCAGAGGAAAAGTGTCTCTCCTCGTGACGCGAAAAATGGCTGGGCACAAAAAAAACCCAAAAAAAACCAAAAAAAAAAAAAACAGCGGACGCGCCAGATTATCGAGGAAATTACAGAGGCTACAGAGACGGAGCGGCGGAAGGGGGAAAAACGGGGGGGATCCAAATCGCGTGGCTGGGCATCGGCCCACGGTGGTATGCTCAAAGTGAATGAAAGCACACTCCGTCATAAGCAGCGTATTTTCGTCGTTGCTTTTTGGTTTATGGCTGCTTCCATTTGTGATCGGTGATGGTGAGGCAGGCGACAGTGTTTTGCTTACCTACCCGAATGCGAATGACTGAGCTCCGAGGAGGGAAGAACACCGGATGACGGCGGTCGTTTTTTTCCTCGTCAGCTCCTCTGGTCACCCAACGACCAGCCCGTCAGAATCTGCGGCAAAAAAGCAACACCGATGGATGCCAGAGGCAGCTCACGCTCTCGCTCGCTCCCAATGTCGTCTCGGTCTGGATGTCTCCGACGTGAGAGACTACTGACGTTCTGGGATTGGCGTCACTATGGCGTCGACGTTTGTTGGTGTGTCGCTCTTTTTGGGCCGATACTTCGGGTGTTTGTAGTCAGAACAAAGTCATCATGGGCCAAAACATCCCAGGCTCAGTCAGCATGAAACGGAGTGGGTAAAGAAGAAGGGGCAGCGGAGTTGTGCTCGGAGCACGGAAACAAAAATGAATACCAAAAATGGACTGGCAAGAAGAGGCAAGGAGCAACTGCGAGCCGAAAGCACCTGTGGAGAAACTGAAGAGAAGGCAGACGCGCTATTTTGCTGAGCGGCCTGGCGGCGTTTGGTGTTGTCGCATGATTTGTCAGCCCAAACAACGTCTTGCCAGTGGGCGTCCAATTGTAGTCGTAGTGCTGCAATTCCTCTGTCCTCTGTCTGCATTCCTCAATCCCAATCCTCATTCCGTCCGGATTTCTCATGCGCTGCCAGGCTGCTTCCTTCCCCTTTCCTTCCCTCCTTCCTTCTTCCCTCGTGTCGGAAACGTCGGCAGTTCCACTTTTGTCTTGTCCAGTTTCCCAATTTGGCCGTCGACGACGTACATGGGATGTTCTGGCTTTATTGACTAGCACAGTCAGTGAACACTGCAGAGCGAGTTACGCGCAAGGTCCACGACAAGCCGCCATAAGCAAGAGAGGGTCCAGGATCCGTACGGACAATACGACATTGGCAATAAGGAAATCAAAAGTTTAGACGGTGGCAGGGGCCATCCGTTACTGGATCCCACGCTGATAGTATAATGTCGTACACGCCAAACCGTACGAGGGGAGAGGGGACCAAGACCCTTTTCGAGAAAAGTCGCAGCCTCGAGATTGCCACTTTTTGGATGGCCTTGCGGTCTCGCGTCATGTTTCTTGGTCATGATGGTGCATGGTGCGTGCTTTTTGTGGCGTGGGAATACGTAAGCAACGCCAAGTATAAGTGGGTCTTTGAAACAACTAATATATTACGTAAACTCTTCGCCTTCCGCTCGGGCACGCCAAGCGTCCAGGCGGTTGTGTTCAGACGCCGACGCAGCGGGAAACGACGACCGTAACGGCACGTGACAGGCACGCCAATATTTATGCACTTGTTTTTGAATTAATTTTATTCGTTTTCAGTAGACGACAGTGTGTGAGGTGAGCTCTGACTTCTCACTTTTCACGACGGACATCCAGCAGCTATTTTATTTTTATGGCCAAGTCAAGTACCCTTCAACTCTAGCGTTCTAGAATGTTTGTAGCTTTGTGTTCGGCCGCTTGAAAGAAGCAGAGTAGGCCATTCAGCGCAGTCGTATTCAACATAGAGAATCAAATTATGCGACGGGTCAATCTGAAAGACTTGCCATGCAAGAGGGCTAATTTTCTGCTTACCTGTATTGGGTCACATTGGCAATCATAGTATCAGAGCCCTAGAATATAATGGTGTCAACATATTTTGCCGTCGCCAATGACATGAGACTGGCTCGACGAAAATGAGAACGCGCGACAAGAAATACACTAGGTTCTCACAATCTTCAGGCGAATACGACATGCATTGTTCATACTATCTTTCCTGCTGATGCAGATGAGGAGGTATCTGTTGTGGGTCACGTCGACCGAGAGAGTCGGGACGGTTGGGAGGAGAGACGCTGGGAAGCCCACGATATGAGAGACGGATACCATACCTGGTGTAAGAAACTGTCGTAGGGCGTGTCATTGGCCAGGCCGGCGTCCAGAGGTCAGCGCGGCCGCCGGTCCCCATCGCCGGGGACTCTGCGTGCCCGTCTTTTACGTCCAACAACTTGCATACTGCAGTTGCAATCAAACACCCACAGCTTTCAATTTGCAACCACAATATCTTATCAGAGTATTCGCCGTCCATTTCCTGCAGGGTTTCGTAGTATTTGTAAGCTATGATCGGTGTTCACAGGAGGAGGGCCATGGGACCGTTAGGCAGCTCGCCGTAGGCACTGATTAGTGAACGGTAACAGCACCAGCAACGTCATGCCGTGCCGTTCACGATGCGGCGTATCTGTTCAACATGGAGAAAACGCAACTTCTCGAACATAAAAATAAGACGTCAGTCATTCATATGGAGGTTCCGATGTTGAGTTACTGGACCGACCGCAACGGCGGAAATGGCGGCGGCGGCGGTGTCATCTAATCCACTCAAAGTGATCGTATGCCGTTATGTCTTGTCTAGCATGCAAGATTGGGGTCTTGTTACTTTGACTAGCTTGGGTTATTCAACTGTTGTGTTTAAAAATGATCTCTATTCTGTCGTCTTGGTCATTTTATCCGTACGGGTCCGCAATACCCCGACGAGCGAGTGCGCATGACACGTTGTTAGAACAAACGCTTCTGTCTTGATACACCACGGAACGACGTTGTTTGGCATAAATGTCATCAAAGGCTGTGTGCCAAAGACGGCCATATACGTCAACTTACTCCGTATATATACCCATTTGAGATACCGTGGTGCCGTGGAGTGACTGTCGACAGGTAGGCGAGGTAAGAATTACGCTCAAACATAAACGTGAGAGACACATCAATGTCGTAGTATGCTCGTCCCGGGTAGCACCGTCCGTCAGCGACTTTAAAACATATCAATTTCGTTTGCTTCGCTGTGCATTCGCCCGACGGCCGTTGTGTGTATATTTGATTTGGCATAAGTACACGGCGCATGTACCACCACGGTGTTGATACCAAATAAATGACATACGGCGACATTAACTGAGCGTAGTACCTCGCAAATAACGACATGATCTCGTCTATGCATTTGCCCTGTCATTTTCTGGCTTCGTTTGTCACGATAGTCTCATACAACTGATTTCTAGTATCTCATCTGTGTCTGTCACTCGTCGACAGTGGCGGTGGGCTTGAATTGTACTCCTCCAAACAACTTGAGACGCTCAATATGAACACTCTCACAAGTATAATGAGAAGGGGAATGCGCAAAAGCAATGAGACTGCACTGGCTTTGCACTGAAGAGTGGTTGCCAGTTTACTGATGTGAGGTGGTGAGCGTCTTAGCGGTCAGCCACTAGAGTCTTAATACAGTGCGATGGCGACCTGAAAGTTTTGGTTAGTGGTGACGAGCCCCCTGTAGCTCTCCACAGAACGGTGGCTCGGGTGGCTCACACCCTCTATCGAGTGGATTTTAGTGTGCTCAACTGGTAGCTAGCCATTCTCACAAAACCAACGTGCATCTTGACGTTATCAGACAGGTTCAAGTCGACGACAGCCGTCCGCGCAACACTGAGCCGGCCAATAGACACCGAGCAACATTACGTCCTCCCGCCTATCGCACAAAAGCTCTAGTAACGACGACAACCGGACGAAACTGGACCACAGAATCAGATACGCTGCTACGCTCAGGAGTGGCATCAGCAGTGTACGATTACCCTCACCTCGCCAAGCTTGCTTGTCGTCTGCTATTGGAGACCTCTCCGGTTGCAGGTAACCATTTTCCTATTCTGTCCTTCGCATACGAACTCGTACCCACCCCTCGCTCCCCTGACCCAATGCTTCGTGGTTCGTGCCGGGCTGTCACCAAGCTCGTTGCACTGCCATCGTCGCCATCTTCAAGAGTCGGATGGATCACGTCCTCACCTGTATCAAGTGCTCCTGTTTCCTCGGGTTGCACTGTGGCCACACGGCCCACCTGCCTAGACGGCGCACCACACACTCCCTTGCCACAAACCCGGACCTTTTCGATCACAGCGAAGACCATGACGGGTGCACGGCATCCCCAGATCGTGGGCAAGACGGAAGCCGACGAGGCCGCGGTCCGGACGGCACTGGAGACGTTGGTTGCGGTCGACGGCGCGGCACAGTCGCCTGGTGCTGGCCGGTGGGCCGTGACAGCCAATGGCCTGGGCATCGAGCGCTCCTTTAAGTTTAAGAACTTTACCAAGACTTGGGTAGATGAGCAGATGAAACCTACTCCCCCGTGATCACTATAATATGCACTGGCACTGGCTAACTCAGTTTCAGGACTTTATGACGGCCGTGGCACTGCAGTCCAAGCTCAAGAATCACCATCCGGAGTGGTCGAATGTAAGATCTAGCTCGCCGTGATTCATTTCCATATGGATATGGACACGATATGGACACGATATGGACACATGTACGTTTTGTATTGACTTCGGCTCCCTACAACAGGTCTACAACACGACGTTCATCCGGTGGACGACCCATAACCCTGGCCCTGGTTTGGCTCCTGGCCTGACTGTCAAGGACACTGAGCTGGCCGTGCTGTGCGACGAGCTCGCCCGCGCCTTTGGCGAAGTGGCTGAGGCACCCGCTCCGGAAGCGAAGGAGGCGAAGCCGGCCACTGCAACCGCTGCAGAGCCGACCTCGGTGGACAACGCGGCGGACACACTCTCAAGCCTGGCCAACAGCGCGGCAGGCGTAGCCAGCTGTGACTGCACCACGCGCAGCTGAAGAAGGACTGATCGGTGTGGTGCTGTAAGACGTACGGCGGAATCATATTCGGGCATAGGACCAGGGTTTCCTTCACTCATATCGCGATTTCATGAAGATAAAAAAAGCTTTGTCTCTTTTGAAGTCAATTAAAAATATTAAGTCTATCGTTGTGTGTCTTGATGTATAAATGAATGAGTACAACGGTGTGGCGAAGGGTCGCCACTTATGAACCCCTACCCGTCAACGGCAATATGGACATTTGAAAAAGAACAAAATGCAGGGCTTTCTTTTGATGATCCCATACGCATCCGAGCGCCCGCCCAAACGCCCGCATAGAAAGAAATGAAATGAGGAAAGCGTCCAACCAAGAACACTGTTGCAGTTTCTGGGTAAACGTATGAGTGGCTAGACACCGGTTGTGACGTAGGGAGTCAACGGACCGTCGTGGAGGGACGTGTCTGCCAAAGAAGGCGTACGCCGTGGTCGAGGCCGGTCGGTGATTGGCGATCGGCAGTCGCCTTGGCGGCGCGTCGCATAGCAGATGGATTGGCTGGCTGCTGCTTGCGGTAGTAGCAGGAAAAAACTGCAAACCCATCTTTACTGCGCCTTCTTCGCCTTGAGCTGGGCGAGCTTCCTCTCGCGACGCTTCTTGCTGGCCTCGAGGCCAGCTTCGGTGTCGAGGCAGAAGTCCCACCAGCGGAAGCTCGACGCGTAGTTGCCAATGAACTTCTCGTGGTGCAGGTCGTGGTGGTCGGCGCCCGCCCAGAAGGGCAGAAGATGGCGCAGCGACCAGGGAAAGTCGTAGCCGCTGTGCGCGTCAATCGCCTGGAAGAGGCGCAGGATGATCCAGATGTACATGGTCACCAGGTGCAGGTCGCCGGACAGCGACACCCAGATGATGGGTGAGCCCACAATGCCCATGCCCAGCAGCATGACCTCAATGGGCGACGCGTACTCGGCCGCCAGACCAAACGGCGCGGAGTACGTGTGGTGCAGCTTGTGGATCGAGCGGTACAGGGGGCCATAGTGCAGCGCGCGGTGGAACCAGTAGTGCCAGGCGTCCTCCATCACGAAGAAGATGGCCACCTGCATGGCAATCTTCCACGCCGGGGGGAACGGCACGCCAAACTCCATGCCAAAGTAGGTCGCGACGGGGTGGAACAGCCAGATCTGCGGCAGCTCGACTGTGAAGTGGCTCAAAAGCACAAGCACGGCGCAGTCAAACTGCTCCTTGGCGGTCGGCACCTTCTGGTTCTGGATCTTCCACTGGTTGAAGTACGGGATCGAGTCGAGGATGATCCAGGGCAGCGAGCGGCCAAAGTACACAGTCTCGTGCATGATGAAGCTGAGAATGCCCGTCGCGAGAACGTCGTTCTGCATCCAGAGGTACCACGACGCCCACAGGCGCTCGGCAATGTTGAGCTGCACATTGTACTTGGACACCTCCTCGAAGACGCCGTAGAGGTCGTTGGCGCCGCTGGCAATACCAGCAAACGTGCCGTTGGCGAACGTCGCGTTAGAAAGACTATGGAGTGACAATGTCAGCACGTTGGCAAGAAGCGCGTCACAGTCAGATGCCAAACCGGGTGCAAGAGCACATACAGTGAAGCCATGTTTGGTGGGTGTGATGCAGTGCTGAACAAAAGGGGTTGGTCGAAAAGAAAAGTCAGGAGTCCCCAGCAATTGGCAGCGCGGGACCAATTAAAACGAGATATGCAAAACCAAAAACAAAAAAGGACGACACAAGGAGAGACAGCCGGAGAGATAACTGGCAAGAGGGGGATCGAAGAAGAGACACGCCCCAGATGGTGTTCCACGAAGAGAATGGCTCTGGAAAAGGGTCAATCGAAGAGGAGATGCGTTTGCGAAAGCGTTTTATTTTATTTTCCCCAATGGCCCGTCAGTCGCCTCCCTCTTTTGGCTCTTTCCATCCAGGGGTTAAAAAACGCCAGGCAAACGGGGAAGGCGGTGGGCCAGTGTAGAGCGGGTGGATAGAATTGTTGAGTGAATGAGCCCATGTCAAGCAACTGCGATCCGTGTCCCGGGCCAATCACATGCTGTAGTTGCAACGGCGTGGGGCTCGCCACGCACAGTATGGGCCACTTTTTATACAGTACGGATAAACTGTGTTGTGCCTGGCAGAACACAGACACCGCAAATTGGTGCTCTAGTGGTCTCAGTGTGCAATTCTTGCAAAGTGCAACGGTGTCGGCCTCTGCTGGCAGATTACATCTCGTTCTTGGGCGAACCTTCGCAGCACTATTCGCAGTCAGACGTTTCTTTCATTGTTCTAGGCGAATCGCTGCCGGTCGCACCTGCATGAGGCTTGACC
The DNA here is from genome assembly GCF_000820605.1 of Sporothrix brasiliensis 5110. Lineage (NCBI taxonomy): Eukaryota > Fungi > Ascomycota > Sordariomycetes > Ophiostomatales > Ophiostomataceae > Sporothrix > Sporothrix brasiliensis. The sequence goes on along the minus strand of NW_024467138.1, from coordinate 1,802,172 downwards.
TTGCCACCTGCCAGCTTTTCTGCCAGGCGATATTGCTCTCATCGCACCTGCCGTCCAAAAGCAGGTTGTTCTTTGAATCGCTCTTTCTTTGTTTCGACGGAATAAAAGCTCTGTCCGCCTGTTCCTTCCTCTGGCGCTGTAGCTCCTTCTTCTTTCCCTGTGCTGTATTTTGCGTCTTTCTGCTTTCTGGAATCTGCATCTCCGAATATCAACGACGCACGAAGTAATAGATACTCCTTTTCCCACCACCCCTTGTTTCAAATTTCGCCAATGTTAATCTCAACTTGCCTGTCAAGTGCTGACGATTCCTCTCCCTCCGCTACAGCCCCCCCAAAGTTTACGCCAGCCCATCGGGGGTTGGTCGTTCAACTGGCATTTGTATGTGCTTGCGAATCGCATGTTTTCACACAGCTCACACTCGCCACCAATACCACTTGATTTCAAGCCCGTGAGAAACTCGACGTGACGTGCAGCGAGGGACACTGCAAACCCCGAAGCCGTCCTGTGGCCGCCCGGCGCGCCCCGCGTTGTGCCCCTGTCCGAATACGAACAAGAACAAGACGCACCCACACCAAAAGCCATCAGGATCAGTAGCCACCAGCAGAGCATATCGGATTATTCTGTGAGTTGGGCGCTCGCCGGATCGAAGCGCTTCCGTCTTTGGCGTGACTTTGGAAGGACAAAACCGACCAAAACAGAGAAAGCTGCGTCCAACTACCCCACAACGGATGCCGGGCAAGCGGACTTGAGAAAGCAGCCCACCTTATTTTGTGCCACATATCAGGCAACCTACTTTTTCAGACGGATCTGGCGGACAAGCTTGAGGAGCTTGCCGCGACACGCCTTGCGCCTTGAACCGTGACGACACACCGCCTCCTCCAAAGCACACTACCTCTGTCTTTTGTGTGTGCTTTTACGTCTTCCATTCTTTCTGACGGACCTCCCAACGCAGGCTGCCGTCTGCCCCCCATGTCGATTGTCGTAGAGTGCGTGCCTATCCCTCCCTTCCCCCCAGTTCCGTCCTCTTGGGGCCATTGGCCAACCGTTTTGATTCAATTTGAAGCTTTACACCCCAAAAGCAATACTTGGGACTATGGAGCACATGGTTGATTCCTTTTTGTTTGCCCGAGCACCCTCTTGGCTAACGTGACGCGACCTTTTTCCTCCCGCTGTGTAGCAACGTACGTGCCTGGGAGGCCGACATTGACCGAATTACCCGTGGACCACTTGTGTCCTACGAGACCGACGCGGCCACCAACACCGATGGCTCCGTAAACGAGGCTAGCATCGACGCCCTGTCGTCGCCGTACGTCAACGACCTGCTCAAAATTGTCAAGAATCTAAGCTCGACCTCGTCCGCTCAGCCCATTTTGTCCACAACCCGCATACGAGGCCTGTTACAGCAGTCCGGGCTGCTGCAGACCGCCAAGGAGATCGAAGAGGAGGAGAAGCGCCAGCAGGAGCAAGAGGGCTATCTCGACCTCCACGGCCCCCGGCGGATTGGCACCGATGGCGCAGAAGAAGGCAGCAGCGAATCGGAGAATGGCAGCCTGTCACCAAGCACCGGCAGTGCTGTGCCAGGGCAGCTTCCCAGAGGAGGAGGAGGAGGAGGAGGAGGAGGAGGTGACGGTCCGGGCGACAAAGGCGAGTTGGCAGCCGAGGTCGAGTGGCTCCTGGTCAGCAAAGCCACCGTCCAGGTGTATGGTGTACTGCTCAACACGTTGCTGGAGCGCATCACACCCTTGCACGACGACATTTGGTACTGGGACGACATCCTGTCCTCGTACGGCAGCCTCAGCTTGTACACGGTGCAGACATCCCCGCTGCGGTTCTGGAACTGGGCCAAGGAGGTCAGCCAGGTTGTCGTCGAGAGTCGGACGCGCTTTGCTGCCGCCACCCACACGCCGCTCGGCGCCATCCGGTCTGGCAGCGCCTCGCTCACGCAGCAATGGCAGCAGTTCTATGCCATTGTGCGCCGGGGCATTGCCCAACGGTCTTTTGCCGGTCTCGAGCGGCGGCTGCTGTCGCCCATTGCACGGTGCCGGGTCGACGCGCGACACAACCAGAAACGCTTGAGGCGGCTGCGGCAACTGATTGCCAGCGGGCTCGGCATTCTGATCGACGAGGGCCTCCGCTTTGACCTGGACGAGGGCACGGACCTCAAGGCTATTACGGCCGACAATGGCCGGCGATGGAAGGGCGTCGTCGAACGCAGCGTGTCGCTGATGGACCAGGTCACCACGGATGTTCTGGCCGTCGAGTCGTCTGTACTGGACTTTGAGGACAAGGTGTTCAATGACGTGCAGGGCGACCCCATCCTGACGGCCAACCAGTTCGACGCCAACAAGCCTGCGCGCCTGGCCCGGCGCCTCGACCAACTGCTGGCCCAGGGCATCCCGGGGCTTGTCGGCGACCTCCAGTTGGTTGTGAAAGACTATGGGCGCCCGCCACGGCTGTTGCGCTACTGGCTGCCGGCCGGTATCCTGTTGCTATCGTCGTCGACGCTGCTGCGCATCGTTGCGAACCGCCAAGAGGACATTGTGCGGTGGATCCGCGACTTTGGCTCGACCGTGCGTGACTTCTGGTTCAACTGGGTGATTGAGCCCGTCACGAAAATCATTGGTACCGTCCGCCACGACTCCAACAGTGAGATTGCCATTATGAGCCGCGACAGCCTCCGGTCCGACCGAGAGAGTCTCGAGCGGATGGTGGTCGAGTTTGCTGTGGACCGCCCCGAGTTGGCGGGCTCCGCGTCGGCGCTGACCGAGGTGGAGCTGTCGACGATCCGCGCCAAGGTCCGGGAAGGCGATGTTACGCCCGTACTGCGGGCGTACGAAACCGGCCTGCGGAAGCCGTTCCAGGGCGCCGTGCGTGGCGATCTGGTGCGGTCGCTGCTCATCCAGGTGCAAAAGACCAAGGTCGACCTCGAGGTGGCCATTAGCGGCATTGACGCGCTGCTCAAGAGCCAAGAGCTCGTGTTTGGGTTTGTTGGCTTGACGCCCGGCGTCCTCGTCAGCATTGCCGCGTTGCGGTACGTCCGTGGCCTGCTGTATGGGCGCAAGGGTCTGCGCCGCGGCCAGCGCGTCGAGCGGTGCGTGCGCGTGCTGCGCAACATCGACCGCATCTTTTGCGATGCCACAGTCGAGCTGGCCACGATGAACGGCATCCTGTCATACAAGCACCGCGGGCTACTTGTCTGCGAGGTGCATGTGCTGCGCAGCTTGGCCGTGGGTCTGTTCCCCGGTGACATTGAAAAGGAGTTTCTGGAGGACGTGGATGAGATGGTGAACGGCAAGACGGTCGACAAGCAGCGGCTGGCGCTCGACCGTGTGCGGTGGGCCTACGGGCGGTATTTGGGTTAACAGTGACGCGACCAACATGATGGATCCCGGAGGGTCATAGGAGCATTGGAAACGGTTCATGGCACTGGGAACGAGCAGAAATTATTTTACTTTTTTTTTTTTTTTTTTTTTTTTTTTTTTGGTCTGTATAGTTTACGGAGCACACATCTTGACATATAGTTTTGTGATTTGATTTTTGGCATAGAGGCATAGAAGTAAGAATATGGGAGAATACAACGATTCTATACGAATCGTAATCATCATATGGGTGCAAGATATGCCACAAGACTGCAATGCACATGGAGTCTGTGTAAGTCAGAGGAGGTGGTTGGTGTTGAAGGAATGACGACACAGGCTATGACGGCACACAGCTGGAAGCCAATGCGGACAGCACTAATGGGGCCGTTCCGGCGGACTGGGAGGGCTGGGCGTATTGGTCCACAGCAGTGCAACCTTTCGTTCACATTTGGAAGGAGGCAAAAGCGGTTGCGTGGACAGCATCTACGTCTTAACCTTTGTTGCGGAAGGTTCGCTGGAGGGCAGGAGGGCACAGGAGGGCACCTGCCGTCAGTGGCCAATTTCTGCCGACTCAAGATTACATGGCAAAAGGCACATTACTGCAGGGGCCCGAGTGGCCTACATGCTGTTCCAGGCGTCCGGTTCCAGATTAACACGCACTGTCTAAAAATCCAGAAGCCTGGCGAGGCGCTTCCCTGTCACTTCGCCTGGTAGCGAACCTCCCAACCTTCGTGTTCCGGCGTCGAACAGGCACCAACTATTCGCACCGCCGACTTTGAACGTGTCTCGACGGGAAAGAGCGCTGCGCCACGCCTTCCTGTTCTTGCTGCCTTTCTTTCGGCAGCACGTGCGTCAGTTGCGAAAGTCACTCTGCACCAATGTGGCTGGACCTGGTACTTCCTTTGTCTCGCCTGGCCGGCTTCAGCTACGCTAGTCAGCCATAGAGAGTCGGCCAACGGGCAAGTGGCAGCCAGGCCCCGTACTCAGTAGGCAGTCGATAATAGTAGGCTCTACGTCGTAAATTGCCAGCCAACCACCCCTCTTTCCTCGTTCTTCCATTCCAGCCAACGAAACGGCGAAGCGAAGCGGAAGGGCAGGAACGACCCAGGGCCGAAAAAAGGAAAGCAGCCTACATAGTAGTAAACTCCGTACGACAGAGACATACTTCCTTCTTACTTCCCCTTTCGTCTTGCCAGACCTGCCACGTTCTTCCCTCCAAGATCTTAACTCCATACATCGCCACTTTTTGACCTCACGTCTGTTTTTGGCCTGTCACAACGACTACGAGCCATTGCCCGCTGCTCTTCTCGCCCGCCACGCCTGCAGCCAATCGCTCTCGTCCGCCTCTCCTCTGACACCCCTCTCAAGCGCCAAACAGCGAAACCAACCGCCTTTACGTTAGGACACAGCTGCGTCTGACGTTGCGTCGCCTGAGCGAAACTGAGCATTGGAATTGTCGTCGTCGACTCATCCTGTGAACCTCTCGACATTGCCCCCTTGTCACCACCGTCGCCAGCCGCCCCGTCTATGTTTAGTACACCGACATCACCACGTCACCGCGTTCTCCACGTCCACGAGTCTCCACGTTTCGTACTGTCCCCACTCTTCTGCAAATAAAGGAGAAACGAAAAAGAAGCAAGGGTGCTCGACAACTGCTTCGTACAGAAAGGCACCAGGCCATACGACTAGAAGTGCACCAAATTAGGGGAACCCGTCAAACGCAACAAGCCCACGAGCGCACTTCGACACCGCCTTGTGTGTTCTTTTGCGGCCACGAAACGCGCGTTGTACCATCACGAACGAAACTCGTGCTCGACACGTATTCCTCCCGTCTGCTTTGTCTTTCGATTCTGTTTCTTTGCCCTCGACAACACACTCTTCACAATGGCTGGCAACAGGAATTACGACTTTCTCGTGCGTGGCCCCTCTTCGCCGCCTCGGATTCCCCCCCTTCTTCGTTTGACCGCGTGCTGACCTGCTGACCTTTTGCCCCTCTTCTAGATCAAGCTGCTCCTCATCGGCGACTCGGGCGTCGGCAAGTCGTGCTGCTTGCTTCGCTTCAGCGAGGACTCCTTCACGCCTAGCTTCATCACGACCATCGGCATCGACTTTAAGATCCGCACGATCGAGCTCGATGGCAAGCGTGTCAAGCTGCAGATCTGGGACACGGCCGGCCAAGAGCGCTTCCGCACCATCACCACGGCCTACTACCGCGGCGCCATGGGCATCCTGCTCGTCTACGACGTGACCGACGAACGGTCGTTTGAGAGTGAGTCTACCCTGGCCCCCCTGGCCCCGCATGTACGCCCACACCGTTTCGTTTCCAAACAAACCCTAACAACGCAGACATTCGCACGTGGTTCTCCAACGTCGAGCAGCACGCCACCGAGGGCGTCAACAAGATTCTGATTGGCAACAAGTGCGACTGGGAAGAGAAGCGCGTCATTTCCACCGAGCAGGGCCAGCAGCTGGCCAACGAGCTCGGCATCCCCTTCCTCGAGGTCTCAGCCAAGAGCGGCATCAACATCGACAAGGCCTTCTACAGCCTGGCGGCCGACATCAAGTCGCGCATCATCGACACCGCCAAGACCGAGCAGACGCCGGCGTCCGGCGTCAACGTGTCTGGCCAGAACGGCGACAGCAGTGGCTTTGGCGGCAAGTGCTGTTAAGAAACGCTTGATTTGTCATTTACCTCGTGTACCTCATTTACCTCTTTTTTTTTTTTTTTACTTCTCTACCATTTTAATGTCCACAAGCAAGCCCCACACCAGAGACGATATACACGAAAAACGAACCAACGGCAGACACTCTCCTGCGAAAACAGAACACACAACATATTGTCACTCGCCTCGGGCCTTTTCTGGTTTCAAGACAGGGAGAAGAAGACGTGCCGCAGGAACAAAAGGGAGAAAAAAGAGAATGGCGGTAGTAGACACATAGACGCGGAAGGTGGACGAGGGCTGCATTGGTCGAGTTTTGTCGCCATGGCCGGTGCACTGCACAAGCCGACGCGAAGAAGGACAAATGGGGGATGGCAGATACCTGGGCGGTTTTTCTCGGAGTTTTGGTACCATTTTTTGCTTTGCTTTGCTCTTCTTTGCTCTGCATGTTCGTGCCTCTTGTTTTCGTTCCATTTTCCCTCTCGTATTGCCCATTGTTTCTCCGTCTTTTCATTTACCCTATTGTATCGAAGTTCCATATATATTTTTGTACTCTTTGCCGGTTTCCTCGTCCGTGGCACACCATCTGTTCTGCGTGCAGTACACAGCTTTTATGTAATTGCTCTCTCCTTCGATCTCGGCATACAAATACACTGTTTTGTGATTTTATTTTAGCAGATGGAAAAGCAAGTTGCAAGAGAACCATGTCAGTATGATGTTTTATCCACATTATTTATATACATGTCCCTACGATTGTGACTCCAAATTACGCTTTGTAACATAAATAACAAAAGCCATGCTGTTCCTCTCAGTTCCCGGTCTCACCACAGCACAGTCGTATCCACGATGGCCGTCTGCTCGTATGCTGCAGCGCCCCCTGTGCCTGGCACGGAAACAGCCCGTCGGTGCCAGTTGCGCACGAACCGCCGGGCTTCGACAGAGTCTGCAAACGCCACCACAAACCGCGAGAAGCGCGCATTCTCGTTCATCTGGTGCGTCTTGGTGACCAGGTCGGGTACGCGCGAAGCCCAAAGCGCGACCGGCGGGTGCTGTGGTCCCGGGTTCTGTTTTGCCTGTACCTCGGCCTCGGCCTCGGCCTTTTTGCGCCGCCTCTTGGCCGCCGCCCGGGCATTGGTTGCCTTGACAGCTTCGTGTAGCAGCCGCTTCTGCTCGGCCACCAGCCACTGGACGGGCACCACGCCATTGAGGCCGTCGGAGACCGCCCACGGCAGGTTCCGGCGCACGCCATCCGCCTCAATGAGGGCGCGCAGGCCGTCGACTGTTGTGACGCCGTGGCCGCTGCTCGAGCCAGCAGCGACGCTTTCCTGCCAACCGTCATCGTCATCACGGTGCTGTCGGCCAGCGCCTCCACCGCCACTAGAGCTTGTGCCCTCGAGCACCACGAGCACCTTTGTCGTGGCCGTCGTGGTGGCCACGTCGTCCAGCTCTTCCTCGTCGTAGAGCGTAATGGCCGACGTCGCGTTGGGACCGACGCTGCTACCTGCCGGCATCTGCATCACGAGATCGAGCTGCGCCGTCGGTGCCAGCAGCGAGAAACTGCGCAGAGCCGCCACCTCTTCTGGAGTGGCGCTCGTCGCCAAGTACGCGTCGCTGCCCGTGCCGGAGCCACCGCTGCTGATGCTGCCCGGCAGTGACGCGTACGCATTGCCACCGCCGCTGGTGCCTCCACCCATGCTGCTTCCCCCGCCGAAGCCCACCTGGTCCTCCTGTTTCCGCTTATGGCGCCGTTTGGCGCTGGCGGCGTTTCGCTGCGGCTGCTGCACGGCGCGGCGGGCCAGCACATGCAGCTCGCGCACCTCCTGTGAGTAGGCCAGGGCCGCGGCAGACGAGCCAAAGTAGAGAAAGTAGCGGCCACGTGGAGCGAGCGTCGCCGGGTCGCGGTCCTGCACAATCTTGTAGATGCCGCCGTTGCCGGCCGCCCAGCCATCAACGAGACGGCGGCTGCTGCCGACGGCATTTTGCTCGGACGACGCTGGTGCCGCCCTCGGTGCTATGCGGAAGAAGTCGCTCGGAAGCAAGGACGGAGTCGTTCCGGATAGCACAAGCACTGTTGGGTTTGTTTTTCGCTTCTTTGGCTTCCCTTGGGCAGACGTGTTCGTGCCCGGGGCGGCATCTGCTTCCCTGCCGTCCTCGTCGCCTTCGGCAGCCTCGCTCTCGTTCTCCAGCCATTGTCGTACGTCCTCAGGGATAGCGCTCCCGTCAGTTTGTGGTTCTCTTTTGTCATCGACCTGCTCTTCCGCGTTGTCTGGTATTCTGTTTTCTCGTGAAGAAGATGCTTCGTCGGGAAACAGCTCTGCAAAGATCGATGGCTGCTTCGCCTCCTCCCGGCGCGGTGTGGTTGCGCTCGCCCATGTCCGGCAGCTCCCTGTGCGTCGCCGGCTACACCATGTCCGGCCCGTCTGTACTGTTTCCGTTGCTGGTCTCGACACGCACCCTACTAGCTGACGCTTGAACTGTAATGGTGTTGTCTGTTTTGGCGGCAGCACACGCGCCACCCGCTGCGCCAAAGGCATTTAGGACGCAGCACAGAGGGTTGTGACTGCAGCCACCCGGTCGTGAGGAGGCAGAAAAGAGAGCTATGAGATTCGTGCTGGAAATTTATGACTGTGGTGACCAAAATGCGAAATGACAGCATACTGTGAAAGATTGTGTATGAGAAAGTTGAATTTGGTGACGAGATGTCGTTCAAAGTGACACTACAGCGCTCTACCCAATCAGATTTGCAGCGCAGGCGCTAGGCCGGGCTACAGTGGGTTCACTTACAAGTTTGCAGGGGCGGTGGCAGGCGGCAAAATTAGTACTTCCCGCGAACGCCCTAAGAAATTCGAGAAATTCCTACAACGAATCAACACACTGCCGGGAAAGAGCGACCTGGTGTGGTTGACTATGAATGAGAAAGAGCGACCGATTTACAGATTTTCACAGGAAAGAGCATCCCACGGTTGGTTCGTAGGGGAAGGAACGGCAAGCGAGGGACAATCCCAAAAGCAGAAGGCCCAGTTCTTGCCTGTATTGTCTTTCCTGCGTTTTGCATTCCACGCCCCTTCACACAAAACAAAACAATGGGCAAATCCATCGAGGTCAACGTGGCCTCGTTCAACCAAGAACCGGCGGCAAAAGCAGCAGCACGCATTGCCGTGAGCAAGGACAACCTGCTCCAGCTCACAGGCACGCTGGACAACGACCGCCTCTGCACCATCGAGACCCTCAGCATCACCGATGGCCAGCCCGTGTTGCGCGAGGCCAGTCTGACGGCGTCGCCTGAGCCGTTGAAAAAGGGCCTCGCCCGCGTTTCCAAAGCGTTTCGTGAAGCCTGTGGCATCAGCGCGAATGAAAAGTGCCGCATCACTGTCGACGGGCGCACCCTGTCCGCGGCCGCTGAGGTGGACGTGGAGGACATCACGAACCGGGACGGCCTGGCGCCCGTGACCTCGTCGACACAAGCGATCGAGCTGTCCGGCTGGGCTACCATCCTTGAGGACCAGCTGGACCTTGCCGAGCTCGTGTACCCTGGCATGGTTGTTCGCGACGTGTACCACCGGCGGACGAAGCGAACGTTCCGCATCAAGGCTGTGGACGGCCGGACGGATGCCGTGGCCCGGTTTGCGATGGATCAGACGAGCGTGCAGTTCACCGGCGTAGCTGGGTCCTCTCGCGCTGGAGTGCCCTCTCCAGCACTACCGCAGACGCCCAAGACTCCCAAGCCTTCACTCACCACCACGTTGCCATTGCGCTCGGCTGCAGCAGCGACAGCCTCGCCGACCGCATCGCCGTCGAGACGACTACAGTCCCGCACAGTGCCATCCTCGCCAGCACTTAAACCAGCATCCAAGCTGCCGCAAACGCCACCCGCAGAAGCAAACCAGTCGTCACCACCGCCACCACCACCACCGCCACCACCGACAGCCATCAAGCTCGACCAGATTGAGGGTCTGGATACGGCCGTAAAGGAGCTGAACCGGTTCCTGACTTGCTTTGACCCGACCGTGAGCTACCCGCGCACTGGTCTTTCTTGTGCGGCGGTACTGCAGGGCGACAAGGGCACAGGAAAGACGATGCTCCTTAACAGAATCACCTCGACTGGCTGGGGCACGGTGTTTCCTATCCGGCCAAACGACAAGTTGTCCTCCATCCAGGAGACGTTCCAGAAAGCATATGAGCAGCGGCCAAGTATTGTTACTATTGACAATATCCAGAAGCTGCTCATTGAGGAGCGGAATAACCGCACAGCGGTCATACAGGCGCTCTGCGACTTTCTCGACTCAAACGTCTACAATGGCGGACAGAGCACGCCTCCAGGCCAGCCTGGCTCGGAAGATCCGCAGGTACCGCAGCTTATCGTCCTCGTCTCCTGTCTGGATTACCACAAGGACATCCCCGCCGATTTGCGGGAGCCTGGCCGCCTGTCCCACGTTATCGAGCTCCCCTTCCCGGACCCTGCTGGCCGCCGGGCCATCTTGCGCTCGTTCGACATGCCGTTGCCACCCGACCAGGCCGATCGCATGATCAAGGAGCTGAGCCACCAGACACACGCCTTTAACGGCCACGACTTGCTGAAGCTCTGGAACGAGGCGCTCCTTTTCCGCCTGCACAAGGCCGCCCTGGCGAGAGAGGAGACAGAAAAGAAAGAAGGCCAAATCGATGAAGCTTCTGCCAACGGCGAGGGAGGTGCGGCCCTGCCACAAACACAGGCTGAGGAGCCTTTTTACGTGACGGAAGATGACTTCAAGGACGCTCGGAGGCGCGTGCGTCCCAGCCGCATGGACGGCATCGACGTCAAGCCGCGGCCGGTGTACTGGCACGACATCCACGGCCAGACCGACCTCGTAATGGCGCTGCGGGAGCGCGTGGATATGATGAACCACCCGGAAAAGTACCGGCCGCGCATCAAGCCGTTTGCGCGCGGCTTCTTGCTGTACGGCCCGCCGGGCTGCTCCAAGACCATGGCGGCACAGGCGCTGGCCACGGAGAGCGAGCTCAACTACTTCTCGGTAAAAGGCGGCGAGCTGCTCAACCAGTATGTGGGCGAGACGGAACGCAGCATCCGCGAGCTGTTTGACAAGGCGCGGCGCGCGTCGCCCGCCGTCATCTTTCTGGACGAGATTGACGCCCTCGGCGGCCGGCGGGCCAACTTTGGTGACGGCAGCGCGTCGTCCAGCCGCGGACCGCAGATGGTGCCGGCCCTGCTGTCGGAGCTGGACGGCTTTGAGCCACTCGACAAGGTGCTGGTGGTGGCTGCGACGAACCGGCCCGAGGCGCTAGACCCGGCGCTGCTGCGGACGGGGCGGTTTGACAAGCACTTTTACGTGCCGCCGCCAGACGAGCTGGCGCGGCGGGCCATCTTTGCCAGCTGGACCAAGGACATGCTGGTCAGTGCCGATCTGGACTTGGACCTGCTGGGCCGGGAATCGGCGCAGCTCTCGGGCGCCGAGATTCTGGGCATCTGCCAGAAAGCGGGCGAGAGCGCCAACCGGGCGTTTTTGAACGGAACGGGTCCCGAGTACATTACGACGGACGCATTTTTGACGGAGATCAAGCGGGCGCCCAAGACGATCACACCACTGATGCTGGACCACTTCGCCCGCTGGTCACCGTCTTTCAAATAGAAGAAGAGCAGGCTTTTTTTATTTTATTTTTTATTTTTCACATTTTATTTCCTAGATAGATATCCCTAGGCATCGGCATTTTGCTTTGTTTGCCATAGATGACCCGTATATAGACCTTGACGATTTCTACACTTTTTGCATGCATCGTTCGTCTCCCATAAAGCATTGCTTACTTGTCTCGTCGACATCCCGCTCAGCACCCGTCTCAAGTCAACCGCCGGCGGTACACGCCCAGCATCCAACTGGCGCGCAGCACGGTCAGACCCATGGCCATGCGGATGCTGTCTTGGACCAGGTTCATCTTGCTGCCGTCGACCTCGTGCCAGCCCACGGGCACCTCGGCGACCTTGATGCCCGCGCTGGTGCCGATGATGCTGCCGTCGTGGGCCACAACGGGGGTCGCGGGCGCCGACTCGGCCAGCATGAGCATCTCAATGTCAAAGATCCAGCCCTCGGTGTGCATGTAGGGCACAATGTGGGGCAGGGCGTTGCGGCTAAACAGCTTGAAGCCGCACTGGGTGTCGCCGATGCGCGAGGTGGCGGGCGGCGTCAGGATGGTCAGGACAAAGTGGAACGACTTCATCAGGAAATTGCGCAGCGCCGACCGCTGCACGACGGCGGCGCTACCGACGAGGTGGGCGCGGCTGCCTATGGCGACGCCGCGGTCGGACGCGTCCACGACGACATCGCAGCCCTCAATCAGCTTGTCCAGGTCGCTGAAGCGCGAGGCGCCGTCGGCGTCGGCAAAGACGACGTAGGCGCCGCGGGCGTGGCGCAGGCCGTGGGTGACGCCACCGCCCTTGCCGCGGTTCTTGGCAAGGGTGACGACGCGCAGCACGTCGTGCAGGCCGCGGTCGCGGGCAAAGTCCAGGGCGACCTGGACGGTGTTGTCGCTGCTGGCGTCGTTGACAATCAGAATCTCGTAGCCAGAGGGCAGCTCGGCGTCGAGGGACGACGACGTCGACGCAGTGCCGTTGGAGTCGGCCCGGTCGGCGGGAAAGTCGTAGAGCACGGCGGCAGACGGGGCCTTTTTGCGCTTCGGTGCGGCCGTCGGCCTGCGCGTCTGCTGGCCCGATTTTGACCGGCTTTGGGTCGACGGCTTCGGCCGGCCGAAGCGCTTGTCGCAGTAGTCAACCATCTCCTCGAGGGCGGGCAGGATGCGCTTGGCCTCGTTGTAGGCGGGTACTACAACGGTCAAGCCCACCTCCGCGGGCTCAATGGCGCCGAGGCTGTAGGCATTCTTGTCGCTGTCCTTGGCCGTCTCGGCAAGGTGCCGCTCTGCTAGCCACTTGTCGTACCAGCAAGGCAGCGGCCGTGTGACAACGGCTGCGTCCTTGCTGGCGCCGGTCGAAGGAGTACTTGTCTGGTAGGTCTTTTCGGAAGGAAAGGGTAGTCTTGGCTTGGGCGCAATGTGGCAGAGGAGCAGATAACCGGCGATGCTGGCGACGGCAACGAGGGTCGTAAAGCCCAGGAGCAGCAACGGGATAGGAATCGAGAAGAGGGCGGCGAGGAGGGAGCCGACGAGGTCAAAGACGCCGGCCATGGCGGAGGAGGGGGGCGAAGTCGTGGGGTGAGAGTTGTATATGTCGTGTTTACTTCTCGGTCGTTTATAGCATTCTCGATTCGTAGAATCGTTGGATCGAGGCCGTGAAGTCGTGAGAGTGGGTTGTGCCCCGTTCTTATCCCTTCCTCGTCTGGGCGATTGTCTCGGCCGTGCTGCTCAACAGCGGCCTAGCATCTCGAGAGCGCGAGAAGAAACAAGGCCGGAGAAGAGAGATTGAAAATGAAGAGAGAGTGACAGAAAGAAGGCAGAGAACGAGCCGAGGAAAAAGAATACAGGAGAAGGTCGCAGTCGTAGGATACTGGGACACTAAGAAAAAGAAACGACAGTGAGATCTGTACTTCGTAGGAAAGACAGTCAGATTGGGTGTGGACCGTGCTGGCCTGTCTCCCTCGTCGAGACAATGTGCATTGTTGAGAGAGAGGACAGAGAAGCTATTCCGCGTTTTGGAGACGAGGAGACGTGGAGTTGTGTTGGAGCAAGGTGGCAGCTTCTCTAGGGCAGGTGCTAATTACGGTGCGACTTTGCGGGCGCCTTCCCGCGTAATAATACGAACCAATTATGGGAAGGTGCGGACACGGTTCTGGGTGGGCACGCCCTGCCGATCTTCCACTGTATTTACAGGCACTCAGCACTTCGTACTACAGCGCTAAAGCGCACCGTAATTAAGTGCCGTGATTACGTCGTATGCAATTTTGACAGTTGTCAAGGCTTCGACGATTTCGTCAACAAGCAAGCAAAAGCCGTGAATTGGTTGACGTATCGTACGGAGTACACAGTACTCTATGAGAAGGTGAGTACGGTAACATACGAGGCCGACGTTGATCACGGCCACCGTCGAAACCTCCAGTGCATCGCCAACGTACGGAGGGATATCTTGGAAGACTACGAGCAGCAAAGCATCGAAATCTTTCAATATTGTAACATTTGTCTCCCTGTCTACGACACACAAGGTACTCAAATGCAGATATGAGGGCGCACACTCGTCACAGTAGGGGCAAACGCAAGATTAGCAAAAAAGTGCCGCTGGGGCGGTTAAGGTCCGAGAGTTGACCAAGCCTGTCGGCCTGGCACAAATCCGGACACTCACGCTCCCAGGCCGTTCTTTCTATTTTCTCTTTGTTCCTAGTTTCTTGTTGTCCTATTCTACTCCTGGCAGTCCGACATGGGTATCTTATGATGCCACGGCGCGTGCTTGGCGACGAATGTGCGGTGATGGCGAAGCGGTGAAACGGGATGTTGGGTAGAGCTCCTGCCGGCCCTGAAGCGTCCCCCATCCGCGCCACTTAGATGGCCAGACGCTCGACCTTGTCCTTGAGGGCCTTGATCGGGCCAGCCAGGTCGCTGGCCTCGTTGGTGCTGATGCTGGCAGCAATCACGGCGCGGCTGACGCCGCAAGCGCGGCCCAGAGCGACCTTGCTCGGCACAAACACGTAGGGCGTGTTCTTGTCCTCGCACAGCAGGGGAATGTGCAGCAGGATGGCAAGCGGGTTGGCGTCCGCGGCGAGGATGGCAATCTCGCAGGTGTTGCGGTTCAGGGCCTTGGTGACCTCGTTGGCACCCTTCTTGGCCTGGCGGTAGTGGGTGGCCGACTGGAGGAGGTCGAGGATCTCCTGCGAGAGGGCAGGGTCGGCCAGAGGCCAGGCTGGAAGAGGAGTTAGTTCATGACGAAGAGAAGGAGGGAAAGACGTGTATTGTGTACTGGGCATTGCGCGCAGCTTGAGAGACGGAAACGTACCAGCAGATTCCTTGTTACCAGACATTTTTCAGGTGGTGCAAAGAGCGTCGGGACGACAAGAAAAAAGAAAGTTGAACGACGTTGATGCTAAAGAGTAAAAAAAAAAAGAGTGATGTTTCTGGTGGCTCGCCTGTGGGAGGTTCACTGCCGTTGGTTGCGAGAAAATGTGAGAAAAGTGCGTTTGCGTGATGACGAGAGAGTGTGAAAAGAGCAAGCGAAAAAGCTTCACTTTTTTTTGCTGAGCGGGAACTTTTTTCGGCAGAATCTCTCACCGCTTTCAAGCCAGCGCTGCCAAGATTTTTTTCGCGATTCGTGAACTGCACGAGTTGAATCACGTGCAGTACTCATCTGGTACCCACTTATTTTGGTCTTACTTAAGTCGTGGCAACGGCCAATCAAAACACCGTCACAACTAACACGCCCAACTAGGAAACTCAATTTTGAAGCATCAACATGTATGTTGCAGAGAGCTCAAGCTTCAACAATGATCGAAATGGGGCAACTCCTGATATGTTACTAGAGAGGTATGTTTTCAAGTCATATTGTGTGCTGAGATGAAACTAGAAGGCTTACATCAACCAGTACATGTCAAATCAGAAACGGAAATATCTTATCATATTGGAAGAGTCGAAAATGAAGATTTGATCTATAGCAAACGATTCGAAACAACCGGAAACACAGATATTCCCCGTATTGTGGCTCATTTATCGAATGTGTCATTTGCGTGTGGCACATTGGGAGACTTGTTTCGGACCAAAAGTTTCCTGGTCGGTGATGTCCATTTGTTCCGCTGGTGAGGAGGATCTCGATTCGTTTTCACCACTGTCCGCACCCCTTGTGGATGGAATAGTTCACCAGGTGTATGTGCAGAAATAAGGCGTCCAAAACAGGTGCGGTTGATGGCAAGTTGTCGTGTCATCGGTCAGGCAATGTTAGGAGAAAATATATTGAAATTTTTCGCCGACCATGGGAACGAGGCCAAGTACAACGATGGATGAAAAAATATCGAATCGGCAGTCGTTTTAGTAGTTAGGAAAGCGACAGTACCATTTCGTGCCTAACACATTTCTGCAGCATGATGAGGACATATCCCACGAGCTCAAATCTTATCCCTGTCCTGAATATCCAATAGTAAACGCCAAATTCAGTGAAAGAATATATTATGGCAACATGTCTGCAGAACCAGCAGGAGAGACAAGAAAAAGATAACTAAGGATTAGTAAAGGTAACGTCCAGATAGAGCGCCAATTATCATCTGCCAATGCGATGCAACTTATAATATTCTCCAAGGTGCGGAATGTGAACCTGACAGTAGAAGGAACGACGTGAAAAGTAAAGGGCAAAGGATATCAAAACGAGTGGCAAAGAAAATAATTTCAAATTTCAAATTGAAGCTGGTTGGAGGCATGCTGCAAGGGGCTCCTCAAGTTGGCACGTTGTTGGCGAGTAGACTCGCTCTTCTGCAGTAGACGCTATCTGGGCTTCGCGGTTGTCCGATTTTGACAGCGGATTCTTTGATGCCGCAGTCTCGGCCATGACCAAACTCAGGGTCGAGCAGGAGTCGATGAACGTATAGGCTGGTGAGGGACGGGCCGAGCCAATCGTGGTAGGTACCAGGGTGCGCTCTGTGGACAACCGAGAATGGCCCACTGGGTGCTGTACGTGTGGCATGCTAGGCTCACCGATCCTAATATGTTGTCCATAAGGATTCAGTTGCCTCCTGCGTTTTTAAATACCCGTTGATGGAAGATCGTACTGGCTGGGCATGATGGAGGTGGAGCTGTTGGAGTTGCAATTGTGGGTACTCTTGGATTTTGTTGTGCCGGACGGAAATACTCTCATCTCGATAGATTCCATGCTTGAAGGGCCGTGCTCTCCGCAAGTCTCTCCATAGTAGCCTAAGTTGCCGTCTGGGTACATTGGGTGAAAATAAGTGGCGCACTGTTAGTACGGAGTCGTTTCTGAATGCAGCATGACGGTAGAGACGTTGCTGCAGTATAGGTACAAAGAAGACGTGCAACGCTCTCAAGACGACTTGAGGGTAATTTTGGAAATCACACCTTTGTTCGTGGAGCTCTTCTGCGGTCCAAAAGACGCGGCCGAGTATGTCGAAGGTGACGTGGATGGAGATGAAGAAGGCGAGGATCTGGAGGTCGATGATTCTGAGGAAACAGCTTGTGATGCTGACGACGTGTGGGCACTTTGAGAGTGGTACGGCCCGTTTTGAGAAGCCTCAAGATGTGACATGCGGGCACGGACAAGCTCTGCATCCAGACTACTCAAGCTCAGCTGGCTGAATGCGGCTGATGTGCCCGGAGTGGTATGTGAGCTTCTCAGAGAGGCCCTGCTGGGAGAGCTAGACCAGTGGGAGGCTCTCGCGTTGACCGCACTGCTACTGGCGTTTCCAAGACGGCGGCCGTATTTGTTGCTGCTGCTGTCCACGTGCACGTCGACATGCAGAGGGCTCATCATAGCCGAGCTTGCCGGCCGTGGTGGCCGTAACAGTTGGCCAGCTTGCTTGGCGTTGCGTTTTATGTTGTTCTCTCGGATCCGCTCGGCGTCGTCCCGCATCCAGCCGGCCGGAGCTCCCATAAGGGCGTCTGCAGCTGCGTGTGTTGGAACATGGACGTATCGTGGCTTGGCTAGCTCATCTTTCTGCTTTCCAAGTTGCTTTTCGGAGGGTTTGCTGACCGACTGCTCTTTAGCCTGTCGGGCTTTTTTAATGATGGAGAAAAAAGACATTGCGATCGGTGAGGTTGCGTGTTACTTTCTGTAAAAGAGGACAGGAGGTGAGTGATATAGGGGAAACAATGAGATGGGGTGAGTAGGTTTTTCGTGGTTGAGAAAAAGGAGTAAAACAGCGACGGTGGAGAGTTCGTGTTCGCGCAGATATCGATTCAAATGTCCCAATGCAGGAGAGAGAAACAAAGAAAATCAGGTGTTGTGCTTTGTTTCTGGAACCTGTTTGAGACAAAGGGCTGGTTTAGGAACGACCCGATGGAAGAATTGGAGATGAGGATGTCTGCAGCCTTTTAAGGAAGCTGGCGCGCAGGCAGTACAGTTCTTGTGAGTAAAGAAAGGCGTGAGGAAGAGATAGGTGTACTGAGAACAAATAGAGCTCACTGAGATGGGACCATGTAGTTGAAGCATTTCCGTTTTTAAAATAATACAGAATGCCTTGGAGGTAAAAAGGAATCAAAAATATGACCAAAAAAAAAAAAAAAAAAAAGAAAGAAAGAAATAAACAAGGGTGCTTACGAGGCGAAAGGGAATACACGTCCTGGAAGTTCAACTTGGCCGGAAGGAACAGGGGTAAGGTCGAGTTAGTGTTGTCGTAGGCGGACGGTGTGAGGGTGTGTAAGAAGCGGTAGGCGTTACTCGACTCCTCCCGGAAACTCGGACAGGGGTGAAGGGCATCTGCGGCTGACTCGCTCCGTTAGCGGATTGTGAAAAACAGAAGAAAAATAAGCAAAAGAAAAGAAAAAAAGGGACGATATGAGAAACCATGATGGCAACAGAAACTAACTGCAAACGCCGACCAAATCAAGAGTTCTGAAACAATAAAACAGAAACCATTGGAAGAAAGCATTGTCACCGGAACAATCTAGTTTTCGTAGCCACGAGGATCGAAATCATTGCCGGATTGTCTGTGCACTTACGAAGAACGACAGCGTTGTCAGAAATATCGGTTCGTCCCGAAGGCCAGGATCAATTTCTCTTGCAAACCGGTTAGCGAGCCTAGACAGAGACTGCAACAGACAAACAGGCTTTTGATCAACCCGTCTCATAAAGGGCTGGTAAAAATACAATTTCAAAAATTCCGATAATATTGTGCCAGCCATTTACTGTCGCTGGTCAATGCATACTGTACAAAGGAAATGTCCTAGATGGATTAGTATTAATGGAGCCAATGTATAGCTAGGTTAAACCGAAGCGGCGGGAAGGTCTCACCCGATAAGGAAACTTGGGGAAACACAAACCAGTGACAGAGACAAGATGGGCGCCGTTGGAAGAACGATCCAGATTCGGCGATCGTCACTTGAAGAAGCAAGTGCACGGCTCAGAGCAAAGAAGACAAAACAGACTCGAATAATCGGAGCAGCTGAAAGCAAAAGGCCTGCAGATTCGAATTGGGAAGCCGTTCGCGGAAGTATTTCAGTGCTTTTCGTCTTTTTGTGTCAAGTTTGGAGGGCGTGGCATTATACGTGTGACTTCGGCGGAGAACGACGGGTGAGTAAGTCGTTCAGCTGGTCCTTTGCTAGAAACTGTCAAAGCACGGGATATTATGCGGTATCCGTCGAAATCTAGACTTTATGAAAACGAGGCCAATATGTGTGATTCCATCTTTTCGTGAGTGTTGCTCCCTAATCGGAGTGTTCTCGTCACGTTTCCGCTTGTGCCAGACTTGGCAGTCTTTGTTGTCGCACTCGGGGGTTTGTCACGTCCACGCCAGCGGAGTCCAAACAGTCGTCGTATACTTTACGAGATGCCCGGTTTCTGGCGTCTCTAAAATAGAATGCCGTGGTATTAGTGCCTCCTCGGACTGCCTACATCCTTGCCCTCGTGCGACAAGGGTAGCTTGCCGCTAGGGTTTGCAAAGCTCGAGACGAAATGAGCGAGGCGGACAAAAGTTGAGTGTCTCTTTGTTGTGGCTGTATTCGCGTGGTACAGGAATTTCGTTGCTCTAGGATGACGGAGGAACAATGTATAGGTATACAAAGGTGGAAAAGTTAAAGGCGTACGTTGGGTGACATGCTTTTCGCCAAGATAACAGGCCTCGACACGACAAGACGAAAAACGAACGCCACTCGTCGTCTGTTTGACTCTGTGAGATCTCCTCGTCAGTCTCCCTGATCCTAGTCGTGTTCTGCAGGGGGCTAAGAGGCGCTTTGCAACGCCGACAGGCGCAGATAGGATGGATGAGAAGGCTTTTCGCTGGCGAGCAAAATAACTTTGATACTGGCTGCCAAGGCTGTTGTCTGCTTCTTATGTATTGCTGCAGAGGTCCGCGTCCGAGTTGTCTTCACCTTGCCGGAAGCCACAATGTCGGGTTGGGACCCGGAAAGGTGGAGATTTATTGACAGCTGGGCAGATTTTGTTTTCGTTTCGCTGTCGCAGGTCGCGGCGTCGGGCGTACAAGGTCGAGCTGTCTGTAAAAATGAAAGATAAGAAGAAATGAGGCGAAAAGGGATCAGAGGAGGAGAAAAAGAAATCTCAAGATGAGACAGGAAACAATGCTCCGAAGATACTGACATAACGGGAAGTGGCAGGAGTCGTCACTTCGAAATATTTGGAAAGAAGGTGCCTGCAGACAGAACAAGGCCGAAATAGGAAAGTCGCAACCCAAACAGTGTAGCACCTGCCTCGTCCGCCCAAACTGGCAACACAAAAAAGGAAAGAGCAATAAAGTCTCCTTACACGGCACAGGGCAGTCACGTCTTTGCCCTGCCTTCCCCGACAAATGGTCGTATGGTGGAGGATCTTCCTTTGCCGTGCCTCCTTCCGTGCATGTCCAACTTTGTTCCTGCCGCCGTTCCAAGGCCCTGTCAGTGACAGAGTACTGATCCATTCGACTAGTGACAATAATAGGAGCGCAATATCTGCTGAGGGACTTGTCAACCAGCACCCACGGCGCAAATTCTCACTCCAGGCCTATCACCAAACACAGACCTGGGTTGAATCAATCTATCTTTTATGAGTCCTTTTGAGTAGACAAGGCCATGCATTCGACAGGGGCACGTTGTTGTCGCCTTTGCATGGTCGCCAGTGCCTCTCACGGCTCGATGTTGTACAAAAAGGAGACTGCGGACCTCCGATACGTCTATTTGTTGACTCTATGTTCGAGTTTTCATATTCAGCCCTCTTTTGTTGGACAAGGCTGGCCACGAACGTGTCCGAGAGTCGCTATTATCCCTCCCCGACTGATCCTCTGCAAGCGCAGCTCTGATTGGTTTCTGATCTCAGGCTGCCTATCTGCTGCGTTATACGAAGTGCAGGGTATATTGACCTCCCGTCTCTTTCTCGCCTCTTTTAATTAACTTTTGTCACCTTTTTCTAGACAAAAGGCCCGCTGGCATCTGTGACGTGCCGCCCAAAAGCAACTTAAAGCTGTGCCACGAATATGACGAAATCCGGGCAGAGGGTGCTTTGCCAAACCGTATCTCTCAATATCCTCCTTCCTCTTGGGTTTCGTTACGAAGAACGTGATATTGGTTTGCCGAATCACGAGCCGACGAAACATGCGTCTGGACGACATGGTCCAGCTCGAGAGAGTCGGGTTGCGGCGCAACATCCCGCACATTTCATATGAACTTATCCAAGTACAACAAACAAGATGAGAGGTGCAGCGTGCTACCTTTTCACCCGCACCTTTACTGCTCGCCTTGGTTGCACACAACTTACAACGACAACCCTGGTTTTGGGAGATGGCTTTTGTCCCCCTCCCCGGTTTCTTTAAAGCTGCATTAGCCTGTTCCTTCGGGCTTACATACCCACGTTGACACTGACGTCCATTCCAAGTGAGCCAAAATGCATCATCTCAGGTGTTGAAATAAGGCAAAAGCGCCGTCTTGATTGGAAGACGAGAAAGTCGAGTAAAACGACGAACGTCTTAAGTCCCAAATCCTACCATAAGCTTCAAAGATTTAAACGGCATCATTACGAACGTCAGGGAACGAGGACGTCGCAGGCATCAATACCGACCGTCGTGCTTGTGGAGAGGTCATAGAAACCTGGCGAACTGAAGCGCGGGACGTCTTCTAGCTTTCAATTTGGCTCCTTCCGAGGTGGGTTCTTGGGACTCACGTACTTGCATGGTTGCTTCTAAGTCTTATTTTTTGGTTCAAAGACTCTTCTTTAAGGTGACTTTAACCGGGCCCGTACCTTGATGATGTGACTAAAAAGGCTTGCTCCTGACACTTCATGTCCGGTCGCCGCATTGGCCTATCACATTCTCTTTTACTTTTCCAGTCAACACGTGTCAATGAAAAGGCAGGGTTCCGACAAAAAAAACGACGAGTATCGCGAGAACCGTCTTAACTAGGATTATACGACCAGCGACGAAAGCGGTCAGCCGAAATGGATAAGTTCTCACCTGCCAGGTAAAAGAATGGGGGGTGTCGAGTGACAGAGTCTACGAACACATTACTTTAACATGAGCAGCCATAATGTGTGAAAGGGCCTTCAATTTTTCCCCTCGTGCTCATGTTTTGACTCTTCCTCCAACCAATTGACTACACTTTTTGGCTTTCCGATCAGAGCAGGAAGACAACACCGGTTTTCAGGAATGGCTCTCCCAGATTGACCAAAGCGCTGAGGAAGAACGCCACGTACATCAGCCCTCCTCTCGTCGTTCGATACGACTTCGGCACGGGCGGCGAGACTAGCCAAGACTGGTTCGTGCTGGGCCTGTACCGATGGCCCAAAAGAGTTTGGGCAGATTGGAGGAGCACACAGATATGACGCCCTAGCATTGTTATTGCCGACCGTTGCTTGTTGCCTTGCCGTAAGGTTCTTGCAAATGCCAAGGCCAGCCCTGGCCATGGCAGGCCAACCTTTAGGAGGTGCGATGAAAGCTTGGGCGGTGTTGTCATAAGCTTACACGGATGGACGTGGTTGTTTCGCTGTCGAAAAGAGTATCTTGAAAGAAACCAATTCAAAAATGGAGGGTGTTTAAAAAGTACACTTAATGAACGGAAAGGCGCGCAGAAGCTACCTTACAACACATATGAGAATCAAAACGCTTACAAAGGGGTTACCATACAAAGGATCGCTTGTGGCTCGAATATTAAGAAATGGGCGTGAAAACGCTCGCAATGCCTAAGTGCATTAACGGATAGCAGAGATTGTCATGGATTGATGTGTAGTAATAAAAAAACATGTCTACTGCAAACGTATCTATTTATTTTGTAAGGTAAGGCCGAATAAACGAAATATTATCACTTCTTGCTGGTTATTTTATTTCATTAAGAAAGGATCATATTTAAGATCATATTTCCTATTTTGATAAAACAATCTGAAGAAACTAAGTAATAGCATGTATAAATAACGTTTAAATAGACGTATTAAAAATACCATGAAAATGAAGACGGCGAATAACTTGAGACTATTATATCGGAAATCATTAAATTATTCCCCCCCGATCAAACCAAGCACGGCGCCCCGTCCAAGTGGTAGTCGGTGCCTGAGGTTGGACTGAGGCGCGGACAGTCAATTTTCTCATACCAAATCTCGATACAGCTACCCTCCACCTCAACAGCCATCCGAATTATATGACGATCCTTATCTATATTCTTGCTTGCAGATAGAGGGCGGAACTAAATGTCTGGAATTCATTCACCGGCCCTGATACTGGAGTCAACACCATTGCCAAACCGACATCAAACAAAACGATCAGATTATGTTGCCCGGCCCTGCCCATCCAAAGGGACCTGTCTCGTCCTCATCAAGGCGGCCACGTTCCCGGTCATGTTTCTTTGGCGAGTGAGGTCCGAGTGACTCGAAATGCGAAAGGCTGACGCCCGTGTGTCATTAAACTCCTGATAGGCCTTTCATTCACGACCTGGGTGACCTAAATTTGGTGCTTCAATATCAACCTGCCACTGGCCGGCGATATGTTCATTCTTTGTTTTTGTTTATCTACACATCACAAGCCGACAAGGTGCCGACGGCGGCTTGACCTTCGGACAGAACCTTCCCAGACGTTCTTCGTGAGTTGCTGCATTGGTGCTCACCGGGCAATGATCTGTCGGTATTCCGTCCACAAGCAACAACATGCCAGGATGAAACTTGGAACAGATAAGATTGAAATCTGGCTGTCAAGTGTACTATGTCGTCGACAGTGGCGTTCATCGACACCGGTGTGCTCACCAGCCGCAACGGCTACTACATGCTTCGGTGCGGCTTTGATGTTGTTTGGCCAGACGCGATGTTGACGTGAAATTTTCTGCATTCGGGAACGCCAGCTTTCGGTTGAAGACGTTTGTAGGTATATGAATGTTGGACTTGCGTCAATATGGTAAAGTGTATATAGTAGAATGTCCCTGTTGTACCAGAAGATGGTATATGTTGCGATTTGGAGGAATCAAACAGGGAAAGGGGCTGGCAGTGTACTTTGTCTTCCGACCAGGGGCACTGGCGAGAGCCTCTTACTTTTATCCTGTAGGTTTTCATGGGCAGCTGAGCCGGATACGGTTCTCTCTCGTTGCTGGTTCAAGCAAGCTCAAAGCAAGGCAGAGGATAATGGAGGATACTCTTGTTACCGTGAGGGCTTAAGCTCTGTTGGTGTAGTAGGTACACCGTCTTCTGTATTCAATATCAAGAACAACTCAATGTATCGTGATGATGGTGGCGTCATCGATTGGCGTCACGAATGACGAGTAACTGAAGGCCGCAGGTATGTGGATAAGAGTGCGGTTCTGCCGTGCCAAGAGTGCCGAGAGTGTTTCTGGCGATAGTCCGGGCGGGTCGTTTGCAGCATCCAGGATCGCGGGTTCATACCGATGTGTCTTCATCCATAGACTCGAAAGTACCACCGTGCTTATTTCGCAAACACGCATTAGAAAAGCACAAGATCAAAGACGAGACCCGAGCCATTGGATTAGCCACGGCAACTCATATCCTCCAGAACTGGTGCTAATCAAGTCGTCTGTATGGGCTGTATGGTCCTTGTTAAGGGTTGGATCTACCGTTCTCACCCAAGCCTATACTGAGGTTGGCACAATATTCTTTATTTCTTATCTTTTTTTTTTTTTTATTCGTTTTTTTTTTTTTTTTTTTTTTTTTTTCGCGGTTTGATAAATATTTTTTACTTTCCGGCTTCTGCTGAAGAGATAGCCTGAAATCGGCTTTTCGCGATATTTACATGTGTGTTGGAATCGGCTATTGGGGGGACGGCGGCGTTGACGGACGAGCAATAGGACAAGTTCATGTGTGCAAGACGGGAAAGGTGTTTCATGCAACTCTCATGATCGCCGTTTAACGCGTGGTGGCCGTTGTGTTTTCTGTGAGACATTGGGCAGCCGCGACGGAGAGAATCGCACCTGCTGTTTTGGTGTCTTGCGCTTGTAAGTCGAGGAACGTGGAGGTGGTGCTCCGTGCCGGTTACCGTTTTGTCCACCCACACCCAACGGACGAAAGAGGGAAGCGCCCACACAAAAGCCGGGCGGCTAGCAAGGCGCATGCTTAGGCTAGGCACAGTGCTGAACTACATAGCGCACTGTACAGTCCCCAAAATCCGAGCACGCGCGCTGGGTAGGAGCGCCCAACTGTGCCTGCCTGATTTGCCGATGCTTGGTGTTTCTTGCCTATCGTGGCAATTCACTGAGCTGCTGTCTGAAAGTATGATGCGCACTTGCCCGCTGGGGAGGGGCTTCTCGAAAAGGAAAGAGCAGCCCACAGACTAGGCTTGCATCGCCAAACCGGAAGCATCGCCAGCATTTTTCGACTTCTTTTTCCTGGAGTCCTATTCAAGCGACACATCATATCAACGCGCCGTTCCTGGGCCGCACCACCCTGCATCGCGTGGTGCTAGGCCTGCATTCATACTGTGCAAGACGCCGGTTAGGCAGCGCTAAAGCACTGCAAGCTCCGGCGCATTGCGTGAACGGTCTTAGCACACATATTATCTATTTTCCTTCTTCCTGGGCCTTCTGGACCCTTTCACCTTCACCACCCCTGCTTGCTGCCCCTTCTTCTCTGCATGGAATTGGCCAGGTGCGGTCCTCGGCACCCACTACTTTCTTGTCGCTCTGCCCAACCCAGCCTGCCAGCGCCCCCAACGGTCCCCAACCCACGAACAAACTTTCGTCGTTTCGTCGTTTTATCGAGAACCGTGCGCGTGCACCTGCATTCTCACACCCAGCGACGTTTTTGACATACCAGAGAGACGAGGCCAGCCCGGCTCAAAAGCGAGCAGGAATCGCAATCCTCAAATCCTCACCTTGCACCATCACATCATCGCAGCCCACTGCACGTGCGACGGCCCCTGGACAACCCCGTAAAACGACGCAATCAAGTAGTCTCCGTCGTTTTTCGCCTCACGCCTCCCTCACGCGCCACCGACTCCCGCCAGACTCTTGACTGCCGCTGGCCTTTGCGTCGCTGGAGCCACTACGATCGCCAACCTTGGCCTGGGGAAAAAAACTAGGTGTCGCCTGCTCCTCTGCATTCCCTCCCTCTTTGTGGCCCACCTGCCATTGTCTCGCTTGTCACCTTTTCTTTCCAGCCCATCCGTCCCTGTCCCGTCCGGATTTTCGTGACCTCGACTTTGCGCCTGGCCCACTGAAACTCGCGACATCTTTCTTTCGTATCTTGTCCCCTTGACTTCCCCTCCCCGTCCCCCGGTCTCACCACATCCTGTCGCCGACTCGCATCGCGCTTTTCTTGTTCTCATTCGCTTTCGCCTCTCGCCGGGCCCGACTCCTAGTCCCCTGCATCGACGACGGCGAAACGCAATCAAGTCTCGACAAGCATCCTCGACCACGCCCGATTCCGACGTGACAGCGCCGGCAGCGTCCATTCGTTCCGCCTTCCTCTCGTCCTTTTGTCATTGACTGTTCGTCTCTCATTGCTCCCGACTTTCGTCCAACTTGTCACGGACGGCCGATTGATCGACTACGCTCCACTCGTCGACCCCCGTTTGCCAGCCTCTTGTGTATCGGTGCTCGGAACGAATCGGACGGCCGTCTTTCTTTTGACGCCCTGTCACGAGTCTGCGTGTGTTTTGTTTCGTTGCCTTCGCGCAAGACTTGCCATCCGGTCTTGAGGCGCTGTGCGACAGGAAAATTGCGTGCGCGCAGTTGTTCCGCCCCATTACCGAAAAGCTGGCGACGGTTACCCTTGTCGACTCCGAACTCTTGCCTCTCGACCAGGACTACGATATTCTCTACGGCCGTCTCCCCTCTACTGACGGCGAGGAGCAGCACGACACCTCGATGATGGCACACAACGTGCCTCATCAGATGATCGACCGAAAGCGAGTCAAGGTCTATGAACTACGCAATAATGACTGGTTCGATCGTGGCACCGGGTTTTGCTCCTCGGCCTTCGTCACTGTACGTGATTTTGTTTTGTCTCTCCCCGATCGTGCTTGCGGCCGGTCGCGTGTGCCGTGTCGCGTGCCGATGGCGACAGCCGGCCGGCCTCCGCGTTCGGCGCCTTTCCAATGCTGACATTTTTTTTTTTTTCCTTTTCTAGAATGACGACGGCGAGGTGAGCGAACCACGCATCGTCGTGGAGTCCGAGGATGCGCCTGACCGGTTGCTCCTCGACACGCGCATTCATCACGACGATGGCTTCCAGAGACAGCAAGGCATGTGATGGTCCTCCTTTCCCCGGCTGATACGACGAGAAGTCATTCTGTTGCTGACTCTGGACGCGCCTTTTTAGACACGCTTATCGTCTGGACAGAGCCGACAACCGGTCTCGATATGGCACTGAGCTTCCAAGAAGCCGAAGGTTGCCTCGCGATATGGTACGTTCCAACTGGTTTACTGTGGTACCGAGACACGCATAGAGAAAAGCAGCTGCTGACGAGCATGCAGGAACTTCATCAGCGAAGTTCAGCAGTCCATTGCCGCTCCGCTTGGCGAAGACGCCATGTCTGACGAAGCCGCCGTCGATATTCCCACGGCAATCACCCTCCCGCCGGCTGAGCTGGCCAACCTCGAAAATATCGAGACCAACATGCGCATCATGAGCACAACGGCAGGCGGCCGCGACGCCTTGTCCAGGTGCATCATCTCCGACGAATACATCCACAAGCTCATCCCCCTCGTGGAAATTGCCGAAGAGCTCGAGAGCCTCGCCGACCTCCACCACCTCTGCAACATTGTGAAGATCATCCTGCTCATGAACGACACGACGATCATCGAGTACGCCATGTCCGACGGATGCTACATGGGCGTGGTCGGCGCCCTCGAGTACGACCCCGACTTCCCGAGCCACAAGGCGAACCACCGCGAATGGCTGACCAAGGGCCGCTTCAAGGAGGTTGTGGCGATTGGCAACGAGAAAATCCAGCTCAAGATTCACCAAACATACCGTCTGCAGTACCTCAAGGACGTCGTCCTCGCGCGCATGCTGGACGACCCGACGTTTTCGGTCCTCAACTCGCTCATCTTCTTCAACCAGGTCGACATATTGCAGCATCTCCAGAGCAGTCCGACCTTCTTAAAGGAGCTGTTTGGTTTTTTCACTGACCCCACCGAAAAGATTACACGAAAGAAGCAATCCGTCTTCTTCATTCAGCAGTGCTGCTCGATCATCAAGAATCTGCAGCCGTCGGCCCGCTCGTCGCTGTACGCCAACTTTCTCTCGCACGGCCTGCTCCACGTGATCAACTTTGGCCTGCGGAACCCCGACGTCACTGTGCGTATCGGCGCCACCGACATCCTGGTGTCTATGATTGACCACGACCCGCACATGGTGCGCCAGACCATCTACCGCGAGATGCACGAAGACCACGTGCAGCTGACGGACACTTTAGTGGACTTGCTGCACGTGGAGGTGGATCTCGGCATCAAGTCGCAAATCTGCGACGCGCTCAAAGTGCTGCTGGATCCCGTCTCGATCCAGGTGACCGTCGAGAGCAACGTCAACGGCAACGGCAAGGAGCCGCAGCTCACACGGAGGCTCCAGGCTGACCCTCAACAGGAGGTCTTCCTCAGCCACTTTTACGAGCAAACTGCCGCGCGGCTATTCAAGCCGCTGCTCGAGCTCGAGAACAGGACGGAACTGGTTTTCACTGTTCTCCGCGAGGGCGTCTATATCTACCTGTACGACATTATCATCTTCTTTGTCCGTGCTCACCATCACCGGTGCAAATTCTTCATGATGCAGCACAACCTCGCCCACCGGTTTGTGCAGCTCTTGAGCTGCCCCGTGAAGCACCTGCAGCTCACGGCCCTCCGCTTCCTGCGCCAGCTGGTCGCGACGCGAGACGAATTCTACACACGCCACATTATCGAGAAGCGCCTGATTGAGAGCGTCTTTGACCTACTGGACCGCGTCCTGCCCCGCGACAACCTGGTGGGCTCCGCATGCCTCGACTTTTTCGACTTTTTTGTCAAGGAGGACGTCGTCGACCTCACCAAGCACCTGGTGACATCCTACAAAGACCGCATCGAAAAGCTCAGCTACCTCACCACCTTTAACGATCTTCTGACGGGACGCTACCCGCAGCTTATACCGCAGCTCCCGCACCACCAGGTCTTGGCCAGCAACGGCCACCTCGCTAGCCAGGAGCAGTTGGGAACGGCGAGCGAAGAGGACGGTGACTTGACCGCTGCCGCCGCCTCCCCGTCGCGAGCCCCCGACGGTGCCCACTTGTCGTCCCTGGACTCCATTGCCATGGACCCAGAGGAAGAGGCGTACTGGAACGGTGAAGACGACGACGAGGAGCTGCACCACTCACTCGGCTCGCCCGACGAGGACCAGGTCAACGGCGACTCGTCAGTTCTTAAGCAGCTCGTGGACTACCCGTCGGACGAGGAGCTGGATGAGAGCGGCGAGGGCAACAGCGACCCTATGGAGCCCGAAGCGGCCGATGCCGCCGATGAAGGCGCTGATGAAGCGCCTGCCAGCGAGAACAACAAAGAGCCGGTACCGGCCGCGCCGACAGACGGCGGCGAGGAAGATGTTGCCGATGCCGATGCCAACGGCAACTCGGACTCGGAAAACATCGAGCCGGCCGCCGTGAAGAGCGTGACCTCCTCGACAACAGCCCTTAGCGGTCCGCCGCCGGAGCGGGTGTCAGAAAAGCGCCGGCGCGAGGAGGACGAAGAGGACGATCTCGCCAAGATGATGCTGCAGAACAAGCGCCGCAACAGCCGATCCAACTCACTCAACGCCAACACGTCTGTCCTCAGCAAGATGAGCACGGGTGTCAATGGCAGCAGTGCCGATACAAACGGCGACACAACCGCCACGGCCACACCAGCCAAGAAAATCTCGATCAACATCTCAACGCCAGGCCTGCAAGCCTTAGCCGCCACGGAAGCTACCGGCCCTGGCTCGAACGACGACATGGCATGAATGAGCTTCAGGGCGTTGGTTGTTTGTTTTTTTGTCTTCTCACCAGCCGAAAGGAATCGAGCGATGCGTGTTTTGCAACTGATGAACAACAATGTAAGCTATTTTTTACGATGCACATCTGCTGGCGATACCATACACAGTCTTTGTCTCTGTGCTTTGTTTTTTATCTCCAGCACGCCGACGGCCTCTTTGTCTCTTCTTTGACTGTATTTTATTATACCTCTTTTACCGAACCCATCCGCACCCATTATCTATTGAGGGACGGCGTGCTGCGTGCGACGCAAAAATGAACACACAAACGAATCAGAAATGCATGGGAATGTGCAGCGTCGAGCTGTATGCCAAGACAGAAGCAGGCGAGCGGATGTAGCTCCTCGTGATGAGGCGCCGGACCAAAAAGGACAGGAGAACAGCAGGGCGGGTGCGGATGTTGTGGAAAAAGAAGAGCATGCATTTGATGTCGTGTGATGAAAACCTTGCGTTTTTAAACGAAATCCTCATTGTATTTGTTCGTTTTGGGCGTCTTGTTCTTTTATTATATACTTTATATCCTAGGTTCTGTTTTGATATTACCGGGTTACAAAAAACGGCATCCCCTCCAGGGTTTGCTCGATTCACAAGTCATATCTAAAAGGAACGCAAATGAAAGCGAAAATGCCTATCAAAGCCCGTGAGTATGATTATATTAGAATGCCGCGAAAGCAGAATGTATGTAATAGGAACGCCCTCGTCGCTTTTATTGATCCAAAGCATTCTTTTCATCTAAATGATAATACAACGTTGTCTATATCCCATATCCGTCGAGTCCTACCGCAGCTCGCGCCAGAACACGGGCAAAAAGACAACGCACGCCGTCCACAGCACAAGGATGCCGTCGGCAATGGCCAGCGGCAGCTTGACCAGTCCCAACACGGCCGCGCCGGTGCTCGACGAGCCACCCGTGATGACCTCGACGGTGTTGAGCCAGATGGCCAGGAAGGCGACGCTGAAAAAGTGATACGCCAGCACGAGCGGCTTGCGGATGATGCCGCCCAGCAGGCCCATGGGCTGCGCAGCCCAGCCCCGGCGGAAGTACTGGAAGCAGCCCTGCTGCAGCATGCGCAGGGGCCGGCTGTTGGCGGCGAAAAGCGAGTAGAGGGCCTGGGCGAGAACGTTGACGATGGAGGTGAGGCGCTTGCGCGTCCAGTGGAATTCGCCCATGGCGCGGGCGACGGCGGCGTGGTCGCCGAACCGGGGCACGCGGTCGGGCGCCAACAAGCCCGACAGAACAACAGCATCGTTGAGCGCGACCGTCATGCCGCCGCCGGTCAGCGGGTGGCGCATGTTGTAGGCGTCGCCGAGCAAAATGACGCCCTGGCTGGCCGCCTTGGTGATGGCGGAGCGCGGCGCGGGCGGCAGCCACGAATTGGGCATGCTGCGGGGGATCTTGCCGTCCGCCAGCGCGGCCTCGACGCAGGCGTGTACGTTCTCGGGCAACGAGGGAATGACGACGTTGCGGATGTAGCCGCGCACGCCGCCATTGGCAACGGAGGCGGCCGGCAGATTGTTGGGCACATCGATGAGCGCGCGGGTTTCGTGGGAGCCAATCTGGTAGAGCAGAACGGGGAAGGCCGACGAGTTGATAAATACGTGGCCAAATCCTTTGGGCTCAAGCGGGCAGTCGATGAGCTCCAGCGCATAGAACTTGGACTTGACGATGGGGCTGGTGTCCAGGACCTCACTGCGGAAGTCCGACTTGTAGCCGTCGGCCACGACGGTCAGCTGGCCGAAAAAGAAGTCGGGCTTCTTGGTGGTCGGACACGACGGCACGGCGGCGCCCGACTCCTTGTCCTTCTTGGCGGCCGCCGCCGCGTCCTCGCGGGATATTGGCGAGCCGTCGAGGCGCACTGTGGTCTCGGCGTGCACGCCTAGCACCTCGTTGGATAGGGGCCGGGCGCGGATTAGGCCCGTGGCTTTGGTCTCGAAGACGGTGATGTTGGGATGGGCGAGACATTTGCGCCGCAGCTGCATGATGAAGCGGCCGTGGTGGAAGCTGCGGCCGTTGGGCGCACTGCTGCCGTCGGCGCGCTTGCTGTCCTTCTTCTTGTACTCGTCGCTACCCGGCACATACGCATCCATGGGCACGTGGCCATCGCCGTCGACAGGTGGGTAGGGAATGGCAATGTCGTCGCCGTCGTAGACCACGTGGTAGCCGCGGCAGGGGATGGCGTCGATGTCCTCGATGCAGTCCGCCAGGCCCAGGTGACGGAGGGACGCAACGCCGCCCGGCTGCATCAGCTCGCCGACAATGCGATCGGGTTCGTGCATGTTGTGCTCGAGCAGCAGCACGCTGCGGCCTTGGTTGGCGAGCGCATACGCGAACGCACATCCCAGCACACCGGCTCCGACGATGACGACATCGGCCTCATGGTAGACCTCGCGGCGGCGCGTGCGGGCGTCAACGGCGGTCCCTGTTGCGTCTGCGCTCATGCTGTGTATATATATGTGTCTGTGTGTATGCGGTCCCTTGGCTGTGTCACCAGAATGCCGTGGTGGTCGGCGGAGGGGGATGGATGTCGAGAAGAAGTTTGAGATGCGGAAAATGAGATGTGGTGATATTCACGTGCCGTCGGGACTCGATCGTCGTTGGGTGTGAGGTGGAAGGTCGAGGATCGGAGGAGAGCATCAAAGCCGGTTCTAGCAAGGCTGAAGAGAAGGCGAGAGGCGAACGGAGCAAGATAGAAAGAATTAGGGGAGAAGAGAAGAAGAAAAGTAAAAAGAACGAAGTAAAGAAAAGGAGCAATTGAGCCTCTGTTAGGAAAAAGGAGTGGATAACGAGTCAATTGAAAGGAAAAGCACGTCCTAAAAAAGAAACGAGCACAGCTGCCACGTAAGGACAGGACGAGTCCTTCGAAAGCAACAGAAATCAATTCGCCGCTGCGGTGGTGGTGGTGACGAGAAAGTAGGATGATGTCGAGAAACAAAAAAATGGTTGTAATAATATTAGAGTGCTGCTCCAGAAAAGGGATGCGAGCCCAGGCTGGGAGGCTCCTTCTCCGGCGCCAACCCACCGCGCCTTCCTCCCCAAAGTCGTTCCAGAATCGCAGAAAATGGCATGTGCCTAGCCTGACCGCCTGCCCCTTCCCACCAAAAATAGGAGTCGCGCCACTTTGGCTTTGTCGAGCCTTCCCCTTGTAGAACGCCCCCTGTCGACCACTAAAACGGGAAGTTGCGACTGAACGGTTCTTGCGAGAGACTCTCATGGAAAGAGCTCCCCAATACCTTATAACAAACTGCCGCCTTTTTTCGTTGTTCCTGCCCATCATGCCACTTTACAGGCCACCTTTTTTGGGGACTAATTTGCGTGTCTTGAGTGGCTTCTCTTGCCCTTTTCTGTCTCATCGCAATGGGGAAGGAGCTCTTTTGGCGACTGTACGGGAAGGTGCCTAGCAAATCCACACACAGCGCATGACGTAAGACTATGAGGAACGTAAGACGTACGGAAACATAGACGGATACAGGACTTGAATATAACACTCATTTTGAATTATTTCGTTTCATGTACGTGTCGCTTATGATGCGACTCTATATGTTCATGGACAGCCAGTGCGAGTCTACTAATAACCACCTGCCGCTATTGATGCAATTGGAAAGGTTGACGGCATGAAGAAATAAAAAGCAATAAGAAATAATAATAAAGAAAGACATAATCGAAGATCGTAGCGACCACACGCTAGAACGTAGCCGCTGCGGCGGCGCGCGGCGCTGGCTCCTCCGCGTGGATCAGCCGGCCGTCCTGGTCGACGGGCATGTCAAGCAGGTCCCAGCTGCTGCCACTGCTGACGCTGCCGGTGCTGCTGGAGGTGTCGTCTTGATTCTGGCGTAGTTGCTGCTGTTGTTGCTGTTGCTGCTGTTGCTGCTGTTGCTGCTGTTGCTGCTGTCGCTGCTGCCGCTTCTGAAGCCTTTTCTGCCGGTGCTCGTCAAAGTCAACGGGCGCATGGCCGGCGTCGAGCGCCGCCTGCTGCATGATGGAGATCGTAGCCGCCTCGAGCGCGCGGCGCTCCGAGCTGAGCTGCTGGCGCGCGGCCCGGGCCTGGTGCAGCGCATCCTCGACGGCTTCCAGCGACGCCTGGAGGTTGTCGTCGTGGGCCTGGCGGGTGTCTGCCGACATGTTTGCACGGCCCGGCTCGTGGCCCGGACCGTGGATGGCGGTCTCGCACTCGAACTCGAGCTGGCGCGCCAGCAGGCGCCGGCGGGCCTGCTTGAGCACCTTGTAGCCCATGAGCTCGCGCAGGACGCCGCTGGCAGCGGCGCCCTCGGTGGCCAGACGGATACCGGCAGCGTCGGCCAGGCGCGCGTGGGCGGCGACGAGCACCGAGAAGTTCCAGACGTTGTAGCCCGGGCGACCGCCACCCACGGATGAGTTGGCGGCCGACATGGCGAGGGCAATGGCGCCGGGCATGTGGCCGGCCTTGAACATGTGGAAGGCGGCGCGGTTGAGCGCGAGGTCGGTCATTTGGATGTCGCAGGCGTCGAGCCGCAGCAGGACCGACTTGACGGCGGCGGCGACGCTGGCTTTGGCGTTCGACTTGCGCGTTTTGGCAGCCATGGCAGCTTTACGGCTGCCCAGCGCGTCAATGTAGGCGATGGCGAGGTGCGCCGTGGCACCGTCAATGTCTTGGCCGGCCGTGTGCGCCGTCTTGAGGAGGTCAACGGCGACGTCAAAGTCGGGCGCTCTTGTCGTGGGCCATGCGGACGTCGGCGTCGACGTGGGCTGGTCGCTCTTGACAGCGGCCGCCACGGCCAGCTTCAAACACTTGTCGCTTGGCGGCAAGCCACCGCGCACAGCGTGCTTGTACATGCGGACCGCCTTGGTCGGCGCGCCGGATGCAAACGCCTGCTTCATGGCCACATACAGGTCATGCTCATCCAAGAGGTGGCGGCTGGCTGACAGCGGCGATGTGTAGCTGTTGCCGTGTTGCTGGGCAGCCGCGGCCAAGGTAGCCATGTTCGCCGCCGAATGAAGCGCGCTGTTGTTGTTGTTGTTGTTGTTGTTGTTGTTGATCCGGAGCGAGACGACGCGGTGCTTAACCGCCATGCCGGTGGCACGCCCAATGGCCTTGGCATCCGAAACGGCGGCGTGCGTCATAATCGTCTGCGTCACCTTGTCCTCAAAGTTGGGGCTCAGCAGACGCAGCTTGCGGTACATTGTGCGCAGCTCGCGGAAGCCAAACTTCCAGTGCTTGCGGCAGTTGTGCAGGATGGCGTTGCTAAACGCAGCGTCGACGGCAAAGCCGGCCTGGACGCAGTAGTCGAGCCAGGCGATAAACGACCGCACCTCGCGCAGGGCGCCGTACTCGTTGGCGAGCAGGGTGACCATGTGGCGGCCAATGGGCACGCCGACCTCGTCAATATAGAGCTTCAGGAAATCCTCCGTCTCGCCGATCGTGTGCGTTCGCACGTACTCTTTCGCAATGGGCACGAAAACGCGCTCCGTATCGCGTGCGGCGAGTCCTCCCTTGGACGCTGCAGTTGTGGACGCCCGCTGAAAGTCGGCCTGGACGCCGTGCCAGTCGCCGGACTTGGCTTTGGCTAGCGCAAAGAGGCCGAGCAGGCGGATGTCGTCTGCCGCTGCCGGTTGAAGCGCGGTCAGCTCGTCGAAAAGTGCCTTTGCCTCTGTCGGCTTGTCTGCCTCGAGCGCAATCTGCACCATGACGCGATAGATGCCGTCGACATGGTAGGTTGCCGACTGGCGAGGACCAGCCAGTTTGGTAAACAGGCGCTTGACCTCGCTGTAGTCCTTGGTATTCTGCCACTGGCCGTACAGCAGGTCCGTGGCCCATGCTGTGCGCAGGCGGTGTGATGTTGGGGCACGGTCAATCAGGGTCTCGA
Organism: Sporothrix brasiliensis 5110; assembly: GCF_000820605.1. Lineage (NCBI taxonomy): Eukaryota > Fungi > Ascomycota > Sordariomycetes > Ophiostomatales > Ophiostomataceae > Sporothrix > Sporothrix brasiliensis. The sequence continues at coordinate 1,766,323 of NW_024467138.1, read as the reverse complement.
GTACAGAGCCGGCTTGTGTGTAGTGGCTTAATCGTGTGGCTTCCACAACACGGTCGCCGATCTCGAGGAACGCCGCCTTGGACAAGGAGCCGGCCTTGGGCGGGCGTGCAACAAAAGACGATACGATGAGCGTCTGGTCGCCCGTCGTTTGCAGCTGGGTGTTGTACCACTGGGAGAACTCGGCAATGTCGCCCGGGTACTTGGCAATCGACGAGTATATGGTATGGATCGACTCGTGGTGGCGGGCGGCAAAGGCGCACTCGAGCAACTGCTTCCCGACGACTACAAGCTGGGCGATGGGCACATCCGCAGCGTGCGGCGCTGTGAGAGTCGGGAGAAAAATACTTGCTGCGTCCTCGAGGCGCTTTACGAAAGCACCACGGCGTACCTCTGCGTCGGCGTCCTCCATGGTGGGATCGGCCAGCTCGGCCGGCAGGGCATCAAGCGGTGCCAGGGACTGCACCACGGGCAAGGGGCTGTGGGCGAAGTAGGTGGCCTCGTCCAGCTGGCCAAACTGGACGGCGAGCTGCAGCACAGCTTGTGCCAGGTCCATGCGGCCAGCCTGCTGGCAAGATTGGCACAGCCCAGCTGATGTCTTGCGCAGGACGGCCTGGTCCCCAGAGGCAGTATCGATGATGGGCCAAGTGTTGAGCAGCGTGCGCACGGCGGCCTCGAGCTCGGCTTCGGTCTTGAGCGGCTTTGCCAGCGCCTTGACCTGGCTGGTCATAGCTGCTGACAGGTCTACCGCGGGAACACTGTGAGTGTTCACTCGGCCGATGGGGACGACGCTTCTGTGCACGCGGCCCCCTTTTCGAGCTCGCGCCCCGTATGCCTCTGCTTGGAGGGCAAGTGATGGGATGGATCGCTGGATGCGTTTGGTCGTTGGTGGAGGGTATGAAAATGGTTGTGCTTGTGCTTCGGCTGGTGCTTGTGTTTGTGTTTGTGATGCTGATGTTGGTGGTGACGATGATGGTGGTGTCGAGGAAACTGTAGGTGACAGTATGTGTGACGTTGATGATTCCGCAGCACCGGAGGCCGTGGTCGCTGTATTTTGTGTTGAAGATGCAGCTGCTGTACGTCTCGACGGGGAGGACGACCGTTCTTTTCTTGCTGGTACCGCCACTGCATCTGGCCAGTCCATCGCTGATCTCTGAGATGATCTCGTCGTCGTCGATCCATGTTGGCCGCTGTCGATTCGTCCCTGACGTGTCGGTGGCTGCCAGCGAATCACACCCGGCTCGACCGAGATACTCTCCTCCTCGAGTGCAATGGCAAACGCAGTGCCGCCAGGGTGGTACCGCCGGGCAGACCGGATCCTGTCGCCGTTGCGGATTGCCGAGCGCGCGGCATTAATGCGGCGACGGCGGTCTTCGGTGACGAGGGCAAGGGTGCAGGTCGTGCCGAGGATGAGGCCACGCAGGGCGCGGATGGCAGTCTTGGACGGCACGGGTATCGGCGGCCCGGGCGGTGCCATGGTTGTGGACGTCGTATCGAAACGGGAGTCCGGATGAGGGGTGAACGAAAACAGCGGGTAAAAAAAAAAAAAGAAAAGAAATTTAGATTGCAAGCAAAAGGACAGGCGACGACGCCATTGCCGGTACCACAGCCTTGTCGTGCCCAGGTGCAAAGAATGGAACGACGATAAGCTTCCCGGGTCAAGGATGCTGAATGGCGTGGCCAGGAACAATGGCTGTCGATGGCAGCTCGCGAGGTGTGGTCGATTGTGTTGATGGTGGGACTGCCAAAAAAGTTGCTGTTAGTTGTGGCACGACTTCGGCTCGGGGCAGGATTGAGGTGCCCACTTTTTGGCGGGCCGTGGCCAATCATAATAGTTTCTTTTTGCACAGGAATATTGAGCTGTGTTAGTCAGCAAGTGCTCTGGTATACGCATACACCTCAATAAGTGCATACTTTGTCGACGTATGTCGTTCACTGGATTCCGCTCAACTGCCATGCTTACGACGCTTATCATTTTCCAGAATTAGTAACAGACGATGCTCGATGTGTTGTGATGTTGTGGTGTTTCCGTGACCGGGGTTGCCGCGTTGACATTGCTGTCGGGCTGCGGACTTCGCTATCCAAGTTGGTCCGAATAGCTTCATTTTCGGACCACGCGACACGCGGTGCCTTTCGACTAAAGAACGGGCCCATGCGGCATTGTCCGTTTTGGATGCGCTTCCAGTGGCGATTCCGTGATTTGACAGCACGACAAATCAATAAGTCGGACAAAACAAGAACGCCGGAGGACGCTGGTGAAAGTGAAACCAGTGATGCAGAGGCGGAGCTAAGAGGGTATAAAGTAAGACATGCGCGCGGTTCTGTTCTTTCACGATGTGATTTGGAGCTTCCAGTCACCTTTGCTTTGCGAAATCAGTCGGCCATCGATCAGTCCACGTCCGATTTGTCATGCATTGATCTTCTATATTCAGAACCCAAACCTTTTTTATCTTCATCGTGTCACACAATGGCTTCCTTCTTTGAAATGATCGGCAAGCCGCCTGCAACAGCGTCCGTCCACGACAGCACACTCCTCATCGTCGATGCGCAAAACGAGTACGCCGAGGGCCGCTTCAAGACGGTCGGCGTCGAGCAGACGCGCAAGGCCATCCACGAGCTGGTCGAGGCCTACCGCGCCGGCGCGACGTCCACCGGCAAGCCCGCCAGCATCGTGCACATCGTGCACCACCCGTCGGACGACACCAAGTTTTTCGTGGCGGGCACGACGCTCGGCGACATCTTTGCCGAGCTGACGCCGCTGCCGGGCGAGGTGGTCGTGCACAAGCGGCTGCCGGGGTCGTTTAGCCAGACAGACCTGCACGAGCAGCTGCAGAAGCTGGGCCGGCAGAAGCTGGTGATTGTCGGGTACATGACGCACCTGTGTGTGTCCATGACGGCGCGGCAGGCGCTGGAGCTGGGCTACACGAACCTGATGCCGTCGGACGCCGTGGGGACGCGGGACATTCCGGGCGTGTCGGCAGCAGAGTTGAACCGCGTGGCGCTGGCGGAGCTGGCGGACTCGACGGCGACGATTATCCTGAGCAAGGACGTGGCGAGGGCGTGAGCGGATGGGCCGAGGATGGGTGAGAAAACGACGAAACAAATATGACGCCAAAGGCTGAAAGACAGCCGGGAAATTCTATAAAAAGAGTAGATTTTGGTGTATGTCACGTCTATGTCTAGCAGACCGTTTCCCGCCAGAAACCTGCTGTCTATGATAACAAAAAGTATAAAAACAAAACCATTGGAGGAAATATGTACTGCGAATATGAAGTTTGCCGTTTGCCGTGTGCCGTGTGCTTGTGCTGTGAGTGATGCAGTGTGTGGAGATACCAGATGTCATGAGCACCGTCCCAATTGACAACGCTACCTGCCACCGGCGTGCCATGCCCCCAAAACGCCAAAAGAGCCTGCCCGATGCCCGACTATCCCCCCGTTTTGTCGTTTGTCTTTTGTGTGTGCAAAAGACGTGATTATTAGTACATGAAAGAGGTGTGTGTCTCCGATTCTATAAGTAGTGTGGTGGTATGGCGTCGTGATGCCGCGTGGTGACGTGCAAAAGTGCAAGGGAAGTGGCTGCCCCTTACGTCACATCCTCCAGCTCTTCCGAGGGCATCATGACTGCAAGTTGGCGCAGGATGGTCTGGTACAGCAGCAGCATGCACCCGCTTTGGATGCTCGTCCACACCACGCGCGGACCGACGCCGCGGAACCATCCGCCAATGCCCTCGGTCTGGTAGATGAACTTGAGGCCCTTGATGACGGACGACGTCTCGAGATGGATGGCGCCGGGCTTCGGAGTGTGCGTGGACGGCGACGACGTCGAGATGAGCCGTTTTTGTGGCGGTGGCTGGCTGTTGGCCGTCTCGGACGTGTGCTTGCTGGGCACATCGGGCGGTGTGTTGCTGGATCTGAGGGACGCGGAAGATAAAGAGGAGGAGGAAGAGGACGCCGACAGAGCGGCTGCGCTTGTCCCATTGGCCGCGTCTGGCCGGACCTGGGTCTGCAGGCGCGTCTTGACCACGTCCAAAGGACATGTCATAGCACCAGCGAGACCGCCGGCACCAGCGCCGGTGAAAAAGTCGAGCGGCAGGCCAATGTCGCGGCTCTGCTTCCACTGGCGGGCCCAGCTCTGGGCCTGCTCCCAGAACATGAACTGCAGCGCCGAAAAGGGCAGGTCGCGGTACAGGGTCGCCTTGTAGCCGTGGAACAGCGCCGCAGTGCCTTCGTAGCGGACGATTGTGCGCGCGGCATCGAGCGTGCCGCGATAGTTGTACCCCGAGTGGAAATATGGGTTCTGGTAGCGGCCCTGCAGCTGGAGGCGTGTCTTGAGCACCTCGGAGGGCACGTAGACGACGGACGCGGCGAGATCGCCAACAAAGCCGCTGGTCAAGTAGGCAATGTGCGGCTGGACCCCGGCGTCGATCATGTGCCGCTTGCTAAACTCGTAGGTGCCGAAAAAAATGACGGTGCCCGGGAACGACCCGAAGAGAGCGGGCAGCCAGCCGCCATAGAGGCCGCGGCGGATGCCCTCCTGGCGCAGGATGGTGTAGTAGGAGGATCCGAGGGATGTGTATTTAGGCGGGACATGGGGATCGCCTTGCTGTCGTGTCTTGACTGTGTCGAGGGAGTGCATGAGCATGTCGCCGAACGTGCCGCCGAGGCCACCGGCGAGCATGGACTGCAGCAACGCTGTTAGCCATGATCTAGGCAGAACGAGAAACGAGAGAAAATCAAGGCTATATCTTACGTGGAAATAGGGCGGCCGCCCCTCGAGGCCTTCGTCGCCACCTGCGACCATGGTTGCTTGTCGTGCCGCGTGGGAGCGGCCCAGCGCATCGATTGAGTCCGTCAGTTGGCCAGTCGCCGGCCGCAAGCCATGGTCGAGTGCAGACGAGGAGGAAATGGTGTTGGTGAGATCGATTGGAACGGATGGTGATTGACGAGACGAGTTTGCGGGCGCAGTCGTCGGAAGCCTGACGGCGCCGTCTGTGGGCATGAAAAACGAGTTGATGGTGGTGCCTGGCCCGAGAATATTTCTCTTCCGGCCTCTGGAGACGTATCACAGACTGGACAACTCGGTCGCGTGGTGTGAGCGCTGCGGTGCTCGGGTTGGTTCGGACAATTCGCAGGCGGTAGACCGCAGCGTCTCGGATGTGTCAGGAACGGCTGTGAAAGTCGTGACAGGTCGTCCGAGGCGTGGCAGGCGGTCGGAGAGAAGAGGAAGGAGCAAATGCGGCCAGGATGCACGGGTGCGCCTTCCCTTTGCCACTACCGGTCGCCAATTTTTTTTTCTTGCTTATTTTTCCAGGGCCGTGTTTTAATGCCTTGGCTTCCGGCCCTGCCAAAATGCCCCAACAGACCCGGCCTCTGTGCCGCCGCCAATCAAAATACAGTTAGCATTTGGTGTTCCTGGCCGGCGCAAAGGTTCTGGAATATCATCAGTACAGGGGCATACTCACCAAAGATTAGCGGCTGGGCCAAACCTGTGCTGTATGCATTGTGCTTATGTAAGAAAATGCCCCTCAGTGAGCTTCGTGATATACGAACGTAACAAGCACAAAACGGCATATATAATTATAGCCTTTGTCTATTCAGTCATTTCGTGATTTGTACACCCCAATGGACTTTAAACAGGATGACAGATGGTGGATGTTTATATTCTACAGGCCACAGGCTTGCCCCAGCTTCCCAAATTCATGAACTCCCAAAACGCCAGTGGCAGCTCTATTTAATGCAGAAGACCGTCTGTGATGCAAACGTTGCGAGCACAAGTCGCAAACAACTGTCTAACCTAAAATCCCGGTGTAGCCGATATCCGGTCGTCAACGGGATACTCCCACCACTTCACGCGGCCCGCCTTGTCAAACGGCAGCAGCACGTGCGTCAGCTGGCCGGTGATCAGGCCAATCGACACAGGGCCGTAGGTGTTGCTGTCGAGACTCTTGCCCACGCCCGCGTCGCCTTCTACCCACATGTGCCCGGCCGGGATGCGCACGTAGGCCGTGGGGTACGGCTTGCGCGTCTGTACGACGTCGCCTTCGAGGCCAATGATGCGCTTGACCGACACCACTTCGGGATGATACGGGCTCCTTGTTTGGTAGTTTTGTTAGTCGGCAATTGGCAATTGGTGTCCATGGACAGTCCAAAGCAACGGAGAGTGCTCACTTTAAGAAAACAATCATGCCCCGCTGCAGTCCTTCCTGGGCGTACAGCTTGCGGTTCACCACCCAGTCACGCTTGAGCGACTCGTTGAACCGGCTGTTGAGGAAGGGGTACATGGACGGGCCCTCGATGCGCGTGACTTCGGCGACCGTCGTATTGAACCAAATGGCCACTGGCAGCCACGTCGCCAGGCCGAGCAGGCGGAACACAAACTGGCGCGCAAAAGCCGACCGGCCCGGCCGCGGAGGTATTGATTCCTTTGTCGAGGCAGACGTGGCTGCCGGTGCCGACGTCGAAAAGGCTGCTCGGCCGGTCCGCATGCGCATCCACAGCGAGCGAAGTGCCATTCTGTAGTCGGTCTACAACGTCACGCGCTGCTATGAGATGCCGGTCATGGAGGGCTGACGTGGTGTTGCGAAGTGAGGCAAGGTGAGGTGAGGTGTGGTGATTCCCTTTCACGGCATTCGCTGGAGCTAAAAAGGCAACGCACCACGCCCCGCTTTCCACATAAACCCGACTCATGCAAATCGACGAGCACGCGACAAACACGACAGCGAGAACAAACATCGTCCGACTTCTGTAAAAAGCCAACTTCTGATTGCTATGTTCAGGTTTTCGTTCTTATTGCTATTTTTTCTCTATATAAAGAGCGGCTCAGTAAAGCCTCATTGTCAAAAGCCCCCGATACGCATTTGACTCGCCTGTAAGAAGGAGAATGAAGTCAACGGCAGCTTGAACAGCTTTTACAACATACCCTCCTCACCGGTGGCCATACTGTAGCTCCCTCATATCTCCATAAACTTGTTGCCTTTCCATGTCCCGTCCGGCGATATGCCCCCGCTACCTTCATGAAACCAGCCGCAAAAAGCAAACAGACTCGGGCTGGATATGCAGAAAGAACTAGGCAGATGATAAAAAAAATAAACGTATCGGATGGTGAAAATTTTGTCTAAACAACAGTTTTTCCCGTTGGTAAGTCCCCAATTGCCCTGTAGATCCTCACTTTTATCTTCCTTCGTATCCATCTCCGTGCATGCATCGTCGTTTTTGCTTGTTGGGAATTTCAAAACAAAGGGAAAGAGAAGGCGAAGACGAAAATCGTTGTACACAAAGAAAGCATACGACAAACGAACACAGTCATGTGTTCGTCCCTCATGCAACCTCTGGCAGGTCGTCGCTCTCGCTCTGGCTGTCGTCGCCGCTGACCTCGGCGTTCTCGCGCTCGCGCTTCTCCATGAGCGCCTGGAGCTCGGCATCGTCGCTTTCGGTGACTGCCTTCGGCTCCATCTTGACCACCAGCTTGCCGCCCGACGCCTCAATGACCGAGCGCACGTCGTCGATCGCCTTTGTCAACCGGCTGATGCCCGTGTTCTTGTCCAGGCACGTGCTCGTCAGAACGTACAGCGGCGGCGATACTAGCCGCACCTTGACCTTGTTGTCTTCCGTGTTGTCGGCCTCGGCCGTGCGCAGCGCCTTCTTGATCGCCTCGATGCCCTCGTACGAGAAACACGTCACCTCCACGTCGGCACGCACTTTTGTCGGCTGCGGTGTTAACCGCTTGCCAATGTACGACTTGAGCTCCTCCTCGACGACCGCGCTGGGGAACGTAATGTCCTTCCAGACATCCGGGTTGCTGTGTACAATTAGCAAACGTCCACAGACAAAATCCTTTGGGCTTTGAGTTATGGCAGGATGCCTGGCACAGGCCAGTACCATGTCGGGAACAAGACAAGACTCACGTAATCGACAGCTTGAAGGCGTCCAGGGAGTGGCCGTACTGCTTGTTCAGCGGCCAGCCAATGGCCTCGTACAGCGACTCGATTGGCGTCAGCGTCTTCTCGGCCACGTGCCGCAGGATCGAGTGCACCATCTTGCTCTTGTTGTACCGCTCCTCGCACTTCTTGACGTCCTCCGTCGACACCCGGCGCTTCGACAGATCAATGTAGCCCTTCTCCTTGTCCACACGCAGCACCACCACGCACTCGTTGCGGCCCACGCGGATGAGCTTCTGGATACTGCGAATTCGCCGTCTCGACAGCTCCGAGAGCAGGATCATGCCGTCAATGTCGTCGTACTCGAGCAGCTTCACGTACGCGCCCATGTCGGCGATCTGGCGCACGTTGACCATGACATAGCTGTCAATCTCCGGATACTTTTCTGTGCGCGCGCGACCATTGTTAGCAAACTAGTACCACCGACCAGCAAGTCCGTCCCTGCCCATGGGAGGCCGATACGACCGGGGCGTCAAGGACGTCAGAGGGGGACAACGAACCCTCGTAAAATCTGCAGTTGCTGTACGACATCGTGGCGGTTGGGTGCGTCGCCGCTGCCTATATCCGTTGTGCAGGGGCAACAAAATAAGACAGAATCTGCGTATTCGATCTGCGACGGCACAGTGGATGCGGCAAAAACGGTGCGATCGAGAGACGTCGGGATGTTGTATTGGGAGGTGGCTCTGGAGGGGCGTTCTCGTCTTCGCGGTTGATCGTGGCGTTGCAGAGCAAAAGACAAAAGGAGCGAAAAAAAATATACAGGCGGGGCAAAAAGAAGGTGCTGGCTCTTGCCTTGGGTGCGTAGTGGTCGGACTTTGCAGTTTATGGAGCCTAAGCTTTGTTTGCTGTTAGAGGCCAGGCTAGTTAGCTGCTGCTAGGGCCAGCGCTTTGCCATTGCTATGGCGCGACGTCTACGGAAAGTACAGTTTGCGCTGCAAAATCTGCAAAATTACTGAAAAGGAAAGAAGTACTTTGCTGCAAAGTACAAAGAGTCATACAATAGAACGGCGAAACAGTTGGCAAAGCAGTTACGGCGCTGTTGCGAGTCGTTCTTGCCTCCAGTCATAGCAAGGCAAAGTATTTTCCAAATGCAGCAGGCGACTAGTGGGGTTGGGCAGGCACTGAGTCGTGGTAGCCCTTATTTTGCGCCTGCACTGGATCAATAGAAAGTCCGACCCGGATGCGGCTGCTTTCGCATGTGTGCAGGTGCGACCTTGTAATTGCAAGCCGAAGCAGGGCAGTCAGGAACAGGCCATAGGGGCTCCACAGCATCCAGGTTCGCTGGCTTATGTAACTCACGAGATCCACCTGCTCTTTCCGTTTTGATTCAACGGCGGGCGTTATATGAGCAGGGGAGATGAAAAGCTTAGTTTTCCCCCAAGCAGCTTCCCATTCCTCTCCTCCTTCCGTTTTCACTTCATCCGTCACTTCTTCACTCCCCTCCCTCTCTCGTCTTCTTTTCATCTCCTCCTCACAACACGCGCTCCTCTTTAATCCCCTCACTGTTTCCCTCCCAACCACCCCTCGTCGACCGCTTGGCCTCCCACGCGGCTTGCACGTCCAACGGGAGACCATAAAGCTCGACGGTAGCTCTTTGGCCCTGAGCCCGACGCGCCGCCCACCCACAATGCAGACCTCTTCACCCGCTGCATGAGCTCTGCAGCCGAAAGGATGGGTTCCGTCGACACCTCCACTATTGTCAGCGGCACCAGCACGGCTGCTGATGCTGCTGCCTCCCTCAGCGTCGCCCTGGCAAAAAGCTTGTCGGCTGGCGCTGGCGGTCCGCAGGCGGCCCTGTCGTCTGCGGTTTCGACTGCCCATGACGTCGCGGCCACCCATGGCTCCTGGTCGTGGGTCGGCCTCTTTGCGAGGCTGGTCTTGTCCATCCTCCATGTCGTCTCTGTCGTCTTGTATTTCGTGATCAAGCTGGCCACATTTTCGTTGCCCACACTGCTCTTCACGCTGTTCTCGACGACCCTCACCGTGACTATGAATGCCACGACTTTGTACGTCCCCTGCTCACCCTCCTCCTCATCTCTGCGAGCCATTTCATTGCTGTGTGTTCTAACGTCAAGCTCAGGATGGTTATTTTTGCTGCATTTTTCTCCACTGCCAGCTGGTTTGTGCGGTATCGCTACCTCAACATGTACGCGCGTCTTCCGCCAGAGCCGCAGCGCAAAGAGCCGGACATTGACTTGTTTCCTGACACGCACGAGGAGGGTATCAAGTCGGGCCTCTCAAACTACCTGGACGAGTTTCTTAGTGCCATTAAGATTTTTGGCTACCTCGAGCGGCCCGTGTTCCATGAACTCACCCGCAGCATGATGACGCGGAAGCTCATCGCAGGCGAGACTCTGGACCTTGAAGAAGAGAAAGGATTTTGTATCGTTGTCGACGGGCTAGTCGAGATCTTTGTCAAGTCGTCGAGCCACGGACACCGCCACAACGCCAACGTCGACTCACGCCGCGGACCCTTCTTGGAGACCGCCTCGAGTGACGACGACGAGGAGCCTCTCGCTCATGGAAACCAGCGGTACCAGCTCCTTACAGAGGTTCGCAATGGCGCTCCCATGTCTTCTCTCTTCTCTCTGATGTCTCTCTTCACCGAGGACATCAACCTGCGCGTTGAAGACGACAGCACACCAGCGACCCCTGCCATGGGCGGTCGTCCAAACGTACCTCGTCCCCCGGCCAGTGCGAAATTCCGCGGATCACACGACTCGCACACCCCGTTTCCAAAGACGTCTGCATATGGTACAGACGGCGCAACTGCTGAGCCGATGGAAACAGCAGATGCGACCGCCCAGCAATCGGCTAGTTCCCGTCTCCCGCGTGTTCCTCCAATGACCTTGGATCCTCTTCGCGACCCTCCTCGCCCCCAACGACCGGTACCGCGACGGACGGCGACCAACTCGGTCCACCCGGATATCATTGCCCGGGCCACCGTGGACACAACGATTGCTATTATTCCAGCAAGCGCCTTCCGCCGCCTCATTCGCATCTACCCCAAAGCCACATCGCATATCGTGCATGTGATCTTGTCCCGCTTCCAGCGTGTAACGCTCGCCACCGCGTACAACTACCTAGGCCTCTCGGAAGAGGTTTTGCAGACGGAAGAGAACATGATCAAATACACCATGCGCCAGTTGCCCAACTTCTTACGTGGAGATGCCTTGGAGCGCCTGAAGGAGAAATTCCACCGAGAACGCGAACGGATCGGCGAAGACGAGACAGACAAGGGCATCGCTCTGCACAATCCTGCCACGGGTCGCCGCAAGAGATCAACGACGACCCTGCGCAAGGAGGCCGCCCTGCACTCGCTGGCCCGACAGCGGCCTTCTTCCTCGGCCACGTCATTCAGTCTTCGCCCACAGGACCACAACTCTCGGTCGAGCAACAAGCCTGGGGATCTTCTCGCTAATACGTCGCTGGATGTGACCTCCGGAAACGTTGACCTCGCCGCAGACTCTCTTCCTTCCTTGGCTGATTCACCATTTGGCTCTGACCCTTTCCAACTCGATGCCAACTTGGCAATGTCGCCACTGGCCCAGAGGTCGTTCAATCCTTTTGCGACGCAGAAACAGAACCGTATGTCCATCGACTCGCGGGAAGGCCTGGACGAAGAGAATGTTTTCCGAGAGTCTGTCCTCGAGTGCATGTTCAAAGCCATTGGTCTCAACTCCAGCACGGCTACACCCAGGGAGGCCGAGTCGATTGAGGCGTCTCCTCGACTTGGATCGTACGAGAACTTCCGCCAGAGAACCTACAGTTCCAATGCCTTTGGATTTATGGATCCGTTCGGCGGCTCTGCCGATGGTGATGCTGACTCGATGGCCTCCGGTACGACTGCGAACACCCCTCCTAGCGTCCAGAGCCTGGCCCACGATATGCTGGATGAGGTCGAGATTGTCTTTTTCCCCAAGGACTCAGTCCTTGTGGAGCAAGGGGAACGCAATCCTGGTCTCTACTATGTCATTGACGGGTTTCTTGACGTCTGCATGCCCGCTGGAGCTCCCACGTCTGGCGACATCATACAGTCGGCCACAGCAACCGAGTCTCAGTCTACATCCTCCTCTTCAAGCACACAGAACGGAACCGCCAAACCGACAGGCAGAAAGAAGGCCAAGTCAGCTCGTCGAAGCGTCGGCCTCATTAAACCTGGTGGCCTTGCTGGTTACATTGGCACCGTCTCTTCATATCGGTCGTTCATCGATGTCGTTGCGAAGACAGATGTGTATGTTGGCTTCTTGCCTCGCGCGTCGCTTGAGCGTATTGTGGACCGGTATCCCATTGTCCTCCTTACCATGGCAAAGCGCCTCACGAATATATTGCCCCGGCTGATCCTGCATATTGACTTTGCTCTGGAGTGGTTGCAGGTCAATGCCGGCCAAGTCATCTTCCACAAGAATGAAGAAAGCGAGGCCATCTACATCGTTCTTAATGGCCGTTTGCGCTTGGTTAATGACCGGAACGAGGGGCGGGTTGGCGTCCTGGCTGAGTTCGGCCAGGGCGAGAGTGTTGGCGAGCTTGAGGTGCTCACCGAATCGTCTCGTTCCGGAACCCTGCATGCCATTCGAGACACGGAACTGGTCAAATTTCCCCGGACTTTGTTCAACAGCCTGGCACAGGAGCACCCCAACATCACGATCAAGATCTCAAAGATCATTGCGTCCCGCATGCGAAATCTCATGGAGAATCCCAATGCCGCCCTCAGTCTCATGGACGGCAAGGCGACAAACTCCATCGAAAAGGGCTCCTCCACTGACAATTTACGGACGGTTGCGGTCCTTCCCGTCACCGCGGGTGTTCCAATTGTGGAGTTTGGTGACAAACTTATGAATGCCCTTAGCCAAGTGGGAACGCCCAATGGAGCAACATCGCTCAACCAAGCCGCCATTCTGAACCACCTGGGAAAGCACGCTTTCAACAAGATGGGCAAGCTAAAGCTTTCGCAGTATCTCGCGGATCTGGAAGAAAAATACAGCCTCGTCGTTTATGTTGCAGGTAAGGCAACTTTGCGTTTTATCATTTTGTTTTGCATGTTCTGTTTTCTGGAACTTCCAACTCTGTCTGCATTGAATGATGAGAGAAACTCAGTCCCATAGGCGAGCTTCGGCCGTCGATGATGGCTAACTAAACTCTAATTTTTTCCTGACTCTTTGCATTTTGTCTCACTTTAATCCTTTTTGACTTGCAACTATGGTTTCTGTTCCCATGCTAACTGTGATGGTACCATCATCAGACACCAGTGTCAACTCGCCTTGGACACAGACCTGCATCACACAAGCTGACTGCATTCTTCTCGTTGGTCTCGCAGAAGGCTCGTCGGAGATTGGCGAATACGAGCGGTTCATGCTGGGCATGAAGTCGACGGCAAGGAAGCTGCTGGTGCTGCTCCACGCGGAGCGCTATTCGGCCTCAGGCACGACTCGATCGTGGTTGAAGAATCGCGTGTGGATCAATGGTGGCCATTATCATGTGCAGATGCCGTTCGTTTCGCAAGCGGTGCCCATTCATCAGCCACCCAAACGACTAGGGCCTAGCCTCAAGGAGAGAGTCCAGATCATACAGGCCGAGATTCAAAAGTACACCTCCCGAAAGGTGCGGCGCAGACCCTTCTATTCCCCGGATGCCCCATTCAAGGACGATTTCCATCGTCTGGCACGGCGCCTTTGCGGGAAATCTATTGGCTTGGTTCTTGGCGGCGGTGGTGCTCGCGGTCTCGCGCAGATTGGCATCATTCGTGCGTTGGAGGATGCTGGCATTCCGATTGATATGATTGGCGGCACATCGATGGGCGCGTTTGTCGGTGCCCTCTACGCCCGGCATGCCGACGTGGTACCCATCTTTGGTCTGTCCAAGAAGTTCGCGGGCCGTATGGCGAGTGTTTGGCGCTTTGCGCTGGACTTGACATACCCGTCAGCGTCGTACACGACCGGCCATGAGTTCAACCGCGGCATCTACAAGTCGTTTGGCAAGGCACAGATCGAGGACTTCTGGCTCGAATACTACTGCAACACAACGAACATCAGCAAGAGCCGGGCAGAGTTCCATACAAGCGGCTACGCCTGGCGCTACGTCCGCGCTTCGATGTCTCTAGCGGGCTTGCTGCCGCCGCTGTGTGACGAAGGCAACATGCTGCTGGACGGTGGCTATGTTGACAATCTGACGGTGTCCCACATGAAGAATCTCGGAGCGGACATCATCTTTGCTGTCGACGTGGGCGCACTGGACGACGATACGCCGCAAGCGTTTGGTGATACGTTGTCGGGGTTCTGGGCATTCGTCAACCGGTGGAACCCCCTGTCGGCGACGCCCAACCCGCCGACGTTGGCCGAGATCCAGGCACGCCTCGCGTACGTGTCCAGCGTCGACGCCCTGGAGCGGGCGAAGACACTTCCCGGCTGTCTCTACATGCGGCCCCCGATTGACGACTACGGCACGCTTGAATTTGGAAAGTTTGACGAGATTGTGCAGGTCGGCTACCATTATGGACAGGATTTCCTGCAGAAGTTGCGTGATGATGGCCGTCTCCCGTTGATGGAGGAGACGGAGGAGAAGAAGGCGCTGCGGCGGACGATGGCGCCTCGGAGAGCGAGTATCTGATTTTACACGAGTTTTGGAGACTCTTGGAGCTGTTTGTTTATTGCATCTTGTTTCTAGGCCTCAATTTTGATACTGTGATGGCGTTTTGGGTTTCGGATCGGGAAGCGGACCTTCGACACAACAGCGACAGCCATTTTAATGACAGGCCATGAATGAACATGGAAAAATGGATATTCTTATTTTTCGCTCTTATTTTTCGTACTTTTTAAATGACATTTCTGGGCGTTTTGTTGACTCTCTTGGCTATTTATTTGCGTATTTATTGAGGAATATGTACGAATCTATGTGAGACATTTGTATCTTTCTTTTGCAACCCTGATGTTGATGTTTGTCTAACCTTCTATATTTAGAATTGCTTATTCAAACTTTCGGACGACTTGGTCTTTTCCTCGGCCAGCACTTTCTCGGCGGTCTCGACAAAGATTTTGCTCGCACCGTCGACGTGCTCGGTGTGTGTTGAGAAGTTACCAGTCATTACGCGGATGGCGGCAGTGTTGCCCTCGAGGGTCGTGCCCGTGACCCAAATCTTGCCGCCGCCGTTGACCAGCTCGCAGACCCGCCGCGTGCGGGCCGACGTGACCTCGAGCGGCTCGTCGGGCGTGCGCTTGGCGGCGCGGAACACGGTCAGGGCAAACTGCGGGCCGGTGATGATCTCAAACAGATCCGGGCGCGCCTTGAGGGAATCGGCAAAACGCTCGCCGAGCGAAATGGACCGCCGAATGTAGGCGCGCAGGCCCTCGCCGCCGTAGGTGCGCAGAACAAACCAGGCCTTGAGACTGCGAAAGCGGCGGCCCAGCGGCAGCTGCCAGTCGCGGTAGTCGGTGACGAGGCCGCCGTCGCTGTAGTCGTTCTTGTAGTAGTGGGCGTCGGCACCGAGGGCATCGACGAGCCAGCGGCGGTCGCGCACAAAGGCGCAGGAGCAGTCGAAGTTGGTCAGCAGCCACTTGTGCATGTTCATGTTGAAGCTGTGGAAGCGGCGCAGGACAGCCGTGCCCGTGGGCTCGGAGTTGGGGTCGGCGGGGTCGCGGGGCGCGGGGCACATGGTGGCACGGGTCTCGGGGGCGACAAGGGCCGAGCCGGCGTACGCACCGTCGACGTGCACCCAGATATCGGACGCAGCGGCGTCACGGCCGGCGGCCACCTGGGCCGCGAGGTCGGCATCGAGCACGTCGGCAATGCTGGCAAAGTCGTCCACGGCGCAGGTGTCGGTGGTGCCAAAGGTGGTGCTCAGGAAGAAGGGCTCGAGGCCGGCGGCGCGGACCTTGGCCAGGGTCGCGCGCAGGCCGTCGCCGTTGATGGCATAGCCGTTGGCGGCGGGGGCCGGGATCGACCGGTAGCGCAGGCCCAGGACCTGGGCGGCCTTTTTCGCGGACGAGTGAGCGGTGCCGCCGCCGAGAGCAACGAGGCGGGCGCGGCGAGCGGCGCGCAGATCCTCCTGCTCCTCGTCGGACAGCGTCTCGAAGCCGGCGTGGTCGGCTGCCAGCGCAGCGCGCAGGTACTTGTCGGCGGCTGCAGTCATCATGGTCATGACGGCCTCGGAGGCGGTGCCGTGGATGACGCCGCCGCCGCGCGTGGGACCCGTCGAAAGGTACTCCTCTGGCAGGCCGAGCAGCTGGGCGAGCCAGTCGAGGACGACGGTCTCGAGCTCGGTGATGGCCGGACTGCAGATCCAGTTGAAGGCGGCGGCAGCAAAGGTCGCGGAGTACAGCTCGCCGAGGATGGACGGGTAGCTGGAAGGACAGGGGAAAAAGGCGAAGAAGTTGGGCGACTGCCAGTGGGTGAGGCCCGGCACGATCTTGTCCTCGACGTCCTGGCGGATGACGTCCCATGCCTCGCCCTGCTCGGGGGCGGCATCGGGCAGCAGCTTGCGCAAGTAGCCGGGCTCGACAGTCGAGACGACGGGCCGCCCGCCGAGGCTTGCATAGTACTTGATGACTGGGGATGTTAGTCGGGGTCGGCGCCGAAACTCAATCCATTCCACGTGTGATCTTACTCTCGTCGATGGAGGCCGTCGCAGCCTCGCGGAAGGCGTTGTCATCCATGGTGTGTTGGCGGGGAAATCGAGGGGATGAGGGTAGACCAAGCACGGAGTACAATCGGGGTGGAAGACCTTTCGCAGTTGGCCGTTCATATACATCCGTCGTCGGCCGCCAATGACAAGAAGGCTGTGGTCTGTAGTCTGGCGCTATAGTGTACTGTAGTTTAAAATTCTTTCTTTCCCCGAAATGTTGACAGGTGCCACCCGCCACCGTCGCCTTCCTAATTCGTTATAAGGCGGCCCGCTACCCCAACGTCGCGGGTGTTGTGCGGTGCCTGGGGAAAGAGCGATATAGTATGTTGTACGGCAGGTCCAAACAAGCAACAAAAGGCAGGTGCAGCCGTTCCTTTAGCGGGTGCGCACTTTCCGGGGCTCTGTCAATCAACCGTACCTTCCCCTGTCCCAAGTGTCTCTGTGGTCGTACAATGTCGTCCAACTCCTCCTTTTGCACTCGCTTACCTCTCTGAACTTCTACCACCTCAACTAACGCTCAGAGCCGCCGTCTACAACGGGAGGCAACGCCTCGTTTTCCGGCAGATGTTGGACTGCCGGCTGTCCAGTTTTGTCTCCCGACCGCCGCCGCTGTCTACGGAGTCCACGCCCAACCGCAGTATTGCTTTCAACCGGACGTGCGAATGCTGGGCGGAGCAACTCATCCAGAACTCCATAGTGATCGTCAAGCCTCTCGTGTTGCAGCAGCGCTTAAAATGCTCTGGTAGTCAGAGATGCATTTCGACACGTTCCTGGCCGTTGATATTCGTGGTCAATGGCATAAGCCTTATGTTGCATCCTTCATACTTCATGGAGCGCCTGGGAAGAGCAAAGCGCGGTATGTGACCGGGAAAGGATTACGCTGCCAAATGAGTACGGAACAGCCGCAACTAACAGGCATAGAACAGCGAAAAGCTCATAATACATTATCGACACTGAAACATGGCGACGGTGTTGGCAAAAACCTCAACGACCGTCGTACAGATGTCTTGTGAGGTATCTTCAGCCAGAAGAATCATGCATCTTGGTGATTCCACAGTCGACGGGCTATTCACAGCCCAAGTACTAAGGCGCCCAACACATCGGCGAATACCACACATACGTCCATGTGCTCACACATCGACTATCTCCAGTGCGTCCTCAATCCACTGCCACAACCTCTTATCAGCTACAAAATTGGCGTTCCGCTCCGACATCAGCGTCAACTTTCTTGCCACAGCATACCTCACTGTCACTCTCTCTTCCCGTTTCCTCACTGCTGTCAACATTTGCTGCACGTCACCATTGTCCGCCTTCCCTTCTTCTCGTTTCCTCACAATCTTCTCTCCTTCTTTTATTCGTTTTCCTTCCGTTCCTCTGCCTGCCATCGTTTCCTGTCCCGCCGTTTCTTCTTGTTCTTCTTCATTGTCCGCTTCCTCGTCCTCGCGGAGCTCAGCCATCAACTGTTTGGCGTATTCTTCCTCGCGGTGCTGGCAAAAAAGCCGAGGAATGTCCCGTCGGATGTCGTCCGAGTCTTTGTCATACACGAGTTTGTAGAGGTTTTGGAACAGCGTCAAGTCTTGCGTCGACAATGTTCGCACAAGGGGAGTAAAATGGCGAATTCTCTCTGCTTTCTCCCATTGTTCAGGCTCAAAACTCCGTCCCCGCGCCGTTTGCTGGAAAGCCGTCTTAAAAGCAACAATAAGTGAATCTGGAGGCGGTGCGAACGAGCCATTGAACCCTGGCGTGACGAGCAGCTCGGTGACAGGGCCGACCGATGCAGAACCCCAGTCGATGACACTCGTGATGTTAAACTCGTCGTCCACAAACAAATTACCGAAATGAAGGTCGGGGTGAGAAAGGGCGAAATGGATGCCTGTCGAAGCGAGAGACGGAATCATGTCGCGCAGCAGCTGGCCCGCAATGCAGAAAGAGAGCCTGTTTTCACTGCTCTCTATCTTGTCGCCAAGGGAACAGAAATCATTCCACAGGTCTGTTGCTTCGCGATAGTCGGACCAGTTGCGATACTCGAGCGGGTCAGGAATCGGCGCAAAAAAGCTGTGGGGGCTCATTCGAAGCTGCTTGGCATGCTCTACCATGGCAGAAATCTGAGAGCCAAAGTACTGGCTCTCGTCGTCGAACGGACCTCGCTCCATGACCTCGAGCCGGTCCCTCCACTGCCAGAGCAACGTCGGACTCAGACATTCGCCAACGAAATAGTTGCCATCGCTGTCTTCGAACAGGGATCCAATCTTGTTGAAACGAAGCTCAGAGAGACGACACATAATGGACCCGAGCTGGCTCATAATATTTTCTCGGTTCTCGTCGGTCAGGGGAAGAAGCTTCACTATTTGGGGGTACCCTGGCACGCGGAGGGCATCTTCAGTCCAGTCGTACTCAGACAGCGGACGGCCAGAGGCCTTGCTCATGAGAATGTATGGTACCCCGATGTCATTGTCGGACGAG
This sequence comes from Sporothrix brasiliensis 5110, assembly GCF_000820605.1. Lineage (NCBI taxonomy): Eukaryota > Fungi > Ascomycota > Sordariomycetes > Ophiostomatales > Ophiostomataceae > Sporothrix > Sporothrix brasiliensis. Next base: position 1,747,309 of record NW_024467138.1, on the reverse strand, counting down.
CCGCTGAAACGCTTGGTCAGCACCCAAGAAACGTGACCGGCTGGACTTGACTTCATTACGAACCTGAACGAATATACGTCTGGGACGGGGATCGAGCTGTGTGTCCGTATGTATCTCAATGTGGCGGCTTCACTAAGCAGTATCTTTGAAGCAGATTCGGCCGAGTAGATTGTGTCTGCGCCGGCGCGCGGTGAGCGAAACACCCATTCGGCCCCATCGTCAAATTGAAGAAACACAACCCAATTTTGGCTTCCCGATTTGGGTCTCCTCGAGACGTCCGCTGTACATGAACACGGCAGGCCTCGAAGTTTTGTCGCGAGAGACAGCAATGCTTCGAGGTTGAAATCGGCGTACGCGAAGATCTTCTCGTGCTTTTGGCGCTTTCTGGGAAGCATGGTGGGAATCATGGTGGACAGAAAAGACGGCGTTTGACGACTTTTCATACGCCCATATTAAATAAGCACAGTACTCACTGCTCGTGTACTGCGTTTTGCTTGATCGTATCTTATTTCTTGATACGAACCACGTGCGGCGTCCACACACGTTTTCATTCATAAGCTCCCGCGTCGCACAAGACGTTGGCAGTCTCGGCTCCAACACCAAAGCAGAAGAAGCGGACAAGGCAACAAAAGGTCTCGGCAGGTAACTCGTTTTGTGGCTCGATGCGGTGGCACACTGACCCCTGTTGGGCGTTCTTCCTAATCCAATCAGGAGCCGCCTGGTCACAAGAAGCGGCCTGGCCCGATCCGCCCAGAACCTCAAATTGCTCAACAAGAAAACAGGAAACACTATGAGCAAGTGTCGTTCGGCGTAGGATTGGCTCGTGTCATCTGAAGCACGGTCGCTCATTGCTTCTATGGGCTTCTATGGAATCGACAAAACTAATACGCTATACACAAAAACAAATGCAATCAGCCACAATGACCGGCCTCTACCGCGCGTCCATCTCGACGCCCTCATCGTCGACCTCTTCCGTGCCGTCGAGGATGCCGTGGTCGCCGCCGCTGTAGCCGTATCCATTGCCGCTGCCCAGTCGGATGCACCCGCCAGTGACGCGGCTCACGCGCTCGGCCACCCATCCTGCCAGCCACACCATTCCCTGCCACAGTCGCTCCTGCTGGTTCTCGGCGCCGTTGCCGTTGCCGTTGCCGTTGTCGGTGCCGTTGATGCCGGCCGTGCGTGTGTTCTCGGCGGCCTCGGCCTTGAACTGGTACTTGAGACAGTCCTTGACGGTGACGAGGCCCACCAGCTTGCCGTGGTGTTCGATGAGGATGACGCGAGGACCAATCTTGCGGAAGAGCTCCATGACGGTCTCGAGGGGCAGGTGCGGGTGGGCCATGACCGGCGTGCGGTCCACGTAGCGGCTGAAATCGACCGCCGTCGACGACGGTGGCGGGTGTGCTGGCGATCCGCCCGGTCTGCTAGTGTCGTCGGTTCGTACGGCCGCCATATCCATATTCGGGACAACGGTCAGTGCCGGTGTCATGGGCGCCGTTAACAAGGCATCATCGCCCACGGCGGCGGCGGCGGCAGCAGCGGTAGCGGTGCCAGGTCCGCCGTGGGTGGAGGCCGCAGCAGCAGCCAGCTCAGACGGCGGCAGGAACACGCAGCGCGTGTCTGGATTCACTGGCCCTGCATTGCGCCGGAACCGGTCGACAGCATAACGCAGCTCTGTGCGGCCCACGTAGCCGACGAGCACACGCGACTCGGCATCATCGACAACCGGGTAGCCCTGGTACTGGCCCTGGGCCAGAAGGCGGTCGACGGCGGCCAGCGTCATGCCGGCCGCGGGCAAGGCCGTGACGTCGCTGTTCATGGCCTGCGACACCGGCACGCCAAAGTTGTGCTCCTCCTTGTTGTCCAAAAAGGGAAACCCGTTGAACCAGATCATGCGGTCGGCAATGCCGCCCCCTCCAAAGAGGTCGCTGACCGCCTTGGTGACGCCCACCACGATCATGGTCGGCAGAATGTAGGTCAGGGCGCCGGTCAGCTCAAACATGATGACGACGACACAGACCGTCAAGTGCATGATGCCGGAGAGCGCGGCGGCGGCGCCCAGAAAGGCATAGGTGCCGGGCGTGATGCACGGCACGTCGGGCTCGCAAGCCGCAAAAAACACGCTCGACGGGTACGCATCGTGCAACGCCTGCACAACGATGCCGACGGTGCGGCCAAAGGACGCGCCAATGGCCATGGACGGCACGAAGATGCCCGCGGGCACCTTGCAGCCGTACGAGATGATGACCAGGAACGTGCGCAGCAGCGTGGCCACAACGAGCGACGCAATGTTCCACGTCCGTTTGGACGCCTCGCACAGCCCCTGGTAGTCTTCGGCGCCCTCGCACTCGAGAAACAGAATTTCCATGCTCTCCGTCATGTCGATGCGCAGGAAGACGTTGGGGTAGCACACGAGGGCCGTGGCGGCCGCCAGCAGCGTGGCCTCGAGCACGGCGTGCTGGCCCAGGTACTTTTTGCGGAACGCCTGCACGCGCAGGTTCCATTTGATGACAAAGGCGCCGTACAAGCCGCCAAAGATGCCGATGATGACGTAAAAGACCGTCTCGAAAAAGTGCCACGACCGGTCGTAGTGCACCTGAAACATGACCAGCTGGCCCGTGCGGAAGGGGTTCATCGCCGACAGCACGGCCGTGGCCACCAGCGCGCAAAAGTAGCTGCGCCACAGCGTCTTGAGGGGGAAGTAGCTCGACATCTCCTCGAGCGAAAAGAGCACGCCGCCAATGGGGCTGCCAAAGGCCACGGCGACGCCGGCCGCGGCGCAGGCACACAGGATCTCGCGCGTCTTGGACGCGTTGCGGCGGTACTTGGCAAACAGGCGCGAGATGACGTTGCCCGTGCACACGGCGTAGTGCACGCTGGGGCCCTCCTTGCCGACCGACAGGCCCGACGCGATGGCGAGCGGCAGCGCGACGGACTTGATGGCCAGCGTCCAGAACCCCAAGAAGCCCTTCATGGTGAAGCCGGCAATGATGCACTTGATCTCGGAAATGCCGGATCCGGCCGCGTACGGCGCATAGGAGCGGACGAGGATGGCCGACGTGAAGGCCAAGGCCGTCGCAAAGGCCAGGTACAAAAGGTAGTTGGCCGGCCCAAAGCCCGTCCAGCGGTGCCAGTCGGCGCAGCCGTTGTCCTCGCCCCAGCAGCAAAAGTTCTCGTTGAGGTAAAAGGCCGTCGTGCAGTAGCCCAGCTTGATGTCGGACAGCCACTCGGTGATGATGTTGAGGAACGCCGCGTTGAGGCCAATGGCCACGCCGATCAGCGTCACCACGATCCAGCCCTGCGCCGCGTCGTACGACTCGTACAGCCTGTGCCGCCAGCCGACCTGGCCGTGGTCGTAGAGGTCGGCATTGTGCCGTCGCCGGGCCTTGCGCCGCAGATGCTCGCGGGCCGCGTCCTGCACCCAGTCTGGTGTCGTTGGTCAGTCCGTGTCCAAAGGCGCCCCTCGAGCAGCCGAAACCAATCACGCACCTATTGTTGTAAAGTCCTCGTAGCGCTTGATCTCGGCAATCTCCTCCTCGATCCGCTGGTGCTCGGCTGCCGCCGCCGGAGCGCCCTCGTCGTTCTCGCCGTTCTCGCCGTTCTCGCCGCGCTCGGCCGTCGAGACGGCAAACGACAGCCGCGAGCCGACCGACGGCCGCCGCACGCCCACCGCCGTCGACGACAGGAACGACGACGACCGGGACGCCATTGTGTGTGTGCTGCGTGTCGCGCCCTCCGTCGACCAACACAGCCGCGCCGTTCAAGGATCGGTGTTTGGATTCTTCGCGTGGATGGTTCGTCAGCCGCTTCCGTTACCGCCGCTGTCTCGTCATCTGTTTTGGGTCGTCCAGATTCGTCAATCTGTTGCGATTTGTCGTCTCCGGCGTCCCCGTCGTCTCGTCGTTGCCGGCTTTGGCTAGATACGGGGTCGTTGGCATGCGATTGCGTCGTGTTCTTGGGCGTTTTCTTGGCCTTGGCCGATGTGCGCTAGAGGAAGCTTGATGCTGCACGGAGCAGCTGCCTAATCGACTGTATTACAGCGCAATTACTTGGCGCCTCTTTCATAGTCGCCAGGGCACTTGCGCGTCTCCACAATTGGAGGACAAGTCTCACGTGATAAAATGTGCTCAGCCACGTGCACGTGTCTCAGTGTCCCATTTACACAAAGTGTTTCCCAACAAGGAAGTCGCCCAAGACGAGCTCTCACATTCACTTACAATCACAGGCATAGATGACCACAATATTGCGAACAACACGATACAGTCTGCAGCCAAGCGAGATGCAAATCAGTAGGAGCATGTCTTGCGGCATCTCCAGGGTCCAATTCAACTAAGGGCAGACTACGTAATACAACATGCCAGCCCAAAGGGCGACAGTGGGGTATTCAAGCGCGCAATTGGGAAAGAAAATCAAAAGAAATCCAAAAGAAATCCAAAAGAAATCCAAAAGAAATCCAAAAGACAAAGTCATGCAACGATATGCAAGAAACCCAGGAAATAGTCCGTTTATTCAGAGGCAAATGAGGCAATATGTTGTCGCAAAGCGAACCCGGCGGCAGCTGCCACTATGTTCGAACGGCCGCTGGCGCTCAGAAGTTGTTCCACAGCCGCTTGTACCAGGGCGCGGGACCCAGGTCGCCGCGGACCACCTCCTTGTCCTCCTCGAGATCGCGACGGCGGCCCGTAACCAGGTCCATCTCGTGGGCGCGCCAGAAGCGGGTCTTGAAGACGAACTTGTAGCCAAAGTAGATGATGGCAAAAAGCGGCAGCAGGATGTAGGCGTCGACAAAGTTGCCGGCGTCAAAGGGCGACAGGTACGACCAGCCCTGGACCAGGGCCAAGAAGACGTTGGCAAATAGGCCAAAGTAGGCGTTGTACGGGTACCCCAGCGACCGGAAAGGCAGCTCGTCGGGGGTGTGGCCCTGGGCCTTCCAGGCGGAGCGGAAGCGGATGTGCGTAAACGAAATGCCGCCCCAGACCAGGAACGTCGAGACGCCCGACAGGTTGACAATGTAGCCGTAGGCCTTACTGGCGCCGGTCGAGACGTTCATCATGCTCAGCGCGCCGCAGGCATTGGTCAGCACAATGGCCGGGATGGGCACGCCGCGCTTGCTGGTCCAGCCCAAAAACTTGGGCGCCTTGCGGTCCTGGGCCATGAAGAGCAGCGTGCGGCTGCCAATATAGATGCTCGAGTTGACGGCGCTCAGGCAGGTCACGAAGATGAAGGCGTTGATGAGGTTGACGCCCGACTGCCAGCCGGCGTTCTGGATGGCAATGGTCATGGGCGACTTGAGGGCCTTGGTGGCGCCGTTGACGAGGCCGTCGGCGTTGGCGGGGCAGGTCAGGCCGAAGAAGATGGCGGAGCCCATGTAGATGAAGATGATGCGCCAAAACACCTGGCGGATGGCCCGCGGCACGGCGACGCCCGGGTTCTTGGTCTCGGTGGCGGCGACGGCGATGGACTCGACGCCGGCGTAAAAGGTCGAGCAGAACACAAAGACGGTGGCCACGCCACGGAAGCCGTGCGGGAACGCGCCGGGGTCGTGCCAGTACGCGCCGCCAATGGCGGGCGTGCCCTTGATGCCGCCGCTGACGTAGACGATGGAGAACAAAAAGTAGGCGACCAGGCCGCCGAGCTTGATCAGCGCCAGCCAGAACTCGGCCTCGCCAAAGGCCTCGACGCCGAGCAGCTGGAAGGCCATGAAGGCGGACCAGAACAGCAGGAAATACCCCCAGATGGGCACCTTGTCGCTCCACAGGGAAAAGATGCTCGTGATGGTGTTGTACTCGTTGGACAGCACCGCAAACCAGATGATAAAGTAGTTCCAGCCCACGGCGACGCCAAAGGCCTTGTCGACAAAGCGGTCGGCCAGCGTGACAAAGGCACCGCCCGAGGGGTACAGCGTCGTCAGCTCGCCCAGGCTCTGCATGATGCTGAATGCGATGATGCCAATCACGCCGAAACCGATAATCAGGGCAGCCGGGCCGCCCGAGGACAGGGCTCCGCCGGAGCCAACGAGCAGGCCGGGGCCGATGATGCCGGCGAGGGCCATCATGCTCAGGTGGCGCGTCTTGAGGCCGCGCTTGACACCCGAGTGCGGGTCGATGGCCTGGAAGTCGCCCACGGAGCCTTCGTCGGCGGACGTCTTGTCCTGGGGGCTGCCATTTCCACCATATGCGTCGGCGTGCTTCGTCTTGTCGGGGGCGCGGTAGTCGATGCCGATGTCATCGTTGAGCAGCCCGCTGCCGTAGCCACTGGGCGTGGGTTCGTGTGACGCCATGATGAGGCCAGGCGCGTAGACGGACGGAGAAAGAGAGAGAGGGAGAGACGAGAAACAAAAATAAAAAGGAGAAGTAGGGTGAAGAAGGAAGGAGCGAATTCGGATAAATGAATATGTCTAGTGCGGTATCACCAAACAAATGTGCGCAAAAGTCGTCCAAGCACAGGTCAGCAGCACATTCCAGTTCCGGTCTCTGTTGTGTCTCTGGTCGTCCGGATCGGCAGTCCTGTTATAGCACACAGCGCAGGTCTTTACTTCAACGGACTTGACTGCGATCTTTGCCCTGCGCCAGCGCACAATCGACAAGGTTCAAGATACGAGCTCTGGGCTGTCGCAAAGGCGTGCTTCTTCTGGGGTACGCCAGATCCGCACGTCAAAAAAGCAGCAGACGGCGTGCTCGAACAGCGTGCACGCCTATCAGCAAGACGCCGTGGGCGAAAAGAGTGCGCGGATTGCTGGTATTGGGTGTGTTTGGGCGAGATTCGGCGGTATTCTCTTATTCTTTTATCAGAGCAGAGGGACGGAAAGAACGAGGCGGCGCCTTCCACAGCGTTATCTCCTTGCTAAAATCCGTTCTGTGAGGAGACCGGCGGCGCCAAGATCGGACGCGATACCAAGGCGATCAAGCAGGAGGGAGAGGAAGGGAAAGGGAGGTGAAGAAACGTGGAAGAGGCGATGATCGGGGACCGATTGGCAGGGGGAAGAGAAAATGAAAAGGAAGAGATGGCAGAGTGCCCGCAGAAAATTAATACAAAAAAAAATCAGAAAATAAGGGCCAAAAGAACAGACGAACGGTCGAGTGCAGATCGAAACAAGGAAACAAAACGCCAGTCCGGTGCCTTGGGAGCGACCCTCTTTTACATGTGCGCCAGGAGAACGACAGTAGTCGGATGGCGTTGGGTTTCTGTTCCTCTTTCAACTTTTGGTGCGTTTTTCTGCTACGTTTCTAGTGTGTCATTTTGAAGGGTTCGTGCCTTCCTGGTTCGAGAGCATTAGTCCTCCTGTTCATCGTTCTTGCCTTCCAGCACGCGAGTGATGCAGAGACTTCTTGCCATTCGGCGTACCACTGCTCCGTAACCAACGGCAGCTTCTCGGTCGCAAGGGCTCCACTTCGCACGAGAACTCCCCACGCTCGCCCCCCGTCGTTCTTACCCTTCCCGTCAACTGCTTGAAGCCACACCACATGATGCACTCGTGGCGCCTGGTCGCTCCTTCCAAACCCGCGCTCGCCACGTTCTGGCCGAGGCCACCAGACGTCTGTAGCTGAGCGATAATAACAACAAAATAGGAAAATATTGATTTGTCGAATGCCAGAAGAACGCAATAAGCATATCCCTCGGGTGGTCTGGACATGCCTAGCGGCCAGCCCGTCAAGGCTCGTCATCGGCGGCTGCTGCCATTGGCTAGGGCCGCTAGGGCACCTTTTGGCAGGCGACCAAAGGGTATTACGTAAATGCGCGATGACGCCTTATTGGACCCCCATGCGCTGGGGCCATTCACTTTAGTGGCAGCCGTGCGAGACCTGTCAGGAAGGCGCGTTCCAGGAAGTCGCAGGTCGGGTGGTTCTTTCCCGCTCTTAAGCTTTCGCTGGCTCACTAGCTCTTACCCTGTTTGGCAACGCACCACGAACTGCGTTATTGGTGCCATTGGCGGCAAGTTGGAGCTTCTTCTTTTTGTTCTTTTTGTTCTTTTGTTTTTGTTTTTTGGGCGTCTTTTGCGAACCTCCAAAACCCCCCTTCGTCTCATTTCCCTTTTCTGTTGGGGTTTCTTTGTTTGCCTTTCGCCTACCTTCAAGCACGATCTTGGCAGTGGAATGACCCTCCAATAGAAGAGCAGCCAAAAACGCAGGGAATGCCCCTGTTGGAGCAGTCGAGAGATTGCTTCATACTAGGGTCGATGGAGCAATAACGCCACAGCGGCAGTCGTGCTGGCACGGCGCCGACGAGGCCAGGTCGGGGCGTGTGATGCACAAAGAAAGAGGTTAGGCACAGCGCACGCCAAAATGAAGACGATCGGGGATGGTTGTCATTTCGTTGCCTGACAAGGAGGATGTCAGAACTCAATCAGCTAACTCGATTCGTTTCCGACAAAACGGACAAGATGAGAAAAACTAGAAGCAAATCAGACACAAGGAAACGCCATCCATTGGCACCAAGCCTGGACATCCCTCGAAATCGGGCCAAGGTCGCATCACGACATCGCGGCCTGGCCGAGTACGTCCTCGTGACACTTCGCTCGGCCTGCTGGCTGCTTTGACATGTCGTCTTGTCGTCTATTTGGCATCGACAGCCACCAACGGCGCGTGTCGCTTGAGGAACGCTGCCACGCACGCCACAAACCGCTGCAGCTCGCTCGCAGGTGTGCCCAGGCACAGCGCAATGCTTCCGCGCCGCGTCGTCCAAAACCCGTCCTCCATCATCTCGAACCAGAAGAGCTCCTTGAGCGTCCAGTCCTCGGCCGTCTCGCGCTCAATCGTCTGCAGGCCGGCCGCCGTAAAGTGCGACCCCAGCACCGTGCCCACGCCCGTGAAGCACATCTTGGTGCCAGCCGTCACGGCCGCGAGCTGGCGCAGCAGGTCCGTGCCCTGGGCATTGAAGGCCGTGCACACCTCGGGCGTGTAGACCTCGGTCAGGCCGGCGTGGCCGACGTACATGGCGAGCGTGTTGTTGTTGAACGTGCCGTGGTGCGTGAGGAACGGTGCGGCTGGCGAACCTGCGGCTGTCGTTTTCGTTGGCAGCGGCTGCGGCCGCGGGTCGTACGACGCCATAATATCGCTGCGGCCGCCAAACGCACCGAAGGCCAGGCCACCGCCCAGGTACTTGCCAAACGTCTTCATGTCGGGGTGCAGGTCGTGGAGCTCTGCAATTCCGCCGGGTGCCACGCGCGATGTCATGACTTCGTCGAGAATGAAGACAACACCAGCCTAAAGCAGGTCAGCAAGTTGAAACAAGACACAAGCACCACGAGCACCACGAGCACCACGAGCACCGCAAGCACAAAGTCTGTTGCCGGTTACGCACCTCCTTGGCGGCCGCCTCAATACCCGTGAGAAACGCCCGCGTACCTGGCACCGCACCGGGTCCGCCCTGCATGCCCTCCACCAGCACCGCTGCCACGCCCTCTTGCGCAATCGCCGCCTGCGCACTGGCCACGTCGTTGTAGCGCGCCACCACAAAGTCGTCCCGGTCCACATTGTTGGCCGCCGGCTGGCCGCCGCCGAACATGAACACGCCTCCGTGGTACCCACCCGCAAACACCACCACCTTGCGCTTGCCTGTGAACGCCCGCGCCCCGGCCAGCGCGTGCAGGTTGGCCTCCGTCCCGCAGTTGGTGAACCGCACGCGCTCCAGGCCGAACCTGGCGCACATGGCCGACGCGTGAACGTGCTCCTGCGCAATGGTGGCACCTAGATTGAGGCCCACGGTGGTCACCGTTTTCAGCAGCGACGCCACAATAACCGGGTGCGAGTGGCCGTAAACGGCCGCCGTCAGCTCGCCGACAAAGTCCGTGTACGTCGCGCCGTCCTCGGACGTTAGTTGGTAGTCCTGGCCGGACTGCATGCACAGCGGGAACGGCGCCGTGTGCAGCTGGGTGCGTGTGTTGCCGCCGGGCATGCTCTCGGTGGCGAGCTGGTGCAGTGCGTAGGAGCGGGGGTTGGCCGCCGTGTAGCGGCGAATCGCAGCATCGAGTGCGTCTTGGGCCGTGAGTGGCGTCGTCTTTTCCTCGACTGTTACCGTCGCCGTGGCGACGTCTGTCTTGAGGCGGCCTGCCGTCACAGACGGGATGACGGCAGCTGTCTCGAGTACTGCGCCGGGTGCCATATCGGTGATGTGGTGGGTGGGTTGGTGTGGTCTGAACGGCAAAATCGTTGATGCGACTCTCAACGCAAAGAATAGGTACGTCCAGATGATTTCCCGGTGTTCTTTATGATGGCAATCGTCCTTGAGGATGCTGCCCCTCTTGTTATCTCAACGAGGGAAGCTTAAGATATATGGGAATCCATGTCCCGTATTATATTTTCGACAAAGGGACCAGATCAGTCAGTCAGTTGGGCTTTGTCTACCGATAGAGACATGGCAGTTGCTGTAACACCGTTCTCCAGTCTCATGCGCCTGTCGGCCGTCTTCTGTCGGTCGTTTTATCGGGACCTTCCATGGTGGTGTCGTCGTTCCGTACTCTCGCGAGTCCTTGGCCGCTACCGAAGGGCCGCCGTTCGCCTCTGGAGCACACACAGCTCGTGGGTACATTGTCGTTGGTGACTCCTTCGGTATCTCGTTATCCCTTGGTCGCTGCTGATAACGGAACCACGAAAACGGCGAATATCCGGGCGGTTGCATGTGTCTTGATAGAAAACGACGCGAGGCTGAGAGATAACAAACTGGACAAAAGGAACAGTGTGAGAGCAGGATAGAAGGAGAGGGAGGAATAGCGGGTGTCAAAGGCGAGGGAGAAGAAAAGAGGACGAAGGGGTGAATTCGCCGTCTTCGCCTAGCTTATCGTCTGTGTGTCGTTGAACGCCCTTTCTCGCTGGCTCCGTGTAAGTGAATAAAAGCGTAGTGGTAAGACGCCGTCTTGGCGGACGGCGTCCGATGGGACCTCTTTGGCCCTCTTTTTCACTGGTTCGTGCGTTCTCTATGATAACAACCATCGTATAAGTTCATGACGCCTATTGGCTGCCGTCATGTTTGGAATTCATTTGCCATATTATTGTGATACCATACCTTATTTTGTGCATTTCTTCTCTCTTCTCGTTGTACAACTGTGACACCGGAATTCTTCCGGTGGACAGTCATTTCGGGGGTTCAAACGCAAAGAGCGGACCGCTAAGCGGCCCGAGAATCGGCTCGTTTGACAGAGAGCCGTAGAGGTAAGGGATTCTAAGGGCATTAACTTCACATCGCAATCGCTAACAGCAGTTCACTCAAGATTCAAAAACGGAAATTCGCAAATTATCCACAGGATACAATTCTGAAACCTTTGATATCAATAAAAATACATCGCGTTACATCACGCATCACACACATCAAATGCAATCGTGCACATTACTAATGTAGGCCTCTGTAAAACCTCCATCGTGCCTTCGCCCTTCCCCAACCCCACCTCCAACTTACTGAAACATGCTTTGGTTGAAACCGACACCGTCCGGTGCGTCGGCACTGTTGCCGCCCGTGGCCGACAAAGATCCCAGGATGGGCTGCTCGGAGCTCAAAAAGCCCATGTCCATCCAGGTAGTCGAGTCCAGCAGCCCGCCGTCGACCGTCTTCCACCAGTCGGCCAGCAACGAGTCCTGGTCGGGTTCGATGACGCGGTCGAGGGCACGCAGTGATGATGAGGTTGTGGAGCCGTGCTGTTGCGGGTGCAGTGGCTGTTGCTGCTGTGGTTGCTGCTGCTGCAAGAGCTGTTGTAGTTGTACTTGCTGCTGCTGTGCCTGTTGTTGCTGTTGTTGTTGCTGTTGTTGTTGTGTCTGATGCTGTAAAAGTGGTTGCGGAGTCGTACCTTCGCCGCCATCTGCCTCGCCACCGTCCTCGTCGTCCTCGTCGTCCGAGTCGGCGGCTATGCTGCGGTCGTCGGTGTTGTTGACGCTGCTGGCGCCAGCAGCCGAGCCGGAAACGACCGCGCCATACCGCTCTGCATTGTTGCGCACAACCTTGTCGAGCTGGGCCACGAAAAATGCCGACAGGCTCGCGTACAGGTGTGCAGCCGACGTCGTGGGCAGGCGCGCAGCGATGCGGTCCAGGTGACCCGGGATCGCGCGCACTTTCGACGCAGCCTGGTCGACTTTCACGAGCGAGAGTCCGCCGCGCTGGATGGCATATAGAATCTCGGTGGCAGCGTGGCAAACCATGATGAATTGGTTGTTGTGGAACCCGACCATGAGCTCGAGCAGCACAGGGTCGTGCAGCATGGTGTCAAGCAGGCGGCTGGCAATGTCGACGTTCATGGCCGACAGGTGCAGCAGCTCCGGGGACGTGCCGGTCAGGTCAATGGAGCTCATGTCGCGCAGGGCCTGGGCATTGAGCACCATGATGCTGTGGTCCATGTAAAAGGCGAGAACCGACAAATAAGGGCAGTGGGGCGAGGGGGCGCAGCGCGCGTTGCGGGTCTGCTCGAGGACACGGTACGTCTGAGCATGCCACTGCTCGACGGCAGCCAGGGTGTTGGCAACGCGTTTCCGCTGCTCCATGGCAGCCAGAAAGAGGCCGCGCATCTCAATGATGCCGCTCACAATGCGGTCGACGGGCCCTGTCATGGGCTTGCGCCACCACTCGGACGCGTATGCAGGCATCTCTTTCCAGGCCACGCCCATGGAGCGGCCTGTGATGATTCCAAAGCTCTTGTCGGAAATAAACGTGTAGAGCCAGGTGCGCTCAAAGTTGCGAAACAGGCGCTCACGAAACTCGGGTGTGGCGCCACCGGGGATCTGGGCCACCTCGTTGTTGACCTGCTCGGCAATGGTGGCCGGGCGGTGGATGCCGAGCTCGCGGCCGAGCTGGACGGCGTGGCTGAGGCGTAGCCAGTACGGGTCGTCGGACTGGCGCTGGCTGACGGGGGCCCAGTACTGCATAACGATGATGGCCTGGATGGTCTCGAGCGACTTGACGCAGACGGCAATGGCCCACTTCATGTTGCCCTCGGCGAGCGACAGCAAAGCTGGGTAGACGACGCGGTCGCGCGGACGATCCGAGACGGCACAGCCGAGCGCACAGAGCGCGGAGAAGAGAACAAAGGAGGTGGCCCGGACGTACTCGGGCGTGTGCAGGATGGGGTCCAGCAGGCCGACAAGCGGGCTGCGGTATTTGAAAAAGCTGCACAGCGGGTTAGTAAAAATCCGAGTATCAGACTAACGAGAAATCTGCCGAGAAAAACAAACTCAACCTACAGTTTAAAGTACCACACGACATCGTCCTGGTCGATGATGCGCGCAGCGACTGGGTCACAGGTAGTGGTCTCGAGTTTCAGAGGGCTATCAATGGGCTGCGTGGCCAACACCTGCCAGTCCCGCTGGTGCGTCGTCTGCGTTGCGAAGTAGCGTGAGAGGCGCTCGTCGATGATGTTTTTGCGAGCCTTGTTGCCCAGGAACGACTGCGCCATGGGCGAGTTGGGGCTTAGATGGTACGGGGCCGTGTCAGCAGTGATCGCGGCGGCCATGATGTGCAGGGGCGAGACAAGCGAGGCCAGGAACTCGGGCTCGGCCATGGCGACGGCGTTGGCGGCGTTGACGGTGTTGGAGCCGGTGGTCGTCGTCGTGGCGATGCTGCCGTCACCGGCAGTCGTCGAGGGCCGCGTGCCCAGTGGAGGCGATGCGAGAGACGCCAGAGAAGACGGCGATAAAGACGAGGAGCCAGCCCCCGCCACGGCGGACGAATCGTGGTGGGACTGGGACTGGGACTGGGACTGTGTGTGGCGGTTGGCACCAGCAAAGTTGAGCAGGGCGGCGACGACCTGGTCGCGTTCGGCCGTCTCGCCGATGCGGGACAAAAGACGATCGACAGTGGCCGAGTTTGTGTTGTGAAGGCTGGGGAGGAGAGGGGTTAGTCAATGCGGACAAGGACAAGACGCCACAAGGAAAAGGGAGACCATGGACCTACAACGAGTTGCCGTGCTTGCGGCCACGATTGGAGCCCGACGGGTATCGACACGGCCGGTGGCGCAGGGTGCAGCGTGAGCAGGGCATCTTCCGATCGCACTTTTGGCGCAATGCTCGGCAGTTGAAGCAGGCCGTTACCGGCTTGGCCGTGCCCGCACCGGCCACAGTCCCGGTCGCTGCTGTACCCCCAGAGGGTCCAGCTGCACCGGTAGCCTCTGCATCGTCACCGGCGTCGTTCCGGGGCGGCATCTCATCGGCGTTGTCGTGGCCACCGTCGTCGACCGTCTCGGCACGGGATTCACGGCGACCATCGCGGGGACGGCTGTCGACCGATGGCCGTGGCAGCAGTGCCTGGTGGCTCTCGTGTGGTCCTGGCCTTAGCTGAGGCGTAGTCGGCGGCGGTGGCTGCCGTGCATCGTGGATGGTTTGCTGCTGTGACGACGGTGTTTGTAGTTGTTGTTGTTGTTGTTGTTGTTGTTGTTGTTGTGGTTGAGACGATGTTTGCAGTATGTTCGTCTGTGGCAGGGGCTTGCCGCGCACCCGCGAGTACACGGGGTTGCTGCTTCCGTTATTGCCGTTGTTGTTGGTGCTGGTCATGCTGCAGGTGCGACACACCCAGGGAAGGCGCGCACCCGTCAGCCCGTCAAAGGCGGGAAGGAGCAGAGGAGGTTGGCCCGGGCTCGGCCCAGTACTGGTCACGGCCGTTCTCCCCCGCCCTATGCTAAGGCAAGGATGGACCGCGCGGCTGGGGAGGGTCAGGCCGCTTGGGCCAGGCCAGAACACTTGTTGTGTCCTTCTTTGCCACAGGGAATACGATGGCAGTGTGCGCGCTGAACGGTCGGATTCGGCAGTGGAATGGAAAACGCCGTCTTGGATTTGCGCCGTTCAGCGAGACGCGATGGGAAAGAGCGTACGACAGAAAACGGTGCCAAGGCCCGGGAAAGAACGAAGGACGGCGAGGGGAGGCTGTGGTTAATGATCCGCAAATTGCGCGAAAGAAGGAGGAGCAGGTGGCTTGCTAATATCGTTTGGTCGCAACCAGCATGGGCGTTCTTTCTGAGTGTGGTGGCACGGTGGTGCTTTGCGTGGGATGGGGGGAAAGAACGACCAGGACCTCTTTGGTCGCTCCTGCTTAAGAACGGCGTTTATTCCAACACCGACAACGAGTAGCTATCTTTGCGCTCGAGACCCACTTTAATTGACCAGCTTCTTCCGAGGACTAGGCCGACAAAAGTACGACTAAGTGCACAGTCAGACTTCAAATTTGTGAGGCAGCGACAACGGCTGCACTGGGAAAGTACAGTGTAAATAGCCTGTACGAGCCGCCACCAAACCGGTCTCCAGCAAACGTCTGATAATTCATAAAATCCTCTGAAGTGCCAAGGATAGTACTCGAATTGAAAATATGACTATAGTCTTGTCCTTCACGTGCCGTTGGCCTGCTTTTAACGTCATAGTCGCCCAAGCTCTTACTGTTTTCGAGGAGACTACGACATGGACTTCAGGGACTTCTGGTAGACGGCGTCCAATAGATGGATGCATCGAATGTGTAAGTGAACAAACTTGGGCACTTGATGTAAGTTGACGTTTTCCATCATGACGTTTCATGAAGAACATAAAGTCGCCGTCTTTCACAAGCAGGGCCTAAACACGCCATGAGAGTGTCAGACGAAACACAAGAAAGGGATGTCCGTCGTCTCGGATCATGTTTGGATTTTATTGTCTATATCGCCGTCTCCTGGCCCCGGGTTCTACTTCGGAGCGCCCGGCTGTCGGCGGCTGCTAGGCGGCTTGGTGACACATATTGGCCATTTTCTTGTCGATGCAGGCTTGGCTCAAATTTGCTGTGCGTTAACAACGGGAACGACGTGCCATTTTTGCTCTGCCATATGTAAGACGGCGACGAGCTCGTGCTCCGCAGGAATCGGAGCCCGTCATCGAGTTTCATCAGTCATGATTATTGTCGACATGTCATCCAAAATATGTGGAAATACTTCACGAGGATAATTATTACCACATCGTAACTCATTAATTTTTTTTTCAAACTGTGTGAACGGCGTATAGCTACCAGCAAGGGGCATACAATGGATATTGCCAGAAAAGACAATTATCTGGATGCTATATGAATGAAGCCTGTAGTTCTTTATGTTTTGCTATATCACTTCCATGGACAGGATTCCAGAATACGCCTTATTTTAATTACCTCCCGCCAATACATATCGACAACGAGGCCACTTGAACTCTTATCTTGTCCAATAATTCTTTGTTTGATCGTTATGGCCGTTCCGGAAGCACCTACCCAACCACATCCAGATGATTTCCCTAATGCAGGTTCAGATTCGGAGCAGAACAGCCACAAGACAGTCCAGGGAGCCGATGGGGGATACGCTTGGGTCATTGTTGGGGCCATCCTAGCTTCGTATTCAGTATCATGGGGTGAGTGGCCACAGTTATTCGACTTTATGCTGCTAACTGCTAACCACGAGACAGGAATTAATACAACCTTTGGGGTCTACGTATCATTCCTAATTGAGCATGACTACATCCCGGGAGGGACCCCGCTACGCTATGGCTTCGTCGGCGGACTTTCGATTGCTGGTGCCCTGCTCTCGGCGCCTCTGATGCATTTTCTGATCAACAAATTCGGCTTCCGCGTGCCCTTTGTCCTTGGTATGTCTGCTATCGGCCAATACGCCAGACCGCTGAACGGAGCCGAGTACTCATGTTCCACACTAGGAATTGTATGCGTCGTTCTTGGCCAATGCCTTGCTGGCCTTTGCACATCATTTGGTGCCTATCTCGTTTGCCAAGGCCTTGTCTTCAGCATTGGTACGTTTGCCGCCATACAATGTTCCTGTAGACTACAGTGTTTTGTTTTCCCCCCGCATACTTCTAACACGTTTAGGCCTCGGTGCAGTGCGTGCCTCCGAATAATCAGTCATCCCCAGACCATGCACTCACTAACAGAATAGATCCTTCTCCCTTCGCAAATCATTCTCGTCCAGTGGTTTGACCGACGACTCGGCCTGGCACAGGGCCTTGCCAATGCTGGCTCCGGCTTGGGCGGGCTGGTCCTGTCCAACACGACGAGGCTCCTCATCGAAACACTGTCCTTGAAAAAGGCCCTCATTGTGAATGGCGCCATTTCAGCCGCCGTTCTCATCCCTTGCCTCTGTCTCCTCCGGCGCGGGCCGATGGACACCAGCCGCCGATTGGAGCTTCCACAGCTCCGTTGGCTGTACCACCCAGGCTACATCTGGGTCTGGACATGGGGGTTCTCAGCACGTACGCGTCCCTCCCCCTCTTTATGTGCCAGTGGAACCGTCATCGCAGCCACCGCTAACACGTCTAGTCATGAGTTACTGCATCGCCATGTATACCATCGCGTCCTACGCCAGTGGCGGCCTCGGTCTCTCACAGACCCAGGCTGCTGCTCTGCAGTCGTTGTTAGCCGTCGGGTTTCTCGTCGGGAGACCTTTGACAGGCCTCCTCCTTGACGTTGGCGGCCGCATCAATGTGGCTATTCTTCTCAACATAGCAGCTGGTGTGTCCTGTTGGGCCCTGTGGCTGCCCGCACGCTCCTTTGCGCTCATGGCGGTCTTTGCTCTCGTCCAAGGCTGCACGGGTGGTGCCGTCTGGGTGGCTGCCGCGCCCGTCACGGTCGAAATCGTGGGCACAGGCCGGTCGGGTTCGGCATTGGCCATGTTCTGGCTGGTCGTGGCTCCGTCCGCGGCCTTTTCGAGCCCGTCTGCCATTGGACTGCTGACCTATGCGCGAACGCATCTGCACAAGGACGAGGCGGAAGCGTATGCCATCTCCATTGGATTCTGTGGTGCACTCTTCGTGCTGTCCAGCATGTGCCTCTGTGGAGCTAAGCTTTATCAGAGAAGAGCATCGAACGTTGTGGGCGAGAAAGCTGAAGTGACTTGAAAAGAGTATAGAGTACTTACATTGGCACGAAAAGCGTGTTTTCTTATTCTTTCTTCTTTTTTAAACACTCTAAACGAAAGCATAAAACCAGGTTTAATTGCAAATAGAGAAATAGACTTTAATAAATTTAGAGAGAGTCATTGGTAAAGCACTACGCAGCCTAGAAGTATCCTAAAATACGGTAGAATCAATAAAATATAAATCCTGGGATAGCTTGGAAGATGGTCAACGAAAAAATGTTGTAAGTTGACGTTGAAAGTTGATGTTGCGTCCTGTAGTATGGCCCCACACAATTGTCGTGTGCAGCCTGTGATTGGTCCACTGTCTCCAGGCGTGGTAGGGAACTCCAACCTGGGCCCACTAAAAATATCAGACTGGTCAACTGCATCGTTCTTTCCTCGCCAACGACTCGATACGTCTGGCAACTTCCCACGTTAGAAGACAAAACAAGCAGGCGACAAAACAGGAAGGTGGATTGAGTCAGTCACGACACTCGTCCACAAACCTTCTCCACGACTCTCCTTTCTTCCACTCACCCAGATTGTCTCTCGACACTCGACTCGACACTCGACATGACTGGATACCAAATCCGCTTCCGACACACTCCTCTGCTCCTCCGGCGATGAACGCCCTCTTTGACGCGGTGCGGGCGAGGTCGCCCTGCGCCCTGCGCCTGGTGCGCGCCTACAGCACTTCTCTCGACGGACTAATAACAAGGCATCCAGCGGTACGTACTGGAGAAAACTGTGCGGAGCCGAGACGCTGTTGTTATATAATGAACATCCGACAATGCGACTGCAAGACAGCCAGCTAACTGTGTGGAATGTCCACAGAGAATACGGCCGCACGAAATTACTGGCATACGACGCGATCTCGAATACGGTGCCGACATGGACAGAAACGAGGGATCTGGGAGAAGACACAGCGATTCTAGTAGGGATAACAGAGACAGGAGAGACAGCAGCGACACCAGGTCACGACGTGGTAACGATCGAGGCAGACACGACTTCCGCCGGAACCTTTCAGCCTTTATGCCCACTGGGCGGGCCAACCGGCAGGTCACACTCAAAGGTGACCCGCGCAAGTACCGTCTATTCGAAGCCCTCGTCGACAGCCGCTTTGGCTACGTGTTGAAGAGCCTGGGGCCTTGGTCGGCCGACAACCGCGAAATGCACGCGTTTGGCCTGCACAGCCAAGGCGAGCTCGACCGCCAGGCCAAGCTGTTCCGCACAGCGCTGGCCCAGAGCATGCAGCTGGCCAGCACCCGCGGCGTCGTGAGCCGCCTCGACAACCCGCTCTTCTGGAGCCTGCGCAACGCCTTTGTGCGCGGCGACACGGCTGGCCTGCACAAGGAGCTGCGCTACGCCTTCCAGAGCTTTATTCTGCGCCCGAGCCTCGCCCCGGCCGTCAACACGCTGCAGGAAAGCATTGCCGATTTCCGCTTCCCCTACGAGTGGTACCCATCCACTCGCACCATGCAGCGCACCATCCACCTGCACGTGGGCCCCACCAACTCGGGAAAGACGTACCGCGCGCTGCTGGCGCTCGAAAACGCGCAGACGGGCATCTACGCGGGTCCGTTGCGGCTGCTGGCCCACGAGATCTATGCGCGCTTCGTAGCCAAAGGCCGGCCTTGCGCGCTGATCACGGGCGAGGAGCAGCGGTTTCCCAGCACCGACGGCACGCCCATGGACCCGGCAGACCCGGCGAGTGGGGTCGCGGCCATGGGCGGCGGCGGCGCGGCGGACACGTACTTTCAGAGCTGCACGGTCGAGATGACGCCGCTGAACAAGCTCGTCGATGTGGCTGTCATTGACGAGATCCAGATGATCGCCGACCCGGATCGGGGGTGGGCGTGGACGCAGGCGTTCCTGGGTGTGCAGGCGCGCGAGGTGCATCTGTGCGGCGAGGAGCGCGCCGTCAACCTGATCCAGGCGCTGTGTGCGCGCATCGGCGACAAGTGCATCGTGCACAGGTACAAGCGCCTCAGCGGGCTGCAGACGATGAAGGAGAGTTTAAAGGGCGACTTTAGCAATCTGCGCAAGGGCGATGCCGTCGTGTCGTTTTCGCGTGTGGCCCTGCATACTCTCAAGGCCGGCATCGAGAGCAGCACGGGTCGGCGGTGCGCGATTGTGTACGGCTCGCTGCCACCGGAGACGCGCGCACAGCAGGCGGCGTTGTTCAACGACCCGGACAACGACTACGACTTTTTGGTGGCCAGTGACGCCATCGGCATGGGCCTGAACCTCGAGGTCAAGCGCATCATCTTCGAGACGTCCACCAAGCACGACGGCATCAACTTCCGGCGGCTGTCCGTGCCCGAGGTCAAGCAGATTGGCGGACGTGCGGGCCGGTACCGGACGGCGGCGGCGGCGATCAGGAGCGATGCGGCCAGCGAGAACAAGGACAGCGACGCCAAAACCACGACGCCCGAAACGCCTGCCGCTGGTGCGGTGCAGAAATGGGGCACGCCCGGGTTCGTGACGACGCTCGAAGACGAAGACCTGCCGATTGTGTCGGCAGCGTTCCAGGACGAGGCGCCGCCACTGCAATGGGCCGGCATCCAGCCTCCGACGTTTGCCATTGAGCAGTTTGCGCGCTACTTCCCGCCGGACACGCCCTTCAGCTTCATCCTGACGCGCATGCGCGAGCTTGCGCAGGTGTCTGATCTCTTCCAGATGTGTGGCCCCAAGGAGATGATTGAGGTTGCCGACATCATCCAGCCCTTCCGCATGACCATCTACGACCGCTGCATCTTTATGGCGGCGCCGACGTCGCTGCGCGATCCGGGCCAAAAGGAGGTTTTGCAGGCATTTGCGCGCTGTGTCTCCGAAAACAGCGGCGGCGAGTTGCTCGACATTCCCGAGATCAACCTCGAGATCTTGGACGTGACCGACGCCAACGACTATCCAGGCGGCCCCAGCAAGTACCTGCTGGGTGCCGAGGCCCTGCACAAGGCCATTACGCTGTATCTGTGGCTGAGCTACCGCTACGTGGGCGTGTTCAGCAGCCAGCAGCTCGCGTTCCACGTCAAGGGGCTCGTCGAGGCCAAGATCAAGGACTATCTCGACAACCTGACGTTTGTGCCCGAGCGGCGCCGGAAGCGCATCGAGACGCTGCGCAAGATGGCCGACTTGCGCGAGAAGCACGACGGCGACAAGCGACTGCTGATGGAGGACGGCGACGAGGCGTTTGCGGCGGAGGTCGCGAGCGACGAGGCGCCGGCCAGCCCAGTGAACACGGCGTCGGCGGCGGGTCGCTAGAAAAGTATTGGTACGGCTGGATATTCATGGCGTTTTGGGTGTGACGCAACAAGGATTTTCGTTGCACTCTGGGCACGTCCGGAAAAAAGGGCAACATTGTACGATACATTTCACTTTACAGTTTAAACACTGGATCATAATAGATATGAAAAAATGTACATCACGAAGCGTTCAAACTTGATGGCAACGGCTGAAGAATGGGAACATGATAAGCATATCTTGGGGAAATGGTCGCCTGCAGTGGGTGTTGTTGAAAAACTATAAGGTACTCCGTGTAGAATACAAAATTAGTCTAAAGGAGTATTGAAGAAAGCAGACAATGTGGAGGGAGAATCTAAAATTTTGAAAAGAGAAAAAAAAACAACCCAAAACAAACAATACGGCCTGCATCACTGCGCGCCTATGACGTGAAGACGGCGACGTAGTCGACCTCCATGCCGGAGCCCGTACCGCCGACGGTGGCGGTGGTCGGCGTCGTCGTGCCGGCCACAGCGGTCGGGAACGCGCCGCCGACGGCCACGTTGAGCAGCAGATACTTGGTGTTCTGGGCCAGGGCGACCCAGGCGGCCTGGTTGTTGACGGTCGACGCCTTGACCGTGAAGACGACCCGCTCGTTGAGCAGCCACGTGATGGTCTCCGACTTCCAGGTCGATGCCGACGTGGACGAGGACCGGTCGATGACGACCGCCACCGTGTACCAAGCGTTGCGCGCGAAGCCGTACGTGCTCGAGATGCCCGTCGGCTCATTGCAGGGGCCGCCGTTGGCCGTGCCGCAGTGCACGGTCTGGTACGACTTGGCCTGGCCGTTGATGGACTCGAGAATGTCGACCTCGCCGACGGCGGGCCAGTTGTTGTAGTTGCCGCGGTAGGCGGAGCCCAGCGACCAGAAGGCGGCCCAGATGCCGAGCTGCGACGCGGCCGAGTTGGCGCCCAGCTTGAGGCGCGACTCGATGCGCACCTTCTTGCCGACGGCGCACGAAAAGTCCCAGGCCTTGACGGTCTCGATGCGGCCCGACGTCCAGGTCGTCTTGCCGCTCACCGTCGTCTTGACGGGCGTGATGAGCAGGGTGCCGGACGATGTGATTTGCAGGTTGGACGCGGTCTTGGTGTACGTCTCGACCTCGCCGGTGCCCCAGTGGGAGGCGCCGCCGGGGTAGGCGGTGCCGGTGTCGATGGTCCAGCGGTCGGTCGACGGCAGCGAGCCGGCGGTGCCGGCAAATCCGTCGGAGAAGAGCGTTGTCTTGTAGCCGGTCGGAATGCGGATGTTGCCGACGACGCCGACGCTGGAGCGGGAAGCGAGAATCGAGCGGTAGAAGAGCGGGGAGGCGGCGGCCTGGTGGAAGGCGAGGGCCGCGAGCAGGACCAGCACCTGCGAGAGAAAGGTTGACGGCATCTTGGTAAGTCTGTGCGGGGAGGCGCTGCCGGAGTCAAAGAAAATCAAAGAAAATCAAAGAAAATAAAAAAGGAGCGTGAGAATACAAAGGAACGGAACGTCGACAGAGTCGACTAAAGACACACAGAAAGAGTGATTGTGTGTAGGTGTTAAAACATGAAATCAAGAAATGGTCCACGAGCGAAAGTGAAAAGACCAGTCGAGACGATACAAAAGAGTGAATGTCACGGACGAGGCCGAGACGGTGTGATATACAACGGGGAAGAGAAGAAAGAGAGGGGAAACAAAAGGGAAGAGAAGGGGAGAGCCAGGAAGAAAAGGAAAGACGACAGCTGCGGCCCGAGCTTCTGCAGCATCGTCGTTCTTCGTCACGACGGAGCTGGGACGGCACGTTCTCGTGCCACTGCCCTTGCATCGTGGTCCCTACCAGTGCTCTTCGGCTCTCCCTTGTCTCCCTTGTCTCCCTTGTCTCCCTTCAGAGGCCTGGAACGCCGTGGCAGGCTGTGGAGGTTCGCGCATTGGCAACATGTCACGCTCTGACACCCCAATGCCTTTTGCTCTGGTTCCTGTTCCTGGCTGGTGAGTCTTCGCTTTCCCCCTTTCCTCATTCGCGTCCCGCCCGCCCCTCGCTCTCCATATTATTGCCTCTTTGGGTGTCGTTGCAGTCTCCTATTTCCCTTCTTAACTGCTTTGAGGCACGAGCGGCTGAGATGTGGCACACGCGATTGGCCAGACCTTTGATTGTACCTGGGACTAACCGCCAATAAAGCGCAAAATGCGACAGGGGGGCCCGAGTAAATCGGATAGCCTGGAACCACAAAGTCTAGACCGTCTCGCCCCATGTCGACCGGCAGGTGCAGGGCAAACAAATAACACATGACACGACACCCCTGAAATTGATGCAAGGCTTGGGCATAAGTCAGACGTACACGGTATGCTTCCAACGGCCAGCTCCTGTCAGGCACAGAAACTCTTGCCAATGGGCTCAATGGCACAGGTGGAGAAAGACGCGTTTCCGCGACGAGTCTGGAGTCTGGGCGTTTGTGTGCTTTGCGCTGTTCGTATTTTCTGCTCACGGAGATGACGGACCACCTCAACCATAGCAGCAAAGCTGAATGCCCATTACCTTGGATCAAGAGAATACGACCTGCAGGCTCGGCTGACATGACCCAGAAGAGGGAAAAGAGCGTGCACATCTCCAGAATGGGGCCAGGCACCAGCCGTTCCGCCACGAGGGGGCCAGGGCTTGGGCAATCGTCTGCAGGGGTCAAGACAAGCATAACGACCTCATACGCACCCTGCTTTCTTCAGTAAAATTTTGAGGCGAAAGAAACACAAGGCGCGATCCCATCGTCATTCGCAAGGGATGCCGGGCAGAACGGGCGCAGAAGGTTCCCTTGGGCAGAGTCGGTCAATGCGAGTGTTCCTGCGCTAGTTCGGTCCTGCGATGTGGCTAAATTTTTTTTTTTTTTTAAAATTGAGGCCAATACCAAGAAACACAAAACGCGACTTGAGGCCGTCCAACGGAAGGGCACGCTTTGGGTCATTGGGAGAGGTAAGATGCGGCTCATGCCAAGATATGCACCCATGTCGTACGATTATTTCCTCGCAGAGCTTGCCTTTGTTATTTTCAAATGTTTGGACTGGACGGCGTTGCTGCACCCCTGAGCGGTGTTATGATTTGTTAGCAAGCGATATTGGATGGCGTAGAAAAAATATGGCCAAGAATAGAACGTGGTTTTGGTAGGGGCAAATCACTCTACTCACTCATTCTGGGCCGCCGACATTTCGTCAAAGGGAGACGAGACGGAAACAAAGAAAAGCAAAAGTCGAGAAAGGAACAAAAAAAAAAAGAGCAGGGGACGTGCGCAAGTGCAGATCCACTGCACATCATTGCACATCTTTGATATGCCTTTTCAACTCATCGGCAACGTCGATCGACACGCCCGTGGACGAGGCTACCTAAGGCGGATGAGGCGGAACGCTCTTGCAAGAACAAGCAAACGCCACAACGCCACAACGGCCATCTCTGCCGCAAATGATGTATCGCGTATCTGCACGGCAGGGTAAGGCAAATTGTGAAAGCGGTGTCCAAGACGTACCCGGGCGGGAAAAGGCGCCCGCCAAAGTTTTGGGTGGCGATTTAGGAATGCCGTCGATAAAGAGGTCAACCGTTCTGTCGTGTTTGCTTGGGGAGGCGCTCATTTACATCCTACGCCATGATGGCATTCCAGACAGCAACGCTTTTTGATTTATTGGCGAGAGAAACGGGTGGGACGTGGTGAGGAGCCGGTTCTTCCGTGTCGCGCCTCAAGCCGCATGGTACTGTATTTTTCTGCGGTGTCTCGGTTAGCTAACATATCCCAACATTCGTGCAATCCATTCTGAGATGCCGTCCTTTCTCGGAAACCACTTGACTAGGTTTCCATATGTAGAAGTAAAGAATATCAAAATTGGCAGAATATAGTAATAGCGAGTGGAAGTGAGAGAACTGCACAGAGCAGTCACAGTGAAATATGTCAATATCCAAAGCAAAACAAAATAGTCCAAAGTCCCAGAGTCCCAACTGTCTATGCATCTTTTGGTATCGAGAGAAACGAAAAATGTCAGAAGCCAGTGCCAAGAAACACTACGTGGGATATCTTTGAAAACAATCCAGCCGCCAAATAGAAAGAGAAGGAAAACATGCCAACATAAAACCAATAAAACCATAAAGGTTCCTCCCCTGGCGGCCGTGACAAGTCACATGCACCGCACGAATTGTATCCAAAGGAGATGTGTCTGTCCAAAAAGAAAAAAGAAAGAAAGAAAAGAAAAAGAAAATAAGAAAACGGCCGTGGTTCATTTCATCATCGTAGAAGTAGTCGTTGTCGTTGTCGCACGATTTGCCAGCGCCAACGCAAGCCCGCGGTTACTCGGCAATGTTCGCCATACCCGACGGGCCAAAATTGGCGTAGTCGCCCTCGTCGCTGCTATCATCATCGGAGCTCTTGGGGCTTTGCGCGTTGCTCGCGTCCGTGCTGTGGAGACCGCTGAAGCTGTTGCCGTATCCGCCACCGCCGCCAAACGAACTACTTGTTGCACCGCTGCCGAGACCGCCCGTGCCGACACCCAGAGCCAGGATGCTCTGGCGGCGGGCCGCGTCCATATCGACAACGCTGGCGCTGCGGCTGAAACTCGGCTTCTCGGGAAGCGTCTTAAGCAGGCCGGTGCTGATATCGAGCATGCCCATGGCAAAGTTGGTCAGACCCTTGCCCTCGCCAGGCTTGGAGCTGACGGACAACGTCCACCGGTACTCGCCTAGCCGCCGGCGATACCAGTCGGCCTCTTCGCGGCCCGGAGACGTGGCCCATAGCAAACTACCAAAGGTACCGATCAGAGCAAAGTTGGTCTTGGAAGCAAAGTACCAGAACGCACGTAGATG
The DNA here is from genome assembly GCF_000820605.1 of Sporothrix brasiliensis 5110. Taxonomy (NCBI): domain Eukaryota; kingdom Fungi; phylum Ascomycota; class Sordariomycetes; order Ophiostomatales; family Ophiostomataceae; genus Sporothrix; species Sporothrix brasiliensis. The sequence goes on along the minus strand of NW_024467138.1, from coordinate 1,721,434 downwards.
GCTTGGGGTGAGACGGTTGACAAAATCCATGGCCGAGATGAGGCGTGCTTTGGCGGCCGAGCGACAGATGTGCTGCACGTACGGCTCAGCACCGCCGACACTCGCCGTCAGATTAGCGGCGCTGCTGCTGTTCGACAGCATAGTCGGAGACGAAGCCAGTTGCGGTGTGCTGGACTGCGAGTCGACCGGCGACGTCATGGATCGGATGATGCGGCGATGCAGGGTAATCTCGGCTGCAAAGTACGCCAAGTGGAGGTAGCCAATGCTGGACAGGCGGAGCCCGCTGATGTTTGTCGATCCGCCTGCGGACACCGACGAGTCCATGCGCACGGCCGCCGGCAGCGCCGAGTACCATTCCTTCAACTTCAACTGGATCGGCTTGGCGAGTGTCAACACGAGCTGCGTGCCCTGTGGGCCGGCAGCCGTCACGCTCTCCATCGCCTGCAGCGTATAAAACGTATCGAGGATCTCCGCCATGACCTGTGTCAGCTGCACCATTTGCACAAACAACGTGCGACCGCGCTCGATCTCGATGCGCTCCTCCGTATCGTCTTCGTCCCACTCAACATCCTGGAAATCGTTGGGCAGCAGCTGCTTCACGGCCCAGTTGTTGGCAAAAATGTGCGACGGTCGGCCGTGGACGAGTGCACCCCATTTGTCCTGCATATACAGCGCCCACGCAAGTCGTTTCCGCGACCCGCGCTCCCAGGGCGGGATCTTCCAGTTCGTGCAGTCCAAGTGCAGACCGAGCTCCTGGGCAATCGCCACCAGCTGGGCTGTCGGCGCCCATTGGTCACCCTCGGGCCGCTGTGACAGCAACAGGCCAGCCTGCACCGTGGACAGCTTGGGGCGGAACATCGAGTCGGCCAGTGTTGTGCGGACAAGCCGCTCGAGTTCAGGGACATCGGGGCGGACCTGGTTGGACAGCTCCTCGTCCAGATCCCACCAGTTGATTGCGAGGATATAGATAGCAGCAAGAAGGGCCGGTTGTATGTCGCGAAGTGCGTTTTCGTACTTTTCGTAAAACACCGTCTTTTGGATGATCGGAAAGCTCGGATGAACGACGCGGAAGTAGAGGTCGACGAGTCGCCGACCGTTTGGTGCGACGATACGCTCGATCTCGTCGATATCTTCGTTGATGTGCTCGAATCCTGGTGTATTCTGGTCGGGTAACAACAGGAAAGTCTCGACATCGCTAACCTTTCGCAGAGTGCCACGCGACAACAGACTCTCATCGTGAGGATCAAAAGAAGAGAGATTGATGAGTGAGGGCTCAAAGTCGGTGGTTGGTCCAATGTACTGGGAGTAACGGTCTTGCTGCAGACCAAGCGTGCGTTTAAGCATGGTCACGTCGCCAAAGTTGGCCATGTCCTCGATGAGCGAGTTGCTCACGGCGGTGCTGGACAGACTGCCGTGTTGGCGACGCCGTCTGTTATCATATCTTCCTGACCTAATTGCCAACAGATATCGTCAGTATATATGTTCCGTACGTCATAAAGGAGCCTGTATACATCCTGTACTACTCCATCGACATTGCGAATGACGAGAACTCTGCCACGCCGACGCTGTACCAACAGACGTGTCCACCTGTCCACTATAACCGCCTATAAAGCGCGCGTTTTTTGGTGGGACGCAGATGCAGCCAAATCTGACCGCACGGAGCCACAAAACGACAGAGTTGAAGAGGAAACGCGAATTCGTTTGCAAATAAAAAATGCAATACGAAGACGTGGCACAAATTGTAAAAATAAAACAAACGTATCTCTCGCGCGGAGTCATGTTCTGTACTTGACATGGAGGAATCCGCAAAATACAAGACAAGGCTACTGGGGTGGGGGAGGGGCGAGGGACGGGGGGGGGGGGGGGGGGGACGCATTTGAGGGTTTGAATGGGGGTTTCTTCAGTGATAGGGGGCCGGACTTCTCAAGACCACAAGTAGGGGATATGAAAGGGGCAAGCCCTCCTTAATCCGGTATGAGATTTTGCACGAGCCTCCTTGCCTGTAATGGCAGACGTGGAAAGGAACGGTGGGACGAGGGTGACGAGTTATTCAAGTTCGATATTCAAAGACACTTCTGACTTACCCTCGTTTGCTACTGATATCGTCTAAATCTCCACCCAGTTTTCTCTTGCGAGGCTGGGGACTTCCGGTGTGGGAGCATTCGATGCTGTTGACCTGGCACGAGATGCATACGTCATCGTCTTCGCTCATGACGCACCGGATCCTCCGTCGTTGGCAGGCCTCGCACGGGATGGTGGCGTAGTTGTTCCGGGGTGAGTCGGAGTCCGGCGAGTCTAGGCCGGCGAGGCTGGCCGGATAGGAGTCGACGTTGATGCTGCCTTGGCGGCTAGGGGGCAGAGAGCGGCGCAGACCAGAGAAGCCTGTGGCACGGCCGACAGTATCGGAAGTTGTAGAAGAAGAGGACGGTTTTGGAGCAATGGGAATTGGCGCCGTCCTGGCCATGGCGCTTGGGTTGGACATGGTGCCAGTAAAAGAGGTCTTAGGAGTTAAGATACGCGGGACTCAGACCCAGATACAGCCGGTTTACCCCGTAAAAGCACTGAAGCGAACGGCGATATGTCGTCCGCGCAAGACGGGGAAAGGGGGCGGTTCGTAAAGGTGGTGTGGGTAATAAAGTGTGCTTTGTGCTTTGAAGGGAGGCCTGGAGGCGATCCCGAACAAAGGCTTCAATTGTGAAAACGGTGGCTTCTCCCAGAGTGTTGGGGTTGGATGGGATGGAATATGGGATAAGGGGTGTGTAGATAGGGGATGGTGTCGATGCGTCCAGGCCCAACTGATAAGGACAGCAGAAGACAGTAATACACCCTAGATCAACAGTGATAAAGGGACGGAAGTGCTCCAATCTTGGGCTCACACCCTGGTTTTGTGTCTCTTCGCCTGCTTGAATGTCGTACAGGGTGCTGAGTCTTTCTGCTGGTATTCACGTACAACGGACAAGTGACATTCGGCTGCCTTATACAATGAAGCCGGGCGTAACGTTCAAGTGCTTTGCTGGACAGCAAAAGCTGCTGAATCGAACAAGACGAAGAGAGATGCAAAGGCTGGGGGTGCGGCTGGTTCCGTGAACATAAGTGCACTATGTGTGCCTCTTCTGACCCCAATGAGGCAAGTAGACCTGTCCGTATGGGGAAGACCAGAAAGAAGGTGGACAGGCTGTGGTCCAATCCACTTGCGGCAGATGATAAGACTTGTACAGATCAAACGAAAAGAAAGCTGCCGCTGACTCGCCTACTGTGTCGTGCACCGCACCCCGGGTGGTGAGAGATAAGGGCCCCGGTCCAAGAAAGAGACGTGAGTGGCTCAGAGCAAAGAGTTAATGCGAAGGTGGCCGTGCGTCAGTGCAACTTGATGGATAGTCGTGAAAGGAGATGAGAGCACTGTGGAACCCACGGGCGTGTGTGATTTTGTAGGTTGTAGATAGCGTCCCTCTCTCGTTTTTTGCTGGTCGAATGGCGGGTGAGCGGAACACCGTTGAGTACCTGGATCGGGCCTCGTCGCAGCTTCGATTAAAACGTCCCTGGGACGTCCCTGCGCGATGTGCCTTCGTCTCTTTCACCCGTGGGGATAGATAGGAAGTTGACCAACGGCAATTTGTCGTGGTCGTGATGAAAGCTACGGAGGACCCGAAAACGAAGAGGCACCCGCGGGGGTGGGACGGTGAATGTACGGTTGAATTGGACAAGTGTCTCTTAAAGAAACAGTGCGAATGACGTAGGAGCCAGCAAGAGAGATAAAGGAGGCCGTGACAAGATGCCGTTTGGTGATGAATATCCAAGAGACGGTGAAACGATGACAACAGGAAGAGTGGCGGCGGGCAGGAGAGGGCCAGTTAGGTGACGATGGAGGCGAGGACGAGATAAGCTTGGCTTATCGGCGTCATTTGGCTGTGGGTGATATCAAAGAATAACGGAATGCGTCTCGAACAGCAAAGGTGTTTTGTTGGTGGGAAGGTGTCCTACGCCCTCATTGAAGCTGATGACCAGGGCCAAGGAGCTGACGAATGAACGACGTTGTAGACGAGACGAGCAAAAACATAAAGCACAACGGCCACCGAAATGAGACGAGAAAAAAAAAAAGCAAAGATAGCGATATCGTACCGGATGGGAAGTAGAAACTGCAAAAGGTGGGGAGCAATGGGAGAGGGGTGTGAAAGGAGTACAAGACGGGGGATGAAGCAGTTGGAGACCCGGGGACAACGAGGGTTTTGTCAGAATAGGAACACTTGAAGAAAGAAAGAGGGTTGGGGATGAAGATGCGCAATGCAGGTTGACAAGGACAAAAAAATAGGGCCGGCGGCGAACAGACTTGTCAGAAATAAGCAGATCCAGCAATCTAGAAAGCGAGATGCCGGTTCTTGGATTGGTCCAGAGATCTGGTAGTGCGAACGGGTAGTGGCCGTGTTGGTGCCTTTTGCCCTCTCCTCTCTTTAGTCCTTTTGTCCTGGGGAAAGTTTGATGGCAGCAAAGGCACTGGGACTGTCGCGCCGGTGGTGGGTGACGCCTTTGGATCTTGGAGTTGAGTCAGATCCGCCGGGTCAGACCACCGTTGTCAGTCGATGGGGATCCTCTCGTGACGTCGACTGGGACACTGGCCGTGCCTTGCTTTTCTTCTGTTTGCAAACTGCCTCTCGAGTGCCTCTCGTGTTTTCCGCCCATTTCATCCCTTGAACCTTTTTTGGGGGTTGTCGTTGTAGGGCGTGGCAGCCTCTTTCTTTTTCGTCAGTGTGGGGCCTGTGGACAAACAGACCCGAAGCTAGCGCGGCTGTTTTGCACGGCTTGAGAGATATCTGGGCAACGTCGATTGTTTCGGGGGGGCGGAGATGCTGTGAGGTTTGTCGCAGGGGTCGTGATAATTCTTGCAAGTAACGCAGTAAGAAGTCCTTTGGATGACAATGTGGTGGTTGTGTTTTTTGATGCTAAGTTGTAGCCGGTCCCCTCTTTCTTGGGGAAGTCATCCGAGGCTGGCTTCCTGCCCGTCCTTTGTTCTTGCAACAACCCTTTTTTGGCAAGCGCGCCCTTTGCTGCTACCTTGTGAAAAGAGAAGATATTACGTGATAATAAAAGACAGCCGTACGAGTATTCTGTACACAGGCACACTGGTGGCACCTTCCGTGATCGATGCCCAGCGACATACGCACAGTATTGATTGAGATGGCAAACGCTCCTTCCTTGCGCGGCTGTGCTGAGTCTGGTCGCACGCTGGATATGGCAGCGAGGCAGGTGCGACAGGGGCCCCTGGTCTGGGTCCGTCGTCCGTTGTTAGTGTCTTGCGAGTCTTGGTACTGATAAGGGATGAAATGCAAACATAACAGAAAAGAAAGAAAAACGGGTCTTATCGCGTTTTGTGAGCATCAAGAAATACATAATAGGAAACCAGGAGGGTGCTCGGAGGGGCAATATGGGGAAAGAGCCAACTGCCTGGCAGCGTCACAAAAGCGTTGGAAAGAGCCCGAAACTGACGTTAATTGGGAAAGGACGGCCTCTTATTGGACGGCGCAAAGGCAAGAGCCTTGGCTGTGACTCTACTCCGTAATACCTCTGTTGCTCTCGACCTCCGCGTTCAGATGCTCTGCAGCACCTAAACTCCGGGGTAGGCTGGGCACCGCCGACCAAATACCAAACTGTTAAGCCCGCAAGTCCGGTACGGACAGCATGGGACACACGACATTATTGCAGTGCACCGGAGGCACGACATTATGGCGAACAATTCTGCGTCCGGAAAGTTGCGGGTAGCAGCTTCCCTGGGATTGCCCCCAGGGAGGCCAGCGAAGGCAAGTGCAGCCAAAAGTGCAGACAAACTGCAGGCAGTTGCGCCCCTGCAGGCAATGGAATACCCTGATTTCCCGGCCGTGGTTGCACTCTTGTTGCGGAGCCCGTTAGTATGACACGGTCTAGCGTGGTACTTTATGCTGTGTGGAACACACGCACGAATAGATGTATCGCTGCGCTTCCAACCCAAAGGGCGGGTCAGCTCTTCGCTATGACGGCAGGCACTACCCAGGGACTATTACCACATAAAATGCTAAGGAAGGACAGCATGCGCGAGCGACGCATTCGCTCCCTGGCTCCTTCCTCCAGCAGCATGTTTATCTGTAGGCGGGACCCATTTCGACAACCAAACGATTTAACGTAAGGAAAGTGCGAGCCGCAAGGCACGCAGCGAGTCACAGCGCACGACACGCCGCGGCGCAGAAAAGGGAAGGAGGGGTCTAGTCATGCACCGTAATCGCAGCCTTCTGGATGGACCAGATTTATTGACATCATAGCGGGCCTTTTGCGCACGTGCAAGAGGGAAAGACAGTGGTGGGGAAAACGGGCGTGGATTCTCCAGGCGACAGGGGCCAATTTGTCGTGTGCACAACAAGCAAATTGCCAGCGAGAGGCAACAATACCGCTTCACGACGACAAGAACACACGAACGAGAATCCGAAAGTATGACCGGAGCAGTCCGCGACTAGATACAACCCCTGAATTTGCAGAAAAGCCACGGAAAAATACCTGCGGCTGTCGTGACAAGCGAAAGGTGAGCTGATCAGCAACGTTGACTCGAATAACGTGCACCGGTGCGCTGTACAGAACGGAGAATGAAGGTATATTCCTGGTTCGGGCCAACGCAAGTGCTCCTTCTGTCGCCCAGTTAGAGTGCCGCACTGTCGCCGGGCAGCTTGGAAGCAGAAGAGGCAAATGGGAAAACGGGGGTAGCGGTGGGACTGTGGGGTCTCCAGTCGTGAAGCAAGGCCGACACACCCTTTTTATGCAGTGGGGGACCGACTAAAAGGTAGACTGGTGGGCGAAGGAGTGGCCGTTGCGGCAATGTTTCGGGAGAGAGGCTGTTGTCGAGATGGATACGGACGCAGCGTTGCCCATTAACCCGAATGCAGACGTCAGGCTCGACAAGAAATGGAAAAAAAGAACGAAAAAAAGGTGTCGAAGACTGGTCTCGCAGCCCGTCCTGCAAATGCAAAACGCATGCAATGGCAGGGAACTGCGGTTTCTGGCGAACCACCTGGCCTGCATTTGGCTCGACACGTCAATTTTTAATTGCGCTGCCAAGTCGAGTTTATCGAGGCAAGTCGATTTGTCAGTCGGCCCCAGTTGTCAATGAAGCGTTTCTCAAGGGCATGACAAAGAAGAAAGACGAACGTCTTCCCATGCCCGAGATAAGATACGAGCCGCATCGGTTGAGACGGTGAGAAGGACGGAGCTCCGAGGCCGAGAGGGTGGGCGACAAGACGCAGAGCACTGCTGAGCCCAATGGCACTGCACATCGACCAGGAATGGCATGCACGACCACGCACGTGAGTTGACGTTGTGCAGATGGCCGAGCAATGGCCAATACTGGATGCGGCCGATTGACACCGGTTCGTGTATCTGGTCTCGTGCTTGCGTCTTGTGTGTTTACTTGTTTTTCTTTCGTTTCTCTTTTTTTTTTGGCTTGTCTAGTTTCATTTTTCGCCGCACGCTCCCAAGTGGACGCTAATTCTGTTCCTGGGGACCCCCGCGTGTACGGCTCCACGTGGGAGGAAGAGAGGAGGCGAGCGAGAGACATGCCGTGCGTGAGGGGAAAGAGGAGAAGGTCACGATGCTTCGGTTTGGCTGACCGTAGGTACCCGCCAACGGCCTGCGTCCAACATCGTGGCAGACAAGACATGCGAGATCGTGTCTGTCCCAGCCCACCCCTCGCTTCGTCTCGTCAGCTATGCCGTGCCCGTGCACTTCGTCGGCATCGTGGCTGGCTAGAGAAGGTCTCGTGCCCCCTTTTCAGACAGTTTTTCTTCGACGTCGGTATTGTCTCTTTTCTTCTGCCTGGCTGCCCCTCTTTTGTCTAAGCCGGACCTGTTCAGGCTTAATACAAAACGTCGAGCAGCCCCCAAGATCTCTCTCGATGTCGGCGTGCACTTGCTCTATTATATTTTTGGTTCAGACACGAGTCGTCAACCAGTGAAGGCATCGCCATTACGACCAGTTTAGTTGCCAGTGTGTCATTTCTCGGGTCAATGAAGATGCAGCAAAACCTGACTTGAATCCATATTACCATCTATCCAAGCTGGATACGATGGTAATCGGCGACCAACCTCAGCCAAGTGGTACTTAAGAACAACGAGCCTTGCAATTTATACAACAGTTCATACCGCCCTTTGTTTTACTTGACAAGTTTAGTGCATATCATCGGCAACCTATGACGATATCGACAAAAGAAAATGACGAACACACATTGGATATAAGAAAAGGAACTACCATACAACAAAGCAGAACGATGATCAATCCATAGGTAACGAGGCACAATTTACGAACAAAACCAAATGGATTTCTCATGAAGACCGCGGCGCCACCCTACCCGCCTACACCTCCAGATCTAGCGGCTTCACCGAGTAGGATGTCACGGGCCCGTACTTTGGGAACAGATTGTCGGCCGACATGGGTGTGTAGCTGCGCTGCTGCACGATTATGTTCAGACTTGGGACCGAGGACACGAGCACGGCGCGGCCTTCGGGCGTCTTAATGACGACACTGATGCCGCGGAGTCTGGCGAGGACATCGTCGTTGTTGTTGAAGACTGCAGGCGGCGTCCGCCGCGTGGCCTCGTGGACAAGCGTGCGACGTACCGGCGTCACCGAGTAGCTGGTGCCGGTTTGGGGCATGGACAGGATGCTGGTGCTGCCGATGCGGGTGGTGTCGCGGTGGTGGCCGGCTTTGGTTTTGCCGCCACCTTGGCCATTGAGGTGCAGCTCGATGGTGCAGGGCAACGGCAGCTGGGCGCGGTCGACGCTGACTTCGATGCTGTAGTCGTTCGTGCTGAGGGCGCGGGCATTGGGGATGACGGTGGCCGGGTGCAAAGCAGCGGCTGCAGCGGTAGTGACGGCGGCGGTGGGATCGATGGTGCTGCCCTTGTTGTCGTTCGTGGCGGCACGCACCCGGCGGATATGCGGCAGTTTCCACCACCCGAGACGACTAGCGCTCGCTGCCTCTCTCTTCGATTTCCTACTCGCCGCAACACCGCTCGCCCCCGGCCCGTACAAGTTGTTGACGGAACTGCGCACCGAGTTGGCCAGGTCGGCAGGCGCCAGCGACCAATCGTCGATTTCTGGATAGGTGTACCCAAAAACGGCCATGGCCTCGACGGATCTGCTGGTATAGAAAACCAACGGACTGCTGCTGTCGCCCGCAACAGACGGACCCATGAACGGCTTCAGTGGGCTGTTGGCTGTCACGGGCCCGCTGGGCGTGCCGTACAGGGCGTTGCCGTGCTGGCTGGTGGTGAAGACGGGGTCGTTGAAGTTAATGGCCTGCCACATGGCGTAGAGGCGGTCTACGTTGGCATGGTGCAGCATGAAGATGGGGTCGAAGCCCGACCAGTTGAGGTCGCCCATGTGGCCCGAGTGGCCGGCCACGGAGAAGCAGGCAATGTCGTTGTGCACCACGTTGTGCGGCTCCTCGAAGCTGGCGCCTGCGTTGGACATGGTCGCCATTGCCTCGAATGTCGTGCTGTGTGTAAAGACGGCATACTAGAGAACGTCAGCTGTGTTTCTCGCTTCTGTCCCCTGCTTCTTAGTCCTCGCTTCGCTCCGGATCCCACTCGCTGAACTACTCACCACTTTATCTTGCAACTGTCCGCCGTCAATCCCCATCACACTATTCGCCTGGTCCTCGTCGCTCACACCCGCCGCCGCGCCCGACACCGTCGTGCACCGCTTCGTCTCGTTAAACTGCGCCAGCGACCCGCCGAAGCCGCCGCCGTGGAACGGGAAATTAGGGAACTGGAAACTGACGAGGGGGTTGCGCATGGTGGCTGGACCCGCGGGGCCGTTAAAGTTGACGGTCGGGCCCACCACGGCGGGCGGCAGGCTGGCGTCCTGGGCCCAGTCCCAGTAGGGGATGCGGAACGTCTGGGCGGCGGCCGTGTAGGCGTCGACGGTCTCGACTGGGTACTGCTTGGCGGCCTTGAGGACATGGCGGGCGAGGATCTGTTCAAAAAGGGCGAGGTAGGGGCGGTGCCAGCTAATGAAGGTTGTTTGCTGTGCACGTCAGTGGCCCTGGCTGCAATGAACGACGAGGACGAATGGGGAGAGATACAACATACGCCATGGGGACAATATCCCGAGTTGGCACCACCGGTGGTCTGGTTGACGCCGTTCCATGGCAGGAATGGGAGTCCGTGGATGCCTGCTATCTGGTAGTACGACTCGATCTCGGTCATGTCGTCCCGCTGGAACATGTCCAACGCCTGGACGTAGAGATCCCTATCGAGTCGGTCAGCGGTCAACATTCGACGACACCGATGCCAGCGTTTCCCTCCCAACTAACCAATGTGGACCTGCTTCATTGTAGAGGTCGTTGATGTTGATGCGTGAGGGTCTCTGGCCTGTGCTGTTGTTGATGCCGTTTGAGACGCCGACGACGATGCCCGGAGGCGTGGCTGAGGACTGCGCCGTTGCCGCTGGCAGAAGCTCAGACAACAGCCAGGATGAAAGGGCCACTGCCAAGAGCGGCCGCCCGAATGACGAGATGGAGATGGACGGAAGACGCATGGTGGTGGTTGGGCCAACAAGCAAAGGGACGACACGTTACACGTTAGTTGGACATGAACGAGAGTTCCGTGGAGAGAGAGGAAAGAGGAGAGAGACGGTGATTGAAGACGGGGACAAAAAACGAGTGACTAGGTGCGGACCGGTTTGTCGTTCAAAGCTCTCCCTCCATCTGCTCATCTGGCCCAAAGACAAACTCGAGGGACACGACTGTCGACGGCGTACTTGTATATTTATATGATTTATAGGTTTTAGATGCTTTATGTGTTTTATATATGCATATTGCCCGTCTTCGCATACAAGCACTTCCGGCCATCGTTTGTCTTTCCTTTACATGTCTCCAGCCCGCTTTGTTCAGCTTCAGCGGTGGTCTAATTGCTCTTTTCATGCTTCATGTTGTAATCCCCGTCTTGCGTCACCACAAGTGGGAATACAAACTTTATTCAATATTGACTACCCTGTGGCTTCCAGGGGATTGTACAGAGTCAATACGACCGACCACACGGCAACACACCGAAAAAAAAACACCAAAGACAAACGACAGGCTCTCCAAACTCCAAAAGTGAGGCTCCTCTTCGGCTCGTTACACCCAGCCCAGGAATACGCAGGCCAGGCAACACTCTGCCATCTTGCTCAACTGAAAGCCACTGAGACCAGAAACACGGCGTCCCTGTGCTTGGAGACGGCCCGTTCCATGTGTTCCTGTGTGCTCTTTGAAGTGTCCTGCATACTTGCTGTGCTCCTGCGTCCTGCGTCCTGCGTCCATCCGCATTACGCTTTACGCACAAAACACTCGCAGCATGTGCAGATGGACTCTGCAGCTGCATACTGGTGGTTTCGGTGGTAGTAGATTGTATGGGGTTGCAGCCAGAAATGGTGTGGAATACAAAGCTAGAGCATAACAAAATGCGTATCTGCCGATATGTATGGTGGCGGAGGCGGTCGACAGTGGACTGAGCGAGAAAGAGCTCCAAAATTGTAGGAATTGGCTGGATGAAAAGACGTAACTCGACATTGACAAAGTCAACAAGCAGCTGCCGATCTCAGCAGGATGTTCTAGAAGCTCTCTAAGCTCTCGAACAATCTCGAACCTCATACTCATGGACGGATCCAGGGCGTTATTTTCCGACAACCTTTCTCTAGTCAAAATCGTCGCTCGTGGATTTTTTGTCTCCGTCTCCTCTCTGTGGTTTTGTCTCTGACCTGTCCTGGTCTGTCTCATACCTGAGTCTGTCTCGAAGGCGTATCTCTGTGACCTCAACTTACATCGCCTTGATATGGGACAGCGCATAAAAACGCCACATTGCAATGCACTACCTCTGTATATATGCTCCCCGGTGTAGGACAAATTAATCATAGAATAAAGGTACAAGGCATTGTGCAAGGAATGCGAGAGAAGCCAAGTTGCCAATGCTCTCATCCTCGAGCGTGCCTATTTAGAAGTATGTCTTCTATCCTAACCAGTTACAATTAGCTGTCATATTTAGTTTTCGTTTTGCTCCCTAATATCCATGCAAAGGTATGGTGGAAAGATGAAAAGAAGCACTCTGGAAGACACAAGCTGACTGTGTGAAAAGCAAAATGGGACTTGGAAACGGAGGGTGGGAAATGCATTGGAATACGAACCATTCCCCTATTGGGCTCGACACAAGAATTGTGCTCGATGCTTCAGCTTCTTCTGTGTCTTGCCTCTGTTGTTCTCCAACCTTTATGTTGTGAAACTGGCGTTGTACGACCGCCGTATTTGGATACGGAACGGGCGACAGCAGAAGACAGAGATACGCGCCGCATTGTTGTTGTCTGCCCCTGGTCTGGAACACGCAAGGAAAGCAGGCGTCATCCTGGAAGCCGTGTGCGTTGTTTCGTCTCTCATTATCGCCCATGTCCTTGTCATTTTCTTGGTCTTGTGCCTGGTCTTTTGTCTCTCTAGTTTGCTCCTAGAACGACCAAAATAGAAACAAGAGCCGGATTTCGAGAGCAATTGTCTCTCCCTGTTCTTTTGTACACCACTGATTGTCCTTCTCCGTGAGGCTGAACATTGGCGGCAGTTTTTTCCAGGCCATTCGAGGGCCATCGTCAGAGAGATTGGAAGCAGCAACACAAAACGTCGTTTGCAGGACGCCACAGACGCGGTGGACACCGACAACAAATTGGATGACAGTTGGCAACCTTCAAGGGACAAAACGGTACAAAAGAGGCGAACCGAGGAGACGTGGCACTCACCTGTGGCTTTCTCGTTCTCTTTCATCTGAAGTCAGTTCATGAACGTATGCGAGTGAGTGGGTTCCAAGAAAAGTGCAAGAGGGTGAGAAGGCAAGCCCAGAGGCCCTTTGAAATCCATTCAGTGGCCTGGCAAATGTATTGAACGGAGTGCCCGCCTTGTCTTGCTTTGGATCTTTCCGAGCTGCTCTGTTCCCGCCTTGTCTCGGTGACCATGTTCGGTCGGGACCATATTAAGGTTGTAATCGAACGAGAAAACAAGATTGAGGAAAAGAGACAAAAAGAGGACACACCCGATGAAGAGTCCAGCATAGAGATCCGATTCGTACTCGACGGTTGTGCGACTGTTGTGGGACGTGGCACAGAAGCAAGTCGAGGGAGGTGCAGAATGCACTGAAAGGGGAGACTCTCAAAGGAAAGATAATGGCCTTTTAAATGGACGGCTATTATGGCAATGATAATCGAGCAACTTTCAGGGCAGCAATCGGTTTAAGGGGGACAATAAAAGTTCTTGTTTCAAAGAGGATGGCAAGCAGGTCGTATCCAAAATTGTACAAAATAATATTAGGAATGTAAAAAGTAAGTATCATGGTATGATGCCAGAACAAAACGTCATAAGAGCCAGGACGGCTCTTGTATCCTGATAACTCCTTCGTGTACCAAAACCAAACTGTATAAGTCGCGTCTATCGTGTTGTCGTTTCAATCCCATCAATTTTCGGTCGCAGCAGTGAAAGCTCCTTTGCATATCTTCAATCATCATATCATTCACCTTTTCAAGCTTTTTTGTCGCCCCATAGCGTCCGCTCTACAGAGACTTCTCTAGCAGCACCAGGTCCCGGAAGCCCTCTTTCCACTGCTTGGACTGGTCTGCTGTGGGCTTCGGCAGTGGGCTACGCGCATAGCCGCCGTACCCGCTCCATGCCTCGAGACCGGCCTTGACACCGACAACACCGCCCTGGATTGCCGTCCAGTCGCCCTGCGACAGAGTCTCTTGCATGGCCTGAGCCTCGGCCAGACGGCCCTTGTTGAACAGTTCGATGGTCTTGACGCAGGCCTTGGGCGCAATGTTTGCCAGGCCGGCCAGGATGCCGTGGCCACCAGCAACCAGTGTCTGGACGGTGAAGTCGGCCGAGCCGCCAAGAACAAGGAACTCGGGAGCGTCATCGCTCCCGGAACCCTCCTTCTTAGGGAACATCTTCCGCGTCGCCGCGGCCACTCGGTTCAGCTTGCCCGTGTTGCCGCACGTCAGCTTGACGCCCACGATGTTGGGGTGCGCGGCGAGTTTCACAATAATGTCGGAAGACAGATCCATGCCATTGACGGCACCGGGGAAGTTGTAAATCAGCAAGGGGATCGGCGACGCGTCCGCAACGGCGCAGAAGTAGTCCAGAATGGTCTGTGACGATGGTGCAAAGAGCGGGGCGTAGTAGGATGGTGGCAGCACCAGGGCGAAGTCGCCGCCTGAGGCCCAGGCATCCCGGCACAGCTCAATGGTCTCTCGCGTGCTCTGCGTACCGCAACCCACAATGATGGGCATGTGTGCAAATCCAGCCGAGTCAAGCGCCACACGGGTAGTCTTCGTGACGAGGCGGCGCTCCGCGTGGGTTAAGTGCACGGCCTCGCCATTGGAACCCTGGGTGGCCAGGCCCATGACACCAGTCCGTGCAAGACGCACAGCGTGCTGTGCGATGGTGTCCGTGTCAACATTCTCGGTGACTGGGTCGAAGAAGCACATAGTGGGGACGTAGACGCCCGGCAACAAGCGGCGCTTGCTGTTGTGAAAGTTGTCAACAACAACGTCGCCGTCATCGAGAGACGATCGGCTGTCAAAGGAGCTGCTGAGTGGCGACGAGTTGGTAGCAGTTGAGTCCACGAAGCCACTTAGCCGCAGGCCAGATGATGCTACCGCAGCCGGGATCCGTGGACCGAAGCGAGTAAAGCCAGCTGTGTAACTGCCAGCTGGCGAGGGAGCATCGTTGTGAGGTGACATGATGCTTGCGTGTGAATATGGAAGAGAGATGGTAACGAGATGAGGGGGATGAGAGGAGGAGGAAAAAGGAGAACGGAGAGCTTTGTTCTTGGAAAATTGATGTGTATCTCGAATGCACTCGGGGGAGATAGAAAAGTGAAAGTGGACGACGAGTGTTTCAAAGAGAGAGTGATGGGGGATGTGTTCAAGATAAATACTTGGACTACTCGTGCAAGTGACGAGAGAGGAAGTAGAAGGTAGCGCAGTTTAAATTGAGTAGACAAAGAAAGACATAAATATAAATAAAATAGCAACGAGGGAAGAAGAGACGTGTGGCCCAGCCGAAGGGGGGGGGGGGGGTGTGTATGGAACAAGAGTACGAAACTAGCAACTGACGCTTGTCGATAACTGGTGCTTGTAAGGAGAGAGGAAGTGGAAAGAAGAAAAGTGGGCAGAAAAAGACGATGGAGAAATCCAAACGAAAGGCGCAGTAGCGCAGTAGCGCAGTAGGACCATGAAAAAAGAGAAGAAAAAAAACATATTAGAGTCCGACATAAAAACAAATCAAGATTTGCAAAAAGGGATCCCAAATCATGGCCAGGCCTCGAAGAACTGGTCGTGGCACTGGCGCACCTCTCTCCCAGCCCTGTGGATCCGCCGCCCGGGTTTGGGACAGGATGGATGATGAATCGGCAAACCACGCGGACAGTCTTGCAATATTTTCTTCCTGCCCTGTGTCTTTTCGGTGATTATATTCATGTCGAGGTTTTTGACTCGTCAGTGTCTCCGATTAAGGGTCAGAGCTTGGCCTAAAACAGACAAGCTGGTGAAGCAACGTTGGATAAGAAGGAGGGCGGTGATCAAGATGAAGCCAGGGGTACCGTTGGTCAAATGGGGTGTAGATGGGGGTGGCAGAGGGGAGTTGAAAGGAGAGGCAGCAATAGCGGACAACGAGGGACAGCTGTGGGACGCGATGCTTGGAAGAGAGGACAAGCGGTGACGAGGGCGATGCTGTGGCTCTTGTTACTGGTCACCTTGTCGTCTGCTCGTTGGTCTTTCGCCTTCGTTTTCGTCCTGTTTTCTTCCGGGTTGTCCTCGGGTTGTTTTGCACGTATGACGACATGACAGGCCAGATTATCGAGTGAGTGTGCGTGAAGGCGCTGAAAACAAACACACAAGAATGCAAAGCCGGTGTAAGAGTGTGTCAGGAGGACAAAATTTTGGGGCTTTGCGAAGGAGGTTGGACTAGGTGGAATGAGTGGGTGTGTTGTTTCGAGGAAGTGTTCATTCGGCACCGGGCAAGGCGATGAGCAGAAGAAGTAGCTGGCGGCGGAGTGCAGTCCAGAGCTCGTATTGGTCTAGCTGGCTGAGAGCAGGACAGGACAGCCTCCTGTTGCGTCTGTCTCATTGAAGCGGAACCGTCCAAGAGGTCCTCTGGAGAGTGGATATTGGAGGCGACAGGGGCGAGGCCCAGGACAGAATTAATGTGGTTCTGTGTGGGGGTTAGCGTGGCCATATGATGCGAAGACGACAATACCGGGGCAATGCGAGGCGACGGGGCGTGCGAGAACCCAGATGCTGTGGAATTGAATTGAAGCGAAAATGGTCAGAAAAGGAGGCGGAAAAGTAAAAGGAACATCGGATCGACGGAGGAGGGGAAATGGAGGAAGGGGAGGAAAGGGAGGAAAATACGGGTTTGTTTTCGGAATTGACCATCGGAAGAAAACTTCAGGAGCAATGAACAACAAGATGCAGGAGCGAAGGGTCACGAAAGATGATAGTGGCAGTTGCAGATGACGCACGAAATAAGTGTTGCGTTTTTGTTTTGGCAGAATTGGGAAGGAACCAACATTGGTCATGTTCATGTTACCAACGCTAGCCCAGGAGGGGAAATAAATTCGACTTGTTCTGTTCGCTCTTTCCTCCTTGTTGGACCTGTTGTTTCTGGCTCTTTCCTTGGACACAATAAGCCATGAGAATGGGAAAGACCAGCCCTGGAAGGGAACGGATCAGAGCAAGGCAAGTACGAAATACTTTACGGCTTGGGGAACGATCACAAAAAAACGCGAAAGAAATGAAGGGGGAAAAAAGAAGAAGAAAAGAAACAAAAATAGGAAAGGAAAAAGAAGGAAAGGCCTGCAGGATCGTGTGTTTGCCTGCCCGACGCCGCCGAGACGCGTGTGCCAAGCCCATCAGGGCATGGCCATGTGACGAAATTGGCAGGAACGAGGCCGCCAACAGAAAGAAGAGGGCTCCGAAAAAGTAGAAAGGAAAGTGCTACGTTTATCAAAATGGGAAAGAACCACTTATGTCGTGAAACAAACGGGCACAGTTGGGTCTGTTTTTCTACGCAATGTGCAGTTCGCAGTTCTCTTCTAGGAGCATAAATGTTGCCGTCCGTTGTCTTTGTTCTTTTCTCTTGCACACAACCCGGTGGTCGGTTGAGGAAAACGCGACCAGGGTTATGCGCAAATGTGTACGACGTATGCGGCAGACGCGGCCACAGTTGACGGATAAGGAGAAGAAGGCAGAAACAAGATGATCATCCGAAGGCTGCCATTCTCATTACTCGCAGACCCATGAACAACGTTGGGGACAGGGACTGGATGCCGGCATTTGAACCAGGGTCAAGATAGACAGGACGCTGGTGGCTTCTAGAGTACTTGTATGTTGTACTCTGTTGTATCACTAGAAGAATTGCCTTCCCTTTTCTCCCATCCCATAATCGTGCTATTCTTATCGACGCTTCTGGTTTGTCGTATCAAGTCGTCAACAATGCAAGCTTCAGTTTCATTCTACAAGCCTTGTCATGTATATATACTTGAAATTCGCTTCAGTATGGGGCGTGTAAGCACAACGTGGCACTTTCGTTCCGCAAGGCCCAACCTTGTCCGATCAGGAAGAAGCATTTTTGACATAAAAGCATGGACCGGGCGTCATTTTGTTAGTCTGTCACGGCCCCCTGTACACCGCTTCTTACAGGAGACACAGTGATACATCGGAGTAGGAAAAAGAAAGCATACTTAAAGAAGCAGAAAAAAACACAAATATGAGGTCTGCATTCGGGCACTCGTGCAAATACTTGTCTGGAAAAAGAAAAGATAATCATAGAAGCAGTGAGCGAGTAAGATACGTTGTACGATGTATTATTGAACCGGTCAAAGCCACATCGAGTTTGATATTAACATGGCCTTGTTTTTATTTTCTACTTTATTTATTACTATTTCCTTCGTCTTAACGTACACCACCGCTACGTATCGGACTAAGCTTCTTCATGAGAACGTTTGAAGAGCAGACCGGAGAAGATTCAGACACATCGTTAAGTGGCCTGGGCCGCTTTCTTTTGTCGGATACGTCCTAATGTGCTCCGCACAATGGCGAGGCGTTCCGCTTACTCTGGTAATGAGAGGCCCGGTGACCACTTTTGGTTATTTACTTGCCCACATACGCTTTCCGACTGTGGAGTCAAATTGTGTTTGGAAACAGTTATGAATATCATGGACTCGCGGAACTCGCCCTGTACCTTTTCCGTCCACTTTCACCCCTTTTCTTACCTTTGTTTTCTTGTGCCTCTCAACAGCGAGTCCGATCGCCAAAATGTCCCATTAAGCCCCATGAAGTAAACGCCCCTCGGAAACAGACCCAAGAGGGCTCCGCAAACGGAAAATGAGAGACCATCAGATGGGTACTTGTTTGTGCTTGCTACTCTAACCCGGTGTATCTCCGGAGACAGATGGACTGCTCTGTTTACACACACACACACACACACACATATATATATATATATATATATATATAATACAAAGAAAAAAAAAATCCAGCCATGACGAACCTTTGTTCGCTGTCTTCGAAGCTTGCGAGGGTGGAATGTATAGAGTGCAGTAGGGCAAAAGGCTAAAGTAGCAAAACTACCCACTGCAGTAACTTTTTTTAAGACGAGTCGGAGTTTGCCGTGAAGGACAACGAAAACAGAAGAAGACAACAGTCGTACAACTTACTCTGGAACAATCGTGTCAGTGGTGGAAAAAAGAAAATGCAAGAAAACATGTCACAAACAAGGAGGCAAAGCCCCAGTCTGCGTCGGTACTTTGATCTAAGCCCTTTTTTTTATGTCTTATTTTTTTTTTTAAAAAAAAATCGTTTCTTATTTTCAGGCATCCCAGTCCCAAGGTCATGGTCCTGGATTTGCCACACACCGTCCCCCTTTCTTGCTTGGGAGGTTTCCCTAAATATTTTCTCTGGTTCTTTTCTGGGTGCGATGGCCGTGCCCAGCTTTCCTGTAAAATTGCAGTGGGCTTAAATCAGAAAACGAAACTTCAGACCAGACGTTGTATCACCGTTACAATGCCTGACGTGCCTCTCATCTTGTCCAGAAAGGGTGTAGTGAGCACAGACACCAGACTTTTCTTTTGAGCTATGCGGGGGTCAGCTTCTCTGCTTTCTAAACTGACAGGGGCATCGGGGAAAGTTGGGATTGGCGGAGGTAATGTGGCAGACCGCCAGGGCATTACTTTGCAAGATTTCCTTTTAAATATCAGCTCGCTCATAGGTTCAGTAACTTAGGGTCCACGACAGATAGTGTACGTTTGCTTTTATGGAGAAGCAGAATTTATGTGGATTGTCGAGCGCGTGACAGTATCTGTACAGCCAGTAGACATGCTTGCACGGGGCATTTCGAGACGAACAAAAAAAAAAAAAAAAAAAAAAAAAATACAACGAACGGGTAAAATAGGGAAAGGAAAAAGCGATGTTCTACAACATTGCGAATGTCTTCGTCCTCTCCTTCGGTCAATGCAACAGAAGATACCAAGTATTCAAAGCTCGAACCACAAGAGGCGGAAACACAGGCTGCCTTTGATTATTGTTCCCTGTCTCCCTGTCTCATCCCTGTCATCTCCAAGCTCTCCAATGGGCCTAACCCCCACACTATTTTGGCACTGTTTGCCTCCCAGCCGGGAGCTTTTCGTGTTTTTTTTTTGTTCCAAATGTGACAGGGATCCGATAGGATGGGGAAGATGACCACTGTCTCGTGTGCCTGAGCCTCCACTGGCCTCGAAGCGAGCCCATCTGCACCCGAAACCCCTCTTTCGACGAATTTGACTCTCAACGATATGATTTCCCCTTTTGACGTTTGCACTTTTTTTTTTAGATAGACTTCCCCTTCTTGTCATATGGTAGGCAGATGTCGGCTACAGTTACGCGAACGGGCCGAGATTGGAAATAGTGAACAGAAAAAACCACAGCAAGATGTAAATGGTGGAGAGTGACAGCGTTGTTCTGCTCCAGCTTTTTTTGCTTTGCACACATCTCACTCCACATGTATCCCCATCCACTTTATGTTTCACGCGTGATTCCTTGCAGTATCCATCCATTGTCTGACTGTTTGATTTTGACTCTTTTTTTGTCGACACTCTTCGTGTGTGCCCAACTGTTACGACGCAAGTCGCGGCTATCCGATATTGGGTTACAACGGCCATCGAACACGACTCTGGCCGCCAACGACCAAGAGTCATGGAGAGGACAAAGAAGACAAGCAGACCAGGACTCCATTCACGCCTGGACCAGTCAACGATGTACATATGTCGATGCATCGATGTATGGGGAATGTTGTAATATTAGGCTCGCTCCTGCACGTCTCCGATCGACTTCGTATTAGGCCGAGTTTTGTTGTCTGACTTCCTTTGACATTTCCTGGCGGCTGTTTTTACTTCGTTCGTGGTGATACTACCCCCGACTTTTCTGACTTTCCTGTATATCCTCGTTATGCTTCCTCCGGCTAAAGCTGGCCAGCTGCAGCTGAATTCGACAAACCTTTCTCCAAGCCACCATGATGCCCGAGATCGACGCTGTCGACTTCCGTTTCCATCCGTCATCATGAATTCGGCCCTCCTTTCTTGTGATCCTGCATCCTGCAAGCTTTGAAGGACTCGCTCTCAAAATAGGTATTGACTGCGGCTGCAATCTATCAAACGTGAAGGAGACGCTCTCGACATTAGTCTCTTGGTATTGTCGGAAGCGTGTCTGACCAAGGCAGGACGCAACAACGTTGTGCATTAGACGCGTTATCATATGTCACGACAAGCGTCTCGCACAACCCCTCTTTCTTTACCGGGTGCTGCCCCAGATTTTCGTTTCCCCACGTCCGGGAAATGAAGAAGGTTGACTGATGTCCTTTTTCCCTTTCCATTTCCCGCCCCTCCACCATTGCATTTTTTACATTAACCACCCACGTATGTAGTAGATTTGTTACTTCCGCTCGAAAGACGCCGTTCAAGAGAGCTGATGGATTTGATGGATTATGGAAGATGGGCGAGGAAGGAGGATGCGTCAGACTAACTAAGAGCAATCAATGGGTTCAAAGTTTGCGAATCTCGTGATGCTTATAACGTCCTTTTATTACTACTGCGCCGCAGGTCCGCTTCAAATGGGGACACGAGAACGCTTTGAAAAAAAAAGGTCACGGATTCCAGACTTCGCCAGATGGAAATAGTAACGGGTTTGCGCAGTCCAGGTCCATCCTAAAAAGTGTTCTCATCCAGGCCTCCTGACAAGGACCATACTCAATATACCCACATCCGGTGACACGATCGGATATCGACCGACCCAAGAAAACACCCTGTCTCTGTATGCTTCCCGGCTGGCCTGGTCTCGGAGAAACCGCACACAAAGACAATAAACTGTTAACAGCTTCTCCCGATTATACCGGCGAGAGTGGTGCCATGGCCACCTGTTCCTTATACCTGTCCCAGTTGCGTCCAGCGTGGTGCACTTCGAAAGGCACCATGTATCCGTAATCGCGCAGCCGCCTCTTCGCTACCTCCCATCCCTCATATTTTGCCTACTTCGTCCCTTCCATTCCCTCTTGTGGACACCACTTGGGTTGGCATCCCCCTCATGCACGCAAGTGCACGCTTGTCCTGCACCCCGCAATCTGGACCTGCCCTCCTGACGCTACGACTTACGACGTACAAGGTACGAACTGCTGACGAGGGGTTCGCTATGGGCTTGGCTTCTGTCGTCGACAGGAGGGTCGTCGGGCCCCGAGGAGGTCTGCCCGAATATTGCCTAGGGGCGTGGATGTATCGCAATGCGCTGGCGTACTGATGATGGTTGCTTGGGTGGATGTGAGGTGCGAGGGAAGTAAGAGGAGCGAGAGGAGCGAGAGGAGCGAGAGGATCATGAGGAGCTTCAAGTTGAGCCTTGTGGTTCGGACGTTGAGTGAGACTGCATACGCAAAAGTCAGTTCTCTCATAACGACGAGGACAACGCCCGGTTCTACCAAAACTTCATCCGATGCACTCCCACAACTAGCCAGACTGCACACAACACGTGTTGGTTGCAGCAAGACATCACCAGACGTCCGTCTCCACGCCTTTAGGGAAATGAAGGCGAACTCTGCAATGCATGGGAACCAAGAATTTCCCCAAAAATGCTGTAGAACGAGAACGAACCGGCCAGCCGTGAACACGCCGGTATATGTCGTTGTTCCTTCTTGGGCATATCACAAATCTCGTGGCTGCCACACAAGAACGGATGGGCCCGAGACGCGGCTTGGGCACGAAATATTGATATACTTTGTATTGAATGTACATTCGTCGCAGCGTGGTCGTGTCAAACAGGTTGCAATGTGTCCATGTCATGGAGTACCTGCCTTAGACTCGATGGTATTGGTCGAGTTGGCTTGAGTGGCAAAGTGGCAAAGAGACGGCGCCAGGAGGGATAGCTGGAGGACATGGCGAGTCTCCGAGAAGCATGCGAGTGCTGGCTCCTCGCGTCAAAGTCGAGAGACAGAGAGGGCTGCAGAGCATGGATGGCGCTCGACCATATCAGCGATTGAGCCCCCGCCATGCACAACATCGACATGATCTTCGCGGGCGGCGTACATGTACAGTCGCATCACCTGCCTCTGGTCCTGCATCTGTCGATCGGTAGGTGTGCCGTGTAAGTAAAAGCATAACACAGATTATGAGCGAGCATGTATCCGACCTATGGTGGCGATCGTGGCTGGGATGACACTGAGATCGGAAGTCGATGGTGGTCACGCGACAGAGACACTGTGTCGGCAGACATTGTGTCGTTCGGAGATTTTGGCCACTTTAGACACTGGACGCTGGCCCGAGGTTTGGCTCAACGCACAGCCTGACCCGAAGGACCAGCGTGATAGAAGGGTGTGGGATTAGCAAAGCGGGCGGAGAGAGATGCCGCTGGCTGGTGCGGTTGCCGGATCCAGACGAAACAGCTTGGGGTGTAGGTCGGATGGTGGTCAACACTAACGTCGATACACGGAAAGTGGCCAGTGGTGGACTTGTCGATTGTCAAGCTGACATCCCGAGGGATGAAAGAGGGCTGCCCATGGGAAGCGGTCGACGCTGATGAAGCTGTTTATGATAGCAGAAGTAAACATCTCGCTCATTCCACGATGATCGACTTCACCTCCGTTTTGAACGGCGTCAACCAGCCCTCATGTCGCCGTCAAGCCCCCCCCCCCCCAACTAGAATGCCAAAGAAAGCCATTGTCAAGGCTGGATCCTTCTTTCCCGAAACTTCCTGAGTTTCCCCCACGGATGTTTGCCACAAACCACGACACCAGAAGCTTGAGAAGGATGTGCCCTGAGCAAAGTACGTTGCCGACGCCACCAAGCCGCTCACTGAAGCGGTATGTGTCGCCCGCCCTTCGACCTGGTTGGAATGTGCGTCTAGCCTCTTCGGGTGGATTGGGGGAGGCTCACAGCTGTGTTAGAGATTCCCTGGCCTAGTTGCTCGGGGTGTGAAGCGAGTACGTAAGAGTCGACTGTGATGACTTACATATGAAAAACGTGGGTAGCTTGGGTCTGGTCACGCCGGTGAGGTCTTCGGAAGAATGCAGCCACTCAGGATGCGCGCGCACCTGCATACGGCGTCTTCGTCGGCGTGAAGTGACGATAATTTGCCTCTCGTGGGGGTGGACGACGAGAGAAAGGTTGGCAAATCAGAAAGGTGGCGAGAGAAGCAGAGACGGTTAAGGTGAGAATGGGGGTCGTTGGAGAGAGTCATGCCCGCTCTTTCCTAAAACGGAAGACAGTCGAGAGTGTCCAAACAGGGGCAACGAAGACAAAAATGAAAAAGCGGAAAGGGCAAGAGCATTTGGACAGACGGCAGCAACGACTGGGTAGAAAAGATTGTAAAGTACAGAAAGAGCGACCGACCCAAAATATGACATGACAAAATACCCCTGAACATCAACCAAACTGCGACTTTTCTTCCTCTCCAATCACCCTAAATCACCGACCTCTCCTAAACTGTTGTCCCTTTCTGGGATAGTTGTTGTTTGGCATTTCTTTCGGCACTTTATTGTCTTGATTTTCGTCTCCCCTGTACGATCAGGTACGGTGACGCGTGCCGGCATCGCAGGGCAGTCTGATTCTCATTACGTGGTCGAAACCACGCAACGGAAGACGACCTCTCCTCTTTTTTCTGCGCTGGGAGCATCTCCTGCGTTTCCGGTAATTACAAACGACTCTCGCGACAAGCGGCAAAGGCAATAATCCATGTAGTCCGTTGTCGGCCAGGACATCCCGATGTTGCATCACTTGTTCTGCCCTGCAGAAACTATTCGCAAATGTGTCGGCTTCATATTCGATAACCAATACACTTTGGATCGGAAGTTTAGTGGGAAAGTTAGATTGCATTTACTGACTCGCAGGTATTCGAGACCCTGTGATTTTCAACATCTCTCACAAGACGGGCCTCAAAGGTGATCTTCATTAGAAGTATGTGATACCCTATCCCCTCACGAAAAACACAAAAATGATTCAAGCTGCATTACTTCTATACCGTTATGCTGTAGCTTTTGCCCAGCCGCTTCAGCAGGTGCTGCTCTGCTGTCAGCACATCGCCGCCATCTAGCGGCGCACTGCCGTCCAACGGAGCCAGTTTTGTGTCGAGGTTGCCGTCGACGAAAAAGGGAATCGAGTAGCGGTCTGTCGAGCCCCGGTTGATCACCCGGTGCACATTGCTCTTGTAGACGTTCTTGGTCCAGAGGCTCAGCATGTCGCCCACGTTGACCACGTACGCATCCGCGTTGGGCGCCACCGCCACCCAGTCACCCGTCGCTGCGTCGAGTACCTCGAGGCCGCCTGATCCGTCCTGGTAGAGCAGCGTCACGGCGCCAAAGTCGGTGTGTGCGCCAGCACCCAGCTGCCGGGCGTCCTCGCTGCGCTGTGGCGGGTAGTGCAGCAGGCGCAGGTTGCACACCGGGTCATTGGCCACGAACTCGGCGAATACGTCGTCGCCGTAGGGCAGGCCGCGGGCCAGAACGGCGAGTACGGTGCGCGCCAGCCGCAGGACGGCCGTGTAGTATGCCTCGGCCGGCTCGCGCAACGTGGCCTCGTCAAAATTATCGGCGTCGGCGGGAAAGACATTGGCGCCCATGAGGAGCGGGTGCTTGTGGGCGCGGGGATCGCCATACGGAATGTCTTGGCCAATAAAGAAACCCTCTTTCAGGTCGGGCAGGGCGCCTTCCTGCAGCACTTGAGCGCCGATGAGTTCGTAGCCGCGGTTGAGCAGCGCCGACCCGATTGGCGGCCGCAGTGTCTTTTTTGTCTCCAGCGGGAGGGCAAACAACTTGGCCGAAGCGGCGAGAAGTCTCTGCTGCAGGTCGCGGGGCACATTATGGCCGACGAGGGAGAAGAAGCCGGTGGCCATGCAGGCGGTGCGTACGTCGGCGACGACCTGGGCGGAGGCCTCGGACGTGGGATCCGCCAGGAACGGCGCAATATCGATGGTAGGGATATGGAAAGGCATTTTGTTTCGAGCTAACGATTGCGAAAGTTGTCCCCTTTTCCTTTGTATATAAAGTTGATTGATCTTCGTTGTCTTTTGTACCTAGTCCCGGAGGCGCTCGTGGTGGCCACCGCCGACGACACCTAACGTTTTGGGAAGATAAGACTGCTTGTGATGCCGAACCTGCCCGTGCTAGTAGAGGCCATGCGACCATTTCAAGATGTCGTCGGGTGGTTGGCGTCCCGTTCACGTTCGTGCACAACGCTCGATGTTGAAGATAAAACGACGTACAAGTACCCTTATCCGTGTAAGACGGCCCCTTGCGGAGAGGCCACTACTGCAGCCAGCCAATAGCCGTGATGGCTTGGCGCTTATCAGTTGGCGGAGGCTGCCGATATTTCGCTGATTTCTCGGCTTTACATGTTGTGTTCCCTTGAGACACTTGAATATTACACAGGTCGGATGCACCACCAGTGAAACTATTTGACGATACTCATACAATTCTGCTATACAACGGCACGTTTACCGTACAACGATGATTCGCCAGCACTCTGGCTGGACTGACAAATTGACTGAGTTGTGAGACACCCAACACCGAACGGCCTGCTACCGTTCCCTACCACCGTCGACTAGGCCTGTCGCTCTCACCCTGACGCTCCTTCTCTAGCATGGCGTCAAAGTCCTTCTGCGCCTGATTGCGCGCATACGACTTCTCCTCTTCGTCTTCGTTGAACGTGTAGTCGCCCGTCGTCGGCCGGTTGCTGTTGTCTTGTTTGCTCGGAGGCTGTGGCGGCGATTTGCCCTTGCGCAACGCCTCCCAACCGTACTGTCCCGGCGGCGACTGCGAAATGGCCGTGGGCTTCTCACCCGCATGTCCCGGTGAGCGCAGGCGGTCCCAGGCGGTGCCTTCGCCCGTCCCCGACGTCGGCTGCTGCTTCCAGCTGCTCCTGCGGCGCTGCTCGGCCGGTGACACGGGCGAAGCGTCGTCGTAAAAGTCGTCGTCGGGACCGGCGCTATAGTCGTCGTAGCTTTGTGTCTGCGGTTGTTGCTGTTGCTGCTGCTGTGGCGGACTCTGGTATTGCTGGTATTGCTGGTATTGCTGGTACTGCTGCTGCTGCTGGTCTGGCAGCACGCCGCGCTGCTGCGCTTCCTGATCCCGCCCGCGCGTCTCAAGAGCCTGGCGCGCCCCCGCCGTAGCGCTTGCGGCGCGCTCTGCGGTCTTGAGGATGGAATCCGGACCTCGTTTCGCAGCGAGCGCGGACTTGAGGCTCGTCCGCAAATTCGCCAACCGCGGGTCCCTGTCAAAGACGTACGAGTTGGCCACCGTGCCGTACGCAAAGAAGGCCGTGCGCAGCATAAAGTGCGACGCCGCAGCATACATACTGAAGCGGAACACGTGCCAGGCCGTCCGCGCCATCGGGCCCTCGATGAGGCGCGACGTCTTGGTCGGGAACACATTGGGGTCGAACCCTTCTTTCGGCTTGTAAAAGGGGAAGCCAAACGTCGGCCGCGTGCGGCGTTCTAGGAATATGGAGGTGCCCAGCATCACGGGGAACTCGTAGGACATTGTCGTTGTCAGCCCGGCCGTCATGTTGGCGAGGATCTGCACCTCCTCCTGGCTGAGCATGCGCTGGGCACGCGAGCGCATGCCGATCACGGACATGGCAATCGTGGCCCGGTACCAGCTGTCGTCGTAGCCGACCAGCCTGCTATAAAACGGAAGCTTAGGCAGCTCGTCCCAGCGGATGGGGAGGTACTGCGAGAGCGCGGCGGCCTCCTTGACGGATTTGACGTGGATGCTGCCGAGGGCGTTGGGGTCGGCATTGAGGTCGACGGGGCCCTCTCCGCTGCGGTTGTTGGCCATTGTGGGTGGGAGTGACCGTAGCTGGAGACTAGCCAGCCGTTGCCAATTGAGTTGGAAGAGGTGCTGGTGGTGGGTGTGAGAGGAGTTGGCGTCGAATGCGCACGCAGGTGTTGAAGCTGAGAAACAGGTGGCGATCACTAAAGAGCTCTAAAAAGCTGGCATTAGCTAGCGGGGTGATGAGATCATTCCCGTCCAGCTACACTCCCTCAGCTCCGGCGAAAGCATTTCGCATCACGTGCGAGCGCGCCACAAGCACCAGCCACGGTCACACAACGGCTGTCAACGTCTGTGTCAGGAAGGACCCACCGCGACATCGACGCGTTGTGGGGTACGGACACACAGCTCCCTGGCAACACCGACGCGTCGAATCGCGTTCCACTGTCGTTCTCTGTATTTGTACGGCAAAATGCACACGGCCACACAATCCACACAGTCGCAGCCCACACAATCACACCGTGGGCGAATAGCAGAGGCCATGCTGCATCCACCACAACACGCACTACCGCATGCCGACCTCACACGGCCCACCAATCCAGCCTCCCGTCCGACCAATGCTGCCTGGCGAGTCCGCTGCTTTGTCCAGCGAGCTTTGTTGCCATACATGAACAGACCTTATGTGAGTGGATTGGTTTGAGAATCGACTGGACGACCACACGCATGGGGACTAAACTAACCGACAGAAACACTACGGCAACCGGCCATGGAATCGAGTCTCGCACGCTCCACGGCCGAATCCTCCTCCATATCCTCCGCCGTTGCCACTACCACCTCCGCCGCCCATTGAGGTGTCCGAGACGACCAAGAACAAGCTGAAGAAGTTCCAGTTTCGTGAGAAGAAAAAGAAGACGGCGAAAGCGAAGACGGCTGCAGAGAAGTCTGTCGACGTCGACAAGCCCGTCATCAACGCAGCCAACACGAAAGGAGACCCCGTGCAGGCGATAGAGGTTGACGAGATCCAAGCTGCCGCGATGGCGCCAGATACGGCCTCGAAGAAGGCCAGCCAGAAGGCAGGCCGGCGAGATAGCCAGCGAGACAGCCGGAAGGGGAGCCAGCCGCGACAAGCAAGCCAGACAAAGCCCAGTTCGATACGACCAGGAGACGCGGCATCGGTAGCAACATCCACACCGCCAGACTTGGACAAGGAAAACGCCATTGCAAAAGATGGCAAGGATGGTACGACCAACGGGGCCACGGCCTCAGCCACCGGTGACCTCCCCAGCACACAGCCGAGCAAAATCACGCCCACGGTTGCTGCCACGCCCGAGTTCTTGAGCATCCACGTCCGCACACCCCGGGCCCGCTTTGCTTGGCAGGAGCTCGTTGGCACGCCCGACACCCCCAAGATCCGCGAGTCTCTCGGTATCTCGCCCGACGCCAAGCTGTCCTGGGTGACCGGCCAGAACCATGATCCCTCTCCTGTCGCTGCCGCCGTCGCTGCCGCCAAACAGAAGCAGGGCACCAAGCGTCCGCGCAGCTGCAGCCCGCCCTCGTCGCCCACCAACTCGCGCTCCAAAAGGGTTGCCGAGAATGTGCAAAAGTTCAAGGAGGTGATGGCTTCGGCCACGACGGCCAACCTGGCACTCGAGGCCCGCTTCCCGCAGAGACGCAACGGGCTGGCACGGCACCGGACCGAGGTCGGGCGATTGACTGTGCGTAGCGAGACCCCGGGCGCTGACTCGTCAAGAATTGGGCTGGAACGGCCGGCCAACCAGCCTGCAGCAAACGGACCATCACCACGAACTGCGGCCGGCTTGCGACGCTCCATGAGCTGTAACACGTTGACGACACCAACAACAAAGCGGCGAAAGACAGACGGCAACGACCTGGGTGCTGCGCCAAGCCCACGCGGGACGATTCCACAACCACGGCAACCATCCGTACCACAAGAATCACGCCCACCGAGCCGGCAACAAGTATCAGCACCACCGCCTCCATCACGGCAAGAAGAGGCACTGGCAGAAGACGAGCTGGCAGACCAGGTCGATACGGTCGATATGGTCGACGCAGAGCCACCTGTCAGGCCTGCCTCACCCGTGTCTCTTCACCGGCTTTCCCTTACTGTCAACGACGACGCTTCTCGGGAGAAAGATCCCAGTATTCCAGATACAGAGTCCAACGGCAAGCCTGCCACAACTGAACCAACAGAAACAACGGACGCAAGAGAAATGACAAAATGGACAGAAACCAAGACCAAAGACAACGTGTCCGACTACGGCAACGATGTCTTTGACGACTTTGACGACCTTGATGACAACCTCTTTGACGACGACATGCTGGCCGAGATCGATGCTAGTCTGGCGCCCCCCAAGCGATCCGATACGGAAACGAAGGTAGTTGCCGCAAGAATGGCCGATACCGGTGCTGAGGACGAGTTTGGCGACCTGGGCGACGGCCTCGATGACGACGTATTTACCGCCGTGGCCGCTGCAGAGAACGCTACGACCAAGAAGAACCAACAGCAACAACCCATTGACCTCACAAGCTCAATACCCCGGGCCGACGACACCGTCGACACCAATGCCGCCTACACCAAGCCGGCGCCTGCCGCTGCGCCTTCAGCCCAACCAGGAGTGGCTGACATGGAGGACATGTTTGGCGGCGACGACTTTGGGGAAGACTTTGATTTCGAGGCCGCTGAACTTGCTGCCACCCAAGCAGCCAGCCGCGCCGGCCCAGCGTCCACAGCCGTTACGCCCTGGGCCAACACACAAAGCGTATGATGCCACCCTCATAGAATGGCCCGATAGAGTATATGGATATGATGGAATGACTGCTTTGGTTCTTTCTTACGTCCTGTGTACTAAGACCTGTCTCTCTCTCTCTCTCTGTAGTCCAGCCACAAGCGCAAGGCCATTCAGCGATATCTTGTAACCAACGTGCTCATTTCGTCGTACCATGACGAGCGAGAGAGGCTATGCCAAGAAAAGGTACCTGGCCTTGCTGAAACACCTGAAAACCCTACTTGCGTCTTCCGACCCGCGCTGACACTTTCAGATACTCGTTGTGCAGGCAGACGGTGACCGGTCAGGCTCGATGCGCGCCGTGCATCTGCGCGGCGACTGGTTTGACACACCGGCCGCCGTCAAGGCCTACGTCCATGTCCTCGGCGAGTTTGACGCGACCGGCATGTGCGTTGTCGACAACGACCACGGTATGCTCATCCTGCACCCGGACCAGCTTGTTTCTGCCACCAACGTTGCCGAGTCCTTTGACTGCACGCGTCGTGCCGTCCTCAAGGACCGCGTCAAGTCGGCCAGCGACGCCAGCCCGCCCCTCGTCTACGGCACGCTGCTGCACGAGATCTTCCAGGAGGCACTCATGAGCAACCAGTGGACGGGCCCCTTTTTGCGCACTGCCATCGACTCCGCCATCCAAAAGCACCTCGAGGATCTCTACATTGTCAAGCTTGACGTGCCCACGGCCCGCGAGTATCTCTTAACCCGCACCCGCGAGCTGCAGTGCTGGGCCGAGCTCTTTGTGGCACCGAAGCCAAAGGTACGTCGTGCCTGTGCCTGTGTGAATGTGAGGAAATACGGCGCGGAATTTGATTACGAGACCAATCTAACTCGTGACAGCCCGGTGCAAATGCTGCAGGCCGTAATGGCGAAAAAGTTAACATGTGTGTGAGCAAGCTGCTAGATGTCGAGGAGCACGTCTGGTCGCCCATGTACGGCCTCAAGGGCAACATCGATGCCACCGTCCAAGTCACCATGAACGCCGGCAGTGACAGCAAGACCCTCACGGTGCCCTTTGAGCTCAAGACGGGCCGCAACGCCACGGCGGCGCACCAGGCACAGACCGTGCTGTACAACCTGTTGCTGTCCGACCGCTATGACATTGAGATTGTGTACGGCATTCTTTACTATACAGAAAACTCGCAGATGATGCGTATCCCGGCCGTCCGCAACGAACTGCGCCACATGATCATGAAGCGCAACGAGCTTGCCTGCCACATCCGCGAGAGCAGCGTCCAGTTGCCGGACATGCTGCGCAATCGCAACGCCTGCGGCCGCTGTTTCGCCCAGACCTCGT
Organism: Sporothrix brasiliensis 5110; assembly: GCF_000820605.1. Lineage (NCBI taxonomy): Eukaryota > Fungi > Ascomycota > Sordariomycetes > Ophiostomatales > Ophiostomataceae > Sporothrix > Sporothrix brasiliensis. Next base: position 1,690,039 of record NW_024467138.1, on the reverse strand, counting down.
GCTTCGTCTACCACAAGCTCGCCGACGAAGGCACCGCCGAGACCAGCGGCATGGGGGACAAGTTCAACGAGATTGTCGGCCACCTCACGCCGAAGCACCGCGACTTCTTCTTGAAGTGGGAAGACCTGCTCACCAAAGAGGAAATGGTCGGCCTCAAGGTCCGCCGCGAGCTGTGGACCATGGTCAGCGCCGAGCGCGAGAAGCTCGGGCGCTGCTTTGCCGACGTCATCATTGAGCAGGGCTCCGCGTACGAGGAGGCCGGCAGCAGCAAGGTCAACCGGTTCCACTACACATTGGTCAAGGAGCACCCGACGCCGGGCTTTTCGTTTATGGACTCGCAGCTGGCCGTCGGTGACCCCATTGTTGTATCGGACGAGGACGGCCACTTTGCGCTCGCCATTGGGTTTGTCATGGCCATTCGCAAGCAGCGCATGGACGTCGCCGTCGACCGCCGCCTACACAACGCCCGCATCCGTGAAGCCGGCTTCAACGAGAAGATGAACCAAGTCTTTGCGGGGATCATGGAGGCGGGCGCCGGGCCAAGGAAGCGAATCGGTATCGAGGAGAACTATGGCGGGCGCTCGCGGCTGGGCAACGACCGCAACGGCAGCAACAATGCGCATGCCGTCCGCTACCGCGTGGACAAGGACGAGTTCAGCCAAGGCATGTCCACCGTGCGCAACAACATTGTGCAGATCATGGCGGGCCACCGCGTCGGCCTGCGCGAGATTCGCCAGCTCGTTGTCGACCTCGTTCCGCCGCGCTTCAAAGCGGCCCCTACACAGTACGTGCTGGACGACGGCGACGGCACCGATGCGCTCAACGTTGACCAGAAGCGCGCCATAGCCAAGGTCATGAGCGCCCAGGACTACGCCCTCGTGCTGGGCATGCCGGGCACGGGCAAGACGACGACGATTGCACACATTATACGCGCCCTCGTCAGCCAGGGCAAGAGCGTGCTGCTGACCTCGTACACGCACACGGCCGTCGACAACATCTTGCTGAAACTGCGCCACGCGCAGACGCCCATCCTGCGCCTCGGCGCCCCGTCCAAGGTGCACCCCGACGTGCGCGACTTTGCCATCCTGGCGGCCGAGCCCAAGGCGAGTCTCGAAGACATCCGCGCGGCGTGGCACGACACGCCGATCGTGGCGACGTCGTGCCTGGGTATTGGGCACGCCCTCTTCAACGAGCGCATGTTCGACTACTGCATTGTCGACGAGGCCAGCCAGATTACGCTGCCCATCTGCCTGGGCCCCATCCGCATGGCGCGCACGTTTGTGCTCGTGGGCGACCACAACCAGCTGCCGCCGCTGGTGCAGAACGAGGAGGCGCGCGTGGGCGGGCTGGACATTTCGCTGTTCAAGCTGCTGTCGGACACGCACCCCGACTCGGTGGTGAATCTGGAGCACCAGTACCGCATGAGCGAAGACATTATGGCGCTGAGCAACACGCTGATCTACCAGGGGCGCCTCAAGTGCGGCACCGAGGCGCTGCGGACGCGCACCCTGCATGTGCCCGACATGGCGCGCCTGCACCAGCACCATCACAACGCCAGCTCCATGGCGCGCCTGACGCCCGGCAGCAGCTTTTGCGCCATGGGCGGCAGCGCGGCCTGCTGGCTGCGCGATCTCGTGCGGCCGGAGACGCGCGTGGCCTTTGTCAATACGGACTCGATCGACGGCAGCCGCGAAGAGGCCAAGGGCAATCGCATTGTCAACCCGTGCGAGGCGCGCCTGGTGACGCAGCTCGTCGAGGCGCTGCTGACGGTCGGGGTCCCTGCGTCGGAGATTGGTGTGATGACGCACTACCGCTCGCAGCTGGCCCTGCTGAAGCACCAGCTGCGCGGCGTCAAGGCCAGGGGCAGCGACATTGAAATGCACACGGCCGACCGGTTCCAGGGCCGCGACAAGGAGGTCATTGTCCTCTCGCTCGTGCGCAGCAACGAGTCCTGCAGCATCGGCGATCTGCTCAAGGACTGGCGCCGCGTCAATGTGGCGTTTACGCGGGCCAAGACCAAGCTGCTGGTCGTCGGCAGCCGCAGCACGCTCCAGGGCACCGGCTGTGTGGAGAGGGACAGGAAAGACAAGAAGGAGCGGATGGACAGAGACTTGCACAATGGCGAGACCGGCGAGGAGATGCTGGCGCGCTTTGTGCGTCTGATGGAAGAGCGCCGCTGGATCTACGACCTGCCTGCCGACGCGCTCGACAACCACCTGTTTGAAGAGCTGCCGGCGACCCAGGCGGCATCGGCCTCTCTGGGCGCGTCCCTTGGAGCCGAGAAGGGCATGATGGGCTATGGCGGCGGCGCGCGCTTCCCCGGCAAGGACGACAACTACAACCAGACGACGCGGTCTGTGCCGCCGCAACCTGTGGCGCGGATACAAGCACAGAAACCGTTCAAAAAGGTCGGTCCGGCGACCGCAAAACCACCAAGTCGGCAGGGCATCGTTCCGTCCGCCGGCAAAGAAAACGCGCGACCAGGGCTTCTGCAGCCCGGCAAGCGGGTCGGCAGGGATAAAGAGGCCCTGCTGAAAGGACGGCCCGTGCTGCAGGGCATTCTGAATGACATGATGGGCGGAAAGCATCCAACATGATTGGGATCGGTGCTCTATTGTGCTGTGGGCTTTTTCTTTTCGTTTTTATTTCTTCTTGGCAAAGTAAACAAATCATGGGCAGAGGCACAAACGGACGGTTCAGCATTGCACAGGATTGGATGGCGTTCATTTGTCGGTTTGAGTATGTTTCTTCAGTCTGGATTAGCCTTATTTTGGAAAACAAAGCCATATATTGACACAACAGCTGTAAAGATGCATGCTTCGTCAGTGTCGGATGAGTAGAGTGCCTAAAGCCGTCGTAAAGAGACTCCACTGATCGCGCCGAAAGGCATTACGACGTCGTATACAAGACTGGCCCAGTTCTTGAGTCGTTTGTGAACGTCACAGTGTCGTGTATCATTTTGAGCTCATCATTAACTATATACAATTTTGCAGCGTATTCCCATAGGATTGAAGTGCCAATTTCGTTGAATCGTAAGCGTAAACATTTTGGGTCAAAAACAGCCAAGAAATCAAACATGTGTTTGCGGGTTGAGCATCTTTTCTCATCATTCATGCGGTCTGTGATGCTGCTGTCTGCGCCGTAGTCTCTGCCGTAGCCACCACTGCAGCCGCTGTGGTTGTTGCGATCACGGCGGCGGCGGCGGCGGCCTCGGCTCTCTGCTGCCGTATAGCGGTACTGCTGATCTTGGAGTCAAAGTTCTCGGCGGCAGCGGTTGCTTCCCTTCCGGACGCCGACTCGTCGGCCGCAGCGGCCATCTCGGCCACGGCCTCGTCCGCACTCAGCACGTCCACCACAAACGTCTCCAGCGGTAGCCAGCCCCGCGCTGCGCGCTTCTCGTTGACGGCCCGGCCGCCCGACCGCGTCTCGCCCGACACCACGAGGCTCGTAATGTCCTGCCGTTCCACCGTCGGCCCAAACGCGTCGTGGATGCGCACACACTGCACGACAATGGACTCGTTGCGGAAGGTGGCCGTGAAGGTGCCGTCCTTTTCGTCGATCTCGGGCCCAATCTTCTCCTCCCAGCCGTCGCGTGACAGGTTCAAGACGGTCGCCAAGAAGTTGATGACGTTGCGCGCGCGCTCGTCCCACGGCTGCACGTACTCGGCGAACTTTTTGTTCTTGAGCAGCTCGTCGCCCGTGACGCCGATGATGTACTCGCACGGTCCGCTCGACATGGGCAGCGGAACGTCCAGCAGCAGCGCGCCGGCCGTCAAGAGCAGCTTGTGCCCCGGGTGCAGGTAGTCAAACGTCCCGCCGAGGCACACCGTCTTGTGCAGGGGCGTGGGGATGTGGATAATGTGCGACGGTGTGATGGTGCCCGACGTGAGGCCGGACGACGTCCCCGTCCTCGCCGTGGTGGCGCCAACACGCAGCGTCAGGCCGCCGTCCACCGGAACAACCTGGTCGTCGGTCGTCTTGTGCACCAGCTGCGCAAACTTGAGGTACTGGTTGCTCAAGTGCAGGCCGGCCTCGCTTTGCGGGTAGAAAATCTTGTTCCAGGGGTGATACGCCGAGGCGAACGAGGGCAGGTCCACGAGCACCGTGTTGTTCGGCTCAATGATGGGCATGTACTCGGGGAACCGCCGCTCGCGGTCGTGGTCCAGCAGCACCACGCGCGTGTCCACCGAGCCAGGCCCGCCGTCGACGTCGGTTCCAATGCGCAGCTTCTCGCACAGCACGGCCACGATTGTGTACAGGCCGGCCAGAAGCGACTGGGCATCCGGCCAGGCGAACCGCTTGCTGTCTTGCGAGGGCCCGCCCACGAACGGAAAGGCGACGGCGACGATGAGCGTGGTCGCCCGGGCGGCGCTCTTGGTCTTGGCCAGGGCCATCTCGAGCGGCGGCCGATACGCGGCGCCCAGAGCAGCCTGGCTGGCCGGCTCGGGTGGCGACGGCAGTAGCAGCAGCGACGGAAGGTTGCTGTGCGCCATGGCGGCGGTACTTTGTTGCACTGTGTCGAGGCAACGATGAAATGTCAATGACGAGGGTATATGACAAGTGACGATGCACTACTGAAAACAGTCCAAACTCTAGCAAGTCGGAGAGCAATGGAATGAGCGACTGCCAAGGGTCAAATCGTGGCAGAGTGTGCAGTGCACGCGCCACAATAGCCACCGACGGTATGCAGTGGCTGCTCAGCGCTTGTTTGGATGTCCTTTCTTGTCGTTTCTTGGCTGCTTTGCCCTTCTGACATCTCGTCTCGCGTTGCTGCGGGATGAGGCGTGATGCTTCGGGATGTCTGACCTCGCGCTGCTTGCTCGTCGATGATCGACAACGGAGGTCGGACTGAGTGGGTACGCAACGGTGTCTATGACGGGGTTAGCTTGCACTCCGTCTGTTGTTAGTTGGATATAGTCGTTGGATTGGCTGCATTTGGTTGGCTCGATTTGCGTTTTGGAGGCGTCAGCCCACGCAACAACAGGTCACTGCTGGTATGTTGCAGGTGGAAACCAGAAACGCAAGATCTGATCGACTCGCATTTCTCAGACTGGATGTATTTCGTGTGTTCAGAAATGCTCCTCGCCTCTTCCTTTCTATCCCTTGGTTATATGAGTAGAGACTGCCTGAGGCAGAAGTAGTTCGCTTCACACGTGACCATGGGCGCTGGCAAATATAACTGATTTGATTCGCTGGAGCCGATATCACGTGTGGGTCAAGATTGACACGTCCGGCCCGACATTGGTTCCGAAGATTCCCGCGAGCAGGAGCACTTCGTACCTGCCCCCTCAGCACTACAGAGCCTAGAGCCAGGAGCATAGCGGTTTTTTCGAGCACCGCCAAAAGTGACTACCTCGCCTCTTTGGTTTCTCCTCGTCTTCGGCAAAGCAGAGGCATCTGAGCATCCACCATCCCTTCACGGCTCCGTCCCCTTTGCCAACGACGCAACACCACACCGTCCCCGCGCTGCAGTCATTCAATTGACCGCCTTGCATACCATCTCCGCTCATTCGTTGTTGTTTGACACTTTCCGACGCCTCAATCCGGCTCACCGACACCGGAAAAGCGAAAAACCCTCATCACCTCACGTCTACCCCCATCGACTCCGACAGCACGCACGGTCTGACCATTGACGGCAAAACGGCGTCTCCGAGTTCATTCGTTCTGATACGGCTTCGACACACACATACATAGACGATGTCGTTCGCAGCCGGCGCGGCCAAGCGCGCCGTCGCTTCCACAGCTTCTACAACAGCACGGCGGACGTTTGCCAGCACGGCGCGGCGACCGGGCGGCCACGGCTCGCAGTACGACCCGCCGGGCGGGTGGCTGTTTGGCGTCAAGCCGGGCGAGAAGTACAAGAACGAGGGGTGGGAGAAGCCCATGTTCTGGGGCTTCTGCGGTAGCCTGCTGGTGTTTGCATGCATCGTGCCCTTCAAGCCGGACACCTCGTATGTCTCCCGGCCCACGATACGTCCGCGAATGCGAGTGCCACGCTAACCCTTTTGCTAGGATACAAACCTGGGCGCTCGAGGAGGCGCGGCGGCGGTTAGAGGCCGAGGGCATCCTGCAGGATCCGTTCCCGCGGGCCAAGTAAAGCCTGTAAAGAGGAACGGTGAAGAAGGACGTGTCACCGCCCGGGGCGCCTGTGAATCGCGAGGCGGTTACGCTGCGGCTCGCGGCCGTGACCGATAATCAAACAACAAAACAAAGACTTTAGAACCTGCTTTTCGTTTTCCACACCTACCAACCATTTTAGAGGAGGACAATAGGGCCATTGGAACAGGACAGGCAAAGGGCTGGGGGAAAGACGACGAATGAGATTAGATTTGCTCTTACCGGATCTTGCTCTCTTTCTCTTTCTCTCTCTCTACCTCTCTCTTCCCTCGGAGGCATCTTTGCATATATATGCGTTGTTTCTTTCTTTTGTTATTTCCTGCCGGAAAGAGACGTGGCCATCGACAGTGAATGGCTGCCAACGTGTGTATATTTGACGTTTCATGTTGTCTTTTATCATCTCATTTACATTTCGCTTTAACACCATCGCCATCGACGTCAACTGTGCGCGCTGTGCATTGTCAGCCGTGTTTATATCTCCATGCTCTCTCGCCGATGTAGTCACAATTGGGTGAGACACGACCGTGCTTATGCCGTGTCACTCCATGTCTCCGCGGTGGGCTGTTCTGTTGTGTCGATTACACCATTTAAAACAGTCGTCACCCACGGAGACTTGTCTTTACATTCATCATGTACTATACTTTCATTCTCTATCAACGTGGCTGTGAACGCTATAAAATGATCATCCCAACGCATCGCATCGCCACCAACCAGGCTCGCACTACTCGCAAAGATAGCTCCACTCGTGCTCCTCCTCGCCGTACTGGATGCCCTCGATCCAGTTCTTCATGCGCGTGGTCACGGCGCCCGACTCCTCGTGGTCCTTGAGGCCGCAGTCGACCAGCTGGCCGTGCCAGCTGATGGACCGCACGGGGCTCACAATGGCCGCCGTGCCCGCGCCAAAGGCCTCAATCAGGCGGCCCTCGGCCGACGCCGTCGCCAGCTCCTGCATCGTGTACTTGCGCTCCGAGACGGTCCAGCCCTCGGGCTGCAGGCGCTCGCGCGCCAGCGCCAGCACCGAGTCGCGCGTCACGCCCTCCAGGATGGTGCCGTCCAGCGGCGCCGTCACGAGCTCCTTGGCGCCCGTCTCCTTGTTGCGCAGCGCCACGAAAAAGTTCATGGTGCCGACCTCGGTGACGTACTCCTCCTCGCCAAACAGCCACAGGTTCTGCTGGAAGCCGCGGCTCATGGCCTCGCGCTGCGGCACAATGCACGGCGCGTAGTTGGCGCCCAGCTTCTTGTCGCCGACGCCGCCGGGCCACGCGCGCACGGCATAGTCGGTCGCCTCGAGCGAGATGGCCTTGAAGCCCGTCGGGTAGTAGGGCCCGACGGGCGAGGCAATCACGTAGAGCAGGGCGGAGCCGGGCGGGCCGACACCGAGCGTCTTCTGCGTGCCGATCATGGTCGGGCGCAGGTACAGCGAGTAGCCGCGCGCGGCCGGGATGAAGCGCGACTCCAGCTTGGCGTAGCGGGCAATCAGCTCGATCAGCGCCGTCGGCGAGAAGGTGGGCAGGGCGATGCGCGCGGCCGACTTGTTGAAGCGCTCCATGTTCTTGTCCGGCCGGAAGAGGCGGACGCGGCCCTGGCTGTCCTTGTAGGCCTTCATGCCCTCGAAGCACTCAAAGGCGTAGTGGAACACACACGTGGCCGGGTCGAGCGACAGGTTCTGGTACGGCGTGATCTGCGGCGCCAGCCAGCCGTCGTCCTTGTTCCACTCCATCGTGAGCATGTGGTCGGAAAAGGCACGACCGAACACGAGGTCCTCGGGCTTTTCGAGCTGACCAGGCGTCGTGGTCTCGGTGATGGTAAGGCTGGCCGGGTCCACATCTTGCGGCTGCGACGTCGAGGCTGCGGACGGCTTGAAGCCGTACTGTCTCTGCTGAAGGAGAAGTGGAAGTGGCCGGGCGGCGGTGCGGGAGAGTAATGGCCGAGCCGAGGACGACGAGGCGGCAGAGATGGACGCCGAGGCGAAGCCAAGCCGGCGAAGTGCTGGACGCATCATTGTGAATGTAAAGAGAATGGAGGAGAGGAGATGGCAAGAGGGGAGATGGTCTGAAAGAGTCCGGAGCGTCTGAGGTCCTGGGAGCTGGGAGAGAGGGTCGGGAGACGAAACAAATGTGAGAGACGACGTGGGGAAGATAATATACGGAAAAGAAAAAAAAAAAGAAAAAAAGAAAAAAAAAAAAAAACGAAAGTAGAGCAGCCAAGAAACTCGGTCTAAGAATGAGTCGACTGCAATTGATCCGCAACAAGCCGTCTGAGACCGAAGGCACGAGCAAGAGATACCAGATGGAGGGGGAGTCAGAGGCGGCCTGGCGTTCGGAGCAACATATCTCGCCCCGAATGTCTGTGTGCGGCTTTCGCGCTCGCTCTTCTCACGCCTTTCGATTCTTCCCCACCGTTGGAGCGGCCATCGGAGCCTGATCGGAGTCATACAGGGGACCAGTGCCGCCGGTTCAGGGCAGTCAGGGGTCTAGGCGCCTGTCGGACTTATGGTCACGTGTGTCATCACGTGGGACTCAACAGGCGGCACGGCGAGACACGGCAAGGCGCATCAAGCACTGCTCATAGCGAAGAAAGGATGGACTTGGAGCTGATAGCGTTATCCTTGCGGATTTATGAAGGTCTGCTTTATATTCTTCGTTCTCTCGTTCCAGACAACTGTGCACATTCAATGCCAACGCTGTCGACGGCCTAGACACGCACCCAAATTAGGTAGCAGCGTTTCTGCCATGCTCCTTCCCTAATTCGACCCACTAGCACGTTCGCACCTTACGCTTTCGTCCCGTCTCCAGATCCACAGTTTCATCAGCTTCTCCAACCTCAACGTTGCTCTTTGAACTTTTGCATTTTCGACGCGTAACCTCACGCCTCGAGCTCCCCCGACACATACTCCGCCGTGCCGTCGCAAGCCTTCGTACATTCATTCTCCCAGTGGCCCTCCGTCGTCCTCGAACAACAATTGCCTCTCCCGTCGCGCTCCACACAGCCCAGCCTAACCCCTGTCCTGCATATCATCCGAGCTTCGATCGACATTTCGACATTTCGACGTTCGTCTTCGATTGCCGTCGTCGGACCACAACGACGGCCGCACTCTCGCTCGCAAGCTGCCCTGATTGATCCAGATCATCGCACACGATACGCTCTCGACACTTCCAGCTCCTCCTCCATCGGCCCCCGTCATGACGGGCCCGCACGTCGACCGCGCCGTATCATAACATCTCTGCTCTGACCGCATCCGCTTCTTTAGTAGACGACTCACATAGACACACGAACACGCAAAACACACTCGCAGCCGCAATGTTCACCTCGGCCTTCAAGTCGATCTCGTCGACAATCAACAGCGGCTATACCGTCGCTGCCACGCCCACTTCGGCCGCCGGCCCGTGGAAGATCTACGATGCCAAGAAAAAGTCAACTGGCAAGGCCTACTCGGTCTTTGTCTTTGACCGCAAGTCTCTCGACGCACACGCCAGCTCGCTTGGCCGCTCGGGGGCCGCCGCTTTCAAGAAGGCGGCCGACGAGGTGGTCGAGCGACTGAAACGGGAAGCGTCTTCGCTGGCGCGTTTACGGCACCCGAGCATCCTGGAGCTGGTCGAGCCCGTCGAGGACACGCGCGGCGGCGGGCTGCAGTTCGCCACCGAGGCCGTGACAGCGTCGCTCACCAGCCTGCTGCAAGAAAAGGACGAGCAGGAGGGCGCACACGGCAGCAGCGGGCGGTCCCGCGCCAGCCGGTACGTCACAGAAGACGCCGACGGCGTGCGGCGGCGGCGGGAAATCGAAATTGACGAGCTCGAGATCCAAAAGGGCCTGCTGCAGCTGGGCAAGGCACTCGAATTCTTGCACGAAAACGCCGGGCTCGTGCACGGCAACCTGACACCCGACGCCGTGCTGGTCAACGCCAAGTCGGACTGGAAGATCAGCGGGCTGGCGTTTTGCGGGCCGGCCGAGATTGGCGCCGCAGGGCCGTCGGCGTCGTTTCCGCCCGTCAGCGTGCACGAGATCCTCAACATGGATGCTCGGCTGCCCAAGTCGGTCCAGCTGAACCTCGACTACGCATCGCCCGACCTCGTGCTCGACAACAACCTGACGCCCTCGGCCGACATGTTCTCGCTGGGCCTGTTGTGCGTCGCGCTCTACAACTCGCCGCACCGTTCACCCATCGAGGCGCACGCGAGTGTCTCCTCGTACAAGCGCGCCTTCGCGTCCGCGGGCGGTGTGCCCTCCAATACCAACAACTACCTGTCGTCACGACCGCTGCCACGCGAGCTGGCTGTGCACGTGCTGCCGCGCCTGATTGCACGGCGACCCGCGCAGCGTCTCACGGCAAAGGAGTTCCAGACGAGCGAGTACTTTGACAACATCCTGGTGTCGACCATTCGGTTCCTGGACGCCTTTCCGGCCAAGACGCACGGTGAAAAGTCGTCGTTTATGCGCGGGCTCAACAAGGTGCTGCCGTCGTTCCCCAAGTCGGTCATGGAAAAGAAGGTGCTGCCTGCCCTGCTCGACGAGATGAAGGACCGCGAGCTGGCGCCACAGATTTTGCAGAATGTGTTTAGGATTGTGGAGCTGCTGCCGTCGGCCAAGCGCGTCTTTTCCGACCGCGTGCTGCCGTGTCTCAAGGAGCACTTTTTGGTGCCTGGAGCGGCGGCGGCCGCCGCCGCCGGCGGCAACGCCAACCACAAGAACACAGCGCAAGAGCGCGACCCGTCGCGCGATGCAAGCCTCATGGTCGTGCTGGACCGGCTGGCGATCATCACAGACAACACGACCGGCAAGGAATTCAAAGACGACGTCTTGCCCATCGTTGCGACGGCGCTCGACTCGCCCACGCCGGCGGTTGTTGACGCGGCGCTGCGCAGTGTGCCGGCCATGCTCCCCGTGCTTGACTTTAGCACGATCAAGCACGAGCTGTTCCCCGTCGTGGCTGCCATCTTTAGCAAGACGAGCAGCCTGGCTATTAAAATCCGCGGTCTGCAGGCATTTGTCATTCTGTGTGGCGGTTCGCCCGACAGCACAGAGCTGGGCGGCGGCGACGGCCTCGACGGGCTGAGCGGCAGCGAGCCCAAGCGCGGCACGTCCACGTCGACGGCGCTCGACAAGTACACCATGCAGGAAAAGATTGTGCCACTGATCAAGGGCATCAAGACCAAAGAGCCGGCCGTGATGATGGAGGCTCTGAACGTCTTGCGTGTCGTTGGGGGCATCGTCGACGCCGACTTTGTCGCGTTTGAGCTTTTGCCTGTGCTGTGGACCATGAGCCTGGGCCCGCTCCTGAACCTGAAGCAGTTCCAGGCGTTTATGAAGCTGATCAAGACGCTGTCGTCACGCGTCGAGGACGAGCAGGTGCGCAAGCTGCAGGAACTGTCAGGCGTCGACGCGGCTGCCGCCCACTCCTCTTTGAACGGCAACGCTGCCCTCATGGACGAGTTCTCGTCGTTTGGTGCCGGGATCGGCGGTTCCGCCTTTGACGTCGGCGGCGGCGGCGGCGGCGATGTGGAAGACGACTTTGAGCGGCTGGTCAAGGGCAAGACAGGTGGCCTGGTTGGCGATGCCTTGATGGACGGCGGCTGGGACGCGGCACCAGCAGCGAGCGCCAGACGACCGTCGCCGAACCTCGGCGGTAACCGAAGCACGACACCACGGGCCACTGCGTCGGCCGCTGCCTCCACAGCACCCGCGTTTTCGTGGTCCACACCCACGCCGACGCCGACAACCGCACAAGCACCACCAGCCCCAAAACCACAACAGCAGCCGGCGTTCCGCACCGTGACGCCGGACCTCAATAGCTTTGCTGCCATGACGCCCTCGTCGACACAGTTCTCGAAAGCGCTGCCGGCCCGGCCCTTGAACCCAACCACGACCTCGGCCGGCAGCACGGCCATCAACAGTGCACCCGCATGGTCGGCCATGACGCCGTCGCTGCCCGCCACGACATCACCTCCTGCTACGACGAGCGGCATCAGCTGGGGCGCCGGCAGCGGCAGCATGAACAGTGGCAACGCATGGAGCTCACCCGCGGCGACGACCTCGTCCAGCTTCTCCCTGTCGCCACCGCCCGGGACGGGTGCATCGTCTGCAGCGGCCAAGCCGCCGAGCTCCGGATTTAGTCTGCCGCCACCACCAGGCATGGGCTCGATGGCATCCATGACACCGACCACGACGACCGCGTCGACGCCCAACTACACGCCCAACTACAACCGTCCGGGCCTGGGTAGCATGAACTCGATGGGGTCTATGAACACCACGGGCAGCATGGGTAGTATGAACAGCATGATGTCGTCAAATACCAAGAACGGGGTAGGGATGGGGATGAACTCCATGAACTCCATGGCCAATGCCAACAGCAGCAACAACACAAATGGCATGATGGCGACGCAGCCAGGCAAGACGGGCCTCGACAAGTACGAGAGTTTGCTGTAGGGTAGGGACATTGGGACAGTACGTTTGGGTTATAGACTTTGCATATTCGCAAGCGTTGTCAAGCGTTGTCAAGCGTTTTTGCTTCACACACAATTTGCAGTCCTATTCACAATCGTGGCATCATCGTTTACACGGCATCGTCGCACCATCGTCACCGCTTGTCACAGTTTGCAAGAATGTAACCACAACTGATTCCCGACCGATCAGGCAAGATGCAAAACGATCTCATGTCACGGTCGGGCGCCCAGCAACGGGTAGAAGGCTCCTCGTTCTCAAAACGAGAATGGATGAGGAATAAGGTCTGATCTGCGCCAGCCGTCGGAAGAGTCAACTTTTTGTGAAGAACAAAAGCACTCCCCCTTTGTGAGGGTTGTCCCCAGTCGGCCGAAGCCGGTGGGGGACGCTGGCGGTATTGCAGCAAGAAGCAAAACCAACAAGGAACTCGGCCACTCCCAACGACGCGCGAGACAAGGGCAGGATACCAAGTCGAGGGCGAGACCGCAGAGAGATGAGCGTAACGAGAGACCGACCGAAACCAGGCAAAATGAAAAAGGAACACCAGAAGGAAAACCAGACCACACTCTCTTGGCAAAACAGGGGAAGCCTTGTTCCCCCGCGACAGAAGACAATTGGATCTGACGCGGGCCGAAAGCAATGGATGGGCGAGCAGATAGCATCCTGACATCCTGGCATCGGCTGTCACTCCGCGAGTCTCCGTATGACCAATTTTGCGTCGTCATTCGCGTATTGTCTCGTGGTCGTTTGTCTTCTCTTTTACTGCCCGGCTCGGTTTGCGGTCGTCCAAATAAAACATTGCTTGTCGAAGGCACGCTTTTGTCTCGCTTAGGTGTCACGGGGTTGAAGGTAAACTCGGGTTGTCATTTTTGGTGATGGTTTTGCGTTTCTTGCCGTGAGGGAGAAAAAATAGGAAGAAGAAAGAAAGGAAGGAAAAGAGTGAAATTTTGAAGGTTCCATTGGGACTGCTTTTGCTGGAAAATGAGTGGGGTCACGATTTAAAGCTAGGGAAGGAGCTACCGTAGTTCACCGCCTGCCAAAACTGAGACGGCCAACAGCATGCAAATAACTCGCACAATCAACTCGACGAATACGTCTTTTATTCACTCCAAATAAGCTTACTGCGTCTCGCGAATTGCCTTCTTGTCATGTCACACTCGCGGATATCCTTGCTATTGTACGAATGTATGTTGTACGAAGTATTTGCTACCATCCGTAGTTGCTTCTGTTTGCGGCTCTTTCCGAAACGGGAAGGCCACCAGAACACAGCGTCAAGACGAGGCAGGAGGCGCTGACCTCAGGTCACTAGCAGGGCACCACGCCCTAAAAGACGGACCACTCAGGACCCAGAACTCAGGGGCTACTGGCACGCAGAGCGACTTGTTTAGGAAGGAGTGGCTTCAGGGGGTAAGTAGGCAAGAGCGGCCTGTAAAGAATAGGGGCTGATGGCAATTGCTTCGAAACACATTCGCGCCGTGTCTGCAGACCAAGACATAAAAGTTGAAACGCACTACCACCCAAGACAGAGGCCAGCGCCGGCCTATGGGAGGCCGCATACACGCAAAAGACACACAAACGCCTCCCTCCATTCACCCCCTGCGCAAAGCTTGTTCCTGCAGGGCTGGTTGGTCGACGATGATCGACAAGGAACCAGACAGCGGAGAATGGTGAGCGATGGAGAAGCGATGTTTGTGGGGAGACGAGCGACGGCCTGTGAATGGGCAGTGGGACGACAGGGCAGAAGAGACGGCGGCGCAACGACTGACCTGTCAATTCGACGGACAATACGAGCAGCGTCCTTTGTCTGGCCCGTCTCTACCCCATCTCGTCTCTTGCTGTCCGCATCGTTTTGTTGTCTGGCACAGGTCTCGCAGAGTCGGTGAGCTTTGGCGCCGCCTGGTTTCCTTGGTTTCTTGGAGCTATTATGGTCTCGTCAGCTCCTCAGTTTCGTCCATCTTCCTTGGATTCTTAACACAAACAACGGACGGCAGAGAGAAGAGCAAGGAAACAAAAGAAACAAGAAACACAAGAAACAAAAGCAGGACAGCGCAAAGAGAGGCGGCACAAAATGGCACGGGTGACCAGGCCGGTGCCAAAACGGGTAATACGGGGGCGTCCATTCAGCTGTCTGGCCAGTCATGCATTGAGGACTCCATTTGCTGCGGACAATCTGGCCAGGGGTGAGGACGTCCTCGCAGAAAAGCCTGCAAGTCTATGCAAGGCACACCAGAGAAACAAAGGAACATAGGCAGGAGAGAGGAGGACACGACACTGGCGATCCCTACCGGGGAAAAGACAAAGAATGGCGACAAAAGAACAGACGACAGGGGCACGTCCTTTTTGTTTCGTTTCGCCTTGAATGGCCGTACGCTCTCGTCCTCTTATTCTCGGCCGTCTGCTCTTCTTTGCGTATTTTCTTTCTTTTCTTCTCTCTTTACTCTCTTCTGTCGCCAGCTCGGTCATCTTCTTTGTGCATTCTACTTCTCATTCACTTTATTCAACGCTGGTCTCGTGCCGTCTTCCCTTCATTTTTGTTTGATACAACACTTGGTTCACCAGCTTGACGCAACAATAGGTTCTTTGCCCGTCGTTGCACCTTTTTCACTCTTTGCTTCACTGCTCGAATTTTCGCTGGTCGTCCTATCAATTCATTATTCACTGGTCTTCCTATTTGCTGGCCACTTTGCCACTGACAGACAGAAAGAACAAACATCACGAACACCCATCTTTGTTCACCATCACCTTAGCATCCCATATTTACGACCTACGACCGTGCGACCTACATCACATCTTTCCCGAACGCGGAAACGCATTTTGATACCCAGTCTCGATTCTTACATCTTTTCGCGCTTGGCCCATCTGTCATCTTTCACTTTGCCTCGCCTCATCTGATCTCACATTCTACAGCCACGCAAATATGATCGTCTCACGCCTTACCGTCTTCGCGGCGTTCTGCGCCGGCCTTGTTGCTGCTCTTCCCACCCCCGACCCCGGTGTGCACAGCTTCATCCGGCGCGATGCCACTGCCGCCTCCATCGTCGGCTCCGTCATGCCCAAGTCGTTGTCGTGCGCCAACGCCGACTATTCGGACCAGTGCGCCACCAACGTCCAAGCCGCGCCGTACTTTATCAGTGCCATGGTCAAGTGGGGCATCACCACCGCCCCCGAAATTGCCGCCGTCCTTGCCCTCGTCGCCGTGGAGTCGGGTGAGCTCCGCTACCGTCACTCCGAGTTCCCCAAGGTCGCGGGCAAAGGCACCAGCAACATGCAGTCCCCTGCCTACAATGCCAAGTACGCCGCCGCGATCCCCGAGCTGGCATCGGGCGTGGCCGCGGCCAACGGTGACCCAGACGCCGTCCTGGCTCTCCTGACCGTCGACGACTACAACTTCGGCTCCGGCGCCTGGTTTCTGTCGAGCCAGTGCGCCGGCATCCGCAGCCAGCTGCAGACAAACACGGACGACGGCTTCGTTGCTTACATGGGCTGTGTGGGTGCCCCCATGACGAGCGAACGCCTGGATTACTGGCACACTGCACAGAAAGCGTTTGGCTTATAGGAGGCGGTAAAGAGATTGCACTGCTTTAGACAGTTGCCATTATTTTCATTCTGTTGTATTTTTATACCTATTTCACTTCTACACTTTTTCACTTCTTCCACACCTGACGGTGTATTTGTCTCATTTATTTTCCCCCCTTTGCTACAAAGCCAAGTTTATTTCTAGAAAAGCGCACTTGAAATTACAAAACATATCAAAACGTATCAAAAGAAAATACGAATTGCATTAAACTTTGCAGAGACGCTTCTCTACCCTGAACTTGACTTGTATTCCTTGTAAATAAGCAGTGGCACACAATATTTGTCTTCCTTTAATGGCCGATGAGCCCATTCAAACAACCGCCCTTGCTCTTTGATACCAACCACTGCATATCCCCTTGTTGCCTCTCCTCTATATCGCAAAACGTTCACGCAAATCCTGAACCTTCAGTATCGTAATACTGCCTAGGCCGTCGCTGGGTCGCAGCGACCCCATTCCGGTTGGCAGGCCACAATGGCAGGACAAAACTGGTCGCCCGTGCCGCAGAAGCCAAACTGCGAACAGCACTCCCCAAACGTCGAGCCCTTGCACGTCTTGCCATTGCCACACGAGCCGTCGGTCGTCACCGACACGCCGGGCGGCAGGGCCGCAGCAGACGTCGACGAGGCCGGTGGCGCGGCGGCCGCAGAGCTTGTGGCGCTTGTGGCGCTGGGCTTGGGCGTGGCCGAGGCGCTCGTCGTCGGCCTGCCCGCGACGCTGCTTGCGGACGAGACCGGCGGCGCGACGCCGCCAAAGCACAGTCCAAACTTGGACTGGCAGCCCGTGCCGCAGAAGTCGATGCCGTCGCCGCAGTAGAAGAACTGGCTGCAGCACGACCCGTGTCCCGAACCCGCGCAAGTCGTGCTGTTGCCGCACATGCCGTTGGTACTGGGCACCAGTGTGCCGGGCGGCACGGGCGACGTCGAGGCCGGTGGCGGCGGCTTCGCACTGGTCGACGGCGGCGGGCTGGCCGGGGTCGTCGTCGTCTTGGGTGGCGGAGGAGCCGCACTCGTGGTCGTCACGGGCGGCGGAGATGCCGCACTCGTGGTCGTCACAGGCGGCGGGGATGCCGGCTTTGTGGTCGTCACAGGCGGTGGAGCGGCCGTGGCCGACTGCGAGGCACCGAGGCACGAGCCAAAGGCGGACTGGCAGAGTGCAATCGGGTTGCAGAACTCGCCACCCACACCACAGTAGCCCCACTGCGAGCAGCACTGGCCTGTCGGGCACTTGGCGTTGCCGCCGTCGGCACCACAGCGGCCCGCGGCGGCCTGGCGGCCCTCGAGAACCGAAGCGGCATCCGGCTGGCCGGCGTCATGACGCTGGAACATGCCACCAACTGCTCCATCGAGCATCATGTTGGAGCCATAGCTGCCGTACACCGTGCCAGAAAGTGCCAGGGTGGCACCGAGAGTGAATGAGGTCCACCGCATCGTGATGGTGGTTTTAAAGGAATGGCAGACGTTCCGGTAACAAAAGACGGTGGATTCAAGAGCAGAGTCCAGAGCAGAGTCCAGAGGAAAGTCCACTCAAAAAATAAAGGAAAGAAAGAAAAAACAACAACACTTGATCCGCACTGATACCAAACTGCAGATCAAGGCAGCACAACTAGTTGATGCTAGCAGGCAAGGAGAGATGCAGAAAAGACTGGATGCAACGGGAATTTTAAACCGAAGCGACGGGACGAGGCAAAGAATCACAGAATTAAAGTACACAGAAGAAGAGTGAGAGAGGCCGGGGGGATCAGGAGAGGATGAGGAAAAAGAAAGGGAAGAGGCAGGGGACAGAATAAAAACACCAAAAGAAAGACAGGGTGGGAGAAAGCATGCCGAGTCTATCGGCATGATGTCAGCCAGATGAAGACGTCTACAGCCTAGTTATCACTGGGCCAAAGTATTGTAGATGAGCTGCTTTCTTGCTTGCCTGGCCCCTGTCACCAGCACCCCCTCTCCATTCCCTCGGCTGCATGTTCAAGTATACAATGGATTAAAAAAGAAAGAGAAAGAGACCGCTGTGCAGGGGCACGTTAATTGACGTCGTTGGCCGAGAGAACCCGCGGCCAACTGCGTCGAACTTAGAAGCACGGAGCCAACAATTCTCATATTGGGCCCAAGACGGAACAATTGAGGGGGGCAGGAAGGAACCAAGACGTCAATAAGTGATAGATTGCCGAGATAAATATACCGCTGGGCTAGGGCAGAAAGTGAGTGGAATAGAGGGAGTGTTAAAGAATGACAGAGCAGGAGCAACATACCGAAACAGGAGAAGGCTAAAAGCCTCCATGCCCTCCATTCCGGTACGTGCTTGGTGGGAGGAGCGTTTTCGATTTCTGTTTGCACGTTGCACGAATGCAAATCATAAAAGAGAAAGTTGTCGAATTTGGGGAGGCAAACAAAGCAATCACACACCGTATTTGAAAGCTCTAGCCAGCACGGTGAGCAGGCTTCCATTGTACATGCAGTTGGATAACAACGACACCGATTGTGAAAGGGGTGTGCCACGAAGGAGGCCTTGGAGGGTGGCCTGCCTGCATACGGACTGGCAACCTGGCCTGCCGCTACCAGACAGGCGGTTACCTCGTCTCGATTGTGGTGGGAAAAGGCTGTATCTACTAGCAGCAGCGACAAGGGTATGTCCAGAAGCGTGAAGAGGTAGACATGGCATTAGTATCGCTTCTTGCTATTCGCATTGGACTTGCTCGTGATGGTCAAGGGAGGAAATGGAACTTACTTGCACTGGAAGAAACGGCTTCTTTGTGATTTTCTGCTTGGTGCTGGCACTGAACAAGCAGACGACATCGTTCGGGATGTGTATTCTGCCGACACGGAATTGATGCCCTCTCGGCTAGATGATCTTTGTGCCACACCATGTCCTCTTGCTGCACCCCTCGGTTGAGATTGCGTAGCTGTGGGGTTAATCTCTCTCGATCATTATGACCTGAACTGGGGAAGTATTTGTTAGTGGAACGGAAATCCGGGAGTTACAAAAGAGATCTTTGCCTAGTGCACCGTGCACGGAGGAGAACGATGGAGCCTTTGGATATTAATAGGAGCAGGCAAATTGCCAAAACCAGCACAATGTCCTTTGACTCTCTGCCGATCATTGCTTGCTCCGTTGGCATTTCGGTTCAGGTCGCACTTCCACGTGAGTAGGTAGTAGTCGTCGATCGTCGACAATATTTTTCGCTGATGGTCCATGCTAAGCATTGACCAAGATGCGGACAAATGGGTACCGGAATATTTTGCTCGGATATGATAGCACACGTGTAGTAATATTGCGGATTATTTCCTCGATTGTCCATCTCTGGCGGAACAATGAGAAAAGACGGGTAGAAAGTAAAGCAAAGTTATGCACTGCGGAGAGAGGCGGTTGGATTTGGGATTGCCTGGGGAGAAATAACAAATATCTGGAAAGGTCTGGGACCGATCACCTTGTCTGGCTAAGGCCTTGGTCTTGACGTCGTATCGACGACTCTTTGCTAATATTCCCTGAAAAGCAAGGAGAGCAGGCTCTTGCGAGCGGATCTGACGGTGAATGTTCCGATAGATATTGAAACCACAAATTGGACAAAATGGGATGACAGAAAGGGGAAGCGGGTAAGTGTAGCCTACCATATGCGGCGAGGTCAACGGCTGAGGCGAGGGGAAAGGTAGAAAGCTAGGCGGACTGGTAGCTGCCGAGCCGCGGAAATGTGGGTTTTTTTCCCGAGAGATGAGACCAACAATGACAGAACAAATGCCTTGTGTCGTCGAGTAATGATTTTGGGATTCGCAGCAGAATTGCCAGATGACCCATCCTTGGCACAGGACACGCATATGATGAAGAAGGTCGAGATGCTTTGCTGCAAACATCATCTTGTGCGTCTCGCTCGCAGGTGAGCTATATATAAAAGTAGAGGATGAGCTAGATTGTGAGAGTCGGGCCCAAGACTCGGATCGAAGACGACAGTGAATAAAGTGTGGACATGGGACTGGTATCGGCTGTGAGCAGCTTATAAACTGAATTGAGTTGAGAATGTAAGGCTATTTCGTCGTGGTGGGCTGTTGTTTTATTGCCCACCGTGCAATCCTCGTAACAAATAACCCATTGACTCATACATAACAATCCAAGAGTTCCCAATAATACACTGGGGGTGATGTCCAAAAAAAAAAAAGCAAACGTGAAATATAAATGATCCCAAAGCCAAACTTGTGCCACTTGGCATACCGTCCGGTGCAAGTGTCTTTTTTGTATCTCGCAAGGTCAACCAGACCAATGTAGTTCAATCCAAGACCCAAAATTAAATATCAAGCCCATTGGGCCAATACAGACATAACAAACAAACCTACAGCCATGGGCTCTAGAGCACTTGTGACCCTACCCATGCTGTCTGTAGCCCGGCATTCGCCATAGCCCCCAGTCAAAGAATGCTCTCACGTAGACGGACCGGAGCCCGGCATGTCGGTGCCGCTGTAGTTAAAGGTGTTTCCGGTGCCGTCGCTAGCCACGTTCGTTCCAAGAGGCTGATCCGTGCTGCTGAAGAACTGGAAGGTCTGGTCGCCAGCGGCAAATGGACCGCTCTGTGCGTATGATTGAAGTGTATCCTATCATGAAGTTAGTGACGATGGCCAAGAAAGTAACAGCTGGGGCAGGCAACAAGGTATTCTGATTTAATCAAGTCTTGCTTACCCAGTCAAAGTTGGTCGTAAAGTCCATGGCGTCATCCATAATGTTTGGCACACCACTGCCCATCGCCTGGCTGAACATGTTAAAGCCAGCCATGGAGCTCATCATGTCTCCATTCAGATCGGTCGCGGTCAAGCCACCATCGATGGCTGCCGAGAGCGTCGGGTCAATGGTGTTGAACGCCGTTCCACCAGGCGCTGGCATCGAACCAAACATGGAATTGGTGGCAGCCGTGTTGATAGCAGCCGTATTGGCAGCGGTGGATGGGGAGGTCGTCGTAGACGCACTCTCGAAACCGGGAATCGTCCCAGACATCATGTTCAGCGGGGCCATCATGTCAGTCTGGTCCATGACCGGATCGGTGAGGGGGGTGTCGACCTGTACGGAGTTGTCGGACGGAGTGGACTTGGTGGCCGAAGGGGGATCGACGGAGCAGACGCCGGACGTCACAAATGCTTCTGTAGGACGCGGGCCTGTCGTTGGCGTCGTTCCAATCTTCTCCAAGACGATGCGGATGATGTTGTAGGCTTTGTAGGCCTCCATCGAGCCATCGGCCAGAGGCCGCCAAATTTCTTTGGTCGAGGTGAGCATGTTAATCATGTCGGCGCGCTGTTCGCGCGTCCAGAAACCGTCTTCTTCTTGGCCGTCCTTGCTGGCCAGGTTGTCGTAACGAACCTCCAGTGCTACAAGCATAGCTGGCAACAGGAAGTCCTTGGTCGCAATGGACGCGACATACCACTTGATAGACCGCAGCCGTCCGTTGGCCTGCGACTCCTTGTTGAGTGTTTGCAGGTGGTGCAGTGTTTCCATCGAGGCTTCGATCGCGCTCCGTCTCGAGTGGGCATACCGTGGATTCTGTCTCGCCCGAGATAGGTATTTGCGATGCAGCAGACACATGATCTTCTGGTACAGACTATCAATGTTGAACCGAGCAATGATGAGAGTCAGAGGGTCTTGCGAGCCCTCCAGGGGCTGCAGCTTGAGGTGAGAGGGAATCTCTTCCTTGATCTCACGGAGGCGGGCGTCGTACCGGAGAATTTCTTCGTACGGAACGGGCTTGCCAACGCGCGTCGTTGCCTGGAGAATGTTACCCAGCTCCAGACACAGCTTGACCTTGGCAATCATGTAGGCAATGGGTGTGGGCTCCGAGTTGGGTCGGGAAGGTGGGAGCACTTTGGTGTTAGGACCAAACTCCTCGTCGAAAATGTTCAGTGGGAGCTGCGTGTCACAATCGTGATCGTAGATCATGTTGGGCAGCGACACTTGGTGGGAGAACATAACGTCGCACATCCGCACCAGGGCCCATGTCCTTCTGCGCATTTCGGCTTGGAAGGGCGTAATGGATGGGAACCATTTGGCGTCCCGGTGGTATCCCATGCGGAAAGCCACTCTCGTAATCAGAGAGCCGATCAGCCAGAGGCCGAGATCAGCGTCCCAGCGGGAGGAGTACTCGCCGAACACATAGAGAATCATGGTCTCTACCGTATACTCGACAGGCTTGGTGTAGTCCGCCGTCGTAAGACACTGGACCGTGCGCACACGGAACAGCGAGGCGAGCTCCATAGCGTGGCCCTTCCACTCAGGTGGCTCGTCGCCCACCTTGTGGTAGCTCAGCATGGCCAGGCACATGACTGAATATAATAGGCCGAGCCACATGATTGGCGTTTTTGAGGGATTCTGCCAGTGGCTGCGTAGCTGTGCATTGAAAGTAGGCGCGTGGATGATGTTCACGGCGTTGTCCATCGAGTTGAAGTAACGGCCGCAGAGGGTGAGAACGGTCGATTTTGGGGGTAGCTCTGCGCGGAGATCACCCTCCGTCGTTGCCTCAGCTCCAAGTAAGAATGTCGGTGCTTCTCTGGCGGTGGCGGGTTTGCTCTGGAGCACCCGCTCGTAGCTCTTCTCGAGATCTTTGCGGTGCATGACAAAGTAGTTCTTTACCTCAGCAATGTCGGACAGAATCGTGTGCCAGTGCTCCTGGCCGATGTACATGGACTTGCCACGATCTGTGTCGACCTTCAGGACACCAAGCGAGGTCGCCAGGCCATCGTCCACGTCGCTCTCATCGTCCATATCGTCTTGTGGCTGGCTGCTGCCCGTGTCCTTGGGTGCTGATGATATGCTGTCGGTGCGTGATACTGAGTTCGCAGCGCTGACACCTGGGACAATGCTAGCTGCAGATGCGGCAGTCGCTGCGTCCACTCCGTTTCCAGTGTGCATCAAAGACAAGACTAAATTTTCTAGTCTGTCAATGCGGTTCTGCATGTCGTCCGGGCTTGCTGATGCAGCCTGATTCTTCTTGCGATTCACGGGCGCCGCGTAAGTGCATGTCGACGCGCTGTCGCCATCGCGCTTAACGCAATTGCTGCACGGGTGACCTCTATCACACTTCCTACACTAGCTGTTAGTCTTTCCGGCACATCGGCTATGCCACACACGATAAACTGGAAAAAAAAATATAATTACAATCTAAGAATCTGGTCAGCATTGATTCAGTCAATATGAACAGCAACACCAAAAAATAAAAATAGAAAAGCAAGACAAATCAAGCACATGGGTACATACTTCTTGGTTCGGCACGGGTAGCAGCTCAGGGGTACCCGATTTCTCTTGCGCACAACCCGGAACTGCTCTTCGGGTGACCGACCGCTCGACGAAGGGGTCGACTGAGAGGTGGGAGACATGATTGTCGGGTTGGCGGTGCGTCTGGTGTGGTGGAAATATCGTCAAGGCGCGAGGAATTTGTTATGCGGAAAGGATTCTACCTCCACTTGATGCGGTGTGACGGTCTCTCGTTTCTCATGCAACGAGGTCTGCTCTGCGATATTTCTTGGAAAAGATTGCAAAGCCAAACCAGGCGGGCTTGCCACGGGGCAGGCAGACGCGAGAGAGCTCTGCCTTGGACTGAAGAAACTAGGCGAGCTCGCTTCCCAGAGCACGCCCAGCGACACCAAAGGTATTTCGAGTACTGCGTATAGGTCGTTCGTCGTCGTCCCGGACAATTTCCCTATCGACAGCAGTCTTGATTACGCGCAAGGATTTGCGCGACGAATCAGTCCGGGTATGCAGCGAAATGGAAGCGTAACGGCGAAGGGTCGAAGTGTTAAGAATTGAGAAAGGCGATGTACTTGGGTCAAAACGCACGATGCGAAGAACAAAGAAGTCGTGAAGACGAGAGAAAGTTAACTTGGCCAAACGTGGAGAGTTTGAACAGCTTATGAAACGTCAGGGCCAAACCCCGCGCTCACGAAGATGCGATGCAAACGATGCAACGATGCGCAATTGACTGCGCGTGCAAAGGCAGGATGGAGAATGCGAAGAATACGAAAAAAGTCCAAGAAAATACAAATATTTCTAAGAAAAGAGGAATGCGGAATGTAGGGTGCGAAATGCTGAGGAGGGAGGATGCCGACAATGCTGATGGGGTTCAGAAGAAATCGGAGGTCGTTGGTTTTAGCGGTGGTCGTAGCGAGGAAGGCGCGGTAGAGGCGGGTCGAAGAATCGACAAAGGAAACAGTTCGATTGACGGAAGACGATGGAAAACGAGGAAGGAGAGTTGGTGAAAAGGCGAAAGAATTGGAAAGAACCAAAAAGGGCAAGAACAAGAAGGAATTTTCCTGATCTGGCGGTGGCAGCTGCGATCGTCTCGCCTTCTCTCTTCCTTCGTCTCGACGGGCATACGACGTCAAAGGGTCGGACTTAACTGGAGACAAGAGAAGGAAGCGACAGAATGGCACTAACAACAACTAGAAAATGAACGACAGCCTGGAAGCGCCCAGATAATTAGGTCATGCTGTGCTGACTGGCCGTCTTATCTTGGGCGTTCCTTCCCTCGCATCACACAGCCATCGACACGCGTAAAGTCCTACGGGGTGGCATGGTAGGTGGCAGGTGCGAACAGTGGGAATGCACCACTTCCTCGGCCGAGGATTTGGCAGAAAGGGGGCTTGCACAGAAGCCGCGACCGCTACCACCGACGCACTGTTAAACCAAGATACTGCGATGCACCGTGACAAGGTAAGCACGACCCAGGTAGCCAGCGCTCTTGGCTCGCCAGGCATCCAGGCCCACGTTGCCCTTTCAGACCAAAATAGGAAGTCTGTCTTTGGTGTCGACGGTGGGCGGTGGTGGTGGGGAATGGAAGGAGCGGCTCAGTGGGCATCCCCGTGTTACAGGTCACAGCAAAGCTTAAAAACAGGGTTATGACGTTGGCACAGGCCCAGTCGGCGCTTTTTTGGGCCGTTTTTGGCCGTTTTTTGGCTGTTTTGCAGTGTTAATAATCCAGAACTCCGCAAAGGAGGATTGCCCCGCAATAAAACTGTGAGTCACTTTTCGTTCTAATGTTGCACCTTTAGTGCTGATAGGGGTCAAATCGGGCGTTAGCGGCCTCGCCTGCGGTCCACGTGACGAAACCAAGCTTTTTACTACACGAATTTATTTATGTATGTTGTCTTGGTATGGCATCTGCTTGAGTTTTTGCTGAAAGATGGATGGTATATGTTGTCCTGCTTAAATCCGAGACCAGATAACATGTGGAAAAAACCTAGAACACACAAGACAGGACAACACGCTGGGTGATGACGGCTTCGCTTAGTGGTATAAAAAGCCCTGGTCCGCGGTCTCTGGAAACAACGCATTGCAATGCTCCAGTTTGCTCTCCAACTCGCTTGACAAAACAAAATCAAGGTCGTTTATTACATGACGTCGTCAGTATCGTCAGCATGCAGAAACGGAATCAACAAGTTCGTCTGCTCTACGACGCCCTTTCTTTGGCCGTTTTGCCTCTGATATCGTAGTAGCCATAGCCGTCATTGAACTTCCAGCCCTCGTTCTTGAGAGCTCTCTCGACGTCGCTGTACATCCGAGAATAACCTTCGGGGCTGTGCAGCCCGATGCCCGTGACGATGCGAAACGGGTGGTCTTGCGCCTTGCGGATGCGGTCTTCGCCCAAATGCGCCCACCAATAGCGGGTGCGTTCCAGGGCGATGTGAATGCCATGCTTCACAGGAACATTGTGGAGATCGACGATATTATCGCCCTTGCTTTGTTCGTCAACTATTTTGTCATAGAGTGCGCGCTCGTCATCTCCTTGGCGTCGTTCGCGTGCCGTGGTGTCCCAGAACGGCTTGGATGAGCCGCGCTTCGGAGCGGCCGTTTTCCCGTCGTCGATTTCATACACGCCGTCGAAGCCCGCCGGCGTGAGCTTGTAGTTAACGTGTAGCCGTTTCTCGTGACTGTTCTTTGGCCACGCGAAGTTCGCGTCCCGCTTCTTGCTCTTCTTGTTCTGGTTCCACTCGGCGGCAACGTCGTCGACGGCGAAGGCATCGATCCCCTTGGGACGCTGGCCTGTCTCAATGAGATGCTCCAAGTTGAGCAGGACATCGGACGCTCTGTCCACGTCATCGCCGCTTTCCTTGAGGGCTTTCCTGATATCCGATTCCTTTACCGTCGGGAACGCATCTCGAAGGACAGTGAGCGTGCTCGTTCCATCGGCGGGCAAGTCGTTGGCAACGGCACGCCAGTCGTCGAGCGCACCGCTGTCAGGCGACAGCGGAGTGGATTGTGAGTCGGACATGGAACCAGACCCGTTGCCAAATACGGACGTCACTTGGCTCGGCGGGCTCGGGTCCTCAGCCGTCGTGTGGTAAGACGAAGCTCCGGAGGTGTCATGGGTCTCGTCGATGGCGGCTATGCCCTGAAGGCCGCTCGAGTCGAAGCCGGTGGCTTCCTCGGCAAAGACATTTTCTGCAAGGGAAGCAAGAGCCTTGTCTGCCTTTTCGAAGCCCTGCTCGTTGAAAATCAGAATGATGAGCGATTCGTCTAAAAACTCGCTGTATTTTTCCTATACGTGCGTCAGCGTGAAATTGCAGTTTGTCGAAAACGGAAATAGAGCAGCAGCAGCATACCACAAGCTCTGCTTGAAGTTCGGCAGGCGATTTCTCCACAAGCTCAGGTTGTGCAGGTGGTAGAGCCGGGGGGCTCTTCTTTTTCTTCTTCTGTCTAGCCATGGAGTCTGGGAGTTATCCGACCGCGCAGTCACAAGCAGCCTCTTATCAAAAGTCAGACTGGACAAGACAGGTATTTAAGGGGTTTCTGGAACGTGGTGCTGGTCGCGTGTAGTCGGCGTAATAGACATCTTGACGAAATAAAGCTGCTAGGTAAAAATAATAATGAGTGCGGGCGTATAAAAACCAGGTGTCCTCTGACAAACGAAGATCCGGTTCTGTTGGTGCGAAGTGCAATATTGGATGGACGACGATGCACAAGGCTGAAGTTTGTTTAGGCGGGGGTTTGCCTAATTTGTTTGCAGAGAGTCACGTGCAAACGTGTAGTCGATTCTGTTCTCACCAACAACGGAGGTCCTCAAACAGCACCCTCGACCAGCTCTCTTGGATCCACTCCTGTCATTCGGTCCTGTTGGTGAATGGTGTAGTAATACGCCCCCATCCCCCAAACACAAACAGACATTAAACCATCTTGCAAATGGGGCAGCGTAAACTTGTTGACAAGCCGAGCCGTTAAAGGCGTGTCTCCATTTCAGTGGATTACGGTCGCTACAAAGGCATAGCGGGGTTTCTTTAGTGCATCGCAGAGAACAGACCTTACCTATCTTACAGTTTTGTCACTGCAGCCAAGAGTCGTCGGCCTCTCGGGTTTGTAAAACAACCGCCTCCTTTCAGCGGCCTTCCTACGTCGCAGCCACTCAAGGCAGCATTTTCGGAACCTCTGCCGCCTTGTTTTCACCCCTGACCGCGAATTGGGACAGCAGCAGACTGCCGAAGTGGATGCATGTGAAAGCGGCAGTCTGGAGAACAGCCTAGCCTTACATGCAGTGCGCTTTAAGTGTAGTGTGCAAAGCAGTGGACACAGAACGTCCAGTGCTAAGATTACTGCTTACAGTTACAGTGCCGGCTGTTCCGGCGTTCGACAGCACCAGGGAGCCAGCAAGTAGCGGTCGGAGAAGGGAAGGATGTTGCAAACGGAAAGAGCAATGAAGCAAAATGGCTGCTTGTTTAAAAGTACAAAATCTGTAGAGGCCCAAGCCGCTCCACGGCGCTTTGGTTTGTTCGGCTCGCAGAAGCAGATCTGCAACGGTAACGTAAAACAAGGAACATCAGCAGCTCAAAGCTCAGCTTTCAGCTACCCATGTATTTGCTGCCAGGCTCCAATGGAGTCCACCTTCACTGGAGCTCACTTGATGCTCGTACTGGTGGCCACTCGTCACCGCTTGATCGCACTTGCCTCACCAGAGCCGCAAGCAGACTCAATATGCTCACAGGGCAGGCGCCATATCGCTTTGCTCCACCAGATTGGCGGTACCGGAAGGAATGCACGTTGCTACGACGTGCACGAAGCCACCTTCCCCTCGCGCATACCAAAACTGCCAGCTTGAGTACATGATCGTTCTTGCCCTCTTTAACACGTGTGTCATACGAGGCAGGAAGTCAACTGCAGCTCTTCTGTGCATCTTTTTGCGGATCGCTTTACTCCTCCTTTTTACACTTCATATCGTCGCCATCTCGTTTTTTTCTTTTTCGCACAGCAGAGCGCCCTTGGCCAGGGATTGCCGCGAGAGATTGTCACCGCAATCGCTCGGCCACTGGCCCTCCACAGCCCTGCATCCACCGCGTGATATTTATCTGCCTCCATTTCCCACTTCCCACTTTCTTTCAAATACTGTCCAGGGCATTTCTCCCACCACTCTCGTTTCTCACAACTCTCGATTTTGCTACAGTAGTTTGTGGCCTTTTGACAGTTCTCATCGATCGCCCAGAACTTTAACCGCCGCCGGTGACCAGCAACTAGCCCTATCATGGATCCCGACAGTAAACGCCGGGGCTATTTCAACTACCCGGAGCCGATCAAAGGGTATGTTTTGGCCCCTACCAAGATCATGATATGGGATCTGTACTAAACGCTCTTCAAGCCCGGATGTGCCCTACTTCAATGGTCGAAAATCCAATCCCGCGCTTCGGGGCCCGATCTTGGTCGTCTGCGCTTACATGTAAGAACCAGTGCTCACGTACTTGTAACCTCCCACTGTTCACGACATAAAACTGACAACCAATTGCAGCATGGAATGGCTCGGCTTTGTGCGCTATTTTGTCTGGTTGAATGCTGGCTTTGGCTCGCTCAGAAAGATCTTTGCGGATATTCAAGACTACGAGCCCTTTTATGAGCCAACTATTGTGCCTTTGCCGGACCCGGGCGCGCCAGAATGGACAAAAGATAGCCGCCTTGACTTGACTTTGCCAGCATCTCTTCCCGTCCCGGCCGCAGACAAGTACCCGTCTACAAGATACTACACGGCGGAGGACTACCACAATCTCTACCTCTCTGGAAAGCTGACTCCGACAGACGTGGCTCGGAGCCTGTTGCCACTGATTCGCAAAAAGGAAAGTTCTGCCGGCGAGGAGCCTGGACCGCACCAGGTTGCCTTTTTCCAATCGAGAGAGGAGCTCGTTCTCAAAGCTGCCGAAGCCTCCACGCTCCGGTACCGCAAGAAGAAGTCCCTCGGCCCTCTCGACGGCGTGCCGACCGCCGTCAAGAACGAGTACGATATGGACGGGTACAAATCGTGCCTCGGTTCCGTCAACGACTACACGAGCGACCAATTCGAAGACGGAAGTATTGACTGTTGGTCGGTCCGCAAGTTAAAAGAGGCCGGCTGTGTCATTATTGGGTCTCTGCACATGGTCGAGTTTGGGCTGGACACACCAGGTAACAACACCAACTACGGCACACCACCGAATCCTTACAACCCCAAGTACTACACTGGCGGCAGTTCGTCTGGCTGTGGATATGCCGTAGCGTCCGGTCTCATCCCCTTCGCTCTCGGCAGCGACGGCGGCGGAAGCATCCGGATTCCAGCCTCTTTCTGCTCCGTGTACGGTCTCAAGCCGACCCACGGTCGCCTATCCTTCAAACCTGGTCAGAATCACTGCATGACGTGCGCGTGTCTTGGACCCCTCGCCGGAGATTTGCGAACACTGGCGACTGTTTATTCTGTCCTGGGCCAACCACACCCTACGTCCATTTTTCCACCGGTGCCACCGCCATCTGTTCTTCTTGACCGTGCCCAACCGTCATATCCCTCTTCACTATCAGTCGTGCATTCTTCTGCGACATCTCAGCGCACTTTGGGCATTCCTCGCGCATGGTTCGAGCGTGCCGATTCTGTTGTGCGCGAACTCTGTCTGAGCTACATTGACCGCTTGGTCCGGGAGCACGGCTACGAGACAGTGGACATTGAGATCCCTTACCTTATCGAGGGTCAAACAGCGCACGCCTTAACTGTGCTGACTGACGCTGCCGGCCTTTTGCCCGAGTACGGCAACTTGACCACGGCCAACCGAATTCTCCTCGCGCTCGGCCGGACGACACCGTCCACGGACCACCTGCTTGCTCAAAAACTACGCCGCTTGCTTGTCAATCACCTCTCCCACCTGTGGCACAAATACCCTGGCATGGTCATCATGACGCCGACGACAAGCTGCGCTGGCTGGCCAGTCCGAAACACCAACGAGAACCACTGGGGTATTAGCGACGGCGACACGACAATCCGCACCATGGAGTACGTCTGGCTCGCCAACTTTTGCGGTCTTCCGTCGATTAGCTTCCCGGCCGGCTATGCTGTTCCGGAGGGCCAGCCAAATGCGGGTACCATCGCCGGCCCCGATGTCGTGGGCAAGGTGCCGGTCGGTATTATGGCCACGAGTGAGTGGGCCACTGAGACAGACCTGCTGCGGCTCGGCTTGGATGCCGAGGTCATTTCAGCGGAACGCAATGTACGGGCCCCTAACTGGGTGGACGTCATTGGCACGGCGCAGAAATCCAAGTCCAACGCCAGCGAGTGAACTATCCTCCGACGGTTTGGAAATTCAAACGAACGATACCCGAAGTTGGCGGATAAGAGGTCGGAGATATCCCATGCAAGACAACTGCTTTTATTTGCTCTCGATGATTTTCTGTTTATTTTCGTTCGTTGCCAACTGTTCAAGCCCGCCTTGGCTAAAGATAGACAAAGACGGTCTTCTCCAACGTTGTCTATTTTGTGTTAATCTAATACCCGAGATATCTTTACAGTGTTACTTCCCCCTTGAACGTGCAGAACAGCCACGCTCGCTTTGCCTTTCCCCCTGTTTCCCACATCTTCTATCTGAGGGTTTTG
Source organism: Sporothrix brasiliensis 5110 (assembly GCF_000820605.1). Taxonomy (NCBI): domain Eukaryota; kingdom Fungi; phylum Ascomycota; class Sordariomycetes; order Ophiostomatales; family Ophiostomataceae; genus Sporothrix; species Sporothrix brasiliensis. The sequence goes on along the minus strand of NW_024467138.1, from coordinate 1,659,080 downwards.
TATCACAAAGTTATTTAAAACCACTCTGACGGCAGCTCCACTTTTCATTGCATCTTCCTCGACGATTCCAGTAATTGGAAGGATGATGATGCCCGACGTATTTTGTGGTGTGTTTACAGTTGCCTCAAAGGAGTTGTCGCTCTTCCCAATATCATCACAAGTGCCGCTGGCGAAACAGCTGCACACCCAACTCGCCTGGAACTTTCCCAGCGGCGTGATGAACCCGCCTTCTGCGCGACCGATTCCCTTCGTCCCGCTGCCACGACCGCTCATCTGGGGCGCAAACTGCCACGTCAATCCTGCAACGCCCGTCACAGACAAACCCAGCACAAATTCGGTGAGTGCACTTGTCGGTCCGGCCGACCAGCCGTGGCTGTGGCTCGTATAGCTCGCTGCGACGGCAGTGTCATTGTGTGCGCCGCCGTACCCGCGGTTCCATCGATAACCAAAAGAGAGTCCCTCGCTTCCAGGATCTATCACAAGACCCTCGACTAAAGAACTCTGGCTGCCGTCGAGCCGGTCGAGGTAGCCACCCCAAACAGAGCGCACCAGTTTTAAGGCGCGGTCTGTCTCACGCGCCAGGAAGTGACCGCGAACCTCCCATGATGAGATAAACGGCGACACATGACCAGGAAGCTCGGGCGTGACGGGATACGAATTGGCAGCAGGTCGCCAGTTGCGGACAAGGTTGTTGGAAATGTTCACCGAGAATGTGTCCACGTTGTAGGAAACGGCCGGGACACTGCTGCTGGTCATACCGAACGCAAGGGCCAGTGCATTGGCATCCTGTGGATAAATTTTCGAGCAGGGTAAAGCATTGTCGCGGAAAAGGCCGACCTGTGGGTCGTAGCAGGTAGCCAGAGTTATGTTTCGAAGATGCTCAGCGGCGGCTGTCCAGACAGTGCTCGTGTTTGCAGTTGCATTCGTCCCCAGCCAAGTTCCCAGCTGTGCGCCCGTCGTCAGCGTCTGGTACAGAATCACTTGTGCCTCCGTCATGTTGCCGCCGACGTTGAGTCGCGCCCAGTCACGCACGCCAGTGACATTCAGCAGCCCCCGTTTGCCGTCAACCTGGACCTGCTTCGCCGTGATGAACGACATAGCCCGCTGGTAGCCTGCCCAGTTACGTGCCAAGAAAGTCGTGTCGTTGGTGTACAAAAGATAGTTGTACGTCCCGATCATGGTCCACATATGGTACGTATCGCTTCCTTGTTGTAGCAGCGGCGGGCCGGCCTCAGGGAACGAGCCGTCGGGGTTCTGTACTCCTTGTCAGTCTGTCCAAGATGCACAAAATGGAGGCTAGAGGACGTTATGCTCTTACCTGATTGTCATACATGGTTTGCAGGGCATTCTTGACGCTCCTAGTTGCATTAGCTGGATGGAGCACTCCGATTCTGGCTGCCAACCACTGCACGTAAGACTCACTCCATATCGCCAGTGCTCACAAATAGTGACGGCACCGCCACGCCCATGTCGCCGGGCCACACAGCGCGGTCTCTCTTGGCGCCGTCCACCAAGATGGTATGACCAGGTCCCAACAGGCCGTCGTTGGCCCACCCTGTTTTCAAAAAGGGTACACGACGCCCTGTCGTCGGCGGCACGGCGTTGGTCTGCAGCGTGTACGCGCCGGCATACCAAATGCGGTTGAGAAGCGGGTCGTCACAGTCAAAATAGCCCTGGTAGGCGCGCAGGTTGGACCAGGTGGGTTGGAATGCGATGTCAAGCGTGACGTTGTGGAAAGCAACCACAAGGTCGGCGTTGCCATCACCTTCGGCCTCGAGAAACACGGTGAGGTACCGGAATCCGCCCCGGAGTGAGGCGTCTGGCATGTTGTAAGTGGTCTCGCCCGGTTCATCAATTTCGGCATAAATCGCACCATCGGGCCCTTGAAATGCGCCGTTTGAAGCGTCGGACCACTGGCCGATGAAGGTGCTCGACTCGGAAAATGCAAGGCCGATGCGTGCTTTGCGTGATTGTGGTGCGTTGCGCGTTCTGTGATCCCGGTTCTCCGCGTCGTCGTCGTCGTCGTCGTCGTCACCCCCAATGTTTATTTCGTCATTTCTGCTAACGGTGTATATCAACGTCACCAGACCACCGACCTCTTGACCGAAATCAAAGACAACCTGTGAGCCATTGCCGGCGAGTACGAGAGGCACCTTGGTCGGGTCGTAAGGCGCACGCGAAGCCGGTATTACGTCACCGTTCACTGTTTTTGTCAGTGTCTCGACGACCGATCTTGGAGTGATTGTGCGTGTTGCCGCGGCGAGAATATTGTCCTCCCACGGTCCAGGAAATGGCGTCTCATCAAAGCGACTATCGCACGGTGTATCTTTCCAGCATTTTCTTGTGTCTGCCTTTACACCGAACACTTGACTCAAAACAGCCACCAAAACATAGGCTTTCGGCAAACCGTGGCTACCAATTCCAATCGCCATGGTGGCTTTGTCATGTTCTTGCCAAGTGAGTTTAGAATTGTATTTGAAAGGGATTTATTGACTATTTTGTTTATCAAGTCTCGCAATGAAATGACGATATTATGAGAAATTAAAACCGAACTCTAGCAATACTCCCCAAGGCATTCATCCAGACATGGAACGTTTATCCGTCAGGTACTGAACAGTATAGCGTCCCCTCCTAGCCTCCGCTTCCCACAGCGTCTACAACTACCAATGGTTGATTAGGCTGATTGGAAGAATACTAACCCCCCACTGTCCACTTAATGGATCAGGCCCAGGTTCAGTTTAAAGAAGTTGATGGCGGCGTGCTGTGCGCGCTCCACAACCTTGCGCGCTTCGGGGGACTTCTGGTTGCTGCGCATCAGACTGCCGTGTGCGACGCCAGGGAAGTGCAGGTAGTCCAGAGGGATGCCGTTTTTGGCCGTCACGTCAAAGGTGAACTGCTTCAGGGCCGGGGTGTACAACTGATCGATCTCGGGCGCCAAAATCTGCAGGGGCACAGCCACGCCGGCCAGGTCCCGCTCGGTGACGAGCGACGGGTGCGCCGTGGACACGGCTTGGACGAGGGGCCCCTCAATGGGCTTGGCATCCTTGTCCTCGTCCTCGGGCTGGTCCTCGGGCTTGGCGCCCAGACGCATCACGGCCCAGCCGCCATAACAGAAACCAATGGCGGCGAGTCTGTCGTGGCCGTGCTCACGGCGCAGGGCGCGGGCCACGGTAAAGACGTCCTTGTCGCGGGCGTCACGAGGGTGGCGGCCGACGAACGGCAGGACATGCTGCTTCAGGAACTCGGCGTCCGCGAGCTCTGGGTGGTCGGAGCGGCGGAGGACCTCGCCGTGGAAGAAGTCGGGCACATAGACGGTCACGCCAGTCTGCCGGGCATAGTGGTCGGCCATGAGACGGGCGTTGGGGTTTTCCCAGCCATAGACGTCGTGGATGAAGAGGACGGCAGCAGAAGAGCTCTTGCCGGCGATGTAGGCATTGTATTGGCCGCCTGCGATCTTGCCAACGCGGCCCTCAGGGGTGCCTTCCCAAACGAAACTCTTGACGCAGCACTCGGACAAGGCCATGTTGAAGCGTTGGTTGAAAGGCAATGTGAGGATTGCACAGATCTGAAGAGAAAGGGGTGTCTGATTGAATTTCTGGAATGTTGATGGAGAGAGTGCTCGAGTGTGTTGATGACATGAGTCTTTTCGTACTCAGCTCGACCTCGACATCCTCCTTCTTTTATACCAAAGAATCCCGTCGATAAGCAAAGTCCGTGGCAAATAATTCCGTGGGAAGAACTGAACCATTGTCAACATACACATGGGTCTCTGCCCCCGTTGGTCAGACATCGCCCGTCTTTGTCAGTTTGCTGCCGTGTTGCTTGACCCTCAGCTGCTGCCTCAACTCCGACAACCTCAACTCCGACAGGGCTAACTCGAGATCCCCATGGCAGTGCTTTTAGTGTTCCTAGAGCTCCCGTTGAGATTTGGTAAGACTTTTTTGGTGGCATCGTCGAAGGCCGTCGTTAAGCCCCTGGTTTAACGCCATTCCCGACGCCAACGACTGATGTAAGTCGATGGGTCAATCCTGCGGGATTCTGCTCAACCCAGTTTCCTTTTTTGTCATCCTTGTTACAAAGTACCAGCGGCGTTAACTCCAAATCCGACGGTTTGTCAGTGGCGGCTCGATAGCATCGGGAAGGAAGGCTGTTAGGATCGGTATCCAATTGTCGATTCTTGAAACCATTAGAAGAACCAGAGAATACTAATACGACGGATTTCGCTTATTTTGCCGATTTTTTTGACGGTCCTGTTCCTTTAAATTTTAAAAATCACGCAAAATTAAAGCCGTAGATTTTTTAGAAACAGGACACGCAAAGGCAGTGCTATTACATCTGTCGTATCTCGTCCAGCCGCCGCACCTTGTACGTTTGCAGCTCACCCGGAGCCATGGTATCTTGTGCCGTCGACAATTCGGCCGCCGACCATACTGACCAATTGGTGTCGGCTTTTCCGATCTGCTGTCGGCTTGTTTGTCATCGGGAAGAATTGGAGGCTTCAAGCTTATCTTATCGGCTGCACGGGCCACTCTGTCGGGCTTCTGCTTGTGGACCGGACCTTCCCTCGTCCGTAAAAGGCAACCCCACATAGTCACACCTGATTGGCCAGGTCTCTCGACTGAAAACCCCCACCTGCCGTTGTCCAGCCAGCCCAGCCACCCCTCCAAACGTGCACTGACAAGTGCAGACGCAGCACACGTGGGAATCAAAACATGCTGCCGTTTTGCGGAAAGCGTCGTCAGGCCCCCCTCCTCTCGGCCGTCGTGTAAGCTTCTGCAAGCACTTATGCACCCAAGTGCGCAGGCTGCACGTATTATTGGGCACTGTCACGGGGTGCAAAGATGGCTGCATAATAGGCGTAATATTGGGAAGGTGCGAAGGTGGCTGGATCGAGGCCGTTTCCTTGCTTCCTTGGGGTCGTTTTGGGGGGCAGGAGCGAAGAGGCGACCTTGCGCACTTTACTTTGTACACCGTCCATCGTCTCCCGCCCGTATCCGGGTCGCTCTTTCCCCTCCCAGCCACCCTATCGAGCGAAAACAGGAAGGAACTGTGGATAGACCTTCGTCATCTTGGCGTCAAGTGTTACAGGCCTTTTTTGGTGTACCTCGAAATCTTCACCCTCTTCTCTCTCTCCTGCAACTCTTTACTTCTCCAACGGTCGATTCTTCACCTTCAACCGCAACTCGCTCGCTGGCCACCATTCCGATCCGCTCAACGGCGCACATTCCTCTTCCCGCCCGATCGATAACCTTGCCTCTAATACCCCGTACCCGCATTCCTTTCGTTGACGAGATATAAAAGACAACAAAATACAACAAACGACAAGTTCCAACGATTGAGAGTGTGTGACCTCCCGTCGCAGCTCGCTGCAGGATCACGCGTCGCATCCCATCTGACCCGCAGGTCTGCGTAGCAGAATCGACATTTCGTTCTCTTGTGCGCTTTACACGCCGTGAGCTCGTCGCCTTGCCGCATCGGCCTGTGTCACCATGTTGTTCGCCATCTTCTTCGCCTTTTGGCGCTTTGCACAGATTCTCACTCTGGTGAGTTTTGCATCCTGACAATGGCATAGTGATGGTTGCCATTCCCGTCTAATTGTTTGTTGTAGATTCCCATCATGGGCATGCTGTCCTGGTTCATCCACGCCTACATCAACGAAAACGAACTCACCCCCAACTACATCCTCGTCCTCTTTATCGTGTCCGTTCTCGGCGTCGTCTGGACCATTGTCACGCTTTTCAGCTACCACCGCAGCAGCAGCAACTCCCACTTTGTCTCGCTCGTCGACCTCGCGTTTGTGGGAGCGCTCATTGGCGCTGTCTACCAGCTGCGCTTCATCACCGACGCCAACTGCTACCACGTCGCGAGCACCGACGAATGGCTCAAGCACGCCCGCAGCCTGCTGACGCTGACCAGCCAGGGCATCAATGTCCTGGGCTCCAACACGCCCTGCGCCGTGCTCAAGACCAGCTTTGCCCTGGGCATCATGAACATTGTCTTCTTCTTCTTCACTGCCGTCCTCGCCTGGATGCACGGTGGCAAGCTGAGCCGCAAGGAGCACGACCGGCGTGTGGTGACGGAGACGACGACCGTGCGCCGCCACCGCAGCCGTGGCGGGTCGCGCCCGCGGAGTGGAAGCGGCCACAGCCGGCGCAGCTCGCACTCGCACCAGCGGATGTACGTTTGAGGAGGGATTGAAGGGCGAGGAACAGAGCCGCAAGGTCAGACAAGTGGGTGACAGATGAAAAGTGCGAACAAAGAAGAGGAAATCGAATGTCTTTAAACAGCAGACGCCAGTTTGAAGCGTCATGGCGGCGGTTGTTTCTTAGTGGAGACGCAGACGCAACATAACGAAGTTCCATGTAAGTATGATTTGACGAAATTTGTTTGCTATTTTGGCTTGGATTGGTCTTTGTGAGTGGGATATATTTTGTATTATTGTTGGTTTTTTGCTGTGTGGCTTTTTTATTTTTGCGTTTTTGGTTTCGTGATATTTGGCAGTGCGCTGCAAGGAACATTGGGAGGATTATGGTCATAGATATCGCAATGAGACGTCACCGCAATGGTGACCGACCTGATAGGATACTTGTTGATGCAGTTGACTATGTGAATATGCCCTTTTAAATGTCAAAGAAACTGTAACAGTTGAATTGCCACCTCCAAGGCCAACGCAAGTGTCAAAATGCCAACACTCGCGACGCCATCAACGTCACCATGAGCACTATATTTAAATCACGATAGTTTCTCTTACGCGAGAGACGACTGATTCAATAGTTCACAAGCGGTGATTAATACAAGGTATCTAGACCATCCTATTACGCATCCTAATGAGGCAGGTTGTACCGGGTAAATTCATCAATCCTGGATACTACAGACCATCAATGACCACGTATGACGCTGCTTGTATATCCGTTCACTTAACCGCAGGATCTCTTAATTAAGAGATACCCAGTTGTAGGAGATTGGCTTAAAAGTTCCGTGTCGCCTCGTCGACATCTTCGTAATGTTCTGCGTATACCAAAGAATTTCATTTTCTTTCTGCCCTCGGCCGTGTCCAGTGCTGTTTTCGTATAAAACCAACAGTCCATTGCACGCCAACATTCACTATGCATTACACACCTAGCAGCCCCCTCTTCTTGCTCTTGGCCAGCCTGGCCATCGTAACCGGCCACCCCAACCCAGGACCGGCCGTCACGGCCGTCGAAACCGCTGTCGAGTCAGTGACTCCCGCAACCGCAGGCATACCGGCAATACACACCGTCGTCTGGTCCTCCACACAGACGTCTGTAACACACCCGATGTGGATCCCAGCCACAGTGGTGACAATGGTTACGACACAGACTGTGACGACACTCATACCAGATGTGCCGGCGGGCGAGACGGCGACGGTCGAGACTGTCATTGGGCACACGACATACGAATTCCGGATGGGCTACTCGGACGGGCACAGCTGGACCTCGTGGTCGTCGGCAACACGGAGCTATGCAATGACTGTGGGCTAAGTGCGAGGGTGCATCAGAGCGAGGACGAGGAAACAATGTGCAATCGCCTGCAGAGGTTCGCGAAGAATGTAAGCAACCCAATGCATGTTCATTAGTAACGATTCCGATCATTATCATTCACGTATCTTCAGATTCTTTCTTGTTCCCTGCTTTCTCTCACTTGCAGCTCCAGTTGGCTGCCACATTAAGACTCCCCTTTCCGCCGTACACGGCTTCCTGCGGGTACACACAGAGTGGACGGGTCCGGTTGACGGTTCCGTCTGGGTTCCAGACGCTGGCCACAATACTCGTCGGCGCGACTGCATTCTCCACCCAGGCCATGAGGGCCAGGACAGCGTCGTGGGCGGCACTGGCCGGCTGGTTGGGGACGCCCCATCCCGGGCCGAAGCTGTAATCCTGGGACAAGAGGGTGGCCTGGCCCGGACCGGCAAACATCCATGGGGCGGCCACCTCGTCCGGGGAGGCGAAGCAGTGCTGCATGCCCGGGACCTGGATGTAGCGGAAGAAGTCCTGGATGGGAGGATTTGTGTCCTTGTGGTGTGGGTGGCGGTCACCTGTCTCACCCGTCTCGTCTCGTCTGTCCAACGCCGTCGCCAACGTCAAGTTCATCGCCTTCATCGTCTGATTGTAGTAATATGTGGTCATGCGTGGCATAATGATGCCGTCTGCTAGCCCCTGGTACATCAGCACCTTGCCGCCTCGGTTGCGGTAGGCCGAGATGTCGTAGTCGTCGGCCGAGGCATTGCCCAGGTTGAGCCGGAGCGAATCGTAAAATACCTGGTCGCTGTATAGGGTCCAATTCCAGGTGGTGTCGTTGTAAAGCCAGAAGCGCTCGTAGCGTGTGTCAAAGTCGCTCGCGTCGCCAAAGGCCAGGTAGACGTACCACTGGTCCTCCGACCCCAGCGAGTAGCCGCTGTGGATGAAGTCGCCCGGTGCCGTGAAGGCGTCTGCATACAGGTACCGCGCCGTCTTGACCTGAGCCGGCGTGAGGCACGGCTCGCCGGGCGGTACGGCGGCATTGCCACAGGTGATGGGTGCCCAGTCCAGCACTCACGCCTCGGGCCGGCTGATGATGGAGTCGTTGTGCCCATCCAGGTGGTCGCACTGCTTCAGTGCGGCCGCCGCCAGCACCGCAAAGTCGGACAGGTCGATGTGGTTGGCGCCGTCGTCGGGCAAGTTTGCAGCGCCAATACGGGTCAGCCACGGCATCAGCCGTGACGTGCCCCAGGCCGGCGCGCCCACAAGCGCGCCGTCAAAGCTGTCCGGGCTGATTTGGATTTCTTTGAGGCCCTGTCGGCCGCCGGTGGAGCACCCACTGTAGTACGAGTACGCGATGCGAGTGTCGCTATAGTAGGTCTCGACCAAAATCTTGCCGAGGGCGACCGTCCCGTGCAAGGCCCGGTAGCCCCAGTCGGCCAGCTTCGCCGGTGTCGTCGGCGCCCAGTCCAGATCGCTCTGCGACGAGTTGTGTCCACCGTCGGTCGCCAGCGTCGCAAACCCGTAGTGCGGCGCCTCGCCCATGTTGGGCCAGTTGATGCCGCCCGCAAACGAGTAGCTGCCAATCGTCATCAGCCGGCCGTTCCAGTTGGTGGCCGTTGGCAAGAAGAGGGCGAGACGATAGTTGGACGAGCCGTTGTGCACGGCAACGGTGACGGCGCAGAGAGGCGGAAGCAGAGTGGCGTTGCTGGGAAAGCCCAGGTCGGCTGCACCCTCGCCGTAGTTGCCGTTGGCCGCGACTGTGTCGACACGCTCGACAGCGGCGAAGCTGGGCAGGACGCTGGCAAACGTGGCCGCCTTGCACGGACGAGTCGTGTAGAATTTGTGGCTGTCGTGGCCGTGACTGTGGTGGTCGTCACTGTGTCCTTGTGTTGGAATAGCCAGTGCTTGTTGCCGGCCGGACAACAGCAAAAGCAGCGACCACAGGGCCCAGACGGCCGCCAGTGAGAAGAAGGCCATGCGGAGAATCCGGCTCTGTCGGTGTGGGATGCGCAGAGGGAGGCCCAGGACCAAGAATGCGCGTTGTGTCGTCGAAGCAGCCACTGGCGCCGGGCCTCCCTTTCGTCTCAACCGGCCATCGTCGTCTTTAATGGTTAATGCCTCTCGTCGAGGTTGGCGGACCATGTCAGGCGATGTCGTCGTCCCCGCCGTCGACGGCAGAGACGTGGCGCTTGGGGTGGAGGCTGTGTGCCTGTCCTCGCCGTGGTTCTGGTTCTGACGATCGTCGCTTGGACCATCGCCGGCGTCTTTTGTGGTGCGAGGAATGGGCGTAGACGTTGCATTGCATAAGGCAAGTGCGGAGTGAGACGGCGAGGAAGCTGCTGTCGGCGTGCTCGTAACGGCTGACAGTCGTGCTTGCAGGCGCGACTGCCTCGCCAATGTAACGTGTTCCATTTTGGGACAGAGGGGGCATAAACGACGAGAAACGAGGAAGGAGCGGCGGTTCAGCTGAACGAGGGCCAGAGAAGGAAGGCACCGACTGGAATAGCGGAGAGATGAGAAGAACAAGGCAAAAATGAAACTCAACCACAGGAAGACATCCCGTGCGATCTCTGCCGCGAAAACGTGGATCCAGGCAACCCAGAAACCGGGTAGGATTGTCTCGAATGTGCCTGAACAAAAAAAAAAAACGTAAGACGCGGCACGCTGTTGCGACAAAAGTGTTCTTCCAGATAACCGTGCAGTAACTAAACTAAGACAATAAATAGTATATGCCTTTCAATTGGCAGGTTGACAGTGATAAGGGACCATTTCTTCTTAACGGCTACGACTGTACCAACGGTTGCTTCCTATCTTACGATATGGGACTGCTGGTTTCGAGACGACGTGACATGCAGTCACACAAGCTTTCTGGCGTACTGCGGGACATAAAGGGACAATTACAATAAAAGGCCCTGAGCTTTGTTAAACTGAGGTTTCTAGGCCTCACAGCCAGACCAAGCTACAACGCAGAAATGGGAACAAACAGTTGTTAATACAGCTGCCCACACTTTCTTTTCAGGCCAACTATTGGATACACATCAAGGAATTTGAGGATCTTATATGGCAAATAAAACCAAACTATATGATAAAAAACACTTGTCATCTTATTATCTTATGAAGATTCTCTTCCGCCTGCGCGTCATGGCCGCTGTAGTGGTATAACTTTGTCGTTGTCTGCGAGAGAAAACAAATGTGAAAGACGACATTTGCCTTGACAGCACTGAATAGCCGACCACTGCCCCGCAAAAACCACTTATACAGTCGCTAGCGCCAACGGCAGATGAATTAGCACTGTAGTCGCTGCATCGGAGGCAGGAATACGGGTGTAAAACACTGCAGCAAAGGAGTGAGGAGGTCATTCGAGCAGCAGAGACACGTTGTGTAAAATCGCCGCTCGCAGCTTCCTCGTCTTTCATATTGCGCTCTTTCCTTTAATTGTTTCGCGTCCCTGTTTGTCAATTGCTCCTTTGCTCCTTCCTCTCCTGATCCTACCATTCAGCACTGGTTCTTCCTTCGTTTGAAAAACATCGACTTCGATTTCGTCTATTGCAAACCTCAGAGGCCGACCACCAACGACCTCCCTCCCCCGTCCTCCCCAGTCCTCCCTATGAACACCTCCCGGGTTGCCGTCGTCACTGGCGGCGCCAGCGGCATCGGCCGGGCCATGGCACGCTACTTTGTCGACCAGCAGTACGGGCACGTGGCCGTGCTGGATGTCAACAAGACGAGTGGCGGCGAAGCCGTTGCCGAGCTCAAGGCGGCCAGTTCTGGCTCGACGCAGGTGTCGTTTCTCGAATGCGACGTTGCCTCGTGGGTCAGCCAGGCGGCGGCGTTCCGGCACGTGTACGACGCGTGTGGCGGCCGCATCGACGTGGTCATGGCCAACGCGGGCATCTCGGAGAACGGCGAGTCGCCGTTGGTGGCAGAAGCCATGAAGGACGAGGACGAGGACGAGCCGGGCGAGCCCTCGGAACCATCGATGCGAACGTTGAATGTGAATCTGGTCGGCACCATTTTTAGTACGTGCGGGGCGAGGATGCGCGCGTGGCGGAAAAATAGCCCTCGTTGAACTTGCTAACAAAGGAAACAATGGAGCCATCAAACTCGCGACACATTACATGAAGAAAAACACACCTGCCGTCTACGGCAAGCGCTGGGCCGCCTCCCGCGGGCGCATTATTTGCACGGCATCGAATGCCGGTCTGTACCCGTTCCCCGTTGCCCCCATCTATGCCGCCAGCAAGAACGGCGTCATTGGCCTTGTGCGCTCCTTGGCACAGCCGCTCGAACGGGCGGCCATTGAGATCTTTGGGCTGGCGCCCGCCGTGCTCGAGACGAACATTGCGCCGAACAAGGACCTCTTCAAGGCGATGAAGATGACGCCGATGACGACCCTGACCAAGGGCGTGAACGAGATTTTGACAGGGAGCGAGCTGTCCGGCGGCGTGGCCGAGATTCACGGCGAGAACGTGACGTTCCGGGCGGCACCCGAGTTTGTCGACGCGGATTCGGAGGCCAACATTAACAATTTCTGGAATCTGGGCTATGCCTAGACGAATCGCTAGTGGCGACGATGTGCGCAGAAAGCAGTCAATCTGGTGTGTATATACAAACGTTGGACAAATAAGTACATGAGAAGACAAGAACGGACGACCTACAAGAAAAGGCCCCGAAATGAAATCAGAAATCGTCATACATGAACAAAAGAAAGAAAATAAACTCGTCCCACACCATGCCGATGCAGACTATCTCCAGCTTGTCGACACAGTCACAGTCCCCCCTGCACAACCGGCCGGCACCGTGTACGACCGGTTCGGGTCGCTCTCCCAGACGACGCTGCCGTCCGACTCCTTCTTGACAAACTTGTATTGAAACGTCGTTCCCACCGGCAGGCTGACGGTCGTGGCCCACAGCGGGTTAGACGACGTATAGGCACTGGCGCTAAGGGCGACGGCACTCGACGTGTCCCAGCCGCCGAGCTGCGCAATGGAGCCAGACAAGAACACGGCTTCGCCGTAGGACGTGGCGACGAGCTCGTCAAAAACGACGGAGAGGGCCGTGGCGGCGGTGCAGCTCGCCGTGGTCGTGGTCGATGCCGTCGTCGTCTTGGTGCCCGTCCCACCACACAGGCTACCACTGCTCACCCACGACGCTGGCACGAGAACGCGCGGCTGGCCCGACGCCATTGGCACGGCAACGCTGCCGGAGCTGCTGACCGTCGCGGTGGCACACGAGTACAGCTCGACGAGCGCTGTGCCGGCCGCCAAGCCCGTGCCGGTCACCGTCAGCGTGTACGACGCGCCCGACGCGCCCAGATTGCTCAGCACCGTCAGCACGCCGCCCTTGACCATGCCGATGGTGGTGCTGTCTTGATAGACGGCCTTGTTGGCCGTCGTGGCCCAGCTGCCGGACGAGGCGCTGATGAGCAGCGCGCGGATGGCGTTCGTGGTGGCAATGTGCTTGTAGAGCGTCGACGTCTGCGCGTAGCCCGACAGCCACGTCGCCTCGCGGTTCGCCGGGTCGCCGCCGCCGCTGTAGTGCTGCTCCTGGCCGGCGTAGACGATGGGGATGCCGTCGGCCAGGAACAGGAACGAGAGCGCGTTCTGGGCCAGCGCATAGTCGCTCGTGTAGGACGCGAAGCGCGGGTTGTCGTGGTTCTCGACAAAGTTGCCCAGCAGCGTCGGGTCGGCGCAGTCGGCAGCAATGGAGGAGATCATGCTGTAGAGGGCGCCGATGCCGGAGGACGACGCCGACTGGAACGCCGCCAGCAGCGGGTAGTACAGCGGGTAGTTGAGGACGCCGTCCAGCACCGCCTGGTAGGGGCACGTGTAGGCCGGATCGCCGTCAAACACCTCGCCGACGCAGTAGACGCCGGCTGCGTCGTTGTACCCGGGCCAGAAGGACGTCTGGACGTGCTTGACGGTGTCGATGCGCAGGCCGTCGATGGTGTAGTTGGCCACCAGGCCCCGGACCCAGTCGTACCACAGCGTCTGCACGCTCGGGAGCGTGGTGTCGAGGTCCGGCAGCGCGACGGTGGTGTCGCCCAGCCAGCAGTCCTCGACATTGGCCTGGTCGTCGTAGTTGGAAATCTCGCAGTACGCGTGGAAGTAGCTCGCGCTGTCAAAGGGCGTGAACACGCTGTAGTCGACGCCCGTGCCGGCCCCGTCGTAGCCCATGTGGTTGGCCACGACGTCCACCATCAGGTACATGCCGCGCGCGTGCAGCGCGTCGGACAGCGCCCTGAGGTCGGCGGCGGTCCCGTAGTTGGGATTGAGCGCGTAAATGTCCTGCTGCCAGTAGCCGTGGTACGACGTGCCGTCGCCCGTGTCCTCGTAGAACTGCCCCGTCACGGGCGTGATCCACACCGCCGTGAAGCCCATGCCCTGGATGTAGTCCAGCTGGCTGACCACGCCCTGCCAGCTGCCGCCGCAGTAGACGCGGGCGCTCGTGTCGCACGCCGCCGTCGTGCTCTGGTCGGTGCGCGCGAACCGGTCCGTCAGCAGAAAATAGATGGACTGCTGGCGCCATTCGGCCGGCGACAGGCCAGCGGCGCCACGGAAGAGACCCAGCAAGAGAAGGGACGCAATGGAGAATTTCATGCTGATGGGGGTGGAGTAGAAGGGTGATGTGGAAGAGAGAGGAAAACAAAGTCGATATTTCGACTTTGCAGTGGATTCCCAAAGACGACAGAGCTATAAGTCAGTATAAGATTTATAGGTTAATAAGTACATCGTAGTGTAAGTCGACAATAGCCGCCAAGGCCTCTCCTTAATAGGAAAGAGAAAGAGACGAGGCACAACCACTCAGTATGTTGTACAGAAAATGACGGAGGTTACAGGACGGCGGGCCCCACCGTCGAAACTTTGTTTCAAGTCAACAGCAGTCGTCTGAAGCCACTGAGAGCTCACTGTGGTCCCTCGATCGTCTGCAATCGGCCGCACTAACCAGGTGGCCAGGGATATTTGTAAGGCCATTGGTCAGTCCTGCTGTGATCGTCACAAACAGTCGCCAGCGCCTCGGCGAGACTGGTCTGTTGACAGGCACAATTGGCCGAAGTTTATGCACAAGTGACAGCGCCTGCCAGAATACAGGGAAGGTTGAATTGTGGCATACAGCGCAAATAGACAAATAGACAAATAGACAAATAGACAAAGGAAAAAGAAAGGCCAAACCACGCCTTTGTAGATTGCACTCTGCATGACACGCTGCCCATCTTGAACCATTGCTCGCTTTTGGCCCATGCTTTTTTGGTTGGGCCACTGCGACGTGCAGCCGTAGAGTCGCATCGCCTCGGCAGCATTTCGTAGTGTCGGCCCTTGGACGGATATGTACGTCGCAGGCCGGGGTCGCTTCAAACTTTGTGCGAATACGGAAGAACGACGTACATGTACGGCGCACGTCGTTCCTCGCCCTGCACATGAATGGTGCGCGGTTTTCAAGCACCATATTCAAAACGGTGAACGGCACCGGCCGTACTTTGCCATCTCTTGATGCTACCCCGGGATGAACCTCATTTGGGTCAAAAAGGCGACATGCAACGTACAGAGGCAATACTCCACATGCACGTGTTAATCTTGGACCTGGGGACCTGAGACATGGGAAGCGTCTGCCCCAAGACACCCTCCTGAGCCTTCCTCCGCATCTGCATCGGCCGGTTCGGCGCCGCGGTGACGCCGGCAGTCGCTGCATGATGCGCCGCTGACAGATGCAGTCGACCGCTTAGCGAGAGGGGATAAGTCAGGACTGCAAACTGCAGAGTACGTGCAAACGAGCGCTTCACGCGAAGCACCCGGAGGTCCAGAGCGACGGTGGCCACAATAGCGCCGGCCGTACGAGATGAATCGGGGATCGACAGCCAACATGCGCTATCTGACTACGGCAATATGACGTACTTTGCCTATTCCTATTTCGACTATTTCCACGGCTTTGTCTACTTTGGCAGTCTTGCAAGATGAAAGACGAGTGGGCCGTGATAAATGCGGACGAGAAGACAGGGGTCTTGCTGCCTTTTCGATCGGTCCACGAACGGCCCGAAAGAAGTAGATGATGAAGGAGGGCTATGGACGAAGTGGAAATAATAAGAGAGAATTTAGGAAAGCAGAGAAACAAAATGCAAAAAAAAGTAAACGAACAATAAATGCACGGAATACTACCCCATGGACCACGTCTGGAGACCAAGAATATATAGAATACATGCTAATATGGACAAGGATAAAGTAGAGATACAACTCTACGGAGTACATGAGGCATTATGCATTATGCTCCTTAGCAAAGAAAGGGGACAAAGAGACAGAAATACAATCAAAATAACAATGTCCACACCACCAATCTCCACCGCTAGCCAGGGCAGAGCAGATGCCAGTGACGGTACAGACAGCCGGCAGATTCCATCTGGGGCAGCCCGTACCAGCCATTATGCCTTTTGTTGTCGTCTATATTTTTTTTTTTTCTTTTTTTCTTTTTTTACTTTTCGTCCGATGCAAAACACGTGAAAATGCAGGAACTGCGTTCGCTGCTCTCCACAAAGTGCGGAGTGCAGAGGGCAAGTGCGGAGTCTGGTAGGGCCGGTCTTTCCTCGAGGTGGTGTGGAACGTGTGGGGAAAGGCCCGTCTTCGGTGCCGTGATGTCGTCAATAGCCCAGTGCGCTCAAGTTCGATCCTTCCTTTGACGCCACGGTACTTACCCCGGCGCTCTTTCCTCACAGACCACGCATCGTGTGCCGCGCGCCTTCCCAAGCACCTGCATTGCACTCGTCTGCCACATTGGGCAAGAGCCCGTCAAACCCACCGGCGTCATCGCGAGCTGACAGCTTCCCCCTGCCAACAGCAGCGTCCCAAGATGTCATGATTTCTATAAAGGAGGCAGACGGCCATGGTCGATCGCTTCACCACCCATTCTCTCCACCCCCATCCGCCTCACCACTTTCATTCGCTCCCCTCGCACCACCAACGCTCGTCGTTGGCCTCCGCCGTGCAAAGCGCGTTTCTCTTTGCGCCCTCCTTCTTTTGTTTGCCCTCAGCTGCCTTCTTGTCTTTGACTGCTCTCCCGTTTCCTCGGCCCCCACGCTCGCAATGCCGTCCCTCCGTTCCTGGGCCGTGGCGGCCTTGACCCTCGCTCGGACCGTCCTAGGTGCCCCGCCGCGCGTTGACCCCCGCGCAGACGTCGGCACCTGGCTGGACTCCGAGGCCGCCGTCGCCGTCGAACGCATTCTTAGCAACATTGGCAGTTCTGGCCAGTACGCCGCCAGCGCCAAGTCGGGCATTGTCATTGCCTCGCCGAGCACGTCCAACCCCGACTGTATGTCACCGCCGCCTCCCCTTGTTGATCACGTACTTGTCCCTCTGCTAATGCCTCCGCCGTTCTCTACAGACTACTACACGTGGAGTCGTGATGCTGCACTTGTCATGAAGACGCTTACCGAGCTCTTCCGCAACGGCGACGCCAGCGTCCAGTCCGCCATTACGCACTACATCGACAGCCAGGCGACCCTCCAGACCGTCTCCAACCCGTCGGGCCAGTTGTCCGACGGCTCCGGTCTTGGCGAGCCCAAGTTCAACGTCGACGAGACCGCCTTCACTGGTTCCTGGGGCCGCCCCCAGCGTGACGGCCCTGCCCTGCGTGCCACTGCGCTCGTCGGCTTTGGCAACTGGCTGCTCGACAACGGCTACGCCAGCTATGCTGCTGCCAATGTCTGGCCCGTCGTTCGCAACGATCTGGCCTACGTCGCCCAGTACTGGAACCAGACCGGCTACGATCTCTGGGAGGAGGTCAGCGGCTCGTCCTTCTTCACCGTGTCCGCCCAGCACCGCGCTCTGGTCGAGGGCAGCGCCTTTGCCACCCGCGTCGGGTCCTCGTGCACGAGCTGCACCGCCATTGCGCCCCAGATTCTGTGCTATATGCAGTCCTTCTGGACCGGCAGCTACATGAACGCCAACGTTGGTGGCGGCCGCACCGGTAAGGATGCCAACACGGTCCTCGCCAGCATCCACGCCTTCGACCCGACCGCCGCCTGCGACGACGCCACCTTCCAGCCCTGCTCCTCGCGCGCTCTTGCCAACCACAAGGTCTACACCGACTCGTTCCGCTCCGTCTACGCGCTCAACTCTGGCAAGGCTGAGGGTGTTGCTGTTGCCGTCGGCCGCTATCCCGAGGACTCGTACTACAACGGCAACCCCTGGTACCTGACCACGCTCGCTGCCGCGGAGCAGCTGTACGACGCCCTGTACACCTGGAACCGCATCGGCTCCCTGACGATCGACAGCACCTCGCTCGCCTTCTTCAAGGACCTCTACAGCAGCGCTGCCGTCGGCACCTACGGCGCCACGTCCACCGCCTATGCCTCCATTGTTGCTGCTGCCAAGACCTACGCCGACGGCTACGTCAGTATCGTGGAAACGTACGCCATGGCCAACGGGTCCTTGTCGGAGCAGTACGACAAGTCGTCCGGCTCGCCGCTGTCCGCCCGCGACCTGACCTGGTCCTACGCCGCGCTGCTGACGGCCAAAATGCGCCGCGACTCCGTCGTCCCGCCGCCCTGGGGCGAGACGTCTGCCTCCGGCGTGCCCTCTGTCTGCTCTGCGACGTCGGTGTCTGGCTCGTACAGCACGGCCGCCGTCGGATCGTGGCCGTCCAGCCTGACCAGCGGCACCGTGACGTCGTCCGGCACGGGCGGTGCCACCTCGACCACTTCCACCACTGCTTGTACCACCCCGACGGCTGTCGCCGTCACCTTCAACGAGATCGCCACCACGAGCTACGGCGAGAGCGTCTTCTTGACGGGCTCCCTCTCTGCCCTCGGCAACTGGGACACCAGCAGCGCCATTGCCTTGAGCGCGGCCGACTACACGTCGAGCGACCACAAGTGGTTCGTCACCCTCAACCTGCCCGCCGGCACCACGTTCCAGTACAAGTACATCCGCAAGGAGGCCGACGGCTCTGTTGTCTGGGAGAGCGACCCTAACCGCTCCTACACCGTGCCCAAGGGCTGCAACACCGCCACGGCCACGGAAAACGACACTTGGCGATGAACATTGGATGGGTGGATTTGTATTGAGGAAAATGTGCGGACAAGGATAAATGTGGGAAATGATAATGGCGTGAAGTGGTGCTGGAGAGCGATGGGAAATACCAAAAGGTGGGTGAGATTGTGTTGTGCTTTTTTACGTTTCTTTGGGCCTGCTTTTTATCTTTCTGTTTTCTGTTTTCCTTCCTTTCAACTTGTCTTGGAGTCTTCTTTCTTTTCTTGACTCATTTCTCTTCGTGGCTGTTTGTCATCGGGGTACTTCGCTTCGATTGTACATATTTCCAATATATTGTGCATTTCATTCACATGCCATGGACATAGATGCGTGTGTCGCAGTGTCGCGGTGTCGCAGAACAATTTCTGTCATTTTGACGTGAACGAGCCAATAGGTGAAAATCTTCGCGTAGCACATGACATTGTTGTAATAAAAAAGGGGCAAAAGTAAACAAAAAGGTAGTGCGACAAACAAGGGGCCAGGGAAGGCGCTATCAGGGCAGGTATCTGTGGCAGTTTGTACGGCCGGCCCGGGTGCGTTACACATCGACCTGCACTGGTAGACCTTTGGGAACAACACGATACTTGGCCGAGGCAGCTCCGGCTCGTATATGAAGGTTCTTAGAGCAGTAAGCTGGTCACTTGCCAGAGAACGTGGGACGTGTACGAAGCAGGACAGCCTTAGCACCAGGAACTGCAAGAGAAAGTGGCGTCGACAGACAGGGACACTCGTACGTCGCGAAGAGAATAGTGAGAAGGTGTGCCAAAGAAGCAGAATATTTGCCTGTCAATGAGCGAATACCAACAGAATCGCGCCACATGTCACATGTCGCTTGTGCATAAACGCATGCATGGCCTGACGCCTCTGCTCAACCTCGTCTCACATCGCAGCCTTGTGGCCGCGGGCACGAATTTGGCGCCCGGCGAAACGGCCACCTTCGAGGGGTAGGCAGACCTGGTCAAACTGGATGCCAGCTGGACACTGTGTCTGAGCCAACTGCAGGCCTGGAGCACCGCCGGTTGTTGTTTATATCAAAAAGGAGCGATCGACATGAACCAAACACCGAGATCCTCACAGTAACGCAGCGACCTGATGGCAAGGCTGCTCCATGGAGGCGACTGTACTCGACGGGCGCGCTGCCAAGGGGCCGCACTCGATTGAATGTAGTCGATAGGAAGCCTTGTCCCCGTCGACAAAAATTGGTTTGTCGACAAATATATATAGTCCGGAATAGATGTCGAATGGAGTTTGCTGCTGTTTTCTTCAATCGGCCAACTTTTTGTACCAATTCCATTATGCCTCCCAGAACGAATACCCGGAGAGTCCGGTCCGGATCGTCGCAGAATCTGGCCGGTGTCGGGCCTAGGGCGCATGCTGGCCCGTATGAAAAGCTCATCAATCGAATGTACGAGCCGCTCAAGCTCTTACACGCCCTCGATCCCGTCCGCGGGGGACAAACGGCATCTGCCGCCCTGCCCTCGCCAATCACAACACAGCACATCCACCGGCAGTTTCGCGATGATCTTGCATTTTTGTGCGAGCACGAAAAGGGAGGCGATGCGTGCACTGTCAGTTCGGGCAACAGCAGCACAGCCCTGTTGGAGACAGCTTCTAAAGAGATCACCGCATACTGCACAGCCAACGCACTGTCCAAGATCAAGAAGACATGCGCACTGCTGCGCAGCGCCATCAACAACTGCACGACGAGTTTGGTGGGCGGTACTTTTTCCGGGCAAGAAAAGGCTCTCGCCGGGTGGCTGCAGCAGTTCAATCAGTCGACTGGCGCGCTCGGTGCTGTCGTTGCCGGTCTGGACTTGTGCCGTCTGGCGTACGACAAGCGCAAATCGGCCGAAATGCAGACACTCAAGGCGCTTGCACAGATGCAGCAGGACCAGCCGCATTCGGCGCAATCGTCCCTCCAGTGCTTTTCCCAGGCGTACCATTACATAGGTCGCCTGGCAAACCACATCCGTGTCCACGCCCGGCTTGTCGTCGGCGTGATGGATGTCGAGGACATGTTGCTCAACCCATTCCACATTCAAGCGCTGCCGGTTGGCGATAGCGCCCCATACCGGGCCTCTCCCACCTCCATCTCGGGCCGGTCCTGCCACACACCGCTCGCTTCTGGAAAGCATTGCCGTGCGCATGTGCAAAAGTGACGACACGGAGCTGCTCGCCGAGCTCACAGCCGGCCTCCAGAAGCTGGAGCAGAAGCACCAGCTCACTCAGCGGATGCAGCTGGACGACGAATCGTTCAAAGCACCGGGCGTCCATTCCGAGGTTCAGGTTCTCGAGCATTTCCATGCCCAGCGACTGGTCTGGGCAGACAACGGCGACCGCTACATTGGCTGCAGCAAGGCCGCCTGCTACTGTTGTCACTTGTACTTCCGGCACCACCCGCTGCGGCCCGTCGTGCCGGACTGCCACAACAAGGTGTATCTCAAATGGGGCCCACCGCTGCTGGTGGGCGGTGTCGCCCATCCGGGCTTCAAAGAGCAGCAGACGCTGCTGAACCGGTTCATTGAGGACGTGCGCAAGGACGCCATCGAGCAGATCCGAGAGCGGCGGGGACGGCGACCGTTTTGGCAGGCGGATTCAGCGACGGCAATCACACAGACTGTTGCAGGGGACAACGTCGATGACGGAAACAGAGACAACGACGGGGATGATGAGGATATTGGTGACGGGCTGTTGAACAGTCGGTTCGAAGACGGAGTTTTGGATGAAAGCAAAAACGGTGGCGATGGTACGACAAGCGCAATGAGCGGGAAAACCTATATGTCCGTCGATGTCATGATACGCTCCCTCGTCTCTCTTGATCTGAACTCGGACCGTTGATCGTTGATGGCAATGGATTGTTTTTGATAGTTGGCGGTGTTTTGAGACGAAAAACAACATAATTTGGCCCAGAATGCAGATTGGCCGAATACAGAAAGAGCAGCTAAACAAGCCATTCGTTCTTTCCCCTTACCTTCTTATAGTTTGCCGTCGTTTACAAGCGTTCCTGCCTGACGCGTCGTGACTGCCGTTTAGAATTGTGTTGGTGTTCATTCGCATTATTGCATCTCCGATTATGACAGAAGTAGGCATACATATTGCGGGTAAGTGGAGTACGGAGAACCGTCGGTCACAGCAGGAGGAAGGCGAAAGATCGAAGCAGGAGAATCGCCAGACAATCGTCATATCTTCGCCAAGCGTCGACTCGCCCGCCCCTCCTCACACTTCCCCAGACATGACTAGTCGGCGCCGGACGGCCAATGGTGTCTTTGCTCCCCGTTCCTCCGTTTGCCCCTTTCTTGAGGATCTCATTACCAGCAGACCAGCCTTGGCCCCAACGATGGAATTCCTGGAATGTCCCTGGGGAAGACACAACTCCGAACTTCCAGGCTGCAGAGTACCGTCTATGAGGCCGCATGATCCCACCTCTGGGACAGCTTTGGACGGCACAGGATGTAGACTGCCCGCGGCTTTTGGAGAAATGGATTGACAGACGAAGGCGGGCAGGAGATGAGGTTGGTGTCGATCCTATATCACAGATGACAGGCGTGCCCAGCTGCTGATCTCGAGTTGTGCCGCCCTTCTTGTTTCTCCGTCACACGTTGTACACAGTCTACGCCAGTTGCCTCAGCCGCTGCCTCAACTGCCGTCGTCCGCTTATATATACACATCCCTGTCCTACACACCATCGAACCGACCTCAGCAACGATGGCCGACATCACCGTGCCAGACGAGGTCCTGGCCAAGATCAAGGGCAAGGCATTGTTCTGACCGGTATGTGGATAACAAAATCTCAGGAAATAGTATGACGCCGCCGACTGACACATCAGGACGGCGCACAGGGCATTGGCGGCGCTTTTGTCACGATGGCCTACACGGCCGGCGCTCATCTTTTCGTCGGCGACCGGGACATGGAGAAGGGCGACGCCCTGGCCGCGTCGCTGCGTGCCGACTCTGCGGCCTCGGCGACGGCTGGGTCGAAACGAAGGCGAGTGTCGGCGAGAATACAAAGTAGGGAGAGGTAGTCGCCAACACAGACTTTGATAAATAATAAAATAATTGCAGTCCTTGAAACGCCAGAGCTGTAAACGATGTCGTGCATTGTAAATGAAAAACGTCATTACACCATGCCACGCCATAAGGGGTATATCTCATGCTCCATTGGCTCAATCAATGGACCACTTCCCCTGTCTCAGACCACCCATCAAAATAGCTTATGCATCTGCAATGTTGTTCCACGCCGTAATATGCAGATACGCGTCAATGTACTGCCGGTTCTCCACGCCAAACGACGTGCCCGGCTTGACCCGAAACATACCGTTGGGACCCATGACAAAGCGGTCGTCGCCCACCACCACGCGCAGCTTGCCTGCTGCCAACATGCACATCCGTATCGCCCTCTCGTCGGCGTTGAACGATACCAACTGCCCCGGCCGCACTACCTCCACGCGGTACGACATGTTGTGGTCGATCGGGACCATCTGGTTTGACGTCAGGTACGCATTGGAAAAGGCAATGTTCTCGTGCGCCTTGCTCTGCACCCGCCCGGGCGCCACCTCCCAGTCCTCCATCTCCAGTGCGTCGGGTCCACCCGGCTGCACGTTGCCGGCAACCATCAACGCCGAGTCGCTGCTGGTCGTCGCGAGTCTGCTACTGCTGGCGGTGTTCGTGTGCGGTCGGGACAGAGCCGTTGACGACGAAGACAATGACGACGACGACGACGTTGCTGTTTGCCCTGTTGGCAACACGTCGACCTCCTTATCGGCAACGTGGCCCGAGCGGCGGCGGTCGCGGCGGTCGAGTCGAAGCTGGTTTGGCTCGTGCTGCTGGAAACCGGCCACTCGTGCAGGCGGCGCCGTTTGTCCAGCGCGGTGGGGCACCCCACGCGCCAGAGGTTCGTCATCACTCGACGCCGGGTCAGGACCGCTGTCCGCTCCGCCGCCGCCGCCGCCGCCGCCTGCCTTGGTCGCCAACCCCCTCTCACGGCGCACAATGCCCGCCGTGTCCGCCTTCAAGCGCTGCGGCTGCGACACCGCCATGGTCTCGCTGAATCCGAAATTGCCCGACCGCGCATAGCGATATGCCGCGTCGTAGTCGAGGTGCGGAAACAGCTTGGCGAACCGCGGCTGGAAAGTCGGGCGCAAGCTGCACGGCATTTTGTTGCGCCGCTCAACACAGTTGGCACACTTGGAAAAGGCCACATTCATGTCCGCCGTGCCCTTGCTGCTCGCAATAATGCAGCCGTCATAGAGTCCCTGGCCCGACCGGCAGTAGTCGCACGGGTTGGGCACCCAGTCACCGCTCATTTGGATCAACGCCGACGCAATGCTCGCCGTCGTGTGTCCGCCCACGGGCACAACACGCCGCTCGTTCCACTTAATGTCGCGCACCCGCTGGGCCGCCAGAAATAGGCTGCTGTAGCCCGATTTGGGCGGTGCAGGGTGTCGGAGCGCCGGCGCCAGAAAGGGCTGCAGGTACTCCCATGTCGCCTGCGGGTCGACCGGACGCGGAATCGCAAAATCGTCGGGCCCCGGAGGTGGACCGTCGGTTCGGACCGCGCTTTTGGAAAGGACACTTAGTCTCGGGGATTTGGATGGCAAAGAGTGCGACAGAGCAAAGGCATCGGTCTTGGCCTGAGCGCCCGCGGGTACCTGCGGCGCCAGAGGCTCCAGTTCGACCGCAGGTCGCTTATTGGTGGACACAATAAACGCTCTCATATGGGTATGGACGCCAACCTTGGACAGTGTGCCGTCTCTGTTGTCGTTGAAGAGCGTATGCCGGTGTTTCCGCGTAAAATGTCCCCCCAGGTTGACAATCTTCTGAAAAACACGTTGACAGTCACGGACCGGACACAGCCACGGCATATCCGGAACAGAGCTCTTGGAGTAACCATCCGGAAAGAGTACGCCAAAACCAAGGTCACCATCTATGGTTTTGGCGTACTCCCGGCCAGACGCTGACACCAGAAGCTCCGTTGTTGGACGCTTTGCCGGCGCCGTCGGTGACTTCTTTGACGGTCGCTGCGCGGCGATACCGTTTGATAAAACAGCCACCTCACTATCGAGTGTCTCCTTGTGGTGAGCTTTCGTTGCTGAAACCTTTTCTCTGCCAAACCTACTTCTCTTAGCTGATTCCGACACCAAGGGTTTGGCCAGGGGTTCAAGCTTTGTGGGCGCCTCTCGCGAGACAACGCGGGCACCGAGGCGTTCGGATTTGGTTGACACTTGCTTAACTACAGTCAATGTGACGTCCAGATTGTCGTTCAAATTGGTTGCTCTATGCCCTCGCTGGAGCCGGACACCAATACAAACACGGTCAGTTGACTGGTTGACACGAAAAAGAAGCAAATCTGTATTCTGCAACGTACCGAAAAATGGCCACCCATGCTGACCAGTTCTGGAAAGAGTTTCCGGCACGTACGGACGGGGCAGATCCACGGTGTCGTTCGGTTTCGCCACAGCTCGTAGCCATCGGGGATGAGAGCTCCTTTTGTCCCATGCATGGTTCCGTCCTTGTCTGAAATGAACAAAGTGTTAGCGATACGCAATAGCGCGGTTCGACAAGTCGTACTGTAGCAAGTTACCCAGATATTTGTTATAAGCGCGGCCGCTGGGCGTCAACGAGTACGATGCTGGGGATTCAGACGACAACACGGTAGCAGCGTCCTCGGGGCCGACGTCGATAGAGTCGGAGAGGTCGTCCTCATCAGAAGAGCTGCCTCCTGCATCCGAGTCTTGCCCGGAACTCAGGTTGACGATGTCCTTGTCTGCTTCGACGTCAGCAACATCTGCCTGGCCGCTGACTTCTTCAATGTCACTGTCAGAAGAATCCGTGGAGTTGACATTGTCAACCAAAAGCTCAGAAGATTTTGGGGAGTCCGGGCCCGAGGAGAGCGAGATTGTCAACGTAGGCGCAGTCTCGACGAGATCCTCCGAGTCTGACGATGGCCTCCGAGAGTTGGATCTGGAAGAGGAGCTGTGGGCAGACTTGGCACGTTTCTGTGGAGGCTCTGCCGGCTCCACGGCCGACTCTCGGCGCCGCCTAAGCCCGTTGACCCCAGTCCGATTGGTTGGGCCATCCAGAAATTCTGCGGCATTATTCTGCTGTCGAGCTACACGACGTGGTGGACTCGATGCATTGGATACCAGGTCACTCTCAACAAAAGCCGGCTTGGGGTCGGTGGGCGCAGACAGTCTTGATTGCGGCAGCGGCGGTGGCTGTGTCTTGATACCAAGGCCGTCTCGGAACGATTTTGGCGGCGTGTCCGTAGGTGTGCGCGTGGGCGTCGAGCCCGAAGACGTAGGGGGTGTCCTCGATCCAGTCGAGTACATTAAATTGGGCGGTAGAATGCCAGGGCGGCCGGTTCGCTTCATTTTATATGCGAGGCGTGGGCTGGCATGGCCATTACTTGCAGACTGGAGACCAGAGGAGATGGCACTGGGGGATATGGGAGACGGGCTCGCCTTGGTCAAGGATGCCAGAACCGGGGGTGCAGCTGGTGATACAGTCGTGACGCGGAGTGTGCTCTGTTTGTTCTGCGGAAGAGGATTCTTATGCACCTCCTTTTCAGCGGCCGGGTCTTTGAGTGGTAGTACAGCCGGACGTGTGGTGGTAGCGGCTTCTAGCTGTTGAGGTTCGTCCGTATGTGGTATGGCCGCGTGTTTGAACAGGCCCATGGGGGGATGGGCGACTCCATGTCCGCTTGGGGCATTGCTTGCTGCATCGGAAGGCAAAGGTACGCGATGACGTGTGTGGCTGGTGGAGGTGGCACTGCTTGGTGCTGCCATTGTTTGTGCTTGCCCTGTGACAGCTGGCCCTGTGACAGCGTGCCCAGCTAGATGGGTAGCGGGCAGCGTGGCTGGTTTAGAGGCTGATGCAACTGGGGAGGGATGTTTGAGGACGGTCGATGTCGAGGATCGTCGGTCGCTCAAGGCCGGCAGCACACTGTCCATTACGCCCGCGGAGGCCGATGCTGTCGCTGGGGCAGTTGTTCGCGGCAACTCTGGCATCGGGACGTGTATAGAGGCTGGCGTTAGTAGAGACATCGAAACAGGCGTCGGAACAGCCGTTGTCTCTGACTGTTTGTTAATCCGCAGCTGAACACTGCAAGCTGCTGGCGCCGCCAGTGCAGTCCAACGGCAGTGCAACGCATGCAGACAAAGCGATGCGGCTTAGTTTGGTGCGAGGCCTGCAACGCCTGTTGCAGCGTTGGGCGCAGGGCAAGGTGGAGGCTAAGGAGGCTGGATAGTTGTTGAGAGTGAGGTCAGCGAATTGTGAAGCCAAAGTGAGCGGCTTTCGACGGACGCGTTTCGCAGAACGCGGTCGCTCTTTCTCGCAACCGCGGATTGCGCCTACCCCTGACTCTCACTAAGCTTTTTCCAGCCAATTTTGTTAATCACGTGTCGACATTGAAAGCCAACAAAGATAATTCTTTTTATTATTTCAAGTCCAAATGGTATTTATTAAATTCTTTTTTTCTTCTTTTTTGGCTTTATATCTAAATTGGTATCCCAATGTATGGATGGCAAGGAGAGGGACGGGTGAATAAATATGTGCAGCCCAATTGGTACACGAACTCCGTAGCGTTCGTTCTTTCCCTTCTTGACTCTGTTTGTTGACGTAAGACACTCTCGTTCTTTCCGTTTGCAACACGTTCATCGATACAATCCTCCTGTATTTGTAACACTCATTGTCTTCTCACCTATGCTTCTAATCTTTCTCCATCTCTCTATCCCCTTCACTATCAACACCTCCTTCACGGAGACTCCGCACCGGCACCCAACCGTCTGATAGTGGGAATGTCACTCCTCACAGAACCTGCAACTCGCGGCGAGACTGGTAAGCATCAGCGGTTCGAGGACTCGGGAAATCAAAGAATACGAATGATCAGAGCGGTATGACGGAAGGATATTTGGTGAGATCCATCTAATGGCGCTGCCATGTACGACGTATTGTGTCAAATGTACAGACTCTTACTTTGAGGGAAAAGCATGTCCGTAAACGTACATTTGATCATGTACTAACATTAGAGACTTTTGGTCTATTATGTACACCGCACCACACAATTCTAACCTACTATACAGCCTCACGGAGAGCAACCGCTACGACGGCAACCGCCATTGTACCGAGGACGTCTAGCGGCATTCTTGGTACGGCGCCCGATTTGCTTCCGGGCTGGGTTGCCGACGGCAGCGCTGCCGTGCCCATGTCCTGGACTGTCAACGAGGGCGGGCAATCGATGTGAGCAATGGGCAGCACGGGGCACGTGCCCATAAACCGCGGCGTGTTGTTGATCGTCTCGGCAATGGACGCACTGATGCTGCCGCCACAGATGCTGCTGGACGGAGGTGGGGGCACAGCGGCCGCAATGGACGCGCCCGTGTCGTTGGCGACCACGGCGCAGCCCGGCCAATCTGTGATGGATCCGTTGCAGGAGCCCTCGGCGATGGCCGCGACGAGAAAGTCGTGCTCGTAGGGCACACTGTCGCAAGACGTGTTGCTCGTGTTCTCGACGAGGTCCATGGTGCGCCCGCCGCTGTGCACGGTGGCAAACACAAACCCGCCCGTGTCGGTGACGCTGTTGTTGTACTGGAAGTCGGTGGCATTGTCGGGGGCACGGCCTGTGCGGACGGTCCAGGAAAAGTACCACTCGCCGACCTCGTAGTCAAGGCACTCCCAAAAGGCGTAGACGTACAAGGGGTCGGGCGTAGCCGGGTCCGTCAGGTTGACTCTGGAGAGGTCGACGGTAAAGTTGCGGGTGTCGGCGTAGACGGGACACTGGCCCTCGAATGGATAGTCACCGCCGTACTTGCCAATGGCAAAGTCGATGCGCGGGTTGAGCCAGATGGCGTACTGCGGATTGGAGATGGAGAAGACAATGGGGATACGGCCAAGGGTGTTGTATGCCTCGCTGCGCGGGTAGGCAAGGGTGATGTCAACGGGCTGGGCGGGCTGAACGGGTTGGACAGTGCGGTTGGACACACTGGCTTGGGCGGTGCCGACCAAACCGGCGAGGCCTGTGAGGACGGCGAACAACATCACTGGTGATATTGATATTGGCGAGAACCGCATGATGTACGTCGTCTTCCGAAAAAAGATGTTTGTCCAGTTTAAAGTGTGGTGGGCGTTCGGGGGAATGACAACAACAGTCATAATACAGCTTGGCCGACAAAGGGGTCGGCTCTGACACGCCAAGTATGGGTGGGCAAAAACGATCTTGGCGTAGGATGCGTTTAAATTGGGACCAAGCCTTACGTTTGTTTTGTTGAAAAAGAAGACTGCCTGAATGTCCGGGATTTATCCAGCGTCGAAAAAAAAAGATAAGGAGGTATTGCAGTGCGTCTGTCTTCATTGGCTTTTTTTCGAGACTTCTCACGACGATGGTGCGCCGTTGAGGCAGAGAGCCCTCTTGTCCCCTGGCTCTAACTTTGCGCCGCAACAGTGGCGCCAAGGCCAATTAAACCCGGTGAAAATTAAGATCGCTCTGTGGTAACCACCAAAAAGACTCCGTGCACCGTACACAACAGATGAATAAATAAGTTTGCAAGCTAGCATGTGTATGAAGTTAAAAGTCCAAAAGGTCAACAGGTCCAGTTCCAAACGCGCAAATCTTGTTTTCACACAAAAAGGTATCTCCCAGAAAATGAAAACGGCCAAACAATCGTAACCAAAACAAACGTTCATGTCAGAGGAGGTCACCAGCGAACTCAAACTCTTCAAAAACAATCATGTCATCCAAACTATGCAAAATGAAACAAAAAACAGCAACCAAAAAGGAAATTTCGCTGATTTTAGGCCTGCTTCTCGTCGCCCTTTGTAGTCGTGGCATTGTTGTGGCCCGAGGCCGAAGGGGTCGGGTGGTGGACGGCGGCAATGACGACCTCCGGCTCGGGCATGTCCGCAGGGATGTGGCTCTCGTTCACATCGTCAATCTCCTCGGGCAGGATCAGGTTGAGCAGCATGCAGACGAGGGCGGTGACGGCAAATCCAGTCTCCAGGACGAGGACGATGGCGTCGAGGAAGGAGGTGAGCGACTTGTTGCCGCCGGAGTAAGTGAAGACGTTGGAGAACCAGGTGGGCACGAGGGTGGCGCCGTAGCCCAGCGCCAGGCCGGTGGTCAGAACGAAGCGGTTGCGGCGGTTGAAGGGCACGCCGCGGGTGATGATGGCGATACCGGAGACGGCGACGGAGCAGAACAAAAAGGTCGTCATGCCGCCAATGACGGAGCTGGGAATGGCGACGAGGGCGGCGGCAAACTTGGAGAAGACGCCCATGATGACGAGGAACGCGCAGCAGCAGTAGCCGGCCTTGCGGTTGGCGCAGCGCGTCAGAGCAATGACGCCGTTGTTCTGGGCAAACGTGGTGACGGGGGTAATGGTCATGAGCGCGGCCAGCACGCCGTTCAGGCCATCCGCCAAGACGCCGCCCTGGATGCGGCTCTCGTAGATGGGGCCAGACACCTCGATGCGCGAGACGTCACACGACGCCGTCACGTCGCCAATGGCCTCGCAGGCGCAGATGATGTAGACGGCGAGCATGGGCAGGACGAGCGGGGCGTAGAGCTGCAGCTTGAAGGTGTGGACCCACACAAACGAGGCGACGGGGGCCGCGTCGACGCCGGAGCGGTCAAAGTAGCCGCAGGCGGCGGCGATGATGCAGCCGACAAGCAGGCCCCAGACGACCGAGGTGGACTTCATGATGGGCGAGCCGAAGCGCTCGCACAGAATGATGCTGACAAAGACAGAGAAGCCGAGGCCGATATACTCGGCGCTGCCCCAGGGCAAGGCGTGGGGGGCGGTGATGTCGGGGCACAGCTTGTAAAAGTCGATGGGGTCGGCGGCGCTGCAGAGACCCGAGCCGCCAGCCCAGCCCTGGAAGGCCGACTGAATCAGAGAGATGCCGATGAGCATGACGGTGGGGCCGGTGACGATGGGTGGGAAGATGCGCAGCATGGTCTTGGAGGGAATGAAAGAAATGAGGATCTCGATAAGGGCGGTGATGGCAGCCGTGCCGAGGAGGGCGCCGTAGCCATCGGGGCAGGGCAACGGGGTGCCGTCCTCGGCAGACGGGCAGAAGCCGTTGGCGTACATCTGCTTGAAGGCGCCCTCGGCGACGGGGATGATGGCAAAGGAGATGCCGACGACCGAGATCAAGCCGGTGCCGATGTAGTAGGGCGTGCCGCGGACCTTGAAGCGGGTGATTTGGACGAGCGACAGAATGCCGGACACAATGAGGGCGGTCGAGACGAGGTACTGCTGCTGCTCGGCGACCAAGTTGCCGCCGGCGGCACCGGCCATGATGATAGGCGGCGTGATGACACCAGCCAGCATGGCCAAGGAGTGCTGCAGGCCAAGCAGGACGGCGAGCACAACGGGCATTCTGTCGTGGAGGCCGAAGAAGGGCGAGGCCATTTTGGACCTCTTCATAAAGGGCAGGTTGGGCCGGAAGAGAAATGCATAGTCGTAGTCGCCGAGCAGGCCATCGCGTGTGAAGAGGGTGTGCTTGGCGGTGCGGGCGGCACTGCTGATCTTTGCGCCGACACCGCGGCGGCCCTCGGTCGGCGCGATTTGGGACGGGCCCTGATCTTCATCCATTGTGAAGTTTGTTGGGTGAAATTGGTGATGTGTGATGGAGAAAGAAGGATGAGGACGGGAAAGGAAAGAGGAGAAGAGAAGAGGAAGAGGAAAGGGAAGGAGAAGAAGAGGATCTGAAAAGGAAAGAGAAGACGAGAAGAAGAACCGGAAAGAGACGAAGAGGGACGTGCGAGAACGAGTCGAAAGTAGGAACGACCGAGGAATGACCCGATTAGGAAAGCGAGGATATCAGGGTGTAAATGTGTGAACGTGGCGCTCGATTCAGGGCCGACGGATGCGGGGAAGGAGCGATGCTTGTTAATGAGAGAGACGATCGTCGTGCCTTCCGGTTTCCGCCTTTCGTCAAGAGGCGGCGGCCAGGAGCGTGTTTTATATGTGCGACGCAAGACGACAATGGCAATCCGGGATGCAACGGATTGAATTGAGCTGGGACTCTAGATGGTGCTCGGTCTCGTCGCGAGGTCCTCCAGATTTTATGATCTGCCAAGCGTCAATGGGCCAAGGTTTTTCATTCTCACAAGCATGTGTCATTATCACCAGCAAACCAAAGCACAAGAAAGGAAAGAAGCTAAAGGCTTGGACTTGCGGGGCGACTGCCCTGGGGCCGGAGGGCAGTCGGGTCGCACTTGCCACACACATAACGGAAGGAACGGGCGGTCTCCACTTCTCTATCAGAAAGAATGGGGCCTACAGAGTCAAAACGGACTCAAAACAATTACACATACAAACGACTGAGCAAAACGCTAGCACAAGAGCAAACGACAGGACAACAAGAAGATGGTGATGGGGTGCAGCCTCGCGCTGGAGGAGGTGAGCGGATTGCACAAGCACGGCCCCGGACAGAATGCATTGAAACCGGGTGCCGGCTTCTCCTTCTGAGAACGGAGTATTTTCGACTTTGCTGTCGACTGTTTTGCAGTCCATCAGATTGTTCACCCGTCACGTGTCCTCGTTGTATAAGTGACCTCGAATCATCTCTCGCAAAAGTATTGTCATGGCTTGGTCGTCGTTGTTCTTTCCCGCACGGCGTGGTGGCCAAGTTTGTTTACCGTCTAGCCTTGGCATACAGTTGATGATCGCCGTCTCTGGCGGAAAACGCGCCATATTACCTGCTATGTGGTACGGAAGTCGGCCATGTCGTTCATTCAGCGTCGTGTGGCTGTCTGCAGAGGGACTAGACGCGGCATGATTTTCTGGGAGACTCTAAATATAAGCTGAAGCCCCAGCATGCTGTCTAGGACCAATGTCAACAAAGTCGGGGTCTACGACATACTCCGCAGGTGAGCTGGAGCGCTGGGTTCCCCGTCTCAGTCGCTTTCGTTTTCTGTTTTGGTGTGTGTGGGTACGGCCAGGGCTACTAGCCTCTTTTCGTTTTGATTTATATTCTTGACTCGATACGATCGAGTAATGTGATGAACACTACAACGTCCCGATTAAAGAGAGACGGAAACATGGAGAGCGGTAGCAAAATCGTCCACGTTGGCGGATACCCACGCAACAAAGTGTGAAGCCTTCGAGACATGGGCACTACGACGACAAGAAATTCACGCTGCGTGTGCACAGAAGAAATAACTTTGTGTATTTGTCTTGCAGCCGTCTCGCCCCGACAAGGTTTGACAACAAAGTGGGCAACCGAAAGTCCAGGACGAGGGATATCATGCTCGTTGCCAATAACAAATAATTATGTTGAAAATGCCATCTATGTTATGGTCTTCTTTCCTCTAAAACACACAGTGACGACACGCTTTAGGTGAACTCTAATGCAGAATCTCAAAACGCCGAGACTACAAGCATGGAGACCATTGCGGTCAGATACCACTGATAAGAACAGGACCACAAGTCGCTCCATGCTGAACTGGGACAACGCCCACCCACAAAAAAGGGTCGAGATAAGATACATTGATTAAAAATTCTATCTTTGCATCGACTCCGTTCGTCGGGTATGGTCCCCCGCCGTTGGAAGAGAGAGGGTGGAGCTGTCTGGTTGGACTCTCATTCCCCATAGATAAGGCTAAGCAAGCGACATCCGGGCGCCACCATTGGCAAAAGGGGCGTTTGGAGCTCTGTTCAGTGCCATGTGTTAGTGCACTTTTCAATGTCTCCTCTTCACGTTCGCTCTCCTGGTCTCCGTCTTAATCCACACGATAAGCCATAAGGCGGGCTTGCGGGTGCCGGCTAACATTGGAGATTATCAACCCGTTTTGTCTTTCAGCTACGCCTGGAGATGCACCTCGCCGTTATGTACATTGTCTCGTCCATTCTCGACCTTTCCTTCATATCATCGTCTTCACCTCCATAGCTCTGAAAGCTGTCCCTGCCACCCATCACCCCTGTTGTCTCCTCTCAAAAGAATTGATCACCGCCTCAGCCTGCCGCGCACGTTCCTTCGACGCAGAGAAGCAGACAAAATAGCTGTCGGGGACCGGCCGCTTGCGCGACTCGAATAACGGCATTGGCCGCCTCCGCCCCTTTCCCCTCAGCAGCGGTTCTCTAGCTGCGTGGGATCTGCGGAGGGGAGAGGGGTTTGTGTTGGCACGAAAAACATGGTGTGGTGCCGAATGCATAAGTAGTCCTTTCCAGGCGCGCGGGGTTAGGTAGGTTTCGTCTATTGTCGTCTCACGGCGTAATACGCTGCAGTACGGCGCAGTGTTCATGCTTTTCTATCTGCGGCACTCGCGGCGAGAAGCACCGGAACGAAAATTGCGCGTGGTCGCGTGCCGGACTGATGGCTTTGGTCAAGTCCTAGATGAAGCTCTTCCCTCGATGTAGTGGACGTAAAACTAGGACGAATAAAGGATGCAAAGGTAGAGTCATTCCAATTCTTTCAAATTTTGTTGTTTCCATCTTATTCTGCAAAGCATCGAATACTGCCCCTATTATGTGCGACCAGAGTTGGCACCTGCGTGACTTGTGTTGAAGGGGGGAATACATTCCACATGTAAGACATGCATAGCCCGTCTCCAGCCGCTCGGGGTATCTATAAAAATACTATGTCTTTACAACTACTGGCAGATATTCGCGATTGGAAGAAGTTTGTGAGTCGTATTAGCGAAGCATGGACAATGGAAATGCTGACCAAGAAGAAAAACATCATCGTCAGCCTCTGACGTCGCGTGATCCCCCGTCTGTAAGAGGATACCAACCGGGGGAGGGGTGGTAAGAGCTGTTTTATCATTTGCAATTTCATGTTTGCCATCTCTATTCTCACTTGAGCCTACCGATGGTAAAGTAAGATGTTTGCGAGTCATGATATATGATCATATTTTGTCTTTTATCTTTGATCTACGAGTATTGGCCACGATAGAAGGAGTGCAACCATGAGGTACTAGTGTAGAGTTTATGTAGAAGCTGGGCCACCGCATCAGATCCGCAACGGTGTCCAACACAGCATCCTCAGTAAATTCATCATAATCGTCATAATGTCTCGATTGTTGGCTCATAATTTGATCCCGTGTATTCTCCGGTACGGAATATTTTGAGATGCAACACCATGATTTCATATAGGTCGAACTTTGTTATATGGGGCGATTTTGGCTTCAAGTAAACTTGCTTAGACAAATGTTTGCCAGGATCAAACATGTGTTGATACTGCATGGCTGTACGACGTATTTATATTTGCTGATCCCACTAAAGACGCTTAGATCAATAGCCGAGGCATGTTAGAAGTAAAGAGTCTAGTTGATAACCTTAAAGCAGTTGCACAGTTGCATCGAGCGGGACGAATGAGTACTCCTACCCCGTATTTGCCGTCGTACCTTTTAAACGTGATCCTCGTCGGTGTTCGCTGCCCGTTAATTACTGTTGAACCTTTTGTCGTTGGCCGTTATAATATGCACCTTTGGTAGCTCAGCTTCGGCAAACGCTGTGAATACCGGAGCTTGTCAGCAACGTTGGGAGGCATTTTCAGGCGAAACAAAACGGGTCCAGCTGTGGAATATCCCGAATTTCCTTGCCAGCCATCCACAGGGTAGGTGCCCCCTCCAAGGTAGATACACTGCCTGTTACACCATTTGACAAAGTGAGTCTTCATGGCTCCCCTTCCTCCCTTGAGTGATACCCAGTGTCACTAACGCAGCATTCCCAAGCTGTGCGAAGCTATCTGCGAGGAGACAAGCAGGACAGAAAGTTACGAGAAAGATGCAAATATAAAATGGGAGCGAGCGAATCATCTTTCTTAAACTCTAGATAGCTCAAGCAAGCGTAATTCAAAACTGCTCGACATCCTCCCAGGCGACATGGCCCTTCATCCTTGGCAAGGGGCAATCAGCTTAGAGGCGGCCGTGGCCTGCTTAGGAAATCAATTTAATGTTCGTACTCTCATTTCTTCCCTTATTTAATCATGAACTTTTGTGATTATACTCAATCTACATTGCCTACTATATTATTTTGCTCAACTTTCATATCCGACATTCATAAAAAGGTGGCACAAATGTTTTCTTGCGTTTCATACATTCCCATCAGGCTGTTTGACACCTACTGCCAATGCACCGTCCTCATATCCGCAGATCTGGGCGGTGGCACTGATCTTGACACTGCTATCTGTCTTTGCAATTAATTTACACATGCCCGCCTGCACACGCCCGCCACACAATGCCCACGTTTCTTGCATTATGGTGTGGCGTTTCGTTAAGCATCATGGGTGGAAATTGGTTGGGTTGGGTTTTGTGATGAAAATTGGTGTGATGACGTCAGGCTGCAACGTGGGTTCCACCAGGGTTACTACTGGGTTTTCATGCAGGCGGTCATGCATGTGGTCAGGCAGACAAGATGAAGGAAGACAGGCCCTGAGGCCGCCCTAGATCTCGATTTGCGTGTTGATCACCGTTTCTTACGAAAAGTCGCCAGTCGTCCTCATTTAACAGGATACTAACAACGAAAGATGGGCATCGCGAACCTCACAGCCAGAAGTCAATTCTCACCGCCGGCCCTCAAATTGACAGCAGCCCCTGCAGGACACCGCAAGGCAAGTAAGAGAGACTCAGAGACTGGCTACGATTTGCTTTTCATTGGATGCGATGAGAACAGAGTGAAACGGCCGGTAGGCAGGGGAAGGCCCGCAAGTTGTAGGAACCAAAGAAATCAAAATACCGACCAACGAGACAACGTAAGACGTCAATACTTAGTCTTTGCTCTGTACATTCAACTAAGACTCTAAGCCGTTGATCAGTTGGCCAGCGGCAGTTCAGCCCGCCCTCTATAACGACAACTCTGTCGACCGCCAAAAAGCAGGATTGGGCCGTGTCGTGACTTTACGATGGGGGCCACTCTATTTTGGCGGCCAGAGGCGCACAGACCACGTCCACATGCAGAATTAAGCTGCATATAACCCACGTCATCGGCAGTGGACGACCCACGACGTCAACCAAACCTGCAAAACAGGAGTGTGACGAAATGAAGGCCTTGTTTGCGGTGAAAATCACAGAGAGTGACGTGAGGGACGTTCGTCGCAGCGAACAATTTAAGTAGATTGGGTGTCGCTCCCTTTTCTGTGTCTGATTTTGTTCACTCCCAACTCCAGTCGCCTCAACAGTCTGCAACTTAACCAGATTTCTTTGTCTTTCTGTCTACACAACTCCGCACAACTCAACACTCAACACACACTCAACACCGACAAAATGGCTTACGGTTTCGTTGGCATCGTCCACATCGCGGCCATTGTCTTTGGCGTCATCGAGCTCGGCCTCACCGCGTACCTCGTTTCCTTCTTTGACCATGACGGCTACTCCACCTCGCCCTCCATCCTCAACTTTATGCTCTTCAACGCCATCTGGTCCATTCTCGTCCTGCTCTACGTCGGCGTCACCCCGCTCTACTTCACCCGCGTCTTCCACCGCCTCGCCTCGCTCGCCCTCGAATGGATCACCATGATCTTCTGGTTCGCCGGCAGCATTGCCCTGGCCGTCGACGTCGGGGGGCCTGTGAACTGCGGCGGCAACCACTACTGCGGCTCCCTCGAGGCCGCAATTGCCTTTGGCTTCTTTCTGTGGGCGCTGTTCGGCGTCCTGGTCGTCGTGGACACCATCGAGTCGCTGCGCTCGCGCGGCCACACCGTCAAGACGGGCGGCATCGCAGCACGCGTTTAAATGCATAAATGCATAAATGGACGGCGACCTACGCACAAGCAAAATTGACTGACGACATTTACAAAACACCGATGACGGACGGCGGTAGACAGGAAGCCGATTGTTGGACGATGGGAACGAATACTATGATGGCAAACTACTTTTCAGAATACCCTGTTTAATTTATGAATTTGTTGATTTCTTTGGATTTGCTTGAGCTGTCTGTTTCTTGTTTGCTGCGTTGCTTCACTCCTTGTCCGTCATTCTCTCCTCTCTTTGCGTCTGCTTAAAGAGCATGTCATGTTTTTAAATTCTTCGATACCCGACGTTCCTTTTTGACTATCCTTGCCCACCCTTATTACCTTTACCATTAACACCTAGAACCTTGGACGCCTTAATATGCAGTCAATACACACGTATTCCACCCGTTGAAACCCATGCTCTCACCGTGATGTCCGCGCCATAACGTCCACAATCGAGCGGTACGTGCACTCAACAAACGTCACCAGCTGTCGCCCGCTCGCAACCAGCTTGTCCACGCCCTCAGTCACCCGATCGAGCGCCGGAAACGATCCGTTCTACAGCTCGTCGCGAGTCACGCCGCTGTTGCTGTTGCCGTTGCGCTTCTTGCTCTTCTTGTCATTACCCTTACGCGCGTGCGCGTCTTGCGGACTCCCACCGACGTCGACATCCCACCCGCCGTTGCGCACCTTGTTCCACGCTCGAGATGTCGCCGCAAACCGGTCGAACTGGGGCCCATCCTCGCCCAGCCCCCACGCAAACACCCCGCCGAGCTGCCGCGATTGCAGCACCTGTGGAAACTTGTGCTGCACAATCGTGTCGGCCGTGTCAAACGACCACCACAGGTCCTCCTCGTCGTCCCAGTACCCGAACCCGCCACCGCCTGCTTCCGTGTAGTGCCCATGCGCCCGCGCCCGCGAGAACGAGTCTTTGACGTCTTCCGGCACCTTGTCGTGCCATGAGAACGCACCCGCGCGACCCAAATCGGCCCCCGTGTCCGGGTCCTCCATCAACAACGTGGGGCACCCGACCGCGCTGCCTGTCTTGTGTACCTGCTCCACGCACGCCGCATGCTCCGTGCGGTAGTACTTGACATAGTATGCCAGCCCCAGGTTGATCTGCGACGCGTCGCACCCGGCCGCCACGTACGCGTCTACGGCCGCCAGGCTGTCTGCCACACCCGAATGGTGCTTCACCACCGTGTCGCGCCGGTTCATCAGGTCGTATGTCATGACGTTCAAGAAGTCGACGCTCGCCAGAATGTCGGGGACCGTGTCGGCCGTAAACGCCAGCATGTCGTCCGGCTTGCCAGGGACAGCCGCCGTCAGCAACTTGTCCGGGCCCAGGGCCGCCCGTATCGCGCCGAGCAGGAGCGGGTATGCGCCAATCTCCCACGCTTTTTCGTCGTTGGGCACCTGCCGGTAGTCTTCGCCGTTGCCGCCGGGGTACTCCCAGTCCACGTCCACGCCGTCGGCGCCCGTCGCTGCTACCATGGCCGCCACATTGCGCGCGAACCGCCGCCGGCCCGATGCTGTGCGTGCCGCCTGTGCGAACCCGGCCGTGTCGCCCCAGCCGCCAATGGCCACGAGCACTTTCGTGGTCGGGCTGACCAGACGGCGGGTGGCGTCGACCGTTGTAAAGAGCGGCCACTCCACTGGTCGGTCCGGGTCGCTGTCGTCGTCGTCGCGGTTGAACAGGCCCGACGGCATAAACGCCAGCGCCACGTGCGTGATGGACTGCTGCTCGGCCAAGTGCACCGGCATGTTTGGATGCTGCCTATGTTTGGGTCAGCTATGCCACCAAGCCCACAAAGGGCAAAAGACAAAAAAAAAAAAAAAAAACGAGCAGCCAACACGCACCCCGTCAGGTACATCACGTTGCGCAGCTCCGGCACCCCCTTGCCCGATCCCACGCGTGCCAGCAATGCCAGAACCTGGAAAACGGCAAAGAAACTGAGAAACATGATGGTGCCGCGCGAGAAAGTAGATGGCCGATGCGATGCTTCTTCTTGGATGCTGTGGCGAGTGTGGGCAGCTGATTCGACAGCCACGTCAATAAAAGGGTCGTCGAGACGTCCCGGTTCTGTTTGCATCAGTCGATCAGTCACCGTATCCTCCCAGGTCACCTTGGGCTCTCCGTGCCGCGTAATTTGTTCCATTGTGCTCTGTAGACGCGCGTCTAGTAGGTTAACGTGAAAGTGAAAGCGACGGCGTCCGATGTTTTGGAGGCTGGCTCCACCGACACTCCATCGGACACATTGGATGGAAGGAACGACTCTGGGGTTGGAGATGGCGTGTTGGAGTTGAAGGGCAGTGGGTGGTGTCTCACCTTGTCGGGAAGGCGCGAACAGCAGCAAACCAAGTTCCTGCCCTGTTGTCCTAGATGCGCGCCACTATGGGGACGCCGCGGTTCAACAGGGAAGGCGCGCGTCAGCCAGCGCCTGCCGTATGTAGAGCGTCGTTCTCAGACCGTTTCTAATCACAACTATGTCATACCAGCCATACAAACCAATCGTCCCAAAGGTAATTGTACTACTTATGTATGTCGTACTGTATTACACCGTAACGGGACAGGCGATCCCCGCACCGTCTGTTGGCGCTTGTCGTGGCCGTAGCTTGTTGTACCTGAAAATACAGCTCACTCATCGTGGCTGCCCAGTTCGACAGCGTTAGCGAATAAGTGGGTCACATGCTCTCCATTGGCAAATGAAATTTCTGCGGCTCTCCACGCCCAAAGCTCTTGCCTTGTTGTTGCTCTTGCCAGTTCCTCTTATTTCTTTTTCTTTTTGTTCTTCTCCTTTCTTCTTCTTTTCCCTGTCACCATATTGTCCTCTCGACCCTCGAGTCCTCCAACCTCGCCTCAATAATATATCCTCGACACTACCCGCCCCCAACATGCTCGAAAACCTTTGCATGCTGCCGCTGTCGGCAGATGTGTTCGCGCAAGTGCTGCACCCGACCGAGCCACTCTTGACCGTCGGCCTCTCCAACGGCCGCGTCGAGTGCTACCGGCTGCCCGACGCAGGTGCGGGCAACAATGGCCAGAAGGCCGGCGTGATCAAGCCGCTGTGGACGACCAAGCGCCACAAGGGCAGCTGCCGCAGCCTGGCGTGCAGCGTCGACGGCAAGTGGGTGTACTCGGCGGGCGCCGACGCCGTCGTCAAGCACTTTGATCCGCTCACCGGCAAGGTCGTGTCCAAGTTTGCCATTCCCCCACGCCACGACGGCGGTCTCGACCCGCCTGCCATTATGCACATCCTGTCGCCGCAGACGCTGCTGCTGGGCACCGACGACGGGTGCCTGTACATTTACGATTTGAAGGTGGACGGCTCTGTGGCGCCGAAGCCCAGCCGCACACACAAGCCGCACGACGACTACGTGACCTCGATCACGCCCCTGCCGCCCTCGGCCGAGAGCACCTCGGGGTACCCCAAGCAGTGGGTCAGCACTGGCGCCGGCACGCTGGCCGTGACGGACCTGCGCGCAGGCATTGTCGCGCGGTCCGAGGACCAGGACACGGAGCTGCTCTGCTCGACCATGATCCCGCGGGGGCTGGGTCCCAAGAACCTGCGCGGCAACCCTGTTGTGGCCGTGGGCACGGGCGACGGCGTGCTGACGCTGTGGGACAAGGGTGCGTGGGACGACCAGCAGGAGCGGTTCTACGTGGCCGGCGGACGCAAGCAAAAGGACGGTGAGAGCCTGGACGCCGTGGTGCGGGTGCCCGACAGCGTGCCGTGGAGCAACGGGCAGACGGTTGTGGTGGGCGCGGGCGACGGCACGGTGAGCATAGTGGACCTGCGGAGCCGCGAGGTGCGGCAGGTGCTGATGCACGACGAGGTGGAGGGCGTGACGGCTGTGGGGTTTGACAGCCTGGGCCGGCTGGTCACGTCGGGCGGGCACACCGTGGGCATCTGGCAGGAGAACAAGGACGCCAACGGCGGTGGGGTTGGTGGTGGAAGCGACGATGATGACGATGAGGACGACGAAAAAGACGGCGACGAGGCGGACGGTAGCGATGCCGAGGACAAGCCCAAGAACAACAAAAAGCGCGCAGCCGACAGCGACAGCAACAGCGACGACGACGATGATTCGGACAGCGACGATTCGGATCGTGAGCCGACGAAGCGTCGCAAGAAGAAGAACAAGAAGGGCCGTAAGGCCAAGCCACAGGCAAAGCGTGCCTCATTCCCCGGCCTGGATTGAGTACGCGGCTAGTACGATGGGGATGAGTACGCGAGCGGGAACAAGCACGATCAAGAGCACGAGGGTCATAAAATGCATTGTATACAAGGTCTATGCATGTATATGCAGGAGACGGACAATGCCACTCCAATACCAAAACGACATGATACCCAACAATTTCTCCTCACAAACGCCTCGTCTACAACGGCTTCCGGGCCGTTGTGCGCCAGAACCAAAAGTCTGCCTTGGCCGTCTTCGCATCCAGCGCTGCCTTGACGGCAGCCGACTTGCGCACGGCGTCCTCCTTGGTCTGGACATCCTCGAAGCCGCCCGTGTGCACCATGCCCTGCATGTACGACGCAGCAATGGTGTGCAGCGACGTCATTGTTGTGCCAAACAGCGTCGGGTGGTCCCAGAAGTCAGACGCCTTGAACACGTCCTGGCGGGCGTCCTCAAAGTTCTCGGACGTCAGCAGCGTGTCCAGCCCGATGGGGTACGTAGCGCTGCCGCCTTGGTGGCTGCGTGCCTTGTAGAAACGCAGCATCTGCCTCATCGCGTCGGCCAGCTCCGAGTCTTCCGGAAACCCGGCAAAGTGCTCGACGTCAATCTCCTCCCACACCAGGTAGCCGCCAGGCCGCAACAGCGTGCGCAGGTTGGCGGCGAGGGGCTGCCAGTCGGACGATTTGAGACCA
Source organism: Sporothrix brasiliensis 5110 (assembly GCF_000820605.1). Lineage (NCBI taxonomy): Eukaryota > Fungi > Ascomycota > Sordariomycetes > Ophiostomatales > Ophiostomataceae > Sporothrix > Sporothrix brasiliensis. The sequence continues at coordinate 1,617,035 of NW_024467138.1, read as the reverse complement.
AGCACCAGCAGGCGCACGTGCACGAGGTCGTACTTGTCCTGGAGCTCAGCGGCAAAGGGCTCGGTAGCGTTCGCCTCGAGCAGCTGCACATTGGGCGGGCGGGACGCGGCCGGACGGAACTTGGACGTGTTGAAGTCGAATCCGTCGAGGCGAGCCGTTGGTGGCAGTGAGCTGGCCAGGTCCACGAGCCAGACACCGGTTCCGGTGCCGATGTCAGCAACTGACACGGGAGGCCGGCCAGTAAAGGCAGGGTCATCTGCGCGGGCCGTGACCAGGCCCTGCAAGTAGGCGTCGACCTCGGGTGCGACGACGGTGTTGCCCGACATGGGGACAAACACGTTGTGGTGGTTCCACTCGAGGCGCTCGATCTCGGCGGAGAGCTCGCTGTGGTTCAGCGGATAGAGCGACATGGCGGCTGATTTGAAGGGCGACGGCAGGGAAGGCTGTGCAGGCGCCGATGGCGGCGGGCGTGGTGTATTTTCTGGAGGAGAGTGTGAATATGTGAGGGCCATGCGGCACAAACTTGCTTTCGAGTCCATCCACGTCCACAGACACAGCACGCAAGCACGCACCTTTAATAGCAGTCGCCATGATTGCTGGATTGTCAAGCACCGTGTGCTCTCCTTCTTCTAAACCGAGAGGTTGATGTTCCCCGGCGGAAGTGCCGCCTCGCGTTGGTCGACGACGATTGTCACCGGGGATTCACGCACTCAGAGGTAGTGCTGATCTTGGCTCGATCCGGGGTGGATATTGAGGAAACAGGCGACTCGATGAGTCGATGTGAGATCCAGTGTGAGATCGAGTATGCGACTAGGGCGGTGTCTATGGAAACAAAGGGCAAACCCAGTCAACGAGGAGAAGTGGAAGTTGGAAAAGGCCCGTATCGGCAGTGGGACACTTGGTGATGTAGTTTGAAATGGAAGGATTCTGAGGGACAGAAACCCATTGAGCCAAGAAATACGAGCAGAAAACGAAGCAAAGGCAAAACGGAAGAAAACTGGAGACGACGAGCACATTGCATGTTCCCACGCCCTTACGGACTTCTCCTATGTCGGACTACCCTTGCCATCCTCTTCCTGTCTTGACCTTACATTCTCCGCTTCGCCCACACCGTCCCTCTTTTTCACGAAAAGCGTTGCCCGAACGAGAAACAAAGCTGTGACCCCAACACCAGTCGGCCGCGTCTCCGCTCCTGGTGATCCAACTAGGAGTAGCTTGTAATGCTTGTGCATATACCGTCACATTATTGCGTTTGTCTGCTAAGAGATGCAACAGGGAACCGCCTGGGGACAAAAGCAGTCGTCAGAACGTCAGACAATGGAATTGTCTGTAAATTGTCTGTTCCCGGCCGAATCCGCGGGCCACCGGCACTAGGCTGCGAAGGGACAGCTGCAGGGTGGGACGGAAACAGAGGCAGATCTCAAGCAAACAGATGTCATCAGTGCTGCTTGTAGTCAGAAACATTTTGTATGGCGCATTTCTTACGTTGATTCCATACGATCTCCATATATACCGTGGTGAACGGAGAATACAAAGTCTCGACAACTGAAATCAACTCGCCGATCAATGTGGTAATTTACCGTTGCATTTTCCGCTCCCAAGATGACATTATGTGCGTCCGCGCCCTTTTCTATCTGGTTCTCTGGTTCGTGGAGGGGGAGGGGCAGGCGAAGGACCCAATACTACATCAAACTGAGCATGTGAACGAAGAGCTGGAACAAGACAAAAAAAGATAGGAAGTAAGGACAAGAGGTTGCATTTTTGTTTCTGATTTTTACGTACATCTCATTCGACACCGCCCGTCGTTTCCGGTGTCTCTTTTACCTGGTTTGAAGACGCAGAATCCTTCCGTTCATCCTCCTCCTTGGTCGGCTCTTGTCTTTCGTGCTCCTCTGGCATCATCCCGTCCCTCGAAATAATATGTTATATCCTCGCATTTTCAACATTTGAGTCCATGTTTCCCGGGACCTACGGTGAACATATTCACGAGAAAATTCTGTCCAACAGACCGGTCACACAGGGCCCCTGTCCAGTCCGCCTTCCAGCATACCATGTGTCTCCAACAACAGAGACACAGAGACACAGGGACACAAAGAGACAATGCGAGCAAGGCTTGGAGCCCCAAGAAGTTGCCACGGCCGTGGGCATGGAAAGGCGGGAACAATGGCGGAAGTTCCGCTATAGGCCGCATCAATATAGCGTCACTTTGAACCAACCCTGGCAAGGCCCAACCCCCCATTTTGTGGAATCCAGATGACAGATGACTTGCTGTTCTGCCCCCAGTTTCCTTTGATCATCGAGGAAACGAAAAAACCGAAGCAAAACGCGGAGGAAACAAAATGTGATCCGAACGCGGAGTGTTATTTTTGAATACTGACGTCCAACTTCTGTGATGCAACTGCCATCCCACCGTCGACATTATGCCGTATCATGTCTTCACCGTTTTGTATTACTCGCGATAATCATTCCATAAAAGAACAACGCATGTTGTCTCTCCTCTTGGCCGCATCACTCTTCGCAGCCCGGCCGACACAGGCCACACAGAGTCAACAACCGCATCACCGACTTGCGCTGACTGCCACTGCGGCTTGATGGGGATTCGTCAGCACCCCCTTCCTTGCTCTTGGTCGCACTGCTCTCCTCTACAACTTTGGCTTCCTTGAGCGTCTGGGTTCCCGTTTTGCTCTTGCCGCCTGTTTCCAGGTCAAAGTCCTCGACCAGTTTGGCCCATGACGCCGCACCTCACCACGCCATTTCTGCCGGCACGCTCGCGTCTGTGCCGCTTGTCCGCCGATTGAAGAGTTCGAAGCTCAGCCACCCGCGATAGCCGAGGTCGCCCAGAATGGCGGCCAGCACTTGGTCGACGGGCAGGTATCCGCTGCGGTCGTCTTCGCCATAAAACAACCGGTGCTGCCGCGACCACGTCATGCGCGCCGGCGAATCTGCGTCGTAGAGCGGATGGCCCGGCACGAGCGGCGCAGCCAGCCGGGCGCCGTCGGCGATCTGCACGAGAAACACACGGTCGACGCTGACGGTGGCGGCGAGCTCTTTCATGGACTCTGACAACCGTAGCGGACCGTCGGGCTGCACACCGCCGGAAACAGCCGGGTCTGCGTAGACGCGCGCGGCAATGTTGAACGTGTCGAGGCACAGCCCAAAGTTGGGCCGGTCGACCTGCTGGGCGACCTCCCAGCTGGCCTGCCACGTGTCAATGTGCGTGCCCCATGCCAGAGCCTCATAGCAGAGCCGCACCGGTGGCGTAGCGGCGGCGGCAATCTCGGCGGCCTCGCGCAGGTCCTGCACAATAAACTTGAATTCGCCCGTCACCTGGCCGGCCGGCAAAAAGTTGGACGGAATGAGAATCAGGTCCGTCCGCAGAATCCCGGCAAGGCGGCACCAAAGACGCAGCTGCGCCAGCCGATGGGCACGCGCGTCTCGGCTGACAAGTCCTTCAAAGTGGCGAAAGGGCTGCAGGCAGATGACCGCCAGGCGGCGCTCGGCGCACAGGGCCCGCACGAGGGCTGCCGCACGCACCAGTTGGCTGTCGGTCGGCGCCGTCGTAGGAGCCGCCATGAGAATCGTGGTCGGGATATCGGTCGAGTCAGCTGTCGTAAACGACGACGGAGGTACCAGAGGCAGAGTCTGGGCGATGTACTCCAGGTCATCGTAGAACAGCTCAATGCCCTGGTAGCCGTGTTGTGACGCCTGGTCCAGCCGCTGCTCCAGCGAGTGGCCTGCATAGCTTTGGCCCAGCGACAAGGTGCTGATGGACAGACGGCAAGGCATCTTGGACGAGGGGAGCTCTTGTCTGGTACCCATATTGTTTTGTGGCTCTGGGAGAGGGGATAGGTTAGTCTGAGCTACTCGGTGACCAAGGTAGTGAGAGCACCTCATGAGACTATTAGGAGCAGGTGTGGAACGGAAAAGAAAATCAGCATCAAAGAAGAGAGCATCTCTGAATATATACCAATGTCGACCAACGATGCAAAGCACCATCGATGTCAACGGAACACACTGTCGACGAGAGTGGGCCTACCTCTTTGGACAGCAATATCGTCAGGGTAACTCGTCGCGGACGGTGAAAGATAACTTGCTTTGTGGCACAGCGTGGAGTTGACGTTGTGGTCAGGACCCGATGCTTCTGTTCCCTTCTTTTAGCCGGTCTGTTACCCCTTTTTTGCCTCGCCCACGTTCCCGTGACGTTCATGCTGCATCGTTCCTGCCTTGCAGGTATGTTGTGCCTGTCCTTCCGTCTATCAGCATGTAACACGTCCCATCTTGGATGGCTACATGAGGAAGGCGCGACGGCGCACCGACATGGCGTGCAGCGTTAGGCAAGAGCAGCCGAAGGTACTAGAATAATATGTAGATGCTCATTATTATTATTTTTTTTAAAAAAAAACTCATGAAAAGAGACGGGGAAAAGTACAGATGTTAGACTATTCAACCGTCGATTCGTTATTGAAACATTACCTTCCTGCAAGCAACGCGGTTGTTTGCACTTGGAGCAGGAAAGATGGGTCAAAACTTCTGTAAGAAGTACGTCAAACTACGCTCTGATCTTGAGCTGAATAATTATCATGGCGAGTGAAATTTGGACACAACGTGTCGAATACAACAAGCAGAAATATATGGACAAAAAGAAAACAGTATGACGATGTTGCACAAAGTATCACCCACGAAAGAAATTCAAATTGCCAAGTCACCAAGCGAAGTATCTAAAAATATCAAAGACAGGAGAATCTATCCTGATATTCGTCATAGAATAAATGATACGACGACTAGATCTACCCGTAAAAACAATACTGTGAAAATTCTTCATTGCAACGCATTCCGTCCGTCCTTCGGCCGTTTTTGTGTAATGCATCCTATGGTACACAATCATAGACGTGTGTAAAATCTACCAGCAGTCACTGTACCACAGGCTACTTGCATATTTTGACAGGCCATTAACAGTCGCGAATCCTGTGAACGCTTTGTTTACCAGGCGTTCGTCTCAAAATGTATCTCAATTGTTGGCATGTCTGACAAAGAGGTCGCCCATAAAGCGGCACTGCCTGCTGTAGTTACCAGCATAGTGACCCACTGTAATTTCTGCCGTACCTTCCGTTGTGTCTGCCTCCAAGTCTGCCTCCAAGTCTGCCTCCATGCGTTTCTGCCGCATGTCGTTCGTTCCTGCCGTGTTGTGCGACCAGCCCATTTCCACTTCCGAAACAACTAAAACTTGAAAGTATTGGGCTGCCCCTCGGGTTGCACCTTCTGCGGCACCGCGCCAGGAACGCCAAATTTAGCATGTTTCTTGCCATATTTTGCGCTTGAATGGCATCCGTCCGTGGATGGTACTTTCCCAATGCGCCGACGATAAACGGTACACAGCAACGTACGCCTTCCTCTTTTGTCTCCTGCCGATCTTATCGGTCCCGCTCGTGTAGTTTGTCTTTTGTTGGGCCGCCGTCGATTTGTCCCTTTTTCCCCTTTTCACGTCCCCGTCTTCGGCCTCCTTTATTGCTCCCTCTTGTGATACAACCTCTGCCTGTACAACGACGGCCCGATCGGAGCTGTCTTTGGCGGTGTGCCACAGACCCTTCACAATTCAACAACCTCGACCCCTCTTGGTCACGACATCGACTCACCCACCATCTCCAACAAACTCTGGAGCCCAACTTTTCATACACTTCCACCACTTCACGGAACACAGCATCACGACGAACGGTCAGACGCTCATCGTCGTCCAGTAAGACGCACAGATATTTGTCTCTCACGACATCGCGGCCTCTGATAAGCCCATAGCACGACACAGGGCCTCGGCGTGCGGCAGCACTTTGAACGGACACACGGCATCTGCCACCCGCTTGTCATACTCTCATTTTTCTATTTTCTGTCTCTTGTTCCTCAATCATGTCTGCCGCCACATCCGTGGGGTCCGCGCCCTCTGTACCGCTTGTCCTGGCCCGACCATCACCTGCCAATATCCCGCCGCTCAAGTCCCTTACGATCCAACAGGTTCTGGATGGCCTTTCCGCCGCCACGTTTACGACAGAGCAGCTCGTCCAGGCCCATCTGAACCAGATTGCTCGTTTCGACAGCGAACTGCACGCCGTGCTGCAGATCAACCCCAATGCACTCAACATTGCGCGAGACCTCGACGCGGAACTGGCTGGCCTGGATGGCCCAGCGCGCGAGAAAAAGATGCGCCCTCTCCATGGCGTCCCATTGCTCGTCAAGGACAATGTCGCCACTGCGGAGCCGGCACTCGAAGCCACAGCCGGGTCGCTGGCCCTCCTGGGAGCCAAGCCCGTGCGCGAAAACAGGGCCGTCACTCGTCTGCGCGATGCGGGGTGCGTGCTGCTGGGCACGACCAACTGCTCTGAGTGGGCCAACTTCCGGTCTCGACCGTCGGACAGCGGCTGGAGTGCCCGCGGTGGGCAGACGTACGGCGCGTACCATGCCAGACAGGATCCCTCTGGGAGCAGCAGCGGCTCTGCCGTGGCCGTCGACATGGGGTACTGCGTGCTAGCCGTGGGCACAGAGACGTCCGGCAGCATTATCAGCCCGGCCACGCAAAACAACATTGTTGGCCTGAAGCCAACAACGGGTCTGGTGTCGCGCGACGCCGTCGTTCCTATCTCGCCGCAGCAGGATACGCTGGGCCCGATGACGCGGACCTTGGCTGACGCAGCACTGATGCTGGATGTGATGATGGGCCGCGACGAGCATGATCCCAAGACGGCCGAGATTCCCGAGGCACGGCTGCAGTCACCACTTCATCCAAAACTTACTGCCGTTGAAGAAGACGCGCCACTCTCTCTCCGAATCGGAATTCCGCGTGATGCACTCCAGGGCATCAAGTCTGCGATCCTCGAGGCGTTCGAAACCCGCGTGGTCGCTCCGTTGCGGGCCCGAGAGGGTGTCACAATCGTCGACTGTACAATGCCGGGCCTCCTCCGCTTCAAGAACTTGTCGCTCGTGGAGAAGACCAACTACATGGCAGGCGAGTTTCATGATGCGCTGCCGGCATACTTGGCCGCACTGACGGCCAACCCGCATCATATTGATGGCGTAAAGGCACTGTGCGCATTCATTAAGTCGACGCCGGAGGAGGAATATGGCGAGAATGAGGAGACAGACGAAAAGAGAGACGACTCGGCAGGTGACACTACAGAAGAGGAGCCAGAAAATATCGTCGAGGAGGCTGTCCACGACGTCGGCCCTCCTCGCCGCAATATTGAGCGTCTTGAGCAGACCCAGGCCGTCACTCGCGACTCCGCGGCATTTGAAGCTGCCAAGACCAATGCGGCCTATTTCGCTGGTCCGGGCGGCATTCAGGGTGCACTGGATGGCATCAAAGGTGGGCCCGATCGGCCCCATGGTTTCAACACCCACGAACCTGTTGACATTTTGCTGCTCCCTACCAACGCCAGTGCCGTCAACTATTTTGCTGCTTGCGAGGGCCACCCGCAAATTACCTTGCCACTCGGATACCGCGACTCCCCGAAAGTTCAGCGCAATGACACAGGGCGGCTCGTTGCGACGGGGCCCAATGTACCTTACGGTGTTTCAGCGATCGCCCGAAAGTACGATGAGGCGTCCTTGATGAGAGTATGCTCCATTATTGAGAAGCAGACGAGGACACGAGAGCACGCCGAGGAGAGACGGTTGGCTCATTTACGTGGTTAGTCGTGCAAATAGAGCATTTGCGACGAAGAGATCTATCCAAAGAATATCCATTTGCTGTTATTTCTAAGAGACAGAAAAAAAAGAAAGAAAAAAAGAAAAAAAAAGAAAGAAGTCAAAAACCCTGCAGAAAAACGCCGAAACAAAGACGCCCGTCAACGCGATATCCCCAGTCATCATAGGAAACGGAACAAGTACAGAGCTCTCGGGAGGCATAAGTCGTCAAACCACGCAAAGAGGCACAAGACGCGAGACGCAGTACTAGTACAGAACACGGCAGACCCTGCCCTAACTCTCCAACCAAACGCCATAACCCGCTTCACACCGAGCCGCCACGATTCGTTCAACAACTCGTTTAGGTGTGGCCGACCAGACCAGGCTGGGGCGCATTGTCGGGGTTGGTGTTGGTGCCCGCGAAGCCCAGGGCCGTGTTCCAGGCATCGGCCGTCGACTGGTCCTTGGTGCCCAGCGCCGAAATCTGCGCCACGGCCGCCTTGGCCGCATCCTTGGCCGCCTGGTTCGCGTTGCACACGTTGGTCAGCTGGTCCGAGATGCGCTTCGTGATGATGTTGGGGTTCAGTGCCTCCTCCTGGCCCTTGTTGACGAGAGGATCGATGGCCTGGAAGGTGAACTCGGTGGCCTTGCGGCCGTCGAGACCAGCCTCGAACTTGATTGTGGGCACGCACAGGCCGAAGTCGAGGCCGGCAATGGTCGACTGCTGCACGCCGTTGACAACGGGACCAGCAGCGCCCGTGGACGAAGCAGCACCTGCGGCGCCGACGGAGGCAACCGAGGAAGCCGAGGCAGCAACGACGGACGTCACCAGGGTAGTGGCAGCGGCCGAGGCAGTGGCGGTCGAGGCCGCAGTGACCAACGCGGCGGTGACTGACACGGCAGCGGCGCCCGTCGAGCCATCGACAGCCTGCGTCGAAAAGTTGGCGAAGCCATTAGCGGCAACGACATCGGCGACACTGAGACCGCCGGCGGCAAAGGGGTTGAGCAGCGACGAGGCTGAATTGGCGTTCTCAATGTCGCTGCCGACAACGGCCGGGTCGATCAGCGGGACAATGCCGCGCAGGACCTCGGTGACCGGGAGCGTCACGTCGGAGCACAGCGAAGGGATCGACACGGCGAAAGGGTTGAAGTTCTTCTCGGCGGCCACGAGTGCGGCGGCGGCGGAAACCACATCGGCCGTGCTGCCCAGGGTAGTGATGATGGTGTCGGCCAGGGTGAGCTTGGCGCAAGCGTTGGCACCCGCAAGCAACACGCCCGGCACCTGGCCTGAGAGCGTGCCGGCATCACCGGGCTTGCCGCGGTTGGTAAGGGCGGCGATGGCGGCGACAGGGCGCGATTCCTCGCCGAAGCGGGCCTCGGCGGCAGCCACGAGGGCCGCCACAAACAATGTCTGGTAGTGCATTTTGAATAAAACTAAACGAGAAGCGTAAAAGAATGAAGAGACCGGCTCGCGGTGGGAAGAGTGTAAAGTACAGACAAAAAGTTGAAAAGAACGACTAAAGAAGAGAAGGAAACTAGTTCGCAGAACTATGGTAAAGACTGAAGTGAAAGAGAAGTTGTTGCTGAGGAAGACGAGGTACAAAACAAAAAAGACGAGCAGACATGATGGCCGGGTAAATGACCTTTATATACAGTACTGGTTTTCTCACGAACGCCATGGTGGACGAGGCAGTTGACGCTGGCGGCAAAGAGAAACCCAAAAGGGAAACGACAGGATGGGTCACGACAATGAAAGACAGGGGCCGTTTTCGCAAGTACAGCCGAATTACCGACAGCCCCGTGGGATGACGATCATACGATTGACTTTGGACTGTTTTTTGTGTTGTTTTTGACGAATGCCAGCAGCCTGGACTAGCGTCAGGGATATCGCTGGCGGGCTTCGCTTGGGATGAAAAAGAAAGAGAAAACGGGGCGTGTGTCAAGGAGGGGATGGTTTTGGGTTTTGGATTTTTTGACATCGGAAGACCGGCGGAAGAGCATGGCAAAGGGGGGCAGAAATGCATGTTGCGTCTTTGCCATCCCGATTCGGTTCAGTGCGACCCAAAGAGGCACAATGAGGCTCTCTGAGCGCGGCCCAGCCCAGGGGGTGTGAGGCTAAAACACGGCCCAGACTGCCTGTACCAACAACCCGGAAAGCGCAGACATCAAGGCTGCGCGATCTGGACCACTGAGACAGCCGAATGCAGAGTGCAGAGTGCAATTACGGCTCATCAGAAAACGGGGAGGCGTGTCCTGCCGTGTCGGACGGCTTACTGTGACGTGATTTTGGAATATGTAGGCGAGGACAGTACAGTGGCTGCGATGTTGTAGTCATAGACCGAGGCACACATAGCAAATAAAATAACCTGCAGAGCATGCCCGACAAAGAGTTTAAAGAACAAAAAGTATGAAAAAGACGGAGCTCACAACACTAATGACTACATTTCTTGGCTAAAACGTAAATGGCTGCTGGAGAGGCACCCATGCACCTTTTGGTCAGATGATTACGTGCTCTGCTGTCTTTTAATGTCAGTTTCAGGAACGCCAAGCAGGGGAGGGGGGAGACGACGTGCTTGAAGTGGCCAATGCAGACACAATGACAGGGGCCGGAGAAACAAGAGAAGGTTGAGCCGAAGAGGTGAGGTTGCAGAATACGGGGAAAGTGTGCAAGAGTGGCCGAGTCAAGATGTGTTTTGATAAATCGGCAAGAGGCCCGTCCTCGCCTACGGAAATCGCAGACGCCGTCTAATGTTGCAGCTGCAGAAGTTGCTTGGAGCAGAGCCAATGAGTCCATGCTGGCCTTCTAGAACGATGGTAAGGTGGCAATCGTACACGACACGTAGTGCTTTTGTGCTAGTATGGGGAAAGCGAGTACAATACGGCGTCGCTTTATGAACATGTGACATTTCTAAGCCTGCCATTTTGGCTGTCTTGAATGGGGGTGAATACAATTAGGAAGGTTTTCCCCCTCTCGGTCCAGAACGATTGACTTGGCGGAAGACGGCGGAGGGAGCAGCCAGCGGATACAAAAATCAGTCGAATTCTGGTTTAAAATCTGGTTAAAAACAAAACAAGCTTAAGTCAGGGAGCAAATCTGGCTTTCGAAAGTTGGTAGGTGGTCATCAACAGTGCCTGCCGCAAGTGGCGACAGGGCCCGTCGCGCGGGCGGACTACCGTAGCGGCGGCTGCACCCGTATAAGTGAGCTTGGGCGAGTCCTGCTGAATTCAGCCACGCCCTAAACCCCGCCAAGCCACAAATCGAGTGGCACGTGTCGATCAACAACCAAAAGAGCCATCCACGGCACCGATCAAACACGATCCGAGACACAGACTGAGACGGCGGTCAACGGCAGTCCGTTGTGTTGTCGAGATCAAAGGAGCGAACAAGGTCGCGGGACAAGACGAAAAGCGCATAACAATGGCGCAAAAAGAAGCAACGTTTCTGGAGAAATGACGAAATGACGACTGCCCATATTTGCAATGCTTATTTCGTCTTTTCTTATGCTACCTTTCTTCCTCAGAGTCTCCCATCTTGCATCATGTGCCGTCTTGTCCTTTTTATCCTATAAATACGTGTTATCTTTCGTGGTGGCCATCTTTCAACTACGATAAAAAAGTGACCGTCGTCACCATAAAAGAGAAAGCAGATCATGGGATTGTGAGTTGGCAAAAGTTTCGCGTCTTGTTTACATTGATGTGCAAACAAAACAGACATCCACTGAACGTGGCAGAAACACCTTGCTCATTTGTTGCTCTTCGGTTGGACTCCACTGATGATGATCCTGCCAGATGTTTCAGTGCAGCATCTTTACATCTTTACTTGTCGACCCGGATCTCATGGTTTCTCGTTCTCCGTCGACTCTGGAGAGCATAGGCCAGTCGCACATCAGCTACGATCGCCCATTTGCTGGTGCCCATCACTCAGCCCTTGATTTTATTTTACCGGAATTTGTTCAGTCCAGAGATCGACGGTCGGGGCGCAAGGCATAAGACATATGGGCGCCTGCCACTGGAGGAGACGACGCGGATCTGACGAAAAGCTGGCGAAAGGCCGATGAAACAATATGCATGCTTTTTATGTCCCATGCTGTCTATCTGGTGTATATGCGCAAACAATGCAATCAAAGACAGAACATGACGACGATGGAATCGGACAAAGAGAAACTAGGCAATGCAGGAATGGCAATACAGGAATGGGCTGGCCCCCCGCCCACTACAAGTCCTTAATCTCAAAGCGCTTGCGCAGGTACTCGCCGTACTTGTTGATGAAGAACGGCGCCGGCACCAGAGCCAGGGCAATGAACCCCAGCAGACTGTTGCCCCATCCCAGGCCCAGTTTGGCGTACATTTGCAGGCCGGCCAGCGGCAACACGGCACCGGCGATGGAGCGCACAACCGTGTTGGCGGCGAGGGCGGAGGCGGCGTAGATGGTGAAGGCGTCCACCAGGTACAGCTGCAGGCTCATAAAGATGACCAGGTTGGCAAAGCCAATGACGACCATGCCCAGAATGGGCGCGATCCAGTGCTTGTGGTACTCGGCGGTCCAGCCGTAAATGAAGAAACCGATGGGCAGCAGAACGGCCGCCAGGGGCAGCATCTGCAGGCGGTACTCGGGCTTCATGCCCTGGCCCTCCTTGGCGGCCATGCGCCGCGTATAGCGGTCGGACATGGCGCTGAAAAAGACCATGCCGGCCATGGAGCCCACGCCGAGGCCCAGATACACGAGACCGACCGTGTTGGTGCCGAAGCCGTAGGTGGACTGGAAGACTTCGGTGACGGACGTAAACATGAGGTACAGGTACCCATAGACGACGGCCATGTACAGCGCAAAGATGAGCACAATCGGCGAAAAGGCCAGCATCTTGAGCGGGCGGAAGATGCCGCGCTGAAAGTAGTCTGCCGACGTGAGCCCGGCATCGAGCTTGCTGCGCAGCAGCGGGTTGCCCGTCTCCTTGCGCAGACGGCGGGCCTTGCGCTCGAGCAGCAGCGGCGCGTACGTCTCGCGCATGGAGAAGAAGAAGACGACCGACAGAAAGCCCGAGAGTATGACAAGCAGCCAAAACACCCAGCGCCAGCCCTTGGCACTCGCCAGGAACCCGCCGGCCACGGGGCCGATGATGGGGCCCAGCAGCGGGCCGACGGCGAAGCTGGCCATGGCGGCGCCGCGGTGCTCTTGGGAGACCATGTCGGCAATGGAGCCGCCGCCGTTGGTGAGCGGGCACGAGCCAAAGACGCCGGAAAGAAAGCGGAATGCAATCAGGGTGTTGAGCGACGGCGCCAGCGCGCAGCCGACCACAAAGGCAATGAAGCACACGTTGCAGACGTGGTAGACAATGTTGCGCCCGTAAATCTCCGACAGCGGCGCAATCAGCAGCGGGCCAAAGGCAAAGCCCAGCACGTACACGGACACGACAAAGGCGGCCAGCTCGTTGCTGTCGCTGTGGAACTCGGCCATGAGGGCCGGCACGCCCGGCGCAAAGATGGACGACGCGAGCGGCGTGACGAATGTGAGCGCGCTGATGAGCGTGCAGTTGAGCGCCTTGTGCCAGGTGGGCCAGTTGAAGGGATTCTGAGGGTCGTCGGGGCCGTCCCACCAGACCACGTTCGGGTCGTGTTCTTGTTCTTCGTCTTGTCCGCTTGCGTCGCCGTCTGGCTTTGCGTCACCGGCCAAGCCCTTTTCCACGTCCGCGTCAGCAACAGCTGTTGCCGTCTCTTTGGATGCGCCCTTGGCTGTCGTCGGGCGGCTCCGGTCGGCAATCGACTTGCGGCGCTTCGCCTCGCCACGCTCGTCCAGGACATAGCCTATGCTCGAGGGGATGTCGGCGTCGTGGCCTTCGTCGACGGCCTGCTGCTCGAGTTCCTGGTCGCGTATTTCTTGTGCACGGCGTTTGTCCTCGTCTCTTTCGTCATCTTGGCTAGTCTCCTTTTCGGCTTCCGTCTCTTTGTCGAGTGCGCTGCTCGATTTCGACGACGCAGTCTCTGCTTGTGCTAATGTGTGTGGCGCCGCTGCTGTGTCGTCACTCGCCAGCGAGGCGGCACCTCTTGCTTCAGCCATGGGTAAGGCTGTGGCTGTTAGCAATCGACATGGTAAACACGCAATAATATAAGCCATAAACAGGCTATGCAGGCTAATAACGTACACGAACGGTTCCAGTACCTGGTTACTCGAGATCAAAAACAAATGTCCAATGTCCAAAGGTCCAAAAGTCCGGCGTCAAAGGAACAACAAAGAAAGGTAAAACCAGGGCAGGTCCAAAATAAGCAATTGAAAGGGCAAAACAGAGGTCAAGTAGACGGAAAGGGACACGGAGAACTAAAGGGGACCACCGCGAATAAGTACGTTCAAAACCACGAGTACTGTCGGCCGGATTGAGTGAAGAGTCTGGGGTGGGGGGGATGACAGAAGGTGCCAGGGACCAAGAAAAAAAGGACTGGGGAATAAGTCCGAGCTGGGTGTTTCTGGATGTGTATTTCGTACAGAGGGAGTATTTTCATCGGAGAGAAACTTACCGAAATGACGAGATGTGAACGGTGGCCAGTGTGCAAAGCAGGCGGAGGAGATAAATAAGAGCACGAAAGGGGAAACAAACGGATAGGAAGACAGAAGGGGAAAGACGGAAAAGAAAAAGAAAACAAAATGGAACAAATCGCCAGGCAACGGATCACCCAGGTACATCGTCCCCGCCGCGATACAAATGCCCAAACATCACGGCCATGAGACGAGTCAGTAAAATTTCACAGGAGAAATGGACATGAATCCAGCGAAAACGTCACCCGAGAGACATGAGAGAGTGAAAACAGGGGCATGATGGCAGGTTGTCCCGCCATAACCGCCTCTCCGGTGTCCCGCTGACTTCTGAAGACAGACAGCAGCCGTTGGGGTAAAGTGTCTTTTTGACGCGGTTTTGATTTCATCTTCTTCGAATCGTATTAGTTCGGGGTTGTTTGCCCAGACGTCGCTTGGCCTCGTTCGTTTCGTGTGCACTGTTCTCTGTTAGTCTGGGTTATGAATTGTGCACAAAAAGGGTCCACCCGTTGACCAGGTCCTGCACAATTCGTATCCACTCGTGCACAACTCAACCATCAGCACCCTAAGTTGACCCCAAAACCACGAGTCATTCACATCGGCAACTGGGCATCCGGGTGGATACCGAGTGGGGAAATAGGAGATATGCGAGATGAGGAGACGGCTCTGGTTTATCACCGTCTTTTGCTCACCACTAATCCTACGGCGGCAGAGGAGTACGGACGACGGTCGCCGCCTATCTTTGCTGCTTTCGAGTTTGGGTTGTGAAAGTCGTCTGTGTGTGACTGAGTGTTAATGTAGCGTCAGTGTTCAGACGCCGCAGCGTGATTCATGAGCATGAGCAGTAGGGGCGCGCCAGACCCACGCGAGTTGCTCCAGCAGGAGACTACAGGAGCGCCTAATTTCGGTTGAATTCTGTCCAGCAGAACACGGCCGAACAGCGGACGCTGAACAACGGACGATGAACACCGAAAATGTAAAATAACATTGTGCAAGGTGTGCATGGCTGTATCAGCCAAGACACGGAAGAGCGAAAAGGGCGAAAAGAGCGAAAGGAACTAGCCGAAAGTCTTGAGAATGACACCCAGCCATCGTGGCCGATTAGTGGAGGATCCCAGCAGTACCCAGTATCGGTGACAGTGTGGCACAGCGGCACAAAGAAAGCATGCGACAGGGTATGACAGTGTAGTCCAAGTTTGGGAACCACCCACAAGGAATGCGGAGTATGTCGTACTAAACCTGGCTGTCGGGAATTTGGAAAGGCCGACTGACCGTGGATCGGCAAAGAGGTGCAGAAGACAATTTGAGGCAACTGAGCTGTGGGAAGAGCGCGGCAGTTGGAGTATTTCGTGAAATTCGTGGCCTCTCACTCAAATCGGGAATGGGTCTTGGGCCACACGAGAATGGAGAGTGTCTCGATGACTCGTCGTTGGCCTCGCTTGTCCTCAAAAGTCAATGCACGAGACGGCAAACATGTCTGGCAAAATCTAGGCGAATAGTCGAGAATCGGGGGCTGTGCAAATCAAAGGTCAGAACCAGGAACAATAAACAGCATGGGAGCCCAGAAATGCCGCTGACACTCGCGGTGGCTCTGTTGGGAGCGATAACCGGCGGCCGAATTCTACTTTGGGAAAGACACCGCAAGACCTCGCCATTTGCTTGAGGACCTCAAAAGCAGCCTTCTTCTTGCCAAGACGTGGCAGAGAAAGAAAAAGCGATGGGAAGCTGAAACAGATTGGGGACCAACAAGGAAACAACAAGACGTGCCTGTAGTGAGAGCAGGGGGCATGCAAAGGCTCGAACTAGGTAGATCATTTACACTTTTATGATAAATTCTTCACATAGCACGATTTACATCTAGAGCACTTTCTCTAAGAATCTGCAGAATATCTCTACCTATAAGTCCATAATCCCGAGCGCTTCTAGAATTAACCCGGTAATCTAATATAAAATCCATTTGTTCTTGTGTTATAGGATTACTTAATTTATATGTCATTAATAATAATTTTAGTTTAATTTCAGGTAGAACATTTAAAAGTATACTTGACGAAACTATTATCATTCCAATTGTACTAACTTTAAAAGGATTTTGCGATCTCCATTCGAGTTTGTATGTCGTGCCACAATGCGGTGCTTCCTGCGGTCGGCTCGGCTTGTGCTCGAGATGGTCTTCTTGCATTTGACTTTGGCTAAGGAGACTGTTAGTAGGAAATTGGTGACGGCACACATTCTTAGAAATCAGTAATATCCAAAATGTAGCAGGTGAA
Source organism: Sporothrix brasiliensis 5110 (assembly GCF_000820605.1). Taxonomy (NCBI): domain Eukaryota; kingdom Fungi; phylum Ascomycota; class Sordariomycetes; order Ophiostomatales; family Ophiostomataceae; genus Sporothrix; species Sporothrix brasiliensis. Next base: position 1,600,574 of record NW_024467138.1, on the reverse strand, counting down.
AATAAGATATATCCAAAAGGTGTAAACCAAAAATCTGTAAAAGTTGTTCCCAAGGGATCTAAATCAGAGAGCTTTCCAAAGTGCGTCAAAAATCCCATGTCCTCACTTCAATCGCCTACATCATCGACGTCGTACCTACGGCTCGTGGTCATCAATTACATCCAGAGCATCAAAGTCTCGGATCACGGGCGCCACGCTGCCAACTTCGTCGCCCTGGTTCATGAGTGGCCTCTGCGTGCGGGTCTTGCTGCGTGTGCTGCTTCCTCCCCAGCCTTCACGTCTGTCGCGCCCATCTCGTCCCTCGCGGCCACCTTTGTCTTGTCGTCGCCGCCGCCGCCGCTCGCTACCGCTTCCTTCTGTCGTATAGTTGCTGTGTGACTCGTCTTGAGACTCGTCCATCAGCATAAATCCACCATTGCCAGACGATGCCATGTGGGGGATACCCTTCAGACCAGGCAGCACAGGGGGTCCGCCATGAGCGTTGCGCCGTCCACTGCCACTGCTCGCTGTAGCCTCACCACTGCTTATGGTCATAGGCCACCCCGCCTCCTCGACCGTCGGGATACCAATGCCCATGCCCATGTTGAGGCTCATGTTGACGTTGGGGTTAGCGCCGCCATAGACGCCGCCGCTGCCGCCTGCATTGACGCCACTGCGGCTTGTGGCCATCTTGGACGAGGGTCCGTTGCCCTTACGCGGTCGCGTATTGCTGGAGAGATCGGACATGGCGCTCGTACTCGACACAACAGTCGCCGCGCCGCCATGGGACGACTGCGTGTAGGTGCCAAAAGCGCCAAAGGGAGGCGCCAAGTCGCTGCCGAGACCATCACCACCAGCATTGCTCGACGGACCAAGTGAAGTACTGGACCGCACCGACCGGCCGCCATGCGGAGTGTGAAAGCCCGCGGATGAGCCGCTGCGGACCGTGAGTGTGTCCGCCGGAGGCGGTCGCGGGAAGTTGAAACCACCACCAGCGTTGCTGTTGCTACTGCCAAATATGATGCTGTTCCGCCGAACAGGACTGTTATTGCCCGATGCACTTGAGGAGGCGGCCGAACTCTCGTCATTGCCGCTCTGATGAGCCGAGCTGTGGCCACCGTGGTTATCTTGGTGGCCCGTGTTCCACGTACGTGGCACGATCCAGCAGTGCGATAGTTCATGTGCCGCTTCGTCGCTCGAACCGACGAGTCCACCACCACCTGTTGTCCGCCACGGTGGCATCTTGGCGCCCTTGAGCCGCGGCGACAAATGGTATGACACGCCATCACGGTAGCGCATGTTGAGCGCGTCGACTGACACAGAGGCAAGTGTCTGCAGAATGCCGTAGATGAGCACCCAGCGGCCGCGGCGGGCCGTCAATGGGTCTACCTCACCCACGCGGTCAATCTTTTCAAATTTGGAAAAGGCGTCGATCAGGTCCGACTGATTAAAGTCCGAGCCCAGAATCAACATGTTTGTGGCCACTGTGTAGGCGAGCTGCACGCGCCGCTCGACGGAGCCAGCCCGATTGCCCGTCCCTGTCGATGTGGCATCGCCCTTTTTGCCTTTTTCTTTTCCTGAAGACGGAGCACTCGGTGGGATGGAGTCAGGCACGAGCGGGAACGGATGTGGGATGTGCGGGAAGCGCAGCTTGTTGTCGAACTCAACAAGCATGTCGGTCATCGGCAAATCCAATGTGTCGGCTTCGAAGGCCTTATTGCCGCTTTGCGACACAAGCATCCACTTGCGACCCGACCGCGCTTCGGAGCCGTCCCAAACGATGTCGCGATCCACGAGGTAGTCGTACAATGCTGCAAAGTCCTTTTGGAGGGCGTGAGCTATTGTTCGTGTAAGCCAAATATCGTCTTCGGCATCCACGGGGACGCCCAGCGATGCTACGGTGGGGGATGGCGGTAGCGGTGGCCAGCGGCCGTACGTCCGTGTGTAATGTTGCAGCAAGAACTTTTGCAATCGGTCGCCCGCAGCCTTTGCTGGGCTCGGTTGGACGGGGCCGCTGGAGCTGGCCGTCATCGCTAGCGCAGGTGGCCACATATCAGCGAACTGGAACTCGGCTAGACGCTCTTCCGCTGCTTGAACCCGCAGCTGCGTCTCCAGGCAGGCTCGCTCCAAGAGTGCCCGCGTAATCGGAGTGACGTTCTTGAAGTCGACACAGCTCTCGAGGCTTGCGTACATGCCCGTGCTGTGTAGGAAGCTCTCACGCCAGCCCTCTTCCCATCGCACGTCTGGGCTCTCGGACCAAGCCAGAAGTGAGATGGCGCTCTCCGGGTCATTCCGAATGTCGTCGATGCCGCGCGCTCCAAGATAGTTGATGATTGTGCCAACATTGTCCATTTCTGGGGGCATGTACGCTTCTAGCCGTGCGTGGAGATCCGCAAGCGCCTGGTACAGCGACAAGCCGACAAGCGAAGCGTGGTACAAGAGCGCAAAAATATTCCTCGTTGTGATGTGGTGCCGTAGCTGGTCGACCTTGTTCATGTTGGGTGGTGTCGGAAAGTACATCTCGTAACTAATTTGCCCGTCAACATCAACCAAGCTAGCATCTTCAGATATTGGTGGGGTCGGCTGGCCCATGCCGTACCCGCCTTGGCCGTGACCGCGTCCGTGGCTATGTGGTCCGAGATGCCCTCCAGATCCTCCCCCACTGGCCATGTGCCGTTGCAGCATGGGAGGCGCGCCAATAGGTGATGGAGGCAGCTGGATGTCTTCCTCTGTCGAGCCTTCCCGTAGAAGTGTGATGAGAAATCGGGACTCGGTCGCCTCAATGATGTGTGATGACAGGCGGAAAGATGGGTTAGGGCGCGGTTGCTGGCCCTTGTAACCAAAGAAGACAAGCACATCACCATTGGGGTCCCAGAGCTCGGGGTCTTTGCGCAGCTTGTTCCAACGTTGGACGGGCCGCCCAGAACCTATCCAGCGCTTGATCGGAACCGAGTTAGACGCTGGCGGAAGCGGAGGCAGTTTACTAGACGGGGGAGGTGATAGGTGGCTCCCTCCTTCCCATCCTCCTGGTTGACTGTCGACTGGAGACTGTGGTAGCTGCTGGTGGCGGTGTCGCTCCTGCATCATCATCATTTGTTGATGTTGTTGCTGTATCTGTTGATGTAGGCTGCCGACGTTGTTACCCATCTCACGAGGACCCATATCCCGATGACCCATTTCGCGAGGACCCATGTCGTGGGCGTCGATGGCCAGGTCAAGGTCGCTCTCGTTGACACTGCTACCCATGGGCGGCCGAACGGTGGCCGCTGACGGTGGTCGGAATTGGTTGCCATTTTTCTCGTCATTGCTCTTGTTCTTTTTGCCGAAAGTAAACGCCTTGACAAGTCCACGGCGCACGTCGTCGCTCTTTTTGTCCACGGCCGAGCGCAAACCGGACTTTTCGATGCCCGAAACGTCTTCCGTTCGAATGTTGGGTCGCCGGGCGCGAGCATAGGCGAAATCGTCCAGTGGCCGCGGCAGCGGTGGTCCTTGCCCACCGTCTCTCCGGTCGTCCCCGCTGCTGCCGTTCTGACTGCCCGTACTAGGTTGGCCGTAACCTATGTGGCTGAAGTCCACCGGCTCGCTTGCACGGATCGGCTCTGAGAATTTGAGAAAACGCCCATTTGTTGTTCCGATTCCCGTATTCTGCCGCATGGGCATGTTGTAGTCACTTAATGTAGCCGTATCTTCAGAACTTGTTGTTGACCGTGCACGGCCTCGGCCTATGGTATTTTTTTCATTGGCCTTCGTCTCCGTGATCTTTTTGCGCACATATGCGCTTCTACCCGACATGGTGGCCGAGTTATGCTGCAAACCCGGTGGGCGGCTTTCTCAGCTATGTGGTGTTTGTGTTGTCGAAGAAGAACCGCGTTGGAAGCGAATTTTTGAGAAGGATGCTCTTCTGTGTCTTTAAACACGGTATCAGTATCAAATGAAGATTCTGTGCTGGTGCTCGTGAGCGAGTGTCAGGCCAGACATGAGCAATGTGGTACAGACTGTATGAAAGTGAAGAGAGATCGACAAGCGAGTTGCGGAATTAGGACAATAAAAGGAAACTGCTAGTTTCGAGAACGACCGTTAGGGACCTTAACGATGACAGAAGCTTGTATGGTTCAAGACGAGATCAGCCTCAGAGACCATACGGTGTTGCAAGACCTGCACGTAAATTGGTGTGCTCAAACACAGCCAAGTGACCCAAGGAGAAAAGGGAGATGGTGGGGGGTACATTTGTAGGGTCCAAGTGTGTGTGGAGACGCAAAATACATAGACTGTGTAAATAAACGGAGGCTTTTGTCTTCTTCTCGTCTCATCTGGGGGGGTGAAAAGTGCAAACTCGTTTGTTTGGGTCCAGCATGGATCAGGTAGTGTAGGCAGGGGCCAATAATAGCTCTGTCGTCCATGACAAGGGGCGTATAATCTGTTTTGTGTGGGCGTGTTGTGACAAGAAAATGAAAGGAGGGAAAAAGAAAGCAACGTTATGGACAAGCAATGTTTTAGGGAGATGAAAAAGCACGAGAGTTGCCTTGGTTTGGGAGAATGAAATCTTACCTCTCGATGCACCACAAGCACAAAAACCGTTGTACTGAAAAGATGCAGCGTACACAATCCAAAGTTTTGTGGTCGGACAGTCTCCAATAGGTGGTGAAATTCAACACCTGAGCTCGAGGAATAGGAACGAAAGTCGGTTGTCCACTACTTCACGGAACACAGAGGTTTTCCAGAAACGCACAAGGTGTTTCGCAGGGAACTCGCGTCGACAGGGTTGTGTTCCGTTGGCTTGGTTGCGTCCCCTTACAGTGGGCTACTGCAAGAGTATCGATACCCCTAAAGTCTAGAAAGAGTCTGCGGCCGGCTGCGGATACCGAGTTCAGTTGAGGTCACCGGTAGTTGACTTGGATAGCGCGTCACTCGTCCGTGTCTCGACAACTTGAGCCTCGAGAAAGGGAAAAGGAAAGATATATGTATCTGATTGATCTTTCAGGATCACGAGCGAGCTGCAAGCATATCAGCCATAAGACTGTAAGTCTGTTGTCATTGTTGTGTCTCCGTAATGTCGTGTTGTGAAATCAGAGATATCTTACGTGTCTCAAACATAAAAAGTGGACAATAATGAGGCAAGTTTTCGTGATCTGCCTCTGAAGGGACCAGTTTATGTTAGTACTTGTGATTCTCGTGAAAGTAAGTGCAAAAAGAGGCGGATCGAGGCACGCGTGACGTTAGAAGCCGCAACGCCCGAAACAAAAACAAATTTCAAGAGAGTCAAGCAAAATGACGACGAGCAAAAACCGCAACATCTCCGGACTCCAGACTCCAGACGCAGGGGTTGTGAAAAGAACTAAAAACGACTGACAAGATGTGAAAGTCTGGCCTGTGTTGCCGGGATGTCGCGGTTGACTTACAGGAAGGTACATGGTATGTTTCGCAACGTGATAAGAGAGACTCGTGGGGCGTGAGGTGCATATCAGAGGTTCCCACATCAAGCTACCAAACCGGACTCGAGCTTGATGCCTTGGGATTCCGTGTTAGTGCCCATGACGGTGGATGCCAAAACGGAAACGACCCCTGTCTAGCGTGGTCAACAAGGGCAGGCTATGGGGGTGGTTTGCGATAAGGACGTTGAGATGGGCGGATCTGGCCAATGTGAGGCCCCTGTCGCTGTTTTCCAATTCAAAGCTGTAATCGAACTGCAGCCCAAATCACATTATCGACAAGCTGGGGACAGCCTCGCTCATTGGGCAGATAACAGACTATGCCATGGGCAAAGGGCAGCAAAAAGCGAGAAGAGTTGGTGGTTCATCACCGCAATGGACCATCCTCATCAGGCATGTCTCACGGGCCAATGCCGGTCGTCAATTGCTTTCTTTTCATTTTGTGGCTTCTGTTTTTGCACGTCTTGGTGTCGATGTTTTCTTTTTGCTTCCTTCTGATAACGCCGGTAATCATACGCGGCGGTCAGCGGCGTAGCCGAGCCAGCTTATACCAGTCACCCGCTCACCTCACCCCTTTCAGTTCCAGCAGATCTTCCAGCTGGTCGTGGCAGTCGAGGTCTCCCTTCGAATAAATATCTCCGTGACAGAAATTCGAGGTCGACAATGTCTTTGTTGATCTATCAGCTTTCTTGGCATTGACAAGCTGCCAACAAGAGTACCAAAGTATGCTTGTCAGTCAGACTGGTGGCATGAGGTCTGTAATATTGTGTCTAAACCATACCTGTTGGCTATGTCTGTGCATGTAGTTCGTACCTTTGTTTTCATTGCCGTTGCCGCCGGGAGAACGGTCGTCCGCCGCCAAGCGTTAAGGCGTTGGTTATCCCTTGTTGGGAATATCTCCGTTTGGCTATCGTGTTAGGGGAGCAGCGGATGGTGCAAGGGGCGAGAAGACGGACGAATGGCGATGTTGTCGACAGACGGAGAACGGCAATACAAACACGAACACCATGGGAAGTGAGAAAATTCAGGGCGATAAGATAAAAGAAAGGGGTTTACCATATCTAACAGAGAAGGAGCGAGGCAGCAAACGACACTCTGCAACTGGCACTTTCCTGAAGCAACCAGGGGCATCATTCAAGACCCCACTTAGCTGTTGAAATGGGAAGGAGACACAATGAGAATGAACATAGGGAAAGAATGCACGTAGAGAAAAGAGAAGGAAGTGGATGCAATACGGGAAGGTGCTCACGACATCATTGTATTGAAGGAAGGTGTCATTTGACGTGAGGCAATGTTAGAATAGGTTTACAATTGACTTTGATATCTTCATAGTGTGCCTGATTTCCACAACTTTGTGCTCAGTTGGAGCATCGGGGGCAAAAGACGGAAATAACGAATCATATGGTGTAGTCATAAAAAGTGCGATGAAGCTGTCCATCCTCTATCGTCAGTGCCGTGGCCCACGATAGTCTGAACTAGAGACCTCCAATACCTCTTAGGTAAAGAATCTGATACTAACAAACAGTTATGCCGTCCTCAATGCGGCCATGTTTCGCGCATTAAGCTGGCCAGAGAATGCTGGCTTGAACAGTTCCTTCGTTTTACCGAAGAAAAGGAGAAGAGTGAGAGGGTTTTTTATTCGGTGGAAATGGCTCGATCTTATTGCATCTCAACTTTCGTGGCAGGACGGAGTAAATACAATACACATGAAATAGGCAGTGCATTTTCGTCATGCAAGTTCATAAATACGGGTGATTACGTTGCCAGAATCAAGTCGAGACCGGGCTGGGACAGAGAAAGGTGTCACTACACCCTGGACTCCTTGACACAGAATGGCCCAAGTCAATCCTCTTCATTTCTAGGAATCGTACGTCCCTCGTCCAGGCTCCAGGGGTTCCTTCTTCGATTTCTCTTCTCCATGTGCGCGTCATACAGGCCTGGGACAAATCTATGACCTGGTCCTGGCCTAGAGTCCCAGTCTGTGGAGGATCTACTCCATATCTAAGCACGGTCGCTGCCGGGAATTGCCGAAGATTGACCACCGACCACGGCTTTTGTGTCCACTACCAATAATCAAGGTCATGGAGGCCTGGCTGGCTTGGCCAAAAGCAGGGCCCCAGCCTTGGGAAAGTTTCGGGGTACAAAAATACAAAAAGCATGGCGTTCGTTGAGAACATCTAGGACGCCTTAAAGCAGCATGTAGTTAGGTGGGGAGAATAATTGCTTTGATTCTTGTTTGATTATCTGTTATTGTTGTTTTTACTTCGTTCGCCTAGTGCATATTTGTACACAATTTATTGATTCGGGACAAAACCAGGAGGCGAGTTATTTAAGAGCATTTTAGAACGTTGCAATTTTTTTTTTTTTAAAAAAAAGAAAGTCACCGTGGAATCATAAAAAGTACAGTAAATCAAAACAAGCAAGATCATGCTTCGTAACGCGAGAATTTACAATATGGACAATCTGTCATGATATCAAATGCTTAACTGGTACTGCCAATGCTTGCTGTTTATGAGGCTCTTCATTAAATCTCCTTTTACGACAACTGCTCTCAACAACACACTGTAGCTAGACAGCGAAAAAATGAACAACAGGACGCCATGAAAGTAAATAAAACAACAAATCGCTCTTGTGGGCCCGTTAACGCCACGTGATAAAGACACAGAGTGCCGAATATAAAACGCCATAATAATAACACAACAAGTACTTCCCTTGTACCTTTACAAAGCCTCAATGGCCTGCAGCAGCACTTCAACGCTGTTCCGATCCATGGCCCTGTCGTTGGCCCCTGCCGCCTCGCCGTCCGGCCGCAGCAGCGCCGCCACGTCGCTCAGGATGCCCAGCGGGATATAGCAGCCCGTCTTGGCCCGGTCCAAGCTGTCCTTGAGGCGGCTCGTATGCTCCCACTCACGTGCGGCCACCTCGGCGTCCGTGATGACCTTGGTGGGGATGCCGCACATGGCAGCGCAGTGCATACCAAACGAGCCCTCGGCGACGCCGTCTTCGAGCTTGTACAGGAAAGTCACCTGGCGGTTGGCGTCGTCGACATGGATCTGCATGCGCTTGGCGCGGATTTCCGGGTGGTTTTCGAACTCGGTGGCCAGCGAGTGGTAGTGCGTCGCGAAGAAGCCGACACAGCCAATGTGGCTGGCAACGTGGTGCAGCACGGCCTGCGCAACCGCGACGCCGTCGTAAGAGGACGTGCCGCGGCCGAGCTCGTCCAGAATGACGAGCGAGCGCGGGGTGGCCTCGCTCAGAATCTTCTTGGTCTCAGACAGCTCGACAAAGAACGTGGACTGCGCGGCAAAGATGTTGTCGTTGGCGCCGAGGCGCGACATGATGCGGTCGACGGGCGTGAGGCGGGCGGCGACGGCAGGGACGTAGCATCCGATCTGGGCCATAATGACGGCAATGCACGACATTCTCAAAATGGTCGACTTGCCGGCCGCGTTGGCACCCGTCAGCAGATTGATCTTGGCGGCGTCACCACCGAGGCGTACGTCGTTGGGAATGAAGTCGTCGACGGCGTTGATCATGCACGGGTGGCGCAGCTCCTCAAACTCGACCACGCTGCGATCCTCGTCCACGAACACGGGCCGGCAGCTCGGCTGGCCCATGGAGGACGAAGCCTTGGCCAGGCTGATGAGGCAGTCGAGCTGGGCAATGATGCGCGTCGCCTCGAGCCAGATGTCGGCGTCGGCATCGAAACGGGCACAGAAGCGCAGCGCAACCTCGCGGACCATCTGCAGGCGCGTCTCCTCGGCCTCCTGCAGCTCGCGCACCAGATCCGTCAGCTCATTAAAGTAGTAGCGCTTGACCGCGCTCGTGGCCGACATCTGCCGCCACGTCTTGGGCACCTTGATCGACTTGGGCACTTCGACTTGGTAGATTTCCTTGCCAACATCGGTGAACTTGAGCGAGCGGCACTTGAGCATGCTCTTTTGCTCGTCGAGCAGAGTGTGCAGGTCGCCTTTGATGCGCTCAATCGTGTCACAGCACGTGTCAAAGTCCTCGTCGATACCACGTTCGGGGATCAGAACCTTCTCCTCACGGGCGCGCTTGCGGTCAAAGGCCGTCTTCCAGTACGCAAGCGGTTCGTTGAGGTCAGGCATGGCGGCCACAAGCTGGTCCACGATGCTGTTGCCGCCACTAAAGGCGCGCAGCAGGCTGGTCGTGTACTCAATGTGCTCGTAGCCTTCAAGGACGCGCACAAAGTCCTCAGGGCGAACAGCCCCTGCATGGATGCGCGAGCCGAGGCGCTCGAGGTCGGGCATCTTGCTCATTTCGGCCGAGAACTGGTCACGTAGGGTGCGGTCGGCGTTGAGCATGTCGACGGCGTCGAGACGCTCGTTGATCTTCTGGATGTTGCACAGAGGGTGGCATACCCACTTGCGGAACAGGCGCTTGCCAAACGGCGTGATACACCGGTTGAGCAGGTTGAAGAGCGTGCCCTCGGGTCCGCCATTGACGGTGTTGGCGAAAATCTCCAAGTTGATGAGCGTCTGGCCGTCCAGGATCAACGTCCCGTTACGATGGATGGGATTGTACCACTCAAAATTGGACTGGGACAGCAGGTTGCGTTCGAGCTTGAGGCCGCGCAGGTAGTTGACCAGCGCACCAAAGGCAGACATGAGGAAGGGCTTCTCGCGCATCTCTTGCATCTTCTGTGGCCAGTCGGCGGGTGCCTTGGCCGCGCCCTCTTCATCGACAAAGTAGTCGCCGCTCTCGAGCTCACGTCGCGTCATCTCGTCGTCCCAGAACTCGGCACCCGGTTTGCGGTAGTTCCAAATGGTCATGGGCGTCGTGTTGTTCTTGAGGATGCGCAGAGCCTTGGTGGACAGGTGCGACTTTTCGAGAAGCAGCTCCTGCGGCGCGGTCTGGGCGACAAACGTCTCGAACTTGGTTAGGTCGACGTCGTCCTCGAACTCGGACAAGAAGAACTGGCCGGTGGCAGCGTCAACAAAAGCAACACCAAACACGGGTTTGTCGTCGACCATGCACTGCTTGATGGCAGCGCAATAGGTGGCCATGTCGTCCTGCAGCATGCTGCCGTCAACAAGCGTTCCACGCGTCAGGACGCAGGCCAGCTCGCGGCGGATGATTTTGTCCTGCTTGCTCTTTGGGACGGACGAGGCGCCGCGCTCGCGCATCTCCTTGCCGAGGGCGGACTCCATCTGGTCCACACGCGCGACTTTGTAGCCCTTGGAGACGAACTGATTGACCCAGATGTCGAGCGAGCTCTCAGGCACACCGACCATTCGCATATTGACGCGATCAGTCATCTTAAAGTCAAACAGCTGGTGGCCGATCGTAGCGTCATTCTCGTACAGCTCGTAGAACTTGCCCTTCTTGAAGAAGAGGATGGTATCATACAACTTCTGCTTGATCTCCCAATACTGTTTCTCAAAAGGCGAAAATTTGTGCCACGCATTAGGCGGAATGTAGATGGTGCCTTTGTCGAAGTCGGGGTGGCCCGGCTCGTTCTTGTCCATATCGCGGACGTTGGCGAGCCATGTGTAGCGGTCCTCGGGCTCCTTGGTGTGCGCCTTCTCCTTACCAGCCTTGGCAGTCGAGGCTGCAGTGGTCGACGTGCGCGCAGAAGCTGTTGCGGTTGACCCAGGCTCAGATGCCTGCACATTGTCGGGGTCGAAGCGCCATTTCTGTGCCGTGGATGTCGAGGGCACCTCGTTGAAGAGCTCCTCGTCGAAATCATCGTAATTCTCGTCCTTGACGGGTGTCGGCGTGGGTGTTGGCCGTTTTCGGGGCGCGTCAGCCTTGGATGGCCGCTTGCGCTTCTTGGCCTTGGACGGGGCATCCGATTCCTCATCGGATACGACAAAATCGGCCATATCATCTGAAAAAGTTGTCAGTTGGCTTTGGTTTTGACTTTGAGAAGCCAGAAGCAAATATAACACACCATCCTCATCTGCAGCAACGTCTTCAACACCGCCGGACGCATAGTCCTCGTCGTCGTCTGCCACCGTCCGCGTGCGATTGCGGTTGCGCCGTTGGTTGGCAGTCATGGCCACAAAGACATCATCGTCTTCGTCGGATGACTCTGCATAACTGATTTGTTTCCGGGCCTGGGAGGGTTAGAGGAGTTCCAAAGCCAAAATAAAATATAAAAAAATATAAAACATAAAATCCTAATTCCGTCGCTTGACCTACCTTGCGTGTCGGACTGCTAGTCGGGACTGCAAGACGGTTGGCCGACTTCTGTGCCGTCTCAGCAGGTGCAAATGGAGACGGAAGGGCGTCGGTCTTGGGTACCTTGGTCGAGGCGTCCAACGGGGTGGTCGCGTTTTCCTGGGAGCTCGATGGCTCGGCAGGATCGCTGCTGGGCAGCGGCGTGATCTGGGCGGCACGCGAGGACACACGAGGGTTGGCCTTAGTCTCACGCAGGCAGGGCGAGGAGAGAGCCGTGCCCTCGTTTTCGTCGTCGGCGGTAGCCGTGGCACTGCGAGGCGGCTTCGATGCCGAAGGGCGGACAGTCGAGGGTGTCTTTGCAAAGAAGCCGAGGATGCTCTGTTGCTTGCCGGTCGACGGCGCCACCGCCTTACGGGCAGGCGGCCGTGCCGGCGTGCGAGCGTCCGCCATGCTGGAGGTGGCGGATGGGCGTGAAGGGGATTCTGTGTAGAACGGCGAACGACAATCTGAAGAATGGAATGAAAGAAACGAAAGAAAGAAAACAGGATACAGAAATCCGAGGAAAATGAGAACGGCAAAAGAAGGAACAACGACAAGCTGGCTCGATTGAACAGCTCGTCTTGAAGGAATGGATAGAACAAAGTCACCAACGGCACAGCTCGTCCTGTCGTGTGCCAGCTGGTCGGGAAAGTCAAAAGGGTGGAGGAAACACGACGCGGTCGAGGATCTCCAGTCCCTGAGCGGAGCAGAAAACGACGCGTGAAGCTCGGCCCCACCAAACGCGCTGGGCGACAGCACTTAAACCACGTTCGCGGGTGGTCACATGAAATATGGGCCTGGCCAGCCCCTGCCACTTGGTCTTTCCCGCGTCCGCTGTGGACAGGCCCCGCAAGAGCTCCTGCCGTGCCCAGCAACATGTGCTGAGTGTAGCTTTTGGCACATGGCAGGTGCTCTTGTGAGACACCTGCATCAGGCAACGGTATCATCTGAGCACATCTGGACGAACGACAACAATACTATGTCGTACACTCTGCGGACACCCAACATTTGTTATTGCATGGCGTTGTTTTAGAACATATTTTCAGACACAACACGGCGGCCGCTGTGCCTGTTGTTCCTGCCCCCGTCCATGCAAGTGTGTTGTTAGAATCGACCTTGACATCACCAGTTTCATTTTCAGCGTCCTTTTCCGACCGCACCTTTTTATCTTGAAGTTGACGACTCGCACACCAAGATGGCTAACTCGTCTTTCCTCTCCCGCTTCTCGCTGTCCCGCGACGACTCGCCCGTGCTTCCACTGCACACAAAACCGCTGCGCCACAAGCCAAGCGAGTACGACCTCGAACAGCTCTCACCACGCCCGTCGCAGTCTGTCCTCTTCTCCGCATCTGATCCTGAACCACCCGACTTCTTCCCCAGATCTCCCCCCTCCAAGTCCGGCCCATCGTCCGTCGCTTTCGCCTACCGGGATGCTTGCCGAGATCAGCCGTCCTCATCGCGGGCTTCATCCCGCCGGCCGCGCAACTACGACTACGCCGAGGATCAAACGGCCAGCCGGGCGACGCAACCCCCGCTCTTTGCGGGTCCGCCGCCGCCCATTGCTACATCCGTTCTCATGTTCCGTGATGTCGAAGGCAGCAGCGGATCCGCCCTTGAATACGGTCGGCGCCACGGTGGCGGCAACAGCAGAAACAAACTCAGCGCAGAGACCGCCACAGCGGCGTCTTCCATTCGGCTTCCAACAAGCACGGTCCTCTTGGAACCTCGACAAACGACAGCCGGGAATAGGCAGCGCAGACGCGATGGCACGCAATTTGACGGCGACTCTACATGGACAATACTGCAGCGCCGCGAGCGTGCCCTCCAAAATGAGATACAGCACTTCTTGGACGTCCAGTCGTCGGGCCTGTCGGCGGGACTGGGCCGCGGACCGCTAAACCCGCGTCCCAGCCCTGACCCTTCAAGCGGCGGTGGGGGGCGTAGCAGAGGCAGCAGAAGCAACACCAGAAGCAACACGCCTACTGCAGAGTCCATTGCCGGCCGGTCTCTCCGCCTGCCCACCGAGCGTGCCGCGCCGACCGGTGCCGTCATACCGGTTCGCCAGCCCAAGCCACGCAAGCTGGGCCTCCGGGCGGCGCGGGCAGGGCTCGCCCGCAGCATCTCGCTGCTGGCCGACCTCAAGGCGGAAGAGGATGAGTCGCTTACGATGGCGCTGCAAGCACGGAAGCGCGCTCTGGCCCATCTGCGCCGCCTAGCGAGTCGCCGCAGCGACATTGCACGCGAGCTGCAGTCCTTGGAGACGGACGACGCCGAGCCACTGACGCGCGAGCTTGCCACCTTGCGCAGTGCACATGCCAGCACCACCCAACAGATCACTGAGCTCGAGGACCAGCTGACCATGCTGCGGCAGCGCAAGAGAACATTGGAGGGACGCATTGAGGACGCTGTGAACCAGCGTGAGTCCGGGCTCAGCGGCTACCGCGGTGCGCTCAAGGACGTGGACGCACAGCTGACGGCAGTGCTGCGCCGGCCGCCCATCCAACCGCTCGACATTGACGCGTTGGGTGCACATGCTGGGAACAGCGAACGCCCGCAAGAAGGCGGTATCCGGCTAGAGGAGCGAGACAATGTGCTTGGCGACGGCGACACCAACGAAGACATCGATGCTTCTGCCGGATTGGAATTTCTACGCCTTCTCCCCGAGAGACGCACAGCCGAGATGGCACGTTTTTGGTGGGAGAATGAGGTCCGGCTTCTGGGGCGACGCAAGGCCGAGGTCGAGTCGGAACGTGCTGCTCTCGAAGAAGGTGGCGCAGTCTGGCAGGAAGCTGTCCAGCTCGTGTCCGACTTTGAGGCCAATCTGCGCCGGGAAATGGCGAGCGACATAGACGAGGATGATGTTGGCGCCGATAAGGGCAAGACAAGAACGCCGACACCGGAAGAGCGCATGCGAAAACAGCTGCAGACAATGGCGACGGTGATCAAGGGCCTGCGTGGCCATGTGGAGAGAGCGGAGGACAAGGGCTGGAATCTACTCATCTGCGCAATTGGGGCTGAGCTTGAGGCCTTTCAGGAGGCGCGAAATCTGCTGCGACAGTCGCTGCGCGATGCTGGCCTTGATATTGAGGACGAAGAGGATGATGGAGATCACCAGACCAGCACCGACAATAGCCAGCTCATTGCCACTCTTGGCCCAAGCACGACAAAGTCTGCAACGCCGCCGGGGTTCGTCCTGGACGGCCTCGAGGACAGCTCGGCCACGCCCCGGCTGGCCCGCTCTGTAAGCGATGGATCGGCTGTGGCAGCAAGAGGTGGCGATGATCGCGACGGCTACCATACGGCGTCGGAGAGCGACGACAACGATGTTCCGCCGGGGCTGCTTATTCCGGAAGAGCATGGGCAGGATCATGACGAAGAATCGAACAGCGCAAACGGAAGCCAGAGCCGCCACAACGACAAGGATGATAGCAGCGAGAACGAGATTCCACCCGAGTTTCTATCAGAACATCACCCAGACGATGATAACGAGCCATAGCGGTCGCAGGACGGTATACCCCGAGCTTATTTGGAGGATTAAACTGTCTATTATTGTGACCATTTGGCATGGAGTTTTGGATTTGTATTTCTTCATTGGATGGTATCTTTGGATTTCATGGCGGTATTATGATATATACTTATATTAATGAGAACTGTTGGAGGCCGTTGAGTCGGCTCGCGATACTTATCTTCTACTTATCTGCAAAATTGAGACGATTAGTTGTCATACTCCGCAGTGGATTTTGTGTCTAGTGCCGACTTACACGTGAAAGTAACGGTGACAAAAAGGAACAAAAAAAGGGTCCAGCGCCGGCTGCTGCTCGGTAAAGTCCAGGAACGCGCCCACAAATGACACGCCCACATGCCATCTGCTCGACGAAAGCAACATTCTTGCACTCGTTCTTCATCTCATGCACATTTCCCGCTCTAATTTGTCGTTGTTGGCGCACGATATTGTCCCCTTCTTAAAGATCAAACACAAGAGGCACACATTTCATATTTCGAAAGACTTGTCATTAACCGCTACAATTTCAATATATTGTCACAGTTCCTATACACGGAGAACAAAAAAATAGAATTCGAGGGGATTGGAAAACCACGGCCGCGCGGCTTCGGTCAAAAAAATAAGGTATGAGCAGAGACGAATGGAAGTCCCGTGACAGGATGAAACACACCAGCCACGACGGGCACACGAAACCGACCAGGAAATCACAATAGAGAGAAGAGAGAAGAGAGAAGAGAGAAGAGAAAGAAAACGGTATGCGGGAGCAAGAGAAACAAATATGCAGACATAACCCTGGCGAAGAAGTACAAAAAAGGGAGCATCAGAAAGCATTCCAGCATTCCATCGTTATCGTCGTTTGGTTCGTTCTTTTTTTATCTGTCATCGGAGGTCCGGCACCACCACCACCCACGATATGTCTCAAGGACATCTACCGTGTCCGCTCGAACCAGCTGCTCGAACCGGCCAGCGCCACGGACTGGTCCATGACCCATTCACCGACGCCCAGGTACTTGTTGATCCACTTGTTCATCTCCTTGTTGTCGCCAGCAATCTTGTCCGTCTTGATACTGGGCCTAGTGCGACCCCCAGAAAGAAGAGGGACACAAGTTAGTCAACTGTGATCTCGACGGATCTTCGCAAAAAGGAAAAAGGAAAAAGGAAAGCTGTCGTGCTTCGCTTACGTCAAGCCGGTCGAGCGCTTCATGCCGGCCAGGAAGGCAGAAACTGTCAAAATGGTAAGTACTCTGTCCACTCGCCTTCTTTCCTTTGTCTCTCCTCCCTCTGGGGTTCTGGGGCGGCCCCGGGACCAAAACGTACTGAGAACCGCATCGAATGCGTAATGGGTGAGGCGGCCAAACTTTGACCACAAACCAAACGTCAGCAAGTCGAGGAGCTAGAAAAGAAAAGTGTGAGAGAGAAGAAGAACCCGAGAGGACCGCGAAAAGGTTCCAGGCAAGCTTTCTTGACGTCTCTTTCGGACACGGGGACGGCAGAGCAAAAAAACAAAAAGGCGGAAGAGCCGAAACACGAATCCGCGCTTTGCCTTTTCTGCCAAAAAAAGCAAAAAAGAAAGGGTCGACAACAGCATGGTGTGGGAACTCACCATCTTTGCAGGTGGGCGAGCGGACAAGGCTTTGAAAATTCGAATACAGGTCGGTCAAGCGAGTTGAGGCGGTTGCTCGTGCGATCACAAGGATTTGTGTTTTCGGTTTGTTTGGCGATTGGAAATTTCGCAAATTCGCGATTCCGAGCGTTACTTCCTTTTCGGAGATTTTGCGTTCCTTCTCGATTTGTCTTTTTTTCTGCCTCTTCTATTGTCGGCCAAGAAACGTAAGTCGAACGCCGTGCGTCTTGCTTTAGATCGGGGAAGAGCGATGCAGGATGGAGAGATCGGAACGGGCAGCGAAACCGAGGAGGGGAAGGCAGCCACTATTAAGACAGGCACGAGACATTCCTGCAGTGGCCGAACCGAAGAAATGGCTGGGGAGAATGTGGCGCAGCATCACGTGACGATACAACGATAACAGGTTGGTTCCTGATCAGTCCCCCTTATCTCCCCTGGTCTCCTGCCTTATCAGAATGCCCCTCATACCAGGCCAAACACTTCTAATCGATCCTTTTAGGTGCACAGTTGGTGTCTGGCGCATTCTCCACACTGTTTCTCCATGTCAGATCCTCCGCTGTCAATCAGAGAGGTCGCCAGCGCTGTTCAGCGTCTGTTGTGTGCTTTTCAACAAATGCCTTGGAGGACTGGCAAGCGCTCGCTCTTTCCCAAATCGTATCGCGAGTTACTTCGGACACACTGCTAAAGGTCCTGATCATTGAGGCGCTGGACGCTACGCCTTGCCTGATTAGGTGCGGCCGGCACTGAGGGGTTATTATTTTCGCCGCGTTTTCCAGCGAGCTCCTGCCATTTGTCCAATCGTTGCTGCGTGTTTCGCAGGCGCGAGCGGCCCACGCCGCCTTGGACCGTTGTTTATCAAGCCTAAGACGGGTTTCAGAGGCAAATGCCCAGACAATAGTGGCCGCGAGCGAGACACAGCAGAACAAATGCGGCTGGTCGGACCTTCCCTCCATGAGTCCTGGAGCCCGGCAACAGCCAGTTGGCAGGGCAAGAACGAACAAGTGTCGTGAAGCAAGACAGCTGAGTGGCTGTCATCATGAGCGGGACGAGGAAGGAGCGACGGTGAACAGCTCCGTTGTAATCTGTGGACCACGGACGTCGTGCAAAAGAAATTCGGTGCAGGGCTGGCGAATCACCGAATGGGGAAATAGCAACAACGAGGGATTGAGCGATGGGGAAGGTGCGACAGAGAGATTGCACTGCGACTTGAGGCACTTTCCCCAATGCTTTTTTTATCCCTCTATCGAACAGGCAATTGCCTTCCTGCCTTGTCTCGTTTCTGATTATCCTCATGTTTCGCATCTCCTGCTTTTCTTCCCTCACTTCTCCCTCTTTTGCTTCATCTTCCCTTTCTCTCCTCACTCTCCTATTCCGCCTCCTATTCCAACACAAACAGCATTCTGTGAGTCTCCAATTCCCCTCACCCCAAACGGGCCTTTTGTCGCTTGACGCAGCTTCCCGCAACTAAACTAGCTACTTGCAGCGGTGTGGATCTTGGCGATTAGCTGACCCCTCCGCCGTCGTCTTAATTACGAAGAAAAAAAGTAAAAAAAGCTCAGCAAAAAAATTCGTCCCTACTGTTCCTGTCCTGCGCAGTTCAACGACTGACAAAAGCTCTACCCCTTTTCAACAGACAAGCAATCGGCAAGACGCTCTTTCCACCGTGTCGTGCCTCTTTTCGCTGCCCTTTTTCTCGTCTTCCAAACCAAGATCAACACCTTTTCCGCTCCCTTCAAAGCGCCCAACATAACCATGGTTGCCAGCGCTCTTGACCACCTGTCGCTTGGCGGCCGCATTGACTGGCTCGCCAGTCTGAACACCGATGCCAAGCCTGAGAAGAACTACCGCCGGACGTCCATCATCTGCACGATTGGCCCCAAGACCAACTCCGTCGAGGCCATCAACGGCCTGCGCTCGGCCGGCCTGAACGTCGTTCGCATGAACTTCTCTCACGGCAGCTACGAGTACCACCAGTCTGTCATCGACAATGCCCGCGCCGCCGAGGCCAGCCAGCCGGGCCGCCAGATTGCCATCGCCCTCGACACCAAGGGTCCTGAGATCCGCACTGGCAACACCAAGAACGACGAGGACCTCCCACTGAGCGCCGGCACTGTCATGAACTTCACCACCGATGACAAGTACGCCACTGCCTGTGACACGGCCAACATGTAAGCTATGCATTCCTGCTTGCGGGACCTCCCCGCCAGCTTCGTCCGATTTTGTCACGCACCCCCACCAGTTCTCTGGCTGACCCCCACCCTCCACAATATACAGGTACGTCGACTACAAGAACATCACCAAGGTCGTCAAGCCCGGCCGCAGGATCTACGTGGACGACGGTGTCCTGGCCTTTGACGTGCTGGAGGTTGTGGACGACAAGACCATCAAGGTCAAGGCGCGCAACAACGGCTTCATCTCGTCCAAGAAGGGTGTCAACCTGCCCAACACCGATGTGGACCTGCCAGCGCTGTCCGAGAAGGACAAGAACGATCTGCGCTTCGGCGTGAAGAACAACGTCGACATGGTGTTTGCGTCGTTTATTCGCCGCGCCCAGGACATCAAGGACATCCGCGAGGTCCTTGGCCCCGATGGCAAGCACATCCAGATCATTGCCAAGATCGAGAACCGCCAGGGCTTGAACAACTTCCCCGAGATTCTGGCCGAGACCGACGGCGTCATGGTGGCCCGTGGTGACCTGGGTATCGAGATCCCCGCCGCCGAGGTGTTCGCGGCCCAGAAGAAGCTGATTGCCATGTGCAACATGGCCGGCAAGCCTGTCATCTGCGCCACGCAGATGCTGGAGTCGATGATCAAGAACCCCCGCCCGACGCGCGCCGAGATCAGCGACGTCGGCAACGCCGTCACGGACGGTGCCGACTGTGTCATGCTGTCGGGCGAGACGGCCAAGGGCAGCTACCCCCAGGAGGCGGTGCGCGAGATGAGCGACACCTGCCTCAAGGCCGAGAACACGATCCCGTACGTCAGCCACTTTGAGGAGCTGTGCCAGATTGTCAAGCGCCCCGTCAGCATTGCCGAGTCGTGCGCCATGGCCGCGGTTCGGGCGTCGCTGGACCTGAACGCCGGCGGCATTATCGTTCTGTCGACGTCGGGCGACTCTGCACGCCTGCTGTCCAAGTTCCGCCCCGTGTGCCCCATCTTCATGGTGACGCGCCAGCCGTCTGCGTCCCGGTACAGCCATCTGTACCGCGGCGTGTACCCGTTCTACTTCCCGGAGGCCAAGCCTGACTTCAAGGAGGTCAACTGGCAGGAGGACGTGGACCGCCGCATCAAGTGGGGCGTGCAGCGTGCCATTGAGCTCAACGTCCTGACCAAGGGCGACACCGTGGTCGTTGTGCAGGGCTGGAAGGGCGGTGTCGGCAACACCAACACGCTGCGCATCGTCAAGGCCGACGTTGAGCACCTCGGCATTGGCCAGGAGTGAAGGCAACATCAACATCGGATGGGAAAGACACTGATGTGATGTGCCGCGGTGAGAATGAGCCTGGAGCCGTCCTCATCGTGCTTTCCTGACAGGGTGTACACCATGGCTCGAGCCTCTCGAACCACTGCCGTTGCCTTTCCACTCCATCGCGCGTCGGACGCCGATTGTCGGTCCAATGTCTGACTGGCTGCTGCCATGGTGCCGTTCCGTTCGCCTTGTCATTGTCGGGGCTTTTATGTTGTCATGCTGTCATGCCGTCAAGCTGTTGACATGTTTGAAGTGCCATTTTCTGCTTGGTATCTCGCGTGGGTCAAGAGGTGGGATGAAAGGCTTGCATTTGTTCCTATTTTCCTATTTCCCATATTCCTATTTTCCTGTTTTGTGCTGTCTTGTTTCCCATGTTCTTATGTCCTGCCGGCATTTCATTTACCTCTTATTCAAAACACAACCCATAAAAAACCCTTGCCGCTGCTGTCGGGACGACACGACCAGTCAGGCTGGCCCATTCCACGGGAGATGCGTATATGTGTGCGTCGTGGCCTCTTTGCATGCTTACCGATTCCGTCCTTTAGACTAGATATGAGATGCGCAAAATTAAAAAGTTGTTGTGAATGTTGTTCTGTGTTCGTCTTTGGAAAACTTGTGCAATGCAAAGCGGTGGACAGAATCATGGCGATTTCGCTATTGATACGATCTATTGCAGCGTGTCAGTAGCGCGAATAGCCGGTGATGGTCGCCGTGTTAGTGACTTGGGCCCTGCGTCATGTGTGCGGAGGAAATTGATAGCCGAGCTTCCTGACGTCGAACTCCACGAGCGCGGAAAGTCAACATCCTTTGTCGCGTGGCCGTTGACTTGTCCCTCTTTGGCTCTGATCCTGTTTAGTTACTTTCCTTATTATTGATTTTTATTCCTTCCGACGACGATGACGCCCATGACCAACACACGACAGCAACCATGAAGGCGGTCCAGATCCGCGAATTTCTCAAAGTCCGTGAGCTAGTTGATACCGTCGTTGCCCCAGAAAGCTCTCCCTGTCTTGTCGTCTTCCGTCTAACAGTTAAGAGCCTCGGCGACGTCGCCGTCTCCGACGTAGCGCCGCCCGTGCCCAAAGAGGACGAGGTGGTCGTGCAGGTGAAAGCCGCCGGCGTCAACTTTGTCGACACTCTCTATGTAGGCTCCCTTCTCCTTGTTCAGCTCCTAAGGTTCCTCTGCAGACCTGACACTGTCTCCTTCTAGGCCCGTGGGAGGCACCAAAATAACCGCCGCCATGTGACGCCGCCGTTCACCCTTGGCCTCGAGTTCACCGGCACCGTCATGTATGCGCCGCGCACCGGCCCTGGCGCCGCCTTCCGGCTCGGTGACCGCGTCTTCGGCTCGTCCCTCGGCGCCTATGCAGAGCAGATCGCCGTCCCTGCCTCTGCACTCAGCGCGATCCCGCACGGCTGGAGCTACACCGCCGCCGCAGGCATGGCTGCCACACTTCCGGTGTCCTACGGGGCCCTGGTGACGCGCGCCCAGCTGCATGCCGGCGAGACGGTGCTCGTGCTCGGCGCCGCCGGTGGCTTGGGCTGCATGGCCGTCCAGATTGCCGCGCGCGCTGTCCCCGCCAACGGCGGCTATGGCCGCTGCCGCGTCATTGCCGTCGCATCGAGCCCGGAAAAGTGTGCCGTGGCATAGCGTTGTGTCGCCGACGTGGTCATTGACACGTCCGACACGGCGTCGGGCAAGCCGTGGTGGGCGCGTGTGCTGGACGCGACGCCCGATGCTCGCGGGGTCGATGTGGTCTTTGACTCGGTCGGTCGCGTGAGCGAGAGTCTCAAGTGTCTGGCGCACCGGGGCCGCGTGTTGGTGGTGGGATTTGCGGCGCGCGACGACACGACGCTCGAGCAGGTGGCCATGAACCGCGTCCTCCTCAAGCAGGCGACGATCATCGGCTACCGGTACGGCGAGTCGCTGCGGCGGGACCCAGACGAGAACCAGCAGATCTGGCGCGGCCTAGAAGGCATCATTGCCGCGGGGACGATTCAGCCAGTGGTCTATAATCGGCCGTATCGGGGGCTGGGCGCGGTGGCGGATGCGCTGCAGGACATTGCCAACAGGCGGGTCTGGGGCAAGGCGATTGTCGATGTGGACGGCGCCGACGACAAGGACTCGGGCAAGGCGAGACTGTAGGCTGGTGCAGGTAGCCTTTGCACTGGCGTCCTCTGTATGTACATATGTAACTGCACATAGATAGCAATCATGCACGTCTACGCTGAAGACCGTTTGCAGCTTTTAAAATGTTGTTTAGGCAGAAAAAAAACAGAGGCTCTGATCTAAGAATAAAACAAAAAAGGAAAAGAAAATGGCGGGAAAGGAAAAGCACGCGCCGAGGTTCCCATTGGGGGCTGCGCTTATACAACGCCCGCACCCCATTTTGCCGCGTACATGCAAAACGTTCGGCCGTCCGACCTCTTAGAAGCGCACACCCCAGATGCCCCGTCCGCCACTCACTCCCAGCCACTCGCCGGCGTCACTGTTGGCCAGCCGCGGGACCCAGCCCAGGTTGCCGACCTCATAGTCGCACTGCCATGCCGCCACGGGCGCCCGCGCGTTCTCGGCCGGTGTCGCGCCGTTCGCAGGCGGCGCCGCACCGCTCCCAGGAGCACCGGGGGCGGCGCTGTTGCTGCTGATGGTGCCGCTGCCGCTGCCGCTGCCGCCGCCGCTGCCGCCCCCGGTGCCCAGGCTGCTGCCGGCCAGCAACGAGCTGTTGTTGGTCAGCAAGTCCCAGATGAGCACCTGGCAGTCGTCGCCGCCAGACGCCAGCGTCCCGCGGCGGTGCGGCGACCACTCGACGCAGTTGACCGAGCCGCCGTGGCCGCGCAGCTCGAGCAGGGCCTGGCCAGGTTGCCGGACGTCCAGGATGCGAATGACGTCCGAGTCTTGGGCGAACGTGGCGAGCAGATGGGTGTCGTGGGGCGAGGTGGCGAGGCGCAGCAGCGGCGGCGGGTTGGACATGGTCTGCTGGGCGAGTGTCGGACTTATCCTACCGCCTTGGGCGTCTGCATGTCGCCGTAGTTAGCAACAATGCCAGAAAAAGAAAAAAAAAAAAAAATCCCTGAGAGAGCCAGCATAATGAAGTCACCTACCGCGGTCATCCTTGCCTGTGGGCTCGTAGATGATAGTACTGTGCTCCAGACTACGCAAGTCAAACATGCGCACGCTGCCGTCCTGGCCGCAGCTGACAAACACGTCCATGCTGCCGGCGCAGAAGCGCACGTCGTACACCTCCTTGTCGTGCGCAATCAGCTGCGTCTTGGCGGTGAGCGACGGAATGTCCCAGATGGTGCACGTCGTGTCGATGCTCGACGTGATAATCAGGCTCGGCGACACCGTGTTCCAGTCCAGCGACGTCAGCGGCGCCGTGTGATCGGGCGTCTTGGAGTTGGACAGCAGCGCCAGCGGCGTCAGCTTGGTGGTGCCCGCGTCCCGCCGCCCAATCGTGCTGCTGGTCGCCGACGTCGGCGTGTCCGAGGGCAGCGACCACAGCCGCAGGTGGTCGCCCGACGTCGCCAACAGGTCGGTGGACTGTTTCTGCGAAGACGGCGGCTCCCAGAGCAGCCGCGTCACGGGATACGTGTGCGTGGCCTCGGCCACCTTGGTGAATTCCAGCTGGTACTTGGACGTGCCTGGCTGGTACGACTCGGCCGGCGCCTGGCTGACGTGCGTGTCCAGGATCTGGATGAAGTTGTGCCCGTCCTCGAGGTAGCTGCCAATGGCCAGCTTGCCGGCGCCGTTGCCCGTCGATGGCCACTTGCACCAGTCGAATGCATACAGCGCCCACGGTGCCAGGTAGTTGCTGCTGCCCGGCTGGGCGTTGGCCTGGTCATAGCCACCAGGGAACCCGTCCGACAGGCTCGAGTCGGCGCGCGGCCGAATGTCTGCGAGACCGAGCGGCGTGTTGCGGGAGCCGCCCGGCCGCAGCACGTTGGGAACGGACGCGTTCATCGTGGCGGCTGTGAGGGGCGGGGAGGAGGAGAGAAGGGAAAAGGTGCCAAGATGGCGACCAGAATCGAGAATGGCAAACAGCTGCTTCGTAGCAATGGTCGTCGAGAAAATGCTGACAAAAGAATGTCCCGAGTTAAATCAAAACGTCGCCAACGTCCGTCGCCGAATGGGGGGCTCTTGCCCGTGGCCCAACAGAAGCAGCCGGTCGACAAAGTCCGCAGTATGGCCGCCGCGGTCGTCGCAAGTCGCTGAAAATACGTTCGTGGAGACGCAAGATGCGACGTCGTCGACTCAGTTCACTGCAGCCGGCCGACACTTTTGTCAACCAGGAAGCTTCCTATTTTGGTGGGGTAGTTATTACAGGGAACAGTTGCTGGCGGCTGGCATGGCATTCGCAGGTCTTGGCGTGATTATGTAACAGAGCCGAACGCCGCTGCAAAATTGCAACTGTGCTTATGTATGCATAGGCCAGCTCCTCGTTGGCGATGGACCCACTCTAATTGGCTGGCGGATGCCCCGGCAGAACGTTAATGCCGCGCCGTTCTCGTCGAAGCCGGGAGGCAGGAGCAACCAACAGCTTGCGCTAGCGTCCCTGGGAAGGCGTGCAGGGCGGCGCGCCAAAGTCTGCTCCTGCTGCGGCCCAGGCCTTTGAGGCAACCTCACATTCGAGGAAACAAACACTACCAAACAGCAAAAGGCCAGCAACGGAAAAGAACGTTGAAAGGAACCTGACAGCCAACAGCCGCGGACGAGCCGACGCTTTCATCAGGCGACGCGTCCGTTTTCTTCATTGACGCTCCTTGTCTTCCCTTTCCGTCGATGACACGGCCCTGTTCATATCATCCACTTTGTGGCCACATTGGTCCATTTTGTCTCTCTTCCCAAGCTACTTTCGTCTCTCCCTGCCGCCACTTTTGAGCGTTGTTTAGTTTTTATGCTTTCCTCTGCATCATCGCTGCCACCGAGAACCCTCTCTACCTCGACCTCTTCTTTCTTCCAGTTCTTCCAGTTCTTCCCACACCAACGCCATCGCCATGTCGACCCGCGACTTGCTCTACGGCGGCGACTCCGAGTCGGACGACGACAACTTCAACCCAGCGCCGGCCGACATGTCTGACGAGGAGGGCGACGACGACGGCGACGTTGAGCCCAAGGCTGGCAGCTCCAGCCCGGCACCACGCCACGGATCCTCGTCACGGCGCGCGGTGGATGACGACGACGAAGACGAAGAGGACAGTAATGTGCGGCGACGCCGCCGGCAGGACGACGACGATGATGAAGAAAACGATGGAAACAGCGTCAAAGCAGACGGCGACGACGCCAAGGCAGACCCTGGTGCACGGCGGCGATCCGTCGACGACAACGACAACGACGACGACGACGACGAGGACGAAGGCGCGGACATGAGAGAAAAGAAGCGGAGTCGCAACGACGACGACGACGACGAGGAGGATGACGAGGTGGATGAGGAAGAGGACGAGGAAGACGAAGACGAAGACGAGGACGACGAGGACGATGTCCAGTCATCGGTAAGACATGCTCTGGGCGGAAGAAAAGCGGCAGATGACGGAACGAGTAGTGCTGACGTGTTTTTTGTCTCCAGAGGCACCGCCGCAAGCGTCATAAGCGCGACAGCCGGGCCGCCTTCTTCGATATCGAAGCCGAGGTCGACGACGAGGACGAGGGCGAGGACGACGAAAAGGAGGGCGAAGAGATAGGAGACTTCATCGACAATGCCCACCCCGACGACGTCGAGGAGCGCGGCCGCATGAACGACGACCGCCGCCACCGCGAGCTCGACCGCCGCCGCGAGCTCGAGCAGAGCCTGGACGCCGAGAAGCAGGCCGAGATCCTGCGCCAGCGCTACGGCAACCGCCGCCCGGCCAAGGGCCTGGGCGACTCTGCCGTCGTGCCGCGCCGCCTGCTCCTGCCGAGCGTCGAAGACCCGAGCATCTGGGCCGTGCGGTGCAAGGAAGGCAAGGAGCGCGAGGTGGTCTTCTCCATCATGAAGCGCATCGAGGAGCGCCTCGGCACCAAGGACGAGCTGGGCATCACGGCGGCGTTTGAGCGCGGCGGCGCGCAGTCCGTCATGAAGGGCTACATTTACGTGGAAGCCCTGCGCCAGACGGACATTATGACGGCGCTCGACGGCATGCTCAACGTGTACCCGCGCAACAACCTGATCCTGGTCGAGATCAAGGACATGCCCGACCTGTTCCGCGTGACCAAGACGCCGACGCTCGAGCCCGGCGCGTGGGTGCGTCTGCGGCGGCCGCTCAAGTACTCGGGCGACCTGGCGCAGGTGCTCGACGTCACCGAGAACGGCCTCGAGGCGCGCGTGCGCTTCATTCCGCGCCTCGACTACGGCGTGCGCGACGAGCAGCTGGCGGCGGTCAAGGGCGCCAACGGCGGTAAGGCGGCGCGGCGGCCCCCCGGCGTGCCCGGCCCGCGCCCGCCGCAGCGGCTATTCAGCGAAGTCGAGGCGCGCAAGCGCGGGCCCAAGAACATCATGGCGCACGCGCAGCCCAACACGTGGACGTACAACGGCGACTACTTTGAGAACGGCTTCCTGACCAAGGACGTCAAGCTCCAGATGCTGGTCGTCAAGGACGTCAACCCGACGCTCGAGGAGGTGACCAAGTTTGCGCTGGGCGCCGAGGACGGCACCGAGAACCTGGACCTCAAGGCGCTCGCCGCCAGTCTCAAGGACAGCAACGCCAACGTGACGTACGTGCCGGGCGACGTCGTCGAGGTCTACGAGGGCGAGCAAAAGGGCGTCATCGGCCGCGCCGCCAACATTGTGGGCGACATTGTCACGATTGACGTGACGGACGGCGAGCTGCGCGGCACGACGATCGAGGCGCCGACCAAGGGCCTGCGCAAGCGGTTCCGCGCGGGCGACCACGTCAAGGTCATTGGCGGGCGCTTCCGCGACGACGTCGGCATGGTGGTCAAGATTGACGAGGACCGCGTCACGCTGCTGACGGACCAGAGCAACACGGAAATCACCGTCTTCAGCAAGGACCTGCGCGAGGCCAGCGACACGGGCGGCCAGGGCGCGCTGGGCCAGTACTCGCTGCTGGACCTCGTGCAGCTGGACCTGTCGACGGTCGGCTGCATCATCAAGATCGACCGGGAGTCGCTGGTGGCGCTCGACCAGAACGGCGACAAGCGCACGATTATGCCGTCGCAGATTAGCAACTTGCTGCCAAAGAACAAGATGGCGGTGGCGGCGGACCGCAACGGCTCCGAGATCCGCCTCGACGATGTCGTCAAGGAGTACGGCGGCATGCAGCGCCAGGGCAAGATCATCCACATCCACCGCTCGTACCTGTTTATGCACAGCAACTCGACCACGGAAGATGCCGGCGTGTTTGTCGCGCGCGCCAGCAATGTCAGCACGGTCGCGGCCAAGGGCGGCCGTGTGAGCGCGACGGCCGGCGGGCCCGACCTGAGCACGATGAACCCGGCGATGAAGCGCAACGGCCAGGGCGGCCCCGGCAGCATGCAGGCGCCGCAGCGCGTCATGGGCCGTGACCGTGCGCTCGGCCAGACCGTGACGATCCGCCGCGGCGGCTACAAGGGCCTGCTGGGCATCGTCAAGGACACGACAGACCTGCACGCGCGCGTGGAGCTGCACACCAAGAGCAAGATCGTGACGGTGCCCAAGGCCGACCTGATTTTCAAGGACAAGTTGACGGGCCGTGCCATTGATATCAACAGCCGCGGTGGCCGGGGCGGTGCTGCGGGCGGCTTCGGTCGCGGCGGCAGCAGCAGCAGAAACGGCTTGCCTGCACCGGCATGGGAGAGCGGCGGACGTACACCGGCGGCTGGCGGTCTCGGCGACCGGACGCCGGCCTGGGGCATGGCCAAGGGTAAGTCTTGCAAACACCATGCTACTGAATTTTGCTGTACTCGTATAATTGCACTGTTGTTCTCGTCACCGGCAGCTAACATGACGACAGCTTCTTCACACACACCGGCATGGAACCGCAACGACGCGGCTGGTGCGCGCACACCCGCCTGGGCCGCCGACGGTTCGCGGACGGTCAACCCGTACGACGGCAGCCGGACAGCCTACGGCTCAGGCTCGCGCACACCTGCCTGGAACTCGGGTGCGAAGACGCCGGCGTATGACGGCTTCGGCCATGGTTCCAAGACACCTGCGTGGGGCGGCAGCGGCAGCGGGGGCGGCAGCAGCAGCGACGCATGGGGCTCGGGCTCCAAGACGCCGGCCTACGGTGTGTCCGCACCCACGCCCGGCGCGAGCGGCAACGACTCCTGGGGCTACACCCCTGGTGCCAGCGGGTCCGCCGGCGCGGGATACGATGCGCCGACGCCTGGTGCCGGTTTGAGTGCGCCGACACCCGGGGCGCTCAACGCGCCGACGCCCGGTGCCTACAGTGCGCCTACGCCGGGTGCGGCTCTCAGTGCACCGACGCCTGGCGGCGGCTGGGCGGGCGGCTGGGGTGCAGACTCGGCGCCCACACCCGCGGCGGGTGCGCCGACGCCCGCTGCTGGGGGCGGCTACTACGGTGCGCCAACGCCGGCCGCATATGGCGGCGCGCCCGAGACGCCGGCTGCAAGCGGCCCGCGGTACGCCGACGACGACTAGAGCGCGTTGCCGGCACGCGAGTGGCAGACGACTGCGTAGCGCATTGGCGCGCGTGGTGGGAGGGTGGAAGGGGACAATAAAATGGGTCTTGTGTGAATGGGATGATAGCGGAACGGAGGATAATGTGGCTTGTATGCTGAGTGGGCGTCTCTACTTTTTCGTTGCGTTTTTAATGTTGGTCTCGCCGCTTTCTTCTTTACTTATCTTTTTCTTCTCTGTTTTTGCATCACCTCCTCTTTTTTTTCCTTGTCTT
This sequence comes from Sporothrix brasiliensis 5110, assembly GCF_000820605.1. Taxonomy (NCBI): domain Eukaryota; kingdom Fungi; phylum Ascomycota; class Sordariomycetes; order Ophiostomatales; family Ophiostomataceae; genus Sporothrix; species Sporothrix brasiliensis. The sequence continues at coordinate 1,571,556 of NW_024467138.1, read as the reverse complement.
CTCTCTCAAAGCTCTGGCGTTTATTCATATTGCTTTATCGTTGTACTTATTTACTTGCCCTCTTCTATCAAAGGGCACAGGGCGGTGCCGTCTCAAGGAGGAAAAAAAGGAAAGGTGCACCAAAATGCATCACGCACCGAAACAACTGAATAGAAAATAGAATTACCTACTCTGTCACAGTCTCTATGAGAATAATGCAGGGTCAACTGTTTGTCCCGATTTGATTACGCACTCAGTGTTCCGAGTTCCGAGATTTCGTCTTGGCTCTTTCGTTTGTGGTTTGCTCGTTTATCCACATCCGTTTTTCTGTCTGCTGCCTCTATCATTTACCCCGGGATCATGTAGTTCTTCACCCCACGTAGGAATACTCTCCTGGAAAAAAGTACTATATGACGGGTATGCCTCTCTTCCAGTTTCTTTTATATTCTGGTCACACTTCTTTATTCGGTACTCTCTTCCGCACATAGACGACACGAAACCACGCGTACTCTCGTTCCCTTCCTGTTCCCCATCGATATATCGAGTTTGCTCCGTTTCTTTTTAGCCGGCTATAGTAGGTCTCCGTTTTCAAAAGCATCTGAGCGGTGCGCCCTCTTGCACCCTTCTTTTACCCCGGTCCATCTGCCGTGTATTTTATTTACTTATCTTTATTATTATTTGCTCAACACCCGTCCCCATGGCGAAATAAACAAGGCTCTCGCGTGCGTGGCAGACTCTCCATATTACTTTACGGGTCCGCGGAGGATCGTGGAGGCAATGTCCCCTTCAAACCATTTGCAAAAGATTTCAAAACCTTCACACGGTGTCGGAGTCCTTGAAAAGAGGGAGTCGAAAAAAAAGTTGACCATGACTGGGCACAAACCACGACTGGAAAACATGTATCTTATGTCGGACACGTCTTTCTTGTATCCCGTTTCTTTATATCACGTCCGACCTCGAGTCCTGGGGGATGACAGTTAATATAGTCTGGCTCTGGTGAACTGTTGTCTGTCCCATGACGCCGTCCTATCCAGAGTATCCGGTACATAGTGGCTCTTTATTTATTCTTTTTCTTTTCTTTTCTTTCCTGGGTCGGCCAAGAGGAGGAAAGCGGCCGCGATTCAGCCACCAATATGCAAAATATCCTGGTCACAGCCCGAGCACTCTCGTATCCTCTCATTTAAATATCAGTCCAACCGTACCTCCTGCCCACCGTTTCCCCTTTCTCTTCTCTGCATCTGACGTCGTCCGGTCGCCGTATCCTCTTTTCTTATTTTGTCCGCATTTTTTCTCGTCAAGACGCAGAAGCAGCAACGATGAAGGTCACCGCAGCCCTCGTCCTCCTGGCGTCTGTCGCCGCAGAGGCTCACTGTACGTCAGCACCATAGGCGCCTGAGATCGGACTTGCAGCTAACATTGCAGATGTTTTCAAAAACACCATCATCGACGGCGTCAAGACCGGCGACTGGGTCAACGTCCGCAAGACGACCAACTTCCAGAACAATGGGCCCGTCACCGACGTCACCTCGGCCGCCATGACCTGCTACCAGCTGGCCGCCGGCAGCGAGGGCGCCAAGACATACAACGTCACCGCCGGCCAGAAGCTCAGCTACGTCGCCACCACGTCCGTGACGCATCCGGGCCCGCTGTCGTTCTGGATGGCCAAGGCACCCGAGGGCGAGACGGCGTCGTCCATGACCGGCGCGGGCCCGGTCTGGTTCAAGATCTACCAGGACTACCCGACCGTGGGCACCGCCCTGACGTGGCCGTCGCAGGGCAAGTCCGTGCTGGACGTGACGATTCCCAAGTGCATCCCGAGCGGCGACTATCTGCTGCGGGTCGAGCACATTGGCCTGCACAGCGCAAGTGCCGTGGGCGGCGCGCAGCTGTACATTTCGTGCGCTCAGCTCACGGTGTCGGGCGGCAGCGGGTCGGTGCCGACGGGGCTGCAGTCGATTCCGGGCGTCTACAAGCCGACCGACCCCGGACTGGTGGTCAACATTTACTACCCGATACCCACAAACTACAAGCCTCCCGGCCCGGCACCTCTGACGTGTTAGGGGGGGATTGGTCCTGGTTACTTCCTTAAGAACGAGACTATATCTTCATGAGCGAACATTAAGTCTAAGTGTATTATTCAAATATCATTCAAATATCATTCAAATATCATTCAATATAATCACGTCAATACACGAGTCAACAGGTAAGGCGTGTAAATTCAAATAAATATCCCACACCGACGTATATAAAAGAAAATGAGACAGAAAAAAAGACGTGTCCGACATAAGATACATGTTTTCCAGTCGTGGTTTGTGCCCAGTCATGGTCAACTTTTTTTTCGACTCCCTCTTTTTCTTCTTTCTTTTTGCACCGCACGGACGGTCCCCCAACCGACTTGGTCTCTGGTCTTCCTCTCCCGTGCAGGCCTGGGTACTTGCCATTAGTAAAAAAAATCAGTTGGCTCCGTTTTTGTGTGGATTTTGGTTCCCATTCTAAAAAAAAAAAAAAAACACCAAGTTCGTTTCGTTTCGGTCCACTGGTTGTTGCCTCTTGCCATTGTTTTTTTCTTTCAACTGCTTCCAACGCCCCCGTCCGACTCTACAACAAAGGCTCCAAAGGCCCGGCGCTTAGCGCTGGGACATGGCCTTGGTGACGAGTCTCTTGAGGGCCAGCTCCTTCTTCTTCAGGTCCTCGGCGGACGAGTCCTCAATCTCGAGCTGGGCCATGGCCTCGCTCAGGGACTGCTCGATCTTGTCCTTCTGGCCGCGCCGCAGCTTCAGCGACAGGGTCGGGTCCGAGACGATGTCCTCGACGCGGCTAATGTACGACTCCAGCTGCTGCTTGGCCTCGAAGCGCTTGCTGAACGCCTCGTCCTTGGTCTTGAACTCCTCGGCCTCGCCAATCATCTTCTCAATCTCCGTCGACGACAGCTTGCCAACCGAGTTGCTGATCGTGATGTTGGCACTGCGGCCCGACGTCTTCTCCGTGGCCGTCACCTTGAGGATACCGTTGACGTCCACCTCGAAGACGACCTCCAGGGCCGGCTCACCGGCGCGCATCGGCGGGATGGGCGCCAGCGTAAACTCGCCCAGCGACGTGTTGTCCTCGCAATTGACGCGCTCGCCTTGATAGACAGGGAAATTCACTTGTCCCTGGTTGTCTGAGACCGTAGTGAATGACCTTTTGATTTGTAAGCAGTTAGAAACGACGAAAGGAGCTGGGGAATGTCGACAGAATTGCAAAAAACCCAAAATTCGTGATGCTATGCTGCAAAATAGAAAAGTGGGTCACTTCGGATAAAAGTGGGTCATGGACGGGGGAACAGGAAAAGGCAGGAACTTACCGCTTCTTCAGGGTAGGCACGGTGGTACCGCGGGGCACGACGGGCGCAAAGATGTTGCCCTCCATGGCGACACCCAGCGACAGGGGGACGACATCGAGCAGCAGCAGGTCGGCGGTGTCGGCCGAGGTGGCCTTGCCCGACAGGATGCCGGCCTGGACGGCGGCGCCGTAGGCGACGGCCTCGTCGGGGTTGATGCTCTTCTCGAGCTTCTTGCCGTTGAAGAAGTCGCTCAGCAGCTTCTGGATGCGGGGGATGCGGGTGGAGCCACCGACCAGGACAAGCTCGTCGACGGCGCCCTTCTCGATGGCGGCGTCCTTGAGGACCTGGGCGACGGGGTCGAGGGTGCCCTTGAAGGCGGTGCTGTTCAGCTCCTCGAAGCGGGCGCGGGTGATCTGCAGCGAGAAGTCCTCGCCGTCAAAGAGCGAGTCGATCTCGATGGTGGCCTGGGTGCCGCTGGACAGCGTGCGCTTGGCACGCTCGCACGCCGTGCGCAGACGGCGCAGGGCGCGGGCGTCGCCGCCCAGGTCCTTCTTCGTCTTGCGCGTAAAGTCCTTCTTGCAGTGGTCGAGCAGGTTGGTGTCAAAGTCCTGGCCACCCAGGTGGGTGTCGCCCGCCGTGGCCTTGACGGTGAAGACGCCGCCCTGGATGTTCAGCAGCGAGACATCGAACGTGCCGCCGCCCAGATCGTAGATCAGGACGTTGCGCTCCTTGGCGGACTTGCCCGAGCCCAGACCGTAGGCAATGGCAGCGGCGGTGGGCTCGTTGATGATGCGCAGGACGTTGAGGCCCGCAATGGCACCGGCGTCCTTGGTCGACTGGCGCTGGTTGTCGTTGAAGTAGGCCGGGACCGTGATGACAGCCTTCTCGACCTTCTTGCCGATCTTGACCTCGGCAATCTCCTTCATCTTGGTCAGGACCATGGCCGAGATCTCCTGCGGCGAGAACGTGTGCGTGCTGCCCAGGTACTCGACCTGCACCTTGGGGTTGCCCTCCTCGTCGATGACCTTGAAAGGCCACGACTCAACGTCCTTCTTGACGGTCGGGTCGTCGAATCTCCGGCCGATCAGGCGCCTGAATCAGGGTGTTAGCGGATGTGATGGCAGGACAGCAGCATACCCCACCGACCCGCATCCAGTGTGAACCTACTTGACATCGAAGACCGTGTTGGCCGGGTTCATGGCCGCCTGGTTCTTGGCGGCCTCGCCGATCAGGCGCTCCTCCTCGGTGAAGGACACGAACGAAGGGGTGGTGAAGCTACCCTGCTCGTTGGCAATGATCTCGACATTGCTGCCCTCGTAGGTGGCAACGCACGAGTAGGTGGTGCCTGTGGAGAGCGAGTTAGATGTGGACGAGCGACGACGGAGAGGATGCCTGCCAGCGATATCAACCAAGACGTCGATGTCCAGGACGAGGTTGGGGTCGTCGATGACGACGATGGGAGAAAAGCGGTGGCGACGACGACAAGAACAAAAAACAACATACCCAGATCGATACCGATCGCACCGTCGTAGACTTCTTCGGCCATCTTGATTTGAGGTTGAGAGGAATTTGGATGAGAAATTCAGTAAGGAAAAAAAAGAGAGGTGAAGGGGAGAGAGAAAGAAGGGAGAAATCAGAAGAGTGAGAAAAAGGGAGGAATCAACCGAATGAAAAGTCGGACCTGGGGGAGGGGACGGAATTGAGACTGCCTGCTGTTTCTGCTGGGTGCAAAAAGATGGTTGGCGGAGAGCAGAAACTTTTTTTTCTCTGTCGTTTTGGCTTGTTGCCCAGCAAAACCAAATGTCCTTTGCCGCCTCCAAATTTTTTTTTTTCGTCTTTTGTCTTTTTGGAGCTAAAGCAGTTTTTTTCTCTGCATTCTCGTCCCGCAACGTGGGGCAAAAAAATGTTTGAGCCTGACCGCCCACTGCTTTTCTGCCGGTGCTCGGCAGAATAATGTTCCTTCTGAGTTGGGAGCAAAAAGAGAGACGCTCAGGTCCGAATGCCGGGCCATGGGCCGACACGACCCGACGCTGATTGGCTTGTAGGGGTCCTGTCCATCGTGGCAGGAGCGAACGGCATCATCAGGGTACCACTGTTTCAACAGCCGTGAGCCTCACCGCCCTCGACGCGGCGGCACGTGATTGTGCCAAGAGCATTCGAAACCAGCATCTCAATCGTGATCCCGGAGCGCTGCGCAAATAGTACCACGACGAGCCTTTGTCGGCGTTTGTGAGCGGCTAGAGAACTGATATCTTACAACACACCGATGATCGTCAAATGGCTTGTCCTGGCATCAACTTTGAACCGTTGCGATGATCTCTACCGCATGTCCGTATCACGTGATATCGCGTCAAGGCCACACTTCCACCTTGTTGGCCGCTTCGCCGTCTCGTAAACCATTGGTATTTCAAACAGACGCTCTATGCTTGCTGGATACTGATACAATACAAAAAGAACCGACAAAGGCACCGCCTAGCTGTCCCGGATGCCTACCTAGGCTACCTAGATCCATCCTCGCTCTGGCCGGTGGGTGTAATGTCCCGCTTGCCAAAGCGCGCGCCCAGACCGCCGATGCCGCCAATGTCGCGGCGGAAAAACTTGCCAATGTTTTTGAGGTTTTCGTTGATGGTGGCCTTTTCAGGGGCCCCGCCGTCTGACGGGCTGGCGACGGTCAGACCATGGCCACTGCCACTGCTGCCGCCAGCGGTGGCGGGCCCGTTGGCCCCGCTGACAATGCCGAGGCCCAGACCGGAGCTGGAACCAGCGTCGCGGGCGGCGTTGAGCAGCTTCTCGCCGAGGCTGGTCGCGTCGAAGCGCGTGGCGGCACCGCCCACACCCACAGCCGAGGAGGCGCCAGCGGCGGCAGGAAGAGACGACGATGCTGCGCCGCCGGCGCCAAAGCCGCCAAAGCCGGACTGGTTCAGCAGGGGCGTCAACAACGCCGAGCTGGCCACGAGCTGGCGGCCGGTGGCGCTGGGGCTGTCCCGGTGGATGACAAAGAGCTCGAGAAGGTGGGGCTGGTCCTGCTTGCGGACGCCCTTGATGTCGAGGATCTTGCGGAAGTTGGAGTCGGAGCGGTCGGCCACATGGATCAGGTAGGCCTGGACCAGACCCTCGGGCGGCGAGGGCTGGACCTGCAGCGTCTTGAGCAGGGGGTCGACGCGGCCCATGGTGGTGCTGACACGCTTGGCGAAGCTGGCCGAGGCGGCGCTGTGGGTGCCGGCGGACGACGTGTGGAAGTGGGCCAGCAGATTCTCAAAGGACTTTGTCAGCGTGTACTTGTCCAGCAGCATCTGCTCGGCGGCGACCTCGGAGACGGGCCGGCACTGGACAATGTTGGCGAGAAACGCAGTCGCCAGCGACTCGACGAGGTGGTCGCAAAAGGCGCGGGCGTACTGGGGCTTGGCGACGACGCCCAGGATGGCCTTGGCGCGCTCGTTGACAATCTTGATGAGCTCGGATGCGTAGGAGCTGTGGTCGCTGACGCCCTCCATGCGGCTCCAGTTGGTGTTGCGCATCTCGCGCCACGCGGGCTCGCAGTCGGCCTCGACCTTGCGCACGAGCGCCTGGACGGCGTTGCTGGCGACGCCCAGGAAGGCGTCCGCCTGCGCCGACAGGTCGACGCGGTCGGCCAGCTCGGCGTCAATGCGCTTGCGGATGTTCTCTTCGAGCTGCGTCGTGTTCTTGTTCCAGAAATCCGCCGTGTTCATCACGACCACGACATCGTGGAGCGGCGCGGCCACGGCCGCGGCGAGCAGGGCCGCGTGCTGCTGCTGCTGCTGGTGCGCGGTGGTGGCGGCCGGCGGCGCCTGTGTCGGCAAGCGCAGCGCGTGCAGCAGCACCTGTTGGGCGTACTCGTCCAAGTATTTGGACAGGATTTTGGACAGGTCCAGAAGCCGCTCGCCCGTGGAGAGCTTGGCACACTGGGACAGGGTGACCTTGTAGACGTGGAACAGGTCGAGGGCGGAGGGCGCAATGCTCTCGGGCGTAAACTCTTCGTCGGCAGCGACCAGGCTCTGGCTGCGGTAGCGCGGGATGAGGGCGGCGAGGCTGCGGTCCTGCGAGTCGACCCAGAGGCTCAGATAGGGCTCAAAGGCCGCCGATATCGACCCCATAAACGTCTGCGTGCGCTCGTCGGCGGAGCTCAGGGTGTCGATGCTCGCGCGCGGCTGCTTGTCGCTGGTGGCCGCCGGCGCGGCGAAGCGGCGCTCGAGCCACTGCTCAAAATCAAGGGTTTCTTGGAGGCAGCTCAGCAGCAGGTTGACATCAATCTTGCCGGCGCCGTCGGGGCGGCGCATGCTCCTCTCCAAGATGCCTTTGAAGTCGTCGCGCGTGCCGTCGCAGAAACTCGAGGCCAGCGTCTCGTTGACGCGCCAGTGTGGCGGGAAGAGCGCGGCGTGCTCCTCCTCGTGGGTGGCAATCATGCGGCGGAACCAGGCGTAGCGGCGGCCAATGTTGTCGAGGTTGCCGGCCTCGTCGTTGCCGCGAAAGACCTGGCGGTACTCGCGCAGCTCGGTGTTCACATACCACGTCACGAGCCGTGCGCGGGCCTGGTCGCCGAGCGCGTCCATGACCAGGCACGCCTCGACGAGCATGCCGCGGCGGGCGCTCACCTCGCCCTTGGTAAAGGCCATCTCAAAGTCCTCGCAGACTTGCTCGAGAAGGTCGCGCTGCAGATCGCCGACGCCGCGACTCAGCACCGCGATCTGTTCAATGGACCGGTAGCTGTTAAAGTGGCGCATGAGCTGCAGCACGGCCTGCAGGAGGCCGGCGCACTCGCGGTACTGGCGGCTGCGGGCGAGGGTGCGCAGCTGCTCGTAGGCGGTGGTGAGCATCTGCAGGCGCTTGAGGGCGGTCATGGACACGGTGAGGTTGCGTTTTGTGCCGTCGAGGCGCTTGATGTCGGCTGTCATGTGGGTGATGTCCTCTTCGGTCTGGACGGCACGGCGGCGGACGTCCTCGATGCGCGCAAACACCGACGCCAGCTCGGCCTGGGCGGTTTGCATGCGGTCGAGCGACGAGTTCGGCGCGTAAGCCTGGGCCGTTTCGAGCGCGGCGATGGTGCTGGCCAGGTCAGCGTTGTGGGTGCGGAGCCGCCGGGACACGGCCGACAGCGAGCCGAGCGTCGACGGATGGCTGAAGAGCATGTTGAGGTGGTCGACCGGGTCGTAGTCGGCTGTGGTCAAGAAAAAAAAAGGTTAGCCCAGCTTAGTACTGGATGAGGTGTGCGGTGGCCGTGCAGCAACTCACCTGCGTCGAGTGACGACGGCTCGACCGCTGTGCTTCCGCTCATGGTGGGCGGTTGTGCAGAAAGGGCCCTGGCCCTTCCCCTTCAACTTGAGGCCGCGCCAACTGCCGCTCGCCTGTGATCAAGGCCAGCGTCACTGCTTGAGACTCGGGTGCGTGGAGATGCCGGCGGTCGGGAATGGGAGTAAGGTGCCAGGGACGACGGATGGGCAGCAGTAGCCGAGGCCGTCGGATGAATAGGAAGGCGAGTTGTCAGCGATTGCCGGCGTTGCTTGTGTCGTAGATACCAGAATGATGCCAGAGTGATGCCAGAATGCGTGGATGTGTTGATCTGTGGTCCGAAGCAGCTGTCTGGAGCTCTTGGACGGAAGGCGCGGATGGCGTACCTGCCGCAGAAGCCACGACGGTGTTTCGCGCCTGCCGCCAACGGTATGTCGTACTGCTAGAGCTTTAGGGGTGTTGTTGAAACGGGAAGGCGGTGGCCCAGAACGCCACAATTCTGGTGGATCACGTGGGCCGGCGGTGTAAGTTATTGACTCCAGTTGACAACTAACAACGACATTATGGCAGGTTTAGTTCTGCTCATGCCACCAGAGGATAACTCATGCGTAGTTAATTACTTAATTATTTATCTAGTATTATGTTGCCACCAAGTACCAGCTTATTGCTGTATTGTTTACGTTTTGAATTTGGATAGTTTATTTTGTGCTGTAATTAAAATACAATTAAAGATTAATATACATGAAAGTTAGAAGCAACGTACAACATCGCAGCTGTCTTTCTTAAGTCGCATTATACCGCAAGAGTCCACAGGATGTTCGCTACAGGGAATCATTGTACTCTTTCGATGCAGCTCTGCTTGTCCCCAACGAACAACTAGAGTTTCCTGTTTAGGAAGTTGTCCTTGGCGGGTATAAATCGTACTCCGACACTAAATCGCTAAATTGCAGCCACCGCCAAGTTATCGATGTCGCGCCTTGTTTTACGTGTCCTGTCTTCACCGTATTTTCATTTATTTTCCCTAAAAGTAATCAAAGGAGGCTGGTCCTGGTCCATCCAAGAGCTCTATTCTAGAGAAGAACATGGTCTCCTCTGCGAAGTGAAGAGACAAGAAGACACAACGGCCCGGGCTGTTTTTCAGTTGAAATTCGCCTGATTTTGTCTCGAACGCCTTTGCTTCTTCCGACTCTTCCTCCGATTCTCCTGTCTTCACCCAGCCGTTTGTTCTCCACACCCACCTCAAACCCACCGCTCAAAGCGCAGGCGCGCAGACGCGAGGCGCACGCAAACGCAAACGCCGTCGACCTGCTGCATCTATTAGCGACAGTAGTCCCTGTAGTGTCCGTAGTCGCTCCGGAGCACAGACAGGCAGCGTTCGTCCTGTGACCATAATTCAAAAGAGCGGTCGAGGTTTGCGCCCGTCGACGTGAGACGGAAAAAGGAAAAGGAAAAGGCTCTGTGCTCTGAGAGGACAAGGAAAACAAAAGCCCAAGATTGACCCTGTCTGAGACTCGTGTTGCCCGACGTGGTAATTAATCGGCCGTTGAACCAGGCATCAAAAGAAAAGTATTCTTCTGCCAACGCACTTCCTCACTTTTTATTTTGTTCTTTTTTTCGTTTCTACACCCCTCCCTTCTCGGCGTCAGACTTCCCGCTGCACACCATACATGCTTGCCTAGGCTGCCCAGGGGTGGTAGTAGCAGTTCGTAGCTAGCCTCGCTAGCTGGACGGACATTGCGCAGCGCAGAGATGACTGCAGATATGCCCGATCAAGTGTGCAAGCCAGCCTGCCAGCCATTTTATCCCGCGACGCATCCTTTTCTGCAACCTGCCAACGAACCTGGCAAACGAGGGGCATTTTGTCGGCTCATATCGGCGACTTGCCAACAAAATCAAGTTCCCCCTCCCAACTGGCCACCGCCGATGTGTTGTCAGATTCTCGTTTGTCTGTCATCGAATGTCTTTCGATCTGCCAAACAGAGCCTGGCGCGGTAAATGAAAAAGAAAAAGAAAAACGACAAGAAAATGGCCACGATCGTAAGATGCTGTAAAATCAACACAACAAAAAAACAAGACGTTCCAGTAAGCGATTCGCTGAGCGAGATCCAGTGTCTCGGGGTGCTGGTTGGTTATGGCGTCATCCCGCAGCTGTCATGTCCGCAAATGGAAAATAGGCAAAGAGGACTGAAAACGAAGAGGAGCAAAAGCACATGTATTTGACCAACCACCCAACATAGGAACGTAAACGATAGATATGTGCTAACCCAATCCACCCGTGTATGCTCATGCCATGGCTGCTATGCAAAGATATGTAATGCTATGGAGTGCTATGAAATAGAAAGAGTGGTCATAATGTCGTTAAAATGTAATGTGACTTCTGTAAAAAACAAATAAATGCCAAAAAAGGACATAAATCCAAAAATGCTAATGCTATCCAGTCCAAATGCAACACCCCATGCTCCGTTGTTATAGATGTATAATGTTTCCAGCCCACCACTTCGTCACGACCCATGAAGCGTTCGGAAACCCGTCGCAATGAGACTCCGTTTGCTGTCCTTGCTGTCAAACGGGGCGCCCCAGTAAAACATGCCGCCGAGCGACTTTTGCTTGCAAAAGGCGGCCTTGATGCGCACCGTGTCCGGGTTGTCGTAGCTGACAAAGCCGCCGTCGCCGCCCACGCACTGGGCGGCCACAACGCGTTTGTCGACGTGTTCGCGCGTTTGCGGGCGCGGGAGGTCGCGATACTCAAACGTGCCGTCGCTGCCCTCCGGGGCGACGCTGACAAACTTGTGGCCGGGACCCGTGGTGTTGGGCCCGACAAAGGAGCGGCCGTACATGGGCACACCCACGAGGATTTTCTTGGCGGGCATGCCGTTGGCCATGAGGAACTGCACCGACGAGGCGCCCGAGGGCTCGTCCTTGCCGACCGCATACAGCTGCGCATGGTGGCCGGCGCGGGGGGACCAGCTGCCGTAGAGGTCGTAGGCGGCGAGGTTGACGAGGTCGACGCAGTTGGCGATCTGGACGAGGTCGTAGGCGGCCAGGTCGTTGGTGCTGGCGGGCAGCGTGGCCGTCAGGTAGTAGCGGTCTTCGCCAAAGTGCATGCGGATCTGGGCGAGCAGCGACACAAAGTCGGCGGCCTGCTGGGGATCCGACGGAAAGGTCCAGCTGATGTCGATGCCGTCGAGGCCCGAGGCTTCGATCAGGCCGAGGGCAGAGCGGGCAAAGTTGTCTCGTAACACGGGGCTGGCGGCGACGGACGGGTAAAAGGGCGTGGAGGCGTTGCCGCCGACGGAGAGAACGACCTGAAGGTGAGGGTGTTGCTGTTTGAGGTGCAGCAACGAGCCGACAGCGCCGTGTGCGCCGTCACAAGCGACCGTGGCATCGGCCCATTCATCACCCAGCTGGACACGACATTGTCAGCTTTTTTTTTGTTCTTTTTATTTTTTATTTTTTTTTTTAAAAAAAGGAACAAAACAACAGATGGAAGACAAGACCTACCATGATATGCCCGGCCTCGTTGACTTTGGCAAAGGCGTAGTAGACCAGGCTGATGCAGCTGTAGTTGAGCTGGGCGGGCGTGTCGCCGTTATAGATCGCGTAGTTGGGAAAGTAGACGGCGTTGGTGAACATAATGTTCGACCGGCTCGGCCGATGTCTGCGAGACGAGGACATGGTGAACAGTTGGGGTGTCTGGCGAAGGAATGCGGAATCGATGCAAGTTGAGGCGAGTTCGAGTCGAATGCAAAGTGATGCGTCTTTATCGTATGTATTCGTATTTATATTCTATTTCAGGTCTTGTATATCCTTGTATCTCACCCAGTCGGTGAGCAGAGATGCAGTCCCCTTACCCGAGGCCGCGGTACGGCAAGGTCTGAAGAGAAAAGGAACGGACGGACAGGGGGCTGCGCCAACACATGGTGGCCGTTGGGTTGATGTTTGAGACTAAAAAAAGAGAAACAGGAAATAAAAATGCAGGGAAGAGAGAGAAGGAAACGGAGAAAGAGAAACGAAAGAGTTTAAAACGCAGGAGGAAGAGACGAGGAAATAAAATAAAAAAATAAAAATAAAAAACGACAGGAAGGGAAGGGGTGGATGTTTCGCGGCCGTGGAGGGGTGGGAAGAGAGAGGAACAGAGAGAGAAGAAAAAAGCACTTACACAGGAAATGGCCCGTTACGGAAATACGAAACGAAGTTGGACGAATGGGACGAGGACACACAGGTACAAACAGCAGGCTGGCAGACAAAAAGGCACGAGGACGGCTGGCGGACGAGACGAGACGGTGGAGCCGGGCCTACGTCGCCTCGCGGTGGAGGTACCGAGACGGATTAAAACTAGAGTACATGAATATTAAAAAATGACTCTAATTTATTACATTGTTTTGGTGACCGTCCTTCTGGTGGAGCTTTGGACTTTGGCGCGATGATGGGGCACAGGGCCATACGTCGGAAAACACTGTCTAAATGCCACGGTTATGGAATGGGGAGCAAGGAAAAAAAGAACGAAAAAAGTGGTCATGGAAGAGGATATCAGTATGAGACGCAAAGGACAGATGCACGGAGGATCTGAGAGTCCGTTCTTTGAGGAGGGGGGCCCGGAGAAAGGCAGGTGTTCGCGTTGTGAGTGATTGCGAACAAGTTATTAACGCGCTAGGTTGCGTTGAGGAGTGAGCTGTCCACTCTCCTTTTTTATTTCTGTTTTTTTATTTCTGTTTTTTTATTTCTCTTTTATTGTTTTTTACTTGTTTTTATTCTTTTTATCGATTTTTATCGATTTTTTACCCGCCTCGGTTTGACAGCTTTCAATCCTCGCGTGGCAAACTACTAAAGGTCGAAAGTTTGGTTCGGTTTGATTTGTTCGGGTTATTCTTATTTTTTGTCCAGAGTAGAAAGACAGTAATTGCTCCATATAACGGCAAAGGTTATCTTTTCCTTCACGCCTGCACGATGCGGCCAACCCACTAACGCGCACCACGTCGTAAACGGGCGGGGTAGTGGGCCCTGCATGTCATTGCGCAGACGGAGCAAAGCAAGAGAAGGACAGGAAAGACAAAATAAGCAATGCGGAAAAAAAAAAAAAAAAAAAAAAAAAAAAAAAAAAAAAAACACAAAGAAACCCAAGACTCTGCTGCATGCACCTCACATGCACGTAACAACGGACAGGCCAGATACAGGCCAGATTGCACGATGACGAGGACACAAACAAATACAACAAAGAGAAGCATAGAAGCATACACGACATGGATGCTACCGTGGCAGCCTTTCCGTCATTTTCCCGCGCTGCGTCTTGGGCTGTCGTCCTCTATTTTGTGCCTCTTGTCCATGCTTCTTTTTTGTGTCTCTTTTCCGTTCCTTCTCCCTGCCCCTCTTCTGCCTTGTCTGCCCGCCTGCCTTCGGCTCGCACGGCCCAAGAACAGGCTGCAGTTGCATTCATTGCCGCCGTCTCGCCGCTTGGCGTCTTGTCCCTCTTCTGTTCGTACAAATGCCAACCCGTGGCCGAGACGTCGCCTGCCGCGTCGTCTGCCGCGGCCAACATGAATGGACTTTGACAGGCCGCTCGTGAGCAATGGCCACATGGTGACATGGTGTTGCTCGCAGCTGTTGGCGGGCCTCTGCGGGCCTCTGCGGGCCCTTTACGGCCCCCTTGAATGAATTGCCTAAAGACGACGTCTATTTTGTTTCGTATTTTCTTGATTGTCTTCCTTGTTCTTGGTGTCGTTTGCCTTTTCTCTCGCTCCCCTGTCCTTGTCCGTTTTGTCGGTGAGCGGCGAGGTGTGGTCAAAAGACGAACCCAACTTGGTCCATCCAAGGCCCGCTATCCCGCTAACGGGCAGTTTCTCGTGTGTTTTTTCGACGGTCCCAGCATCCCAACGGTCGCTAGTGATCCCGGACCATGCGATCCACCGACGCCGTCGTTGTTTGGGAAGAAACCACTGGGCAGGCATCGGGGGCATGTGGATCGGGCGCGGAATGGTGAGACAGAAGAAGCGAGAAGGATGGAAAGAAAAACAAAAAAAATTAAAAAAGGAAAATGCCTCTTCAGTCGAGCCGTTCGAATTAATCTTCTCCGCCAGTACAACTCTGACCGCTACATGTTCCTCCACTGCAGATCCCAGGTCAGATCCCGTTCCCAAGCCGTTTTAAATCAGTCCTTCTTCCTTGCGTCCTACGTCTTCCACCTGTGCACAATTCTTTTGCTTTGTCTTGTGTTACCATTTGCCCAAACAGCACGCCCCATGGCCAGTTCGTCCCGCGCTCTACGTCTATCGCGGCACCTGCCGGGTTGCGTTTGTTTGTCGTGGCCGGGTTCGGCAGCACGGTCCAAGGGAAAGCAAGGGCGTCTTGAACACTTGGCACCACCCAACGACACCACAAGGCACGACACCACAAGGCACGACACCACAACAAGCACACGCGGGATCAGCCACTCAACGAAAAGGACAAGTAGAGGGAATACGAGGGGTGGTAAAAAGGAGAGCGACAAAAAGACAAGAAGAAGATAAAAACAAATAAAGGAGGAAGATCAAGGCTCAAGACTACTATTTTTTTTGTGTCTCTCGTCCTTTTCTTTTACGGCCCTGTTGCCCAGACTTGTCTTCGGTCAAGTTGCCGAGCAGTGGCATTATCCCGCGGTGTGTTGTCACGATGTCACATGTGTTTCGATTTTGATTCGTGATTTCTTTTCTTCTTTTTTCCCGTTTCTCTTCAGAGTTCTCCAACCGTTAACCCAGAGGCACGGACAGTGCGGAGTCACGGCATGACCGACCACGGTTTTGTTGTCATACGCGATCTCTGTGTTGGCTGCTGCCGCGCTGTTATTTGTTTCTTTATTATTCTTCCTAAGAAAAAAGGAAAAAAAAAAACATAAACATAAACAAAATTGTAGCCTATGAGCACTTCATTTCTCCGACCTATGCACGTCGCGGAGGCTGCCACGGATATGGTCTGGGGGCCAATTCTTATTTGAATTTAGCTGCAGCATCTGCTGCTGCAGACGTCTTGCATGCTGGCTGCATATTGGCTGCATGGACGCCGATGCGTTGGCAAAGCTTTGCATTAGTCGGTTTGGAGGCCAAAGAGGTGGGATGAAGACAAAAGGGTCAAACCGTTGCGGGAGAATCAAGGAACGATGCAAAGGTAAACGGGAATGAAAACATCACACCTCTTTTAGAAATCAAGAACATTCTCGGTAATAGCAGAGAAATCCACGATGCAAAGGAAAGAAGGAATAGTAATGGAAAAAAGGGACTAAAATAAAATAAAATAAAATAAGAGAGAGAGAGTGAGAGATTCTGACGCCTAAAAACTTTCCACTCCCCTCCCTCTGACGCAACAGCGCATAGGCGCAAATCGAAAGAAAAAAGGGCCGGTCGGACCTGACCCCCCGCCGAGTCCCTGTCCGTGTCCCTGTCTGCCCCTTTGCTGTCCCATGCTGTTGTATTGAGCCGGACCAACCCCGCTCTTTTCTTCTTTTCTTCTTCCTTTCTTTCTTTTTCTTTTTACCTGTCTCACTTTTTTCTTCGACAACGTTCCGTTTTAGCCCCCAACTTTCATAGTGCGGGATGGCATGCATGGACAAGCCACTGAGACGGCACGACGTAACGGGAGAAGCAGTCTTGTAGAAGAAAATCAGCTTTGTAAACCAGACGGCGGCATAGCGCTGTCTTGGAGACTTTCTCGCATCCGCCTTCCTATTATGTTATGTCTTATTTTATTTTGTTATTTTATATTATTCCTTTTTGGTTTGGGACGGACACATCTCGGCTGGTCGCCCCGATCGATTGGTGCGCCATGACGTAGCATCGCGAGCACGGTGCCGCCAACCAAAATAAAATAAAATAAAATAAAATAAAATAAAATAAAATAAAATAAAATAAAATAAAATAAAATAAAATAAAATAAAATAAAAAGAAAGACGCCAACACGCCACATGCCAAAACGTTGTAGTTGCGTTGCAAGCTGTGATGTAAACAATACTCCTTCGTCAACATTGCCAACTGGATATATTCTGCCCCATGGGGAATGTATGCACGTGAGCAGAAGCGTGGGGTGAACGACGGGGAATGAGAAAGAAATAACGTGAAAATAAATAAAGATGAATTACAGAAACAGAAACGGACGTTCAAACACCATTCTCCGCAAAAAACAATACGTCGTGATCCTTTGGACTTGGCCACCATTTCCCCATCGAGTCATGCACCATGTTGCTCACGATGCCGGAACGAACTGGGATCCAGTGTGATGAGACAAAAGTGAGTGTGACGAACTACAGAGTGGGATGGACTGGGTGACAGGAGATTGGTGTGACGAGACATGGCACGAGCACGGTGTAACGGTGCCGAGTGCGTTCTTCGTTCATCAGGCAGTCATTGTCCGGGGCTGGGACGGAGACAGTTTTAAGGGCCGGGTCAGGATATTGAGGTCAGGATGGACAGAGTTGCACAATGAGAACAGAGATGATGTATAAGGGAGCATTTGATCGGAAGACTCGTCGGACTTGTTCGACCAGATTGATCTCGAGCGAGGTACTGGATCGATCCGGGATGAATGCTTCAAACACAACTGAAAGCCAACGGTGACTCGAGAGATATAAACCGAAATGTCAACAGGGAGAGATCGAAGGCGACGAAAGAAGCCGTGGACGAAGACGGCAAGGAAAATACGGGATGAAGGGAGCTCGGGGCGTAAAAACAACAAGGAATGGACATAACAGGAGATTCTGCGGAGCTCGACGTTCGGAAAGAAAACGGAAATGGGTGTCAGTATCACAGCATCAGTCAGGGGTGTCGGGCGTCAGTGTTTTCTAGATACAGATAGACTGCAGAAGACAGGGCCTGGGTTTCGAGCAGAATATGAAAAAGAACGACAAGAAGGGGAGGCCCACGAAAGCCTAGGAAGACGAGCACTGCGTACGACGTATACTCAATATTAACACAAGCAGCCATGGCAGAAAGAAACGATCCAGGCCAGCCAGGTTTTCGATGGCAGAATGCGACAGGAGAGGAAGGAAACGAGGCTACGAGCAGCTTGCCTGGGTGAAGACAAAAGCGAGACTGGCTTTTGCTGCCGGCCAAGCCGGAGCCTCGCCGTGGACGTCGTCAATGTGTTGCTTCGTGGCGATGCAGCCGCCGGCAGTAGACTGCCCAAAGCGCGAGGCCGTGTGATACTTAAAACCACGTTCAAAGTCGCCCGCGGCCGTTGAATTCCCTCGGCGAACTCGCAGTGAAAGGCCCATAATTTTCATGATATGCGTTGCGACGTATTATGGCGTCTGCCGTGTGGTTGGGATCGGATGGCATGACAAGCATCACTGCCGATATACCTCGGGAAGAAACCGAGGACGGAGAGGTCATCGAAAGGCGTGAGCCGGGCCGATTTCAAACGTGATTGAATGTAAAAATAAATAAATGTTCTCGTTGACTGTATTTCACACGGAACCCGGGAGCTCTCTCGTCGTCTTTATATGCGTCTTCGCTGTCTCCGGAATGCTGTCGTATCCGTCGACATCACGTCACGTTCAACAATGTCCGTTGCAAAAGCATCGATGCTCGTGTATTGGGGGTATTATGAACAAGAGAAAGGCTCAAGGTAAACAAAAAATGATGGCAACGCCTGGCACAAACGAACGCGTCCAGTTAACAGCGAACGCATCGAGACTCGACATACCCTCTACTGCTGCACGCCGCCGTGCATCGCTGCCGGGTCCTGGGGCATGTACTCATACGTCACCGGCTGGGTGCTCTGCCCACTGCCGTGCGTCTGCACCGAGCTCACAGTGTTGCTGCGGTACTGCTCTGGTTGCACCTGCTGCACTTGATGCACTTGCTGCACCTGCTGGACTGGCTGCCCTGCCTGCATCGGCTGCACATACTGCCCCATCAGCTGAACCTCTTCCATGGGTTCCTTGGTCATGCTCTGGTCGTACTGCGGCGCGAACTGCTGTGGCGCGTACTGCTGCGGGGCGAACTGCCCGACGACGTTGCCCGCACCGCCGGCACCATAGTGTGTGGTGTCGTAGCTCATGTTGCCGCCGTACGGCACCGTGTTGTTGCTGTTGTTGCTGTTGTTGCTGTTGTCGTTGCTACTAAACACCCCATTGTTGTACTGGCCGTCGGCAAACTGGCCGCCCGACCCAACATACTGCATCTGCGTGTCGTTGCTGACCGCGTCGTAGTGGCTGGTCGCAGCACTTTTGGTCTGCGCCGGCACGATCTGATACGGGTCCAGGTTGCTGTAGTCGACGTCGTTGGGCCCATCGATGCCGCCGCCGCCGCCGCCGTTCGAGCTCTTGCGGTCGTTGTTGTCGTTCGCAACCACCTTGAAGTTTTCCGACACCTTGCCCTCGAGGCCCTCCTTGGCGCCATAAATGTAGATTGTGCACAGGTCAATCGCCACCGGCACCCACGTCGCCAGTGCAAAGACCTGTGCGAAGCTCCACTCCGTGTTGGCGTTCTCGGGGCCCATGACGCTGAGCACCACGCTCCGGTACTTGGTGAAGAGGCCCAACAGCGCCCACATCATCGAGCAGCAGATGGCGCCGTCCGTTGTGCGCACAATCGTCAACACGTACTTCCACCAGTCGCGGCCGTGGCGGCCCGGCTTGGTCGTGTTGAGGCGGCCGATGCAAGAGCGGTCGCGGATGCTGTGGCGCACCGTGCGGGGCACAAAGATGTGGTAGGCCCAGGGCAGGAAGTTGACAATCAGAATGACGAGGGCCGTGATCAAGGCATCGTCCAGGCCTTGCCGCAGGTCCAGCGGCTCGCAGTTGAGCTCCCAAATAAAGTCCGATACGGCCGATTCGCGGTCGAGCAGGTTCAGGACCTTGTCCGCATTCGTTTCCAGGCTGTAGTAGAGCGCCGTGAGGACGACAGCCAAAACGATGGCGACAAGCCACAGAAACGCGCGGATGCGGCGCCGACGCCGGTTGGGCGACACAATCTGCAGCAGCACCGGCGGGAAAATGGAGAAAATACCAATGTATGTCGCGTTGGTGAGCTGGTAGATGGAGTGGGACTTGTCCGGGTGCATGCGGGACGAGCCGTGCCGGTAGACGCTGGCTATCAGCATCGCGATGCTAAAGATGAGGCCAGTGTCGAGGAACGCTTGCACGGTCTCGTGAAACGCGGCGACGATCCAGTTCCAGCGCCGGTGGTGGTACTCGAGCGCCCGGAATGGCTCAAACTGGTCCGACGAAATCAAGACAAAGTACAGGGTGGAAAACATCGCCGCCAAGTAGTAGACCACCAAGACGCCAACACCCGCCAGGTCGCCATCGCCATCCCACACGAGCTTCTCACACATTTCTGCGGGACAGTAGCCGTAGGGGAACTGCACCATGGCTTCGTACAGAGTCGAATTATCCGAACCGACAGCGAGCCACTGGGCCACCTGCCCAAAGGTCGGCAGCTCGCCGCCGCTCGGAACCAACGCTGTGATGTATTGGTACGTGGCCATAAGTGGCGGGTCGCTCAGGTCGGTGTCGTTGTAGCGCGAGTTGATAACAGCGGACAGCCATTGTGCAGCGATGCCACAGTTTGAGTCGTTGAACAGTGCAGCATCTACATCTGGTGGCGTCCAGCCGTAGAAAGTGTCAGCCATGATGATGAAAGTAGCGAGCTCGTCGAGAGTCAGACGGGAGCCAGGGAGGGGGGAAGAGAAAACGCTTGAGGCGAGGTTCGAAAGACTGCACGCATCCCGATGGGATGTATGGGCATCACCTCCCTTTTAACTCAGATTCAACCCACAGGCGTACAAGATACTCGACAGAGCAGCCTTGCACACCATGGTCCCGGTCCCGGCCCCGACCCTCACAGTAGGGTTGCAACGAGGGAAACAAGCAGAGGCGAAGACCAAAATCGGCAAACCCAACACCGAACAGATGTGCACGACAAGCATCGCCCCGGGCTATTTTCCAGGGCCACTCCCATGCAACAAAGTCGCGCCAAATTCTCACTCCTGGACCCATCGGTCCAGACCCCCCTGGCAAACAAAAAACGTGCATACTACATACACCGTACAACGTTTTGGTCGGGATCCCGGTACTGTTAGAGTGCCAAAAGAGTTATGTGCGGACACATCTTTTCTGTTTTCTTTTCTTTTCTTGGCCGGGGGGCCAGGGTCGGAGAAAGAAAATCAAATCAAGACTCACAATGACTGGGGGGAAAGTGGAAAAAGATGGCACAAATCTAAGTGTAGACGAAAGTAGCGGAGAACATTTGAAAGTGCCTTTGTGGAAAACGTTCAGATCCCCATTTCTCGCAAACAGGTCTGGCATTTGGGATTTGGGGCTGAAAAACCGTCAGCGCAGCGTGTCACCGGCGTGTTTCCTTGGCCCGGCCAACTCCCTGGGTCATAACGGAAATGATCCGCTTGAACGTGCCTTAACGTATCTGTCGTATCGTTAGCGCGAAGCCGTTCGGACCATTGGCGAGCCTGCCAGGCCTTTCTCTTCACAAGAGTAACCGACCAGCCGACCCCAGCCTCATTTTAGAGTGCCAAAATGAGATGGTCAAACGTATGCAGCATACTTGTTAAGGAGTACGAAGTAGAATAATACTCAGCCACTCCTGCAATGTTCCCACACCACACATGCAAGCTTGGTGGCCCCCATCCTGTGGGATAAAAATAAAATACTGGCGGGAGGCACTTTTGGGCGAAGCATCGAACAAGGCCTGGCCGACCACCAGCGTCTCCAGCGGCTCCAGCGTTTGCGACATGGCGTCTATGGCCTTGGTGATGGGACAGAGGCGCGGCTCACTTGGCTGGCTCTATTCTTCGACCTTGGCACTGCGTGCGCTTGTTGCCCTTCCCGCTTCCTAGGGCTGAGAAGGCGAAAAATAAAATAAAGAAGTCGACTAACAACACTCTGGACACCCACTTCGTATATCTTAAGCTTTTGCTTGTGCGCTTGTGAGCCCGAAGACACTCGTTGATGATGTCCAGCGACAAGAGCCAAGGCGGTATTTCCAACTTTTTCTGCAATTCGACCTCATGGGCTGGTCACGAAGGGCGGATCAGCAATATGGTAGCAGGGGGCCAAAAGACAAATTAGGAGAGAGGAGAGGCGGCAAACAGTGTGTTTCATCGAGACGTAAACGGCGGCCCACACAGAGTACGATCAACCCGAATGGACGTATGCTGGGTGAGTACGAGTGGACAATTTTGCAGAAGCAAAGGGTCATTTGCGTAAGGAGTACAGCACTCGCCGCAAAGTCGGTATGGTAGCGCAATACTTGCCACGAACAAGATACTATGCTTCGGGACAATAGCCACATCAAAAGGGTAAGCCGTAGAGAAACAGACAGTGTGTGTGAGAGAGAGAGGAGGGGGGGAGGGAGAAAATGAGCTCGTCCGCAACATAGATATTCGCCCTCTGCCTCGATATGTTGTAAATATTCCTTGCACCACTATTTTGCTGCGACATTATTTTGGCGAGGAACGAAGTTGAAAGCGTGACAACGGCCGAAAAAGCCCTACGAGACATTGCTGACAGGGATGTCAACAAGGATGCCTCGATGCCTCTCGCTATGAGCATCTCGGACCACAAAGGATCCTTGCCAGAGTCGAAAATCTTTGGGTGCGGAAATCAAAATCAAAGGACCCTCTTGCTGACGGATGGGTGGATTCGTTTCCTTGCCGTGCCAAGTGGAGGCAAGTCTCGGGAGAGGCTGGCAAAGTAGCAACCTGGCACGTCGGCCACTGCGTGAACACGCGAAACGCGCCGTGGCCGTAAATGCAAGAGGAAAGGAGGCCTGTTTCTTTGTTTCAACCGCGTTATCGTGTTGCGTCTTTGTCTTGGATTCTGCCACAGCAAAATAGCTGTCGTATACGACATACACGGCGGCCTCCAGTTTGCACATGGTCATATCTTGTTTGGACCCGGAATGACGATTTCGCATCCTTTTGACATGGCCAGAAGAAGGTGTCTGTGCTGGTTGCTAGCTGGAAGATGGGTGCATCTTTTTGGTCACGCCTTAGATCACATGCTGGAAAACGTCTGCATACCGGAATTGAAGTGACGGCTGGCTGCAGATGCAATGCAGATGGCACGTTGGGCGAGTTGCTTCGTGTGATTGAAGGTTGTCGCGATTGTTTGGGTTTATTAACCTCGTGGATTGCCCCTTTTTTAAAAAAGTGTCCCTTTGTGCTTTCCCGTCATGGTTGCCTTTTCTGTCCATAAGAAGCGCATTAAAGGAAAGAGCAAGGACCACGGTTTATTATGCACAAACAGGAAGGAGAAGATTGGGGGAAAGCACAGCGTAACGGGCAGCGGCGTGACGTCCAAAAAGCTGGGGCAGCCTGGGCTAGGCTTCCGCGCCGTTGACGAGGTAAGTGTGTTCTCCATATGACTGCCCTGTGAATGTGAGGTCATACACCACGCTACGCCCTACAAACAGCTTCTTGAACCCCACCCTCGCTAAACGACCGCCTGCAAACGTCACCGAGACCTCACGCCTCACACTCGGCCATCTACATTCTCGAAAAACAGATCCACGACAAAGCATTCCTTGCTCGATACCAGACACATCTGCACTTTCAATCTCTATCGATATCCCGGCTAGAACCTTAGCCGACCTAGCGGCGTTAGTCGGGCCCGACATCTCCATCTCCAAAACAGTGCCCTTCTCGACAAAAACAGACGTCATGGCCGACCAGACCGGACAGACTGCTGCCCCTGCGCCCGCGGTGCCCGCCGAGCCGTACGAGCCGGATACGCGCCCCGATGCGCCAAACGCCTTTATTCCGCTCGAGGCCAACCCCCCGCTGATGACGGAGCTTCTACACAACCTCGGCGTCGCCCCTACGCTGGCCGTGCACGACGTGTTTAGCTTGACGGAGCCCGACATGCTGGCGTTTGTGCCGCGGCCGGCCATGGCGCTGCTGCTGGTGTTCCCAATCTCAGAGGCATACGAGAAGCACCGCGTGGCCGAGGATGCGGATCGCGAGGTGTACACGGGCCGCGGCAGCCAAGAGCCGGTCCTGTGGTTCCGGCAGACAATTCGCAACGCGTGCGGCGTCATGGGCCTGCTGCACGCGACGGCCAACGGCCCCGCGCGTGATTTTGTGGGTGCCGGCACGCCGCTGGATGCGTTGCTGAAGCGTGCGGTCGACCTGGACCCGCCGGCGCGCTCCAAGCTGCTGGAGACCGACAAGGCGCTGGCCAACGCGCACCATACGGCGGCTTCGGGCGGTGCCACCGCAGCTCCCGATGCGCGTGACGATATCGACCTTCACTACGTCTGTTTTGTCCGTACTGCCGATGGTACTTTGTGGGAACTCGACGGCCGCCGCAAGGGCCCCATCTCACGCGGCAAGCTCGGCGCCGACGACGATGTGCTGTCCGAGAAGGCCCTTGAGTGGGGCCCGCTGGCCTTCTTGGCCCGCGAGTCGGCCGACTTGCGCTTCAGCTGTGTGGCTCTTGGCCCTAGCTTGGATTAGAGATGCACAGAGGAAACAAACGACGGAACAAGTGTTGCGACCAAGGACACGCAACTTTGCACCAGGGATGCGTTGCTGACGACGTGGATGTGTCGACTGAAAAGGGAAGCAAAACACAGCAAATGTATGTCGGCAGCAAAATCGACGAGGACACGGCCGGACTCCAGTCAGCTTGGTTTTATTGCGGCGCAAGGGATATTCGGTTTATTAGGTACAGGAACTCGTTCTGCCAAAGTGGCGAGACTTTCAAGAATATGCATGAAAATGAAGGAATGACATTTCCGACACACAGCCCACCAGACCCAGTCGCACTGACGATGACAGCCATTGCTGGTTTTTTGCTCGTCTTCGTCTCATCCATATCTCTCCCCAATTGAGTATCACCTCCATTGTTTCAAGATTCAAAGGCACGCTCGCTTGAGCTCACGCGGAAGCCCTGTATGCTCAAAGGATCGTTGCAGCCGCTCAAGAGGTTCCAAAATCTGAACGACATTAGTATGGAAGACACAAACAAGAAGCGGAGCAGACGTTGCAGCGTATTGTAGAGCCACGCACAGTTTGTCTTCTTCAACATAAACTGCTTCGCTATGGTCTTGAGCTTCTTGGCCGCGGGCTCGTCAGGGATACCTCCGACCTTTGTGGGAAGAGGCTCAGGCTCGTTCGGAGACTCAAGATTGGTCTCGACGACGGCCTTATCTTCGGGGGTGCTGATTGATGGCTGCGCCTGCACAGCAGCTGTGCCTTTACGGATTTGTTAGAATGGTACGGCTGATGATAGGGAGTGGCAGAGTGGCAAGCTAAACAGAATCGCATACACTGGTCGCACGGCTCGTCCGAAGGGCCATCGGAGTTGCAACCTGTGGCCGAGCAAGTGCCGTCAAGCTGCGAGATGGAACTCATCTTGGCGGTAGTTTGGCGAGTAGTCCCGGTAGAGTGCTGCCCCGAGATTAAAATGAGAAAGAAAACAAAAGATGGCCGAGAGAAATGAGCCAGCAAGCGGGTTAGTCGT
Organism: Sporothrix brasiliensis 5110; assembly: GCF_000820605.1. NCBI lineage: Eukaryota > Fungi > Ascomycota > Sordariomycetes > Ophiostomatales > Ophiostomataceae > Sporothrix > Sporothrix brasiliensis. The sequence goes on along the minus strand of NW_024467138.1, from coordinate 1,546,561 downwards.
AACGCTTTAGGTCTGCTGTAACTGCGAGTGAGAAAATGAAAAGGTCGAGAAGGGATAGCTGGAACAGATGGTAAAGAGAATAAATGAAGGAAACAAGTCGAGAGCATATGTGTCGAAAGGGAAATCATTCTTTGAGCAGGCCCAGTACCTTGGATGTCACCCGACAAGGCGTCCTTCCCAGCATAATTATAACTTGTAAACAAACAACGCGAGCTGCTACTTGCATACCTTGTTGTTGTCCTTCCGATACAATGCCAGTCTCTCCTTCCCATCGACTTCTGTTAACCTTCTGTTCTGGGCGTTGTTGATGTAGATATTCTCTATTAGGCAGTCGAGTTCGATATTGAATTGGCAGGAACGTTAGGGCCCGCGACGACAACTCGCATCACGTCATAAGCCATTGGCATCAGCTCCTTCCTGAAGTCATGGTTACGTCTCTTTCCTCGCCAGGTGGTCCTTTCAGGAGCAGCGTCTGGTCATCATTCTCGCATGGCTGGAGCCAGGCCTTTGGTATCTCAGGCAGATTCAATGGACACACTTCCTGGTCTCGAATCATACAAGAAACACAACACCGCCCACCACGGACAATTGTCAGCAGCACAGGCGCCACATGACTCTTCGTACCACGGCTCCTGCCCGAAACCCAACAGTATGGTGGCACGGCATTGCCCCGCGAAAACGAGCCACCGGGACGAGAAAAAGACGGGCGTATGGGATACGGTGAGCGGTCAACAAGAGGTCGAAAATGCACCAGAGGACCGGAACACGACCATTCCTCACCATTTCTTGTACTCCACAAGATGCACGTCCATTCCCTGTATATCGGCGACCGCTCTTGTTCGCAGGGAACCTGCCTCGGCTCGGCTGTAGGTCAGGCCTGTGCAGCTTCTTGCGGCGTTTGTGTCTTTCTTGGAGTGCCGGCATGCAAAAGATCAGTCTCCCCCAACCGGTCATTCGCTTTGGTCGACTGCCCATATATTTGAGATGCCAATCGAGTGCCTCTCCATCTCTTGTGTCTCTATGGTGAAATGTTATACGGGGAGAGAACAGACCGGTTCGAAGTGTCGAAAGCATGCAGGTAGTTGCTACACTAGCACGGACCTGGGCCTAGGCAGGATGTCCGAACGTGCAGAGCCGTTGGTGGGAAGAAATAAAACAGAGAGACATTTTGTTGAAATGTTGAAAGGATGGATCTGGTGACCATCCTACCGTGCACATACAAAAACCGGCCACGGCTTTGCTCGGGGCGCCCTTTCGTGGGGCAGGGTCCGTTTACGGCCCAAGCGATGCAATAACACCAAGGAAGCCCCCTGTATGACGATGTGCTGTCGCACAGAGGATCTGTTTGTGCACCAGCTCACGAGTGGATGGATGGGAGAACCGACGGTGGAGTCCCTGACCTTTTGGAGAGCTTGCCGTTTGGGAAGCATTAGGGACCGAATGTCGTGCAATTTAACGAACCGGGTCGGCGAGGTGGTCAGACAGAGTTGTATTGCAGACGGGATCGTAGCCTTGGTTCGAGTCTCGCTGATACCAGCCTTCAAGAAGCCCGTCAATGTCGAGTTGCGCTTGTTCGGTTGTTCGGTTGTTCGTTCGTTTGTTTCTTTTCGCGTAGACCAGCTCTAAGAAGAGGGCTCTATCCTTTCGTACCGCTGCCAATTCAGTTGTCGTTTCACATCTCTGTCTCTCGCAGTTTATCCACTACGGCAGATCTGCCTCTATCAACAGGGTGTAAAAGCGATCATACTACCGACCAGCCGACCAGTCGATCGGAACGGAGAACCGCACGTACATGGCTTTGCGCACACGTACGAGTTTGTCCGAGACGCGCCGCTGTCGTGAACGTCTCAATAGCCTAGATGAGACAGGCTCTCGTCTGGTCGTCTGCCGTTCGACCATCGTCCCTGCTTTGTCGACTCGCGCATGGGAATATCAGTTCATGCTGGGCCGCTCGGTCAGCAGAGGTTGCTGCGGCTGAAACCCTGCAGGATGTCTGTCCCTTGCATGAAAAATACCGCCATGGCACGGCTTGATATTGGGTATACTGAAATCGTGAGCTTCTTCTCGCTCGTCTATTAAGCTCTCGGCAAGGGGCGTCGATGGGCGACTTAGTTGACTTGATATGCTCCCTTCGAAATTGATGACGGTCAAAAGGAACAGGTGCAGCACGCATCGCAGCAGAACTGGTCACTTTTCAGCCGTGGCTTTCGCCCTGTCCCTGCAGATGCAGGGAGGGAACATGGATATGGAGCTGAGTCTACACGGGCATGTCCTTCCTGGACCGTCGAGAGGTGTCATGGTACCGACATTTTGCTCATGTCTTTCGCTGAACTCCTTCCCAAGCTGGCGCGGCGTTCCCCTTACTGCCCTTTGAGCTATGCGTAGAAACGCCACACCTTTCCGGTCCTGCCTCTTCGAGATGTGGCACCAATGCAGGGGAGGAAAGCGCACACGGCGTCCAGTCACATCGTAGCAGGAACGAACCCCCATACAGGCCACTACCACCTGGCCATGCGCTGTTGAGGGGAGTGCATTAGCTTCAACCCCCTTCTGCATGGAAGCCAATGCTGGGAAGGCGCAAAAACACGTCGTAGAAAATTGGCACAGCCAGTCGTGGAAGAAGATGATGATGAATTGAAAAGAAGCTCTTTCTAGAAGGCACAGTCTCCCACTGTCTCCGCCTCTCTCCGCCTGTCTCCGCTGCTTCTCTGGCGTCAACATTACAAATTCCGGTAATTGCTTTTTCGTTGGAAAGAGAAATACTCCAATATTCGAACTGTTCCTTTTGCCACGGGGTGTTGTGTTCTCCTAGCGCGCTCCTCTTCATCGAGATGGAATTCATCATTGCCTCATTGCCTGCCTAGATCTTTCTTTTTATGCCCCTGAACGATCTTCGTTTTAGTGAGCGTTCTGTTCGATCCGAAGAGATACATCGTTCCTGGCTACCTTCGTTCTCTGTACTTCCCTTTTGAACCAACCAATGGCTGTTCTGCATCGCTCTTACCGCATACACGGAACACTATTAGCGTACTTGGGGGCCCACTCCATCCCCAGCACGCTACCTCCTACTTCAGGAAAGAAGCACAACAGTGCAGAGTGCGAATTCGGGCTGACAATAGTTGGCAACGAAGCCCTGTATCACCCACTTATTTGTTATTCCCATTCTATTCCTTGCTTACCCAGTTGAGCCGGTTTATCTTGACCTGGTCAATGGTGCAAAGGTCCGGTTTAGCAGTGCTAACAGAGGTCCAGGCCTCCAAGAGCAAAGTCAGAGACAGAACAGGAAGGACCTACGCAAACATATCAATACGCTCCTGCTGCCTTCCTCGCAAGAACTGCGTTGACAAAAAAAGCAGTCGCAACCCGAACAAGAAACAGCCGCGCCTAAATCACAGTTATTACTGCCATTCTAGGCCCATTGGCACTCCAGACTCGGATGCGTACAGGGATGGGGGAAGCCCCTGTTCCTCCCGCATGCTACGTTGATTGCGTACAGGGAAAGAACGACGTATGAATCTGGGCGGAGCCAATTCGGAGCATCGGCAACCGACGTCCAAACGACGTTTGTGTTGGCACATTTGGATCGAACTGTTCCAATTTCGCCTACAACGTCAAAAAGGAACAAGTGCTGAAGATCGAGCGGAATTTAGTGTTCAGCTTTCTTTTTTTCCTGGGAACGAGCAACCTCTCAGCTGGGTCGCCATTGCCTATTTGGGGCAGACAAATCCTACGAAGTGGGGCCGACAGGGGCAGGGAAGGCGCGGATATGTTGAGTACATGTAATTCGTAGACGACATGAGAACATGAAAGAGGTGAAAGAAAGGGAAAGAACCCGTTTGGTGAGGAGGGAAGTCAAGGAGAAGGCACGATGCGTAGTCCTAGCAAGAGCGAACGGCAAAACAGCTCTAGCCGTGCCCCAGTCAAAGTTTGTCAAAGCGACGAGACAGGAGACAGACCATGCACTCTTGGTAATACACGGAGGATTTTGCGGTTGTCAGTGCACAAAGCACTCAGCGCAGAAACACCAAACGATCGTCGTCATCTGTGTTCCACCGGGCCACGACAGGTCTCTCGTCTCCTCACACGCGGCATTGTCCCTGGCTTTCGACAAACCTCCGACTTGTCGCCCTGTCTCAGTTGGGGCCCATTTCAGTCAGAGTGTCGCCGTCGTCTGACCCAAGTTGGCGGCCGCACGGCCGCAGTTCTTGTCATCGACTTTCCCATAAGAGCGATGGCGGGCAAGCGGCTTGGCCAAAACGAGCAAAGGACACGAAAAGCAACGCTCGTGCCCCTTTTCTGCATCGTCGTCGGCCTAACTCTCTTTCGCCGGCGAGACCTATGAGTCGGGCACGCCAGGGGGTGTTCTGCCTTCATGGTGTTTGCGTCTTCCTTTTTTCCTACATAGGAAAAGGTTTGCCCTCCCCGAGTTGCCGATTCGACCAAAAAAAGACCCTGAGACGAAGAGACGAGCAAATGAAAGAATCTTAAGCCGCCTACAAGAAAAGCGGGACGGAGAAAAAGAGGACAAGAAAAATACGGTGCCTGAGCGTCTTATCTGCTATCGCCAAGCCAGGTGATCCCTGTTTGCAATCCTTGACGGAATGGGACAGAGCACAAAGAAGTCAAGGGGGCAATAAAAAGAAGAAACGCCGGACGCAATCGAACCAAGTACTTTATGACACTGTCGTCGACACAGAAATGTGCCCTGTACGAATTATTACAATATACCAATCGTCGGAGCTGACATTCATGTGCATCGCCAATGGGAGGCAGTCAGCATCGAGAAAAAGAAGAGTCAGCACTCCGTACAGCAACAAACGAGACGTGCACGCTTGGTACCAAGTCATCTCGCATCTGTGGCCTGGGAAACATTTGCACGCAGCATTTGAGCGCGATGACAAGCGTGTGTATCCTATACTCAGTCTGTGTTGGCGAGCAGGAGGCCATCTTGTTGAACATGGCGGCTATTCCTATCCTCGCCAGAGGTTGCTCGTTTGCTGGTGCTTTGTTTGGTTTACGCGAACGGGAAGCTCATCCCGTGTGCTCCCACAGCTGCGACGCGAAGGGAAAAAGAAACAACTAAGATACTTGCAAGGGCAACAAGGGCAACAAGACCAGCGGTGAAAACCAGGTCAAGGCGGTGGGCGAGTATCCTCGACGTTTGTTCACAGAAGACACGTCCTTGTCGCCGACGAGATGGATCCGGTGCAATACGACAGGACGGAAGACAAACAAACATGGAAACGAAAGAAATGAAAATCATCCCGGTGTGGAGCGCATCTGCATGCATGCGCGTGCGCTTTGGCTGGCGCCGACACAACATGCCGTCATACACCGAGCAACGCTGCACTGCCCTGGCCGCTCCACATGAGCTGGAGCCACTCTATATAGGGAGGTGGGAATCCGGGGGTGCCACTGAGACAACAAACGCTCTCAAACGCTCTCGGGCATCTACCAGTGGCCATACCGCCGCTGTCGTCGACAGCCCGGCGTTTGTACTTTGCGTTTGATTTTGTATTCTCTTCTCAGATGCCAACACCTGCGAGAGGCCTTTGCCATAGCCGAAATGCCTCGCTCCAGTACAAAGTTCAACAGGTGCAGATGCGAGACAAATCAACGCATCCTAGTCGGACTTTTTGACCTACACCACCTCTGCGCCCAAATTGTTTGGAAGTAGAACAGCGCACGCACACACCTTGCATCGCAATGGACCCCTCGGCCGCACACCATCTTCGACTCGCCAACGTTTTACAACATTCTTGGCTCGAGGTTCTCCTTAACCCTGCCCACATTTCGGTCAGCTAGTGTTCCCTCCCTCTACGGAATCTACTCCGTAGCTGAAGAAACTGACCCGCCTACTAATTCAAATCGCCCTTTCTTTTTTCCCAGTCAGCTTCCCGGCTGTTTTTGCTGAGCAGGGGCTAGAGCCACGCCCTTTTCATATGGAGAAGCACTTGCGTGTAAGTGTTCCAAAGAGCCACTTCCGTCGTTGATCCCACCCATTTTGACATATTCCCATTTATTATCCCACCCCCTCCCACACTTGCTTTACTCTTTTGCCTTCATGTTTTCGGTTCTTTTATTTTTTTTTTTTTTTTTTTTTTTTTTTTTTTTTTTTTTTTTAACCTTCACTTGTCATCGTTATATATTTCCAGGACTTCGCAAGCTTTTCTGTCGCTTCTCGTCATTTGGCCAGCACTGATTTGATTTCTTTTCCTACCAGAGCTCAGGTCATTCCAGCTCTCACCACTTAGAACCGCTCACCCACAGAAGCGCTTGGCTCCCTGGTGACATCGATCCGGCGAGTGAAGCGGCGAGCAGCGGTGACCTTGCCCTCTTGGCCAGCCTGCCGCCTATGGCAGGCCAACAACCGCTGCCATGGGCTTCATGACCTTGCTAGCCAGAAAAATCAACTCTGACAAGAATCAACCGCAACTACGGGCTCCGACATATGAGCGGAATGTTTCATCAAAGTCTCCCGTTCGATGTATGTATACACTCTATTTTGTATGAGGTTTTGTCTTTCTACTAATACGCCAAATAGATGTGCGGACCGTGTCTCCCAATGTCAGCTCGTCAAATCTCAATGGCAACCATGCAGCCTCTAGCCCAGGTTCAAGAGACATGAGGCCGCGTCAATATCCTTCATCGCCGCTCTCCCAGACATCGTTCTCCGTGGATCGTGCAGCACCTGCTTCCGTTGTTTTGGGCTCCCGAAGCGACGATAGCCCGAGTCGAACGGCCACGCCCAGGACGACTATTCCAACACAGGCACGCTCACACAGACCGCAGAGCTCGGTCTCCAGCAGCAAACTTGCAAGATCAGTAAGAACCGACAACAGCCAGAAAGGTCACGTCGATCTCCTGGATGCACAGTCCGAGTTCAAGCCGGCCGATTTCCACACCCGTGTCAAGGCTGCGGGAACAAGGGACTATGGCGAGGACGTTGCAGACCGCAACATCGGTGTCAACGGGTGCGATCTAGACTCCCAGCCGGTGCAGGCCTTTTATGCAGTCCGGCCGAAGAGTGCGTATCGTATTTCCATGGTCGATCGGCGCCGCCCTTTCTCTTCTTGGAATCGCTCGGCCAAGTTCAACGAAAGCGACGAAGACAGTGCCCATGAGCCACATATCACGAAGCGAAGCTCCTTCAACTCAGCACTCTCGTACAAACCCATAAATGCTTCGCACCGGGCCGTCCTTGGCCATGGAAACTCTCCACCTCGGCTGTCTGCTGCGTCTCCGGAAAAGAATCGCGCCTTGCAACGCCCATCATACGCATCCTCTGGCAGCACGTACAGCACCCCGAGCCTCGCTGATATCGAAGCCTCTCTCCAAAGCCAGCGACTACTGAATGGAAAAGTGAACAGGCGCAGTCGGCCAGCGTCCGCCCGGGACGCAAACGGCCTTGTGTCAGGATGGGAGAGCGAGCAGGGTGAGGCTGAGGGCGGCCCCAGATTTGGAGTCAACAACCAGCCAATTCTCTCGCCACAACCTACGTCGTTTCGACTTTCTGCGTCATTGGCGAGCTCAGCTTTCACGGCATCAAACAAGCGCCCGGCAACGGCGCACAACAGCCACTCTGTCCGACGTTCACAGCAGCCAGCCCTTGAGTCTCACAACACCGCGCCAGATCTGTCCAACCTGCCGCATCACCTCAAGGAACAGGCGCGGAATTTCAAGGAGGACTGGCACGATGACTTGATCAACCGTGATTCAGCCCCATCACCTTGTAAGTCACTGCAGAGGCACCTGTAGCGTCCAGTTGAATTTGTGTGACAATTGATACTAATCCCAAATGAAAGTCATCAAAAGAAGCCGGTCTCCCAGCATGAACAGAGAAAGTGTTCGCGAGATATACTCCCCTGCAAACAGCAACACAACACCTCGGCCACAGTCCCAGTCCGGCGAGCTGGACGACCAAACCCCCCGGACGAACTCGATCCGCCATTGGTCCATGACATCAACGGCCCCAACAACGTCCAGTTCGAGCTTGGCCACGTACGGGCGCCCGCAGTCGCGCCACACGACGAGCACCTCGATCGACCTGAGCACTACTGGGCCACCATCCACCGGCGACGCTGCTGGAAAGGGACAGGGCCAAAACCTCGATTCGAACCAGAGCCAGCCTCTAGTCGCTCTCCAGTCGCCACTGTTCAACATTGACGACTACGTCTCGTCTGACGACGACTCGTTCATTGCCAGCCAGGCCAAACGCAGCGAGGAGGACCTTCTTTTCAGCGGCGGGTATGGCAAAATGGGCACCCAGTTGCCTGGTCTCGAGGACGCCTTTGCGGTCCCAGCACCAATTGCTCTGGTGCGGAGTCCCCGCCTCATTTCTCTGAAGCAAAATGAGGACTTCCTCCGTGCATACGGCGAACCGCATCAGACGGCCGGCAAGCATGATCTGCGGCAAAAGCCGAGCGACGACTCTCTCCACAGCAACCACGGCCAACGCAGGCGCCACTCATCTGGAGCGTCTGATACTGGGCTCCGGAAGACCCACTCGCGCGAGGAGTTGAGCCCGGCCGCGAGCCCTGCCAAGCGCGTGGAGACAAAACGTATGGCTGCAATCTTGGGCTCGTCTACGACCAACCATACACACCACGGCAACGGACCTCTCGGAAGCCACAGTCATATGTACAACCCTCGCCCAAATCCCCACCTCGGCCACGGTAACAACGTGGGCGAGCAGGTGATTGAGGAGGAGCGGTTCGAAAAGGTCGATGTCGCGACGGCCATTCGCCTGCGGAAGGATGCCAAATCCAAGAAGCGGGCCTCCACGATAAGCATAGTCTCGCAGACCGGTGGCCGTGGCCGAGTCAAGGCAATCAGCATCGAGAGCCACAAGACGACGGCCAATGTCCAGGAGGCCAATGTCAAGGCCGTGCGCCAGAAGGTGGTCCCTGCAACCGCTACCGGGGAGGACTCCGATGCGGCGCTGGACATTGCGAACGTTCCGGAGCTTGTCGTGGATGCCTCGGATTACCACGAGAACGCCATCGACTCCGACGACGAGTGACATGTCCTTGCATGTACTTGGCGGTTTGCAGGCGGGTGGGTTTATGACGACATACGACACAGCTTGATTTCGACAAACGCCTACACTCGTTTAATGTGCCAACTTTCTATTCTTTTTCACGACATCTTTTAGAGTTTTCCCATCCCTCAACATTTCCTTTGTATTGGATTTCACTGTTATTGTTCAGCTAGCCATTTCTATACCCCTATTAGAGATATATTATGAATATAAGCTTTACATGCTTTCTTTCCTGCTTTTCGTGCTTTTGCTGCTTTTGCTTGTTCCCTAATCTTAACAGCTTCCAAACCGACACATAAGTCCTCCTCTTCAAAATCAGCGCATCGCTTTCGCACAACAGATCGTCCACCTTTTACCCTTCTCTCAAAACATACCACTTTCCTCCTCACACTGCAGTAGAGGCTGCTGCTGCCGCAGCACGGTCACTGTCACCGACCTCAGCTTCCTGGGCCATGACTTCGGCGACGGTTTCCGCTTCCGCCTCGACACGACAGTCGCACCCAGTCAGGGCCCGGAACGCCTCGACACCCAGGCTGTCCAGTTTCGCCAGTGCCTGCTTGGCAGCCGCAATCTTGGCGTACCGGCCACTCTCTGCTATACCGTGGCCAAGCACACGGCCGTGCACCAGAAAGCCTGCGGCCACCTTGGTCGCAAACGTCACGCACCCATCGCCCTCGTTGTCGGGCGTCTCTTGCACGACGGCGCGCCAGTCACGGCAGCCGAAGCGCTGCGTCAGCACATTGACGGCAAAGGTAACGGGGTGCTTGTTGGCAAATGTGTCGTAGAGCGCCATGTCCTCAAAGTAGGGCAGCACGTGGCGGTGGAAAAACGGCAGCACGGTGCCGTAGTAGTCGTAGCCCGAGTCGACAAAGATGGCGCCAATGTAAGCCTCGAGCACGTCGGCCAGCACCTTGATGGGCCGCGTGACGTGCACCCAGTAGTCGCGCGCAAACGCGGTGCTGGGCTTGCCGGCGGCGATGGCCTCGGCCTCGGCGCGCGCGCGCGCGTCCTCGATCTTGGCCACGTATTCCATGATTTGTTTCTGCAGGTCGCCCGTGAACGACAACAGGTGCTTGTGGAAGCCGAGCGTGACGCTCAGCGTCCCCAAGAACTGGTTCGACACCATGGCCATCTTGTGCTCCGTCAGCCACTGCGGGTCCTTGTCCGGGTACTTGTGGAAGAGGTAATCGACCGCGGCCATGTCAAAAAGGGAGTCGCCCAGGAATTCGAGGCGCTGGTAGCTCGGCAGCTGCTCGTACACGCGCGGGTACGACGGATGCATGACGGCGCAGCGCAGCAGGCGCGGGTACGTAAAGGTGTAGCCAACGTCACGCGCCACGGCTTTGGCCATATGCACCTGGGCGGCGGTGGCGGGTGCTGTCTGCCACTCCGGCAGGACGTAGGCTGCAAAGTACTCCTTGTAGGTTCTCATGGGGTGGAACTTGCTCTTGGCCACAACAGACACAGCCTGGACGGCCAAATCAAAGTCACGCTCCTCGTATGTGGTGAGGTAGGCGGCGCCAATCATGGCCTCGCACACATCGGCAATGCTCTTGTCACTCAGCGCATGGTAGCTACCCTCTTGCTGCTTTCTTCCTTTCTTGAGAATCAAGCCGTGCAGTGCGGTGGGTGTTTTGCCGTTTTCGTCGGGTGTGCCAGTCTTGGCCGCCGCCTCTGCTGCTAGCTTCTCTGCCTCATCCACAACGGGCGGGTACCAAGCACGGTCAAACTCTTTGGAGCGGATGTACTCCTCAAGCCCTATCTCGAGCGCATTGTTGAACAAGTTCTTATTGCAGATCATGCACATCCGCTCCACGTGGTATTCAAACTCATTCTTGTCCGGGGCGAGCGTGTAGAGTGCAATCGTAGAGGCCATTTTTAGGAACGAGTCGCCCAGCAGTTCGAGCCGTTCGTAGTTGCGGCCCATGCCGGCCTGGAAGTTAATGGCGGTCTCGGTCGCGCCCGCGTCGTCGGAAACGTCACAGTCTTTGGTGCACGCTTCCAGTGCGAGGCCGGGGTGGATACTAGGCAACCCAATCACGGCCGCGGCCTCCAGCGCAATGAGCGTCGACTCAATGCGGTGGACGATGGGCGGCAAATTGAAAATCATGGAAATCGAATCAACAGGGATCTATAGAGTCAGTACAAGCACAACGACAAAAAGACAACTTACACGGCCAGCAGGGGCGGCAGGAAGGACATACCGGCGAAATACGAAGTGTATCCAGGACAATAAAGCACCGGCTAGGTCCAAAATCGTCGAGGAACACACGCTCGTCGAGCAGGTTGCGGCGCTGGTATATGATATCCGCCTCCACAACAACCTGGTCTTGCCGGATCGGCGTGTTGACCCGCGACTTGGACCACAGGCTCACGCTGTAGTTTAAAATGTTGCGCACCGTGTCCGGCCGGTTCCAAGCGCGGTGTTTTGGCGCCGGCGCACCCTCGGGCACCGGATCGAGCGCCGACATATCGCGCCGCACGTGCCGCAAATAGAACTTGCGCGAGCCGTCAAAGGGGTCCGACACAAACTTGTTTTCGAAAAACGAATCGGGCTCGTCGCCCTGGCACGTAATTCTCTCAATCTGTGCGGCGACGTGGTGGATGCTAGCCCAGTCCAAGATCGAGCGTCCATCAGGGCAGGTGCTATTGTCCCGCAGCACGACGTCGTGCGTGGGCTCGCTGTACGGGGCAATGAAATACGGCATGTCCTTAGCCGTGCCCTCGTATTCCTTGCTGAAAACATCATAGAATGCGCGAAGGGTATACGCAGCGAGCGCCTCCATCTCGTTCGGGGTAGGCTGCATAGGAATGTCCACGGGGACGCAGCGGACCTTCGAGGCCCGGCCTTTGCTAAAGAACAAGGGGAACTCGGGGAGCAGAGGCATCTTGTGCCGAGACAAGAACACGAGCGGGCGTGAGGGACGGTCCAGGGATTCCGGGTGGGTGAGCGAGAGAATCGAAGCATACAGCTGCGTCGGCATGCCGAGGACCGACCATGTCTCGGGCTTGACGCGCATCGTGTACTGGGCCTGCTTCTTGGAGCTGACGGCCAGCCGCGCGTTGCGCATGGCAGGCAGCCGGGACGCAAAGATGGGGTGCAGATGCTTGTCAATGTACTTCTTTTCGTACAGTTTGAGGCACATGGCAAAGGCCGCCGCGCACTTGGCGACCTGCTTCCGGCTATGGGGTCGGCCGGTCGCCTGGCGGATGGGCGAAGACGATGGTAACATCACCTCGCAGACGAAGCCGTCGGCGGTGCAAAACACAGAGTACTCGGGCTTCGGCACTCCCTCGCTCGGCTCGGGGAGCGTCGACACATACTGGGCCAGGATGACCAGACTGGACCGGTACGTCAGCTTCGCCTGGGTGGACGGCACAACATACACTTGCTGGTCTGTCTTGTCGCGCAAAAAGTAGTCCATGTCAATATCATTTCCCTCCAGCTTGCGGTTTTCCGGCAGCGCGTTGCAAAAGTCGCGCATCTTGTTCTCGCTGGCCTTGTTCTCCGCGAGCAGGCGGCGGTGATCCACGTTGCCGAGCTCGGCCATGTGGATGTATGTCGACTCCTGGTGCCGGGCTCGCCCGCGCGACTGAATATACTGGATCATGGTGCGGTATAGGTCGAAGCGGATGACAAGGTTGCAGTCTGGAATGTCCAGGCCCTCCTCAGCAATGGATGTCGCGAAGAGGCAGTTGACCTGGCCACGCTTGAACTTGGAGATGGTCAGCAGCTGCGTGCGGAACGTGTTCTTGCCCATGTCCTTGGATCCGCCGCCGACCAAGACGCCGGTCCGAAGGTTTGGGATCTTCATTTGCTCCTGTTGGAACAGGTCAGCCAAAAGGGTGGCTGTGTAGCGCTGCTCTACAAAGACGATGCACCGCGTCTTCTGACCGCTGAACCGCGTGAACACGTCAAAAAGGGCGTCGTGCAGCCGCTGAACTTTGTTCGACAACTGGGCCATACTCGGCGGCATGAAGCGGTACAGCTCCACGAAACGACTGGCGTCCCGCACAGCTACCACATTAGAGTTGTACTGCACGGGCTCGTCGCCGAGACCGTCGAGCTTGAGGGGGTTCCGTCCCGCACCCTCCGCGTCGGGCTGCCTCTCAATCTCGGCCTTCGCCTCCTGTTTAGCGAGTTCCTCGGTGCGGAACAGGATCTGCCAAAAGCGGTCGATGATCCAAGGCCCCAGCACCGAGAGGTTGGCGTCCGCGTACTGGAAGTTGCGAGCAAAGAGCTTGTGGTTGCCCACGAGCTGCCGGAGCCGCCGCATGAGGTTTGACTCGTGTTGGACCAGGGCCGTGTGGTAGTGCACAATGCGCTCCTTCTTGGGCTTGGAAATGTCGTGCAGCAGATTGTTATGGGCGATTGTCGCAATCTCGCTATGTAGCAACGCTTCGAGTTCTTGGGCAGCCTGCGTGACATTGGTGCGCGCATCGACAGGCGATGCGGTCATGCCAAAGATCTTGGGCCGCCGGCCGCGCTCTGGGATGTCCCGGAAGGGGTAAAAGTCCTTGATTATGCGCGCATACGAGTGGTTCTTCTTTGTATGGTGGGCCTCGTCAAAGATGAGTAGGCTGATCTGGTCCATGCAAATGTACGAGTGGTGGAGGCATTTGAGGAGAATGTCAGCCGTGCACACAATGACCATGTGCTCCTGGAGTGTCGCGTCCCAAAAGTCCTTGGACGACCAACGCATATCTGACTTGTCGCCCGAAAACTTGGCGACGGGCTGGCTGAGGTTGCACTCGAGAACGGCGTGCTGCTGGAAGACGAGGGCCACCTTGTCGACCAGGAAGAAGGAAACGCGATGGGGCCGTCCGTTTTCGCGGTCGTCAAGCTCGCGTTCGATCATATGCCGAAGCAAAAGGGCCGCAATCAGCGTCTTTCCGGAGCCTGTGTGTGGTATTTAGCGGCCAGCCAATATGCAAGAGAAAGTAAATTCAAACGGAGCACACTGCAACTCACCAGTATCCAGAACGGCGATGATGTTCTTCTGCTTGGCCTTCTCAAACAGCTCGATCTGGTAGTCGCGAGGACTCTCGATGATCTTGGCGCTCTCAAACTCGCGCACGAGGGCAGCCGCCGTCTTGTCCTCGTCGCAGAGTGCCGCAGCCATTGTTTTGGTGGTCTTGGTGATGCTGTCTCGATTCTGCGACAGCCATGAGTCGAAAGCATCGTAGTCGGCCCGCTTCTTCTGCGAGAGGCTGAACGCCACCTGCGCAGCAGCCGGCGCCAAGGCCGGCAGATCCTCCTCCTCCTCCTCCCCATCACCGTTCGCCTCGTCGTCGTCGGTAACGTCGCCGGACGCGGTTCCGTCTGACACAAGATCCGCAGGCAGCGGATGGTGTGCATTGGTCGGCAGCGGTTTGGCCGTGACTGCATCCTCACTTTCTATGATGTTGGGGCAGACGACTGACAGCGGCTTCGGCATGGGCTTCGTCCCAGCCATTGCCAACTGAGCGAGCTGGTCGGAGACGAAGCTCGATGCGAACGAAAAGTCTGAAGTCCCGGTATCGTCGATGCCGCCACTGCCCAGCGGTGCGGGAGCCATCTCGCCTTGTTTGTAGGTACGACCCAAGAGCGTCGTTTGAGGAGGCGAGAACGCAGAAGGCTCACTGGGGGTAGAGTGACAGGCGTGGTTATGCAGCTGTTTGTAAATATCAAGACCGAGGGATCGAGAGAATGCAAGACTGTCTGCTTTGTGTGCTTTGTGTGTTTTGTGTGCTTTGTGACTGTTTGCCGATGCTCGGTTTGGGAACCATATGAGTTGAGAGTAAAGACTAGAGGCCTGCCTGTCAAACACTGTTTGAAGAAGCAGGCCTCGGAGGCGAGAGACGAGAGTGCAGGCCGATGAAGGCCTGCCCTTTGCCTCGATGGGAGGCGGTCGTTTGTTTACAGAAGCTTTTCTGGTGTGAACTGAAGAAATCGTGACGCAGGATGTCAGAAGGAAGCGGCCACTTTGTCAGAGCCGTGAGAGGCTGAAGTGAGCAGGAGCAAACGACAACAAGCTGCTGTCGGTCGCACCTGCCTTGTCAGCAACTGCGTGACAACCGCGTCGCGACGCCAATGATTTTGGACGCCACTTTGCGGTGAACAGAAGCTCGCAGCTACGTGACAAGATATTGAGCCGAGTCAATGTGTAACCGGCCGCAAGATAGCTCACGATGTCCGGCGTTGTCTTTTACAACCGGGTTGTATGCAGAATGGTGACGCGCTGCGCCGTCATACGGTGACTTGCACGTGCCGTCGTTGGTACAGAAAGTGCGACCCGACACCATCTGTGCGCTCCTGCCAAAAGACGTAAAGAGAATATGGCTGTTGATATTTCTCTCGACTGAATTACAACAGCCCAAACTGTCATACTTCACTTTGCCGCCTCCAAGATACCATTCTCACTCTGCCGTGTTTTCAACCGTCTACCGCCTTTCACTTTGTCACCGTTACCTGCCAAAGCCTGCGAGTCGTGAAGTAGCCGTTTGTCGCGTCCGAAACGGCAATGACGTAATTCTGATGTTCTGGCGGAAAGAGCAAACAGCAAACATCGCCAAACAGAAAAGGAAAGACCTCTCCACGAAACATGAACCAACGACACTGTCGGCATGAAATTGTCTGCGTCCTGTTTGTTTGATCCTGTATATACCACCTGAGTCATCCATACAGAGCCCAGTCACGACACACCAAGCCATGATTATTGAACGCCGTGTTGTCACAGTGTCCGCACAGGTGTCGTGGACTGCCTTACGTGGAAGGAGTGGGTCCACTGAATGACGTCCGAAAAGGCTGTCCAGCTGATGCACTCCTGCCTAAATTGCCCCACGCGCCAGTTGGACACAGTGCTGTCTCTCAACCGTGATTATCCTGCTGCGCTCGCTACCCCTCCCCACTATGCATTAGCGCACCTGCTGTACAGTGCTCGCATGAGTGGCATCATCCAACAACGCCAGCTAGCCTTCGCCCCTTCCCTCGTTATCGCCTCGAGCCTTATCCTGCTCCACCCGGTCCTTCCTCTCGCCAGCGTGACTTCGTCTCACTACATTACCTTTGTTTCCCAACGCCTCTACAACACATTTGTTCACTTGATTCAACTTTTTGGTCTCCCAGCATCTTTCTCTGCACCGCACACGCCAGCCTCCCGACTCGAGCCACAATCCCCATTGCGTTTGTCTTGTGGAATGTCTCCGGCGACGGACGTAATCTGAATCACTTCCCCACGACATCCGATTTCGCGTTGCTCCCTCGACCTTCTCGTCGGCCTTCTCCTCAACCATTTTGTTCTTCGACCTCTTCCTCGGCCTCTTTTCCGGCCTCTTCCTCGACGACTGTGATCCACGAACCGATCGACGATTTACGCTTCCGGCCTCCGTAGACTCCACCAGCCAGTCCCGCTCGCACACGCACACCTCGCTCTTCCGTTGTTCCGCCGAATCGCCAAGATGAGTAGTCCACGCCGCCGCATCGAGACGGATGTCATGAAGTTCGTGCACCCTCAGGCCGTCCGACAGCTTCGCATACGGCCCTCTCTTTTTTTGTCCTGTTTGACGTTTGCTAACCAGAACCTCTCTTTCGCTACAGGATGTGCGCACGACCCTCTCCGCCAGCGCCTTGCTAGGTCCTTTGCTACGTTTCCGATATACTAACATTCTACCCAAGGTTGATGAGTGACTACGAAGTCACGCTGGTGCATGACAACAGTACGTCTTTGGTCCTGGATTTTGGTTCCTGTGCTCCTAGTTGCTAACCTTGTTTTCTGCGTCTAGTGTGAGCCACGAGCGTCGATAATCCCCCTCATTTCGTCTCACATCTGCCTCTCTAACCCGAGTGCGTCCCACCCTAGGCAAGAGTTCTATGTCCGGTTCAAGGGTCCCGCGGAGACGCCGTTTGAAGGCGGTCTTTGGAAGGTGCATGTCGAGCTTCCCGACCAGTACCCGTATAAGTCGCCGAGCATCGGGTTTGTCAACCGCATCTTCCACCCGAACATTGACGAGCTGTCGGGCTCCGTCTGCTTGGACGTGATCAACCAGACGTGGTCGCCCATGTACGATATGATCAACATTTTTGAGGTGTTCCTGCCGCAGCTGCTACGGTACCCGAACCCCACAGACCCTTTGAACGGCGAAGCGGCTGCCCTGCTGATGCGGGAACCCAAGAACTACGATATCAAGGTGAAAGGTGAGTCGCGGAACAAAACCTACCTGTCATTCCGCAGCGGGACGGCTTTCTAACATCTTTTTCCAGAATATGTCCAAAAGTATGCTAGTAAAGAGGCGGCTGACGAGGCTGGTGCCGAGTCGGAAGACGACGACGATATGTCCTCGGTCGGCAGCTTCGACGAGGACGACGAAGACGAGCCGGCCGGCCAGATGGACGACGTATAATGAATATCAAATATTACTGCGTCGTTGCATCCATCCGACGAGCTTTGCCCAATACCCCATATTGACGTGTTTTTGGTTCTTTTGTCGTTGTTTTGTTCCAGTCAACAGGTGTTTTGCCGGTATACTGTCCATTCCACATTTACACATCCCCTGTTGTTCTCCATTTTGATTGTGTTGTGCGTTTATTCCTCCTCTGTTTGATTGATATTTCTGGCGTATGTGTGCTGGTATTGGGAACCAGCAGGATTTTAGTGTTGAACCAGAAGTCTCACAGGTACAGCCCCAGGCAGGAAAGGCGACGCCAGGACAGCTCGCGGCGCTGCTTTCCCTCGTTTGGCTGTCCTGTGTTTGATTTTATCTACGCCATCGCCTCTCTAAATACGGTCTTTGGCATGTTGTTTTTTGTGTCGGTTCGTGTTTCTTGAGATAGTTGACCTCTTTCAGGATAGCATATTACAATCACCAAAGATGTCTTTCAAAAACAAATTGTCTATAATAAGGGTATCATATGTGTTCTATATACAGTAAAACCGTGAGCTACATCCCTTAATCTGAATCGTAACTCACCAGCGCCGCTGCCAATTTGCTCGGCTTGGATTCAGCATCCTTCTCTTCCTCGTCCTCCACGCCACGCTTCCTCTTTGCTCCTAGTCGAGGCGGCTGGCTCTCCGGTGTAGTAGTCATTGTCACTGTTTTTGAGTCTGTTTCTGCTCTTTGGCGGAGATCGGCCACCGTGGCGCTCTTCCTGAGGCCCTTGAGCCCTTTTATGGGCGGTTTTGTCTTTTCTGCATCGCTCTGGCTGCCGCCCGCCAGCGCGGCCACAAACGGATCCGTCGTCAGCCGTGTGTTAGCCAGCACCGTGGACGCCAGGTGGTCGCGGATCGAGCGCTGCCGCTTGGCCGCTTCTGTGGTCGGAGCATAGGTCCGGTTGCGTGAGGACGCCCGTGCAGGTGAAGCCGACGAGGGCAAGGCGGAAAGCGACGCTGATTTGACAAGGGCCAACCCGCCAGATGCGCTGCTGATACGGTCGCGCGGCTGCTTCTTCGCATCCGCGGCGCCTCCTTTGTTCCCAAAGAGAGGCTGCGCCAGGGTCCGCCGGTCGGCTACTGCACTGGGCGTCTCGCTGCCGGTCGGTTTGCTGCCAAAATCAATGAGCGCCGCATGCCGCGCGTCTGCCTCCGTGGCCGGCAGCAGATGCAGGTCCTCGCTCAGTCCGCCCAGCCGCTTCCGCAAGCCCTCGTCGTCGGCCGCGGCCTGTTCGCGCGCATGGCGGCCGACGCGGAAGGCCGCACGTAGGGCGCGGTTGCGTTCGTACGGGTCGTCCCACTGGCGGGCATTGCTGCGCGTCAGAGCCTCGAGGCGGCGAGCGGCATCGAGACCGCTAATGGGCCCTCCCTGTGCCGGGTCGCTGGCACTTCCTGGCGCAGCCGGTGCGCGATGGACAATGGTCCGCTCAAGACGGTCAAACGCGTCGAGACGGTCCAGCTCGCTGCTACTGCCGTGGGCCGCATCGCCGCCCTCGACACCAGCCAACGCGGCCGCCGACCGCGCGGCAGCACTAGCAGGGTCCAGAAACTCTCCGCCCTCGTCTGCATCGTCGCTGTACTCGCGCCGCCGGCGGCCCCCTTCGACTACAATGTACGACGTTGATGCCGGATCCGTGCGAATGGCAATGTATTTTCCACAGGCCGGGTGCCGCATGCGGAACGTAAAGATGGGCGTCGAATAGTAGTTGCCCGTCTTGTGCTTCTCGGCATTGAAGCGGACGCCCTGGCCGATGAGCACGGGGTGCGTCTTGCCGTCGCGGCCGATCGTGCGCTCCTCACAGCCGTCGCACCATACTGCAAAGGGCATCTCGAAGCGCACGACAGGCACGCCGGCTGCGTTGGCCTTTTGCGCGCGGTTGCCAAGAAGGCGGTTGCCCGAGACGATACCCTCCTGGTCGGGCGGGACGTAACGTCCCATGTTGAAGCCCTGCATGATGGATGTGGCGGGTGAGGCTGTCGCGGCCGGCTTGGCTGGTTGGTTGTGATGGTCGCGGTCGTCGTCCCGAGCAGAAACACGCTCGCCAACCAACTAGGTCGTTTCGATCAATCCGGCTCCATGCGGTGGCCGTTGTGTGTGGTGCGTCGCGTCGATGCGGTGCTGTTAAAAGATAACCGTTGTAACAGAGTGCAGAACGACGAAGTACGGGCCAGGCTGCCTGACGCTCTCGATTTGGCAGGCTTGATATAGAAGGACGCTAAAAATATTAGTCAGCTATTCGCAGACAATAGAGGCGAGGTCTGGCATTCGACGAATTGATGGTGACGCTCCTAATGTGATGAACATGAATAAATATTATCGCTTATCCCATGCCCGTGACCTCCATACGTAACCTTAATAGCAGAACATTTCGAAAGAGAGTAGGCGCGGCTGAGGCCAAGCCTTCACGGTATAGAGAATGTCACCGTAAAATGATCAAAGTCAAGAAACAGATGAAAAGCGACGTCAAATCAAATGCCGAAAGAAGAAACCAAGAATGAAGAAATCAAAAATGGAGAAATACAGAAATACAGAAATACAGAAATACGGAAACCAAACTCAATCCAACCAAATCCTGGTATCGCAAAACTCTAAATGTGTATCAATAAAAACATCATATCTGCACATCCCTCGTGCGTACATTTTTTCTCCTCTCGATGCCCCACTCGTCCGTCTCCGGCAACGAGTATAGAGTCGTGTGTTGTCTTCCTCGTAAGACAAGGAAGAACAGAGGTTTGGGCCCAGAAAGACCCTAACCATCAGCAGGAAGCTGCAGCCAGGGGGTCGAGAATCTCGAGACATCCAGCTCACAAGTTGCTTTCCCTCACAGGAAGCCAGATTCGGCCAACACTCTGTTGCAAAACGTTAGCATCATTCCCAGCAAGTATTGGGGGTAGGGGTCCTCGGGCCCAATCACGATGGATCAACAACGTACCTCACAATCTTTTCATCTTCGCGCTCACGGGGCTCCACCTGCAAACTCTTGTCGTACATCTCGTGCACGTCACCAGCTGCCTGCATGTTGCTGAGGATGTAGTCCTGCAGCTCCACGACCGGTTGCAGCAGGTATGCCACGTTCTGGTACTGCTGGATGTCGCGGATGACTTCGGCCGTCTTGGCTCGCTTGGCAAAATTGATCAGGTTGGTCTTCTTGATGATCGACGGGATACCGTCCTCGATGAAAGTAAGATCCGTCAGGTAAACACCAAAGAACGGGATACACGGCGGGTTGGCCGCATGTAGCGCCTCGCGGTACTCGCCAAAGTTCTTTGTGCTGGCCATCAGTTTGCGCATACTTTCGAGTATGGCCTGCGTTTTTTGCGGCACAATGTCCCACGTTCTCTTGAGGCGGGCAATGGGTGCGGTGCCAAGTGCCGAGATAATCGACGTCAATGTCGAGAAGTTGTTGAGGTTCCGGCATTTCTACGTTTGTTAGCATGGTATACCTGGAGAAAAAAGACGAGGGAAAACAAGGGAACCAACGCCATGGACATACATCTGCAACAGCAACAAAGTGCTTGATCACAACAACACGCTTCTTTACGTCTGTCTGCGCAAGAATCATCTCGGCGACCCAGTTCGTCATCTGGTTCGAGTGCAGAATGAGTGCCTTGACATTAGGTGCCGGTTCGGGGTCGCCCTCTGCGACCTTCTTCTGCCAAGTCTTGTTAAGACACTCGGTAGGCTTGATTTTGCCGTACAGGCGCGATTCGATAATGGTCAACTGGCGGGCGAATTCTGTCACATCAATGTCGAGGAACTTGAGCTTCTTCATGTTCTTGGGCATGATCGGTGGCGGCGTGTTCTGGTTCAGCGTCTGAATCAGGCGTCTCGCACCAGTGTCCTTGCCACTCAACCGCTGGTCCAAAACAGCCATCAGTGGCGCCGAACCCGGTGTCTCGGTCGACTTGACCGTGTCTCGCGCAAAGGTGTACACGTCGCGGATCAATTGCTTTGTTTCCTCTAGGGACGCATCCTCCATCCAAAAGTTGTCGAACCAGTTCTTGATAATGTTGACCACACGGAACCGAATGAGCTTCTGCTTGCGGTCGCGCCATTGCTCAAACTCGGCTTGCGTCAGGCCTTCTGGTGCCTGGATGCCGAAGCGCTTCACCAACAGTTCAAAGAGCTCACGTGCTGATGTAAACGACCGGTATGTGAGGAGGAACGTGTTGTTGAAGCTCGAATCCAGCTTGTCATGGCGTGTGAGCTGCTCAACAAGTGCCAGCAAAGAGCCACCCTTGACTTGAGGGGGCTGGATCTTGAGGTCCCAGGACAGGTCGTTTTCGAAATCGGGCCGCAAAAAGTCGGGAGTGTCGTCAACCATAGTCGACTGTGGTGACGGGTCTTCACCAAGCAGTTTCTTGAGCTTCGAGTAGTCGCCACCCTTCCTGTATGCCTGTGCCGCCGCATCGCTGCCTTCGCTGAAGGATTGTGCTTGGATGATTGGTGGCCGGGTTACCATGCCGCGCGATTCGGTCCGTTGGTGGTTGAGCGTCGCCGACGATGCTACAGAGCCCGCCGTGGAAGGAACAGCGGTGGATGCTACCGACGACGCGTAGGGCATAGTCTCGCCCCGGCGCAGTGGCTCGCGCGCCGCGCTATGGTCGTCACGGCGCGATTCGGCAGCTTGTTGCATATTGATCTGGACTTGCTCGGACAGTAGCTGGAGTGAGAAGCCGATGTGGGACGAGTTGGTCTCGAGCGCACGGTCGCATTGCCGCACATATTCCAAACGATTCTCCAGAGCCTCGCCACGGACCTCTGCCCATTCATCGGCAAGTGGCCCAGCAACAGCCTGGCAGCCGAGCAGGAGGTCGGAAATATTGTCGTATAGGCTTTGCTTGTTGGTGCTAAAGTCGGCGAGTTGCGGCGTCTGGAAACTGTTGCCGAGAACAGACAGATCGATCGACTCGATCATGGCAATCCACGGCTTAAACATTTCCAGGACCTTACCGCCGGCAATGCACACGTTGTTGCCAATCACTTCGTGCTTGAACGGCGTGACAACCTTTTCAGTCATTGTCAAGTACTTGTCAAGCTCACGAATGCTAGACACAAGCATGCGTTTGAGCTCATCCAGTCTCTCCAGCAGCTTGCCGTCCAAAACAGTCGAAGGTTCCGATGCGCCTTCTTCGTCGTCCAAAAAGTTGGAAGCAATGGGGTCGCGGGCGCCAAGGGAGTTGTTCTGCCAGGTGCCACCAGTGCCACTCCCAATAATGAAGCCAGGGAAGAGACGAGGGATTTCTTCGCCACGCTGCTGTCGGGCAACCTCCACGTAGCTAAAGACGCCGGAAAGAACACCATCTGCCTCTTGCAGACACTTCTGGACCGATTCAGCATTTGGCCAGTCGGCGGCGGCAATGTGCGAAGAAATGACCAGCTTCGAAAACTTGGACATCATGTCTCTGAAATGGGGGTACAGGGCCTTGTTCGTCGAGATGATGGAAGGCTGTCCGGAGTGGTTGTCGGTCGTTCCAGAACCGGCGGCAAGAAGAAGGCGCAGGTGGTCCGAAATGTCCTCGGCACGGGCCACATATTCCGAGCGGTTGTTGGAAGTGACGGCATCGCGGTAGCGGTCGATCGACTTTTTCATGTTGGACACGAGGCGACTCCAAGTCAATGGTGGTGTGCTGCCGTCGTCGAAAAACGACCGAGGGATGGTCGCAGCAGTGGGCAGGTTGAAGGTTGTGGATGTGAAGGACGTGGCTGCTGCGATCATAGGCGTGAGACCGTTGCCGTTGGCTCCGTTTACGCCATCCGCGCCAGGCTGGCCCGGTGCGAGCTTGCCGCGTGTTGGTGACTGGCCGTTCATAGACTCCATGGAAATGGTAGGAGAGAGGGTATCGTTGGGGAAAGAGCGGTGGTTACGCAGCTTTGCACAGTGTTAGATAAAAGGCAGAGTGTGCCAGCTGGAAGGCAGAAAATAGAAAGGCACAAGCACAAAGCAAATCGCAAAATGAAAGGGAACACGGCTGGAAGGATTTTCTTACCAAAGACCCACGGGATGCCATGAGAATCGACTCGCCCTCCATTTCGGACGCCGAGTTCGCCTCAGAGTCTTCATCCTCGTTCTGGGTCAGTCCTCGCGCCATCATCTCCGGCGGGGGCCGCGTGCGCTCGGGAACGTTCATGTTCATGCGGTCACGGGGGCCGCTTTCGGTAGCGGATGTGGGCGATTCCAGCGGCAGCTCCATGCAGCTCTCGCCAGTCATCGTGTTGTAGTAGAATAGGCGGCCGTCGGGGGTAGCCTGTGGTATCCAGTAATCGGCGCCGGACCGGCTGGTATTCGACTCCGTACCTTCTAACGGCAGGCCAGTGATGTCGTCTGTGTCGTCATCGTCCTCGTCATCGAAGCCCTCCTCGTAGACGTCCTCCTCCATATCTTCGTCGATGTGGTCGGCCACACCGACGCCATTTTGCTCGGATTCGGGAAGCTCGTCGGCGCTGGTGATAAGCTGGCAATAGTTGCTTGGGAACCAACCGCGGACGCCGTTGATAACCCCATCCCACCAGCCGCTCTCCAATTGTGTGATGACCTGGATGACGTCGCCTTCGTGGAAGCTCAAGCTTGTTCTGTCGTCCGCCTCGTAATCGTACAGGGCCCGGACATACATGGCGCCAGGAGGCGCTGTTCCTACCATGTTGTTCATGTGAAGGTGTAAGGTCGCTTTGCTTTTCGGGGTGGTTGTGGTATAAACTATAGGAAAGGGGGCGGAGCGAATCTTCAAGACCACACGACCGTCGTCAATAAAACTCTAGGGAGCTTCGTGAAGCTGTCTTGCTATTGAATGTGCACCGGTACTGAGTCCAAGCTTTGATCATAAGCATGGTGTGTAGGCAGTCGTGGAGAGTCGATTCGACAGCAATTCAAGAGCTAACTGGGGAGTAGCAACTGATGCAAGGCGATGGAATGGTAAAAGGGCGGGGGGAAGATGTGTAGTCCACGGAGAAAGCGGACGTCAACCAGATCAACTTCTTGCTCTCAATTTTATTTACGATGCCAGCGTCGCAATGGACTCCTTTTTCTTCCTTGCAGTACACCGTTTTCGTCTGGAGATAGCACCTTGAGCGCTTGCCGTGTTCCAAGACAGCTGAGAATCAGCCGTTCCGCCGTGTGTATATATATGTCTTGTATCGAGGGGGCAAGACGACAATAGTAGTTGGCGAAGACGAGGAAGGCAGAGGCGAGCGGTGATCCGTCGTGGAGGCTGTACGGGAGCCGTTCGGAATCGAAGCGATGAAAGACGTGGACAGCAAGGCTGAGAGTCGATGGAGGGATCGAGTTGATGGGGGCAGAAGGCGCCTGCTCTGATTTGTCGGTGGTTCCTTGTGAGTCTTGCAAAGGTCAAGATTAAAGGAAGCTGAAAAAAAGGATTAGAAGGATTGTTGTCGGGTCCTTTGACAAGGAAAGGCGGAGGTCGGCACCGCAGCAGGTGAAGGGGAAGGCGTGGCCTGTGATTGCCAGAGCGAAAAGGTAGAAGTAGGTGGCAGGAGGCAGAAAAGTGACACCGAACCCAGTTCGCGGAAGGAGTGACCGTGTGGGAAGTGGAAGGAAGCAACGTCGTCGGTCGTGTTCCTGCCCCTCTCGGCTCCAGGTCGTCGTTTTGTCGATTCTTGCTTCGCTCAGGGCAGGAGCGAGATGGCAAGACCTACTCGGGAAAAGAGAAAGAGGGGGGTCAAGGTTGCGCTCTCTGCGGGCAGGAGCGAGAAAGGGGGAAGGAGGGGTCCAATAGCGTTCGAGAGTTGGGCGTGGATGGTGGATTTAGTGGAGTATTACGGGGAACGAGAAAGATGAGCGGAGTCGGAAACTGGTGTGTTTAGTGGGTTTGGTAGTTGTTTGTGAGCAACTAGACCAGGCCAGGCCGTGCTGCCGGTATTAGCCAGCCGTTTCAGAGGGGCAGAGAGACAACGCCCTGTTCGGTGAGCAATACTGTGGTACGGCGCTGTTTCTGTTGTCTCTGGTGCCTTTCCAGGCTAATTGGGTGTGCCAACATGGGAAGGGGATTTAGGGAGGTTGCGAGTGTGCCCAATGCCTCCTTCCTGTCTCGTTGTGTCTGCGGCTCCTTCCATTCTCGAATCTCGAGATGTCCTGCTCCATGTGTCGTGCTTTTGCAACGCATCGCAACTGCCCTTTCTGTCCCTTGGGCAAGGCAGTTGCTCTTACCCGTCACTTTCCGACCGTCACGTCTGACCGTTGCGGGCCTTGCCCAGCTCGCTCCTTCCCTTCTTGCAGACAACTTCCCTGCAGAACACGCGAATCTCACCTGGCCCCTGCCCTGTGCGTCTTATCCGTTTTTTTGTTCGTGCCTTCCTTGAATTCTTAATGTTCCCTCCCCCTATTGTTCCCCTCCTTTCTCGGCCGGTTTATTTTGTCGATGAACAGCTTCCCCCACTGCATTTCATTCTGTTCTTCTTCTCACCGGCGCTACGCCAAATTGGCTCGGGACCTCGCCTGGCAGGTCTTCTGTTCGTCTTCTTTTCCCTTTTGATCGCTTAGCATGAAATGCGCAATGCACGCACGGCCTTAAAATGTCGCCAGATGCAGACACACACATATTCGCCGCGCCCTCCTTGAGATCGCTGATCTCCCAAGATGGATGTCTGCTGGTCCTCTCTTGGCTTCTAGGGCCGCTCTGGATTTGGACGAGGAGGGAGCAGGCCACGGCAAAACACGACGACATCCACACGACTGACGTTGAGTGCACCAACAGCTTGGCCTGGCACTTGGCCAATATTGCATCGAATCTCGGGAGTACAGCACTGGGGGCCTTGACATGCGCCAAAACTCGCCGGATGTGCCTGTTGCGACCAGAGCCATGGCAAAACAACAACGTGAGACCATAAGAAACGCTAAAAGAAGGGAGAAAGAAAGACAAAAAGAAAGGGTCCGAAAACAACAAGGTTCTTTGTTCCAATTGGACTACCGGAACGTCTCGCGTTTCTTGCTGGTGCACAAATTGCGCCTGGCCTGGTCTGGCTTTTTGGCTGGCTTGACTGGCAGTGCCGTTGGGTTGGTGGGGGAGGACCGCGAGCCGAGCCAGAATTGTACCACAGTGGCATCTTCAAAGCCAACGAACAGAAAGTGGCCCACCAACTACCACATGCCAGCGATTGGCCAGTGCGCCATTGTCTCCAGTTCTCAGACCTTGAATTGAACAATGAAATTTCGCATCGACTTTCAGTAAGTGGTCTTCCTCTTGACAAGCCCCAGTCCAGTTCTTCACCGAGCCTGGGCGTGCACGTCCTTGCGGGAGTGCCATGCACGAGGGATTGGCGAACAGTGTTGCAAATCACACATTCAGACAGACCACAGACCCAACCAGCAAGGCATTCCAGGACTAAGCCCCAAGAGAGGATGGGAGGCTCAAGCACCGGCCTCCTGAAATCAAGTGACTATCTCGATATACCGTGACCAGGATATATCTGGCTGAACTCGCCCATCCACCAAGCCGTCTTCTCTGCCACTGCCCAGCTCGCTTGGGCACGTCACTTTCTCGTGAAGAGACACGGCGAAAGATTGTATGATGTCAGGTCGTCGCTGAAATGGATGATTATACCAGTCTCGTCGACGAACAAGTCTGGTTTATCGCCCGCCCACATGTCCCAACCGGCTCCCGTCGCCCACATCGTCCCGGTTTCACCAAGCATAAAACAGCAACTCAAGAGGGAGACAAAAAGAGAAAAGGGAGGGAAAAGAGGGAATTAACCAACCGGAGAAAGTCCAGATGGCAAATTAGGAATTACAGAGAATGTGTACATGGGATTGGAAGAACCACATGCAGGAAAGTTGGTCACGGAGATTTGCTGGTCTCGATTTCATATTGTCCTGTTGAGTCTCCTCTTTTCAGCTGCCTGCCACTGCAGGCGGTCTCTGCTCGCTTCCTCGGCTCTTCTGATGTTCGGTGTGTGTGTGTTTTTTTGTTTTTTTTTTACTTTCTTGACATATTTTCTGTGTCGTAATTCGTCTTCTCCTCCCTGTGTTCGTTTTCGTTTTGGTATCGCATTACATGTTGTGCTCTCCACACACCACCTTCTCTCCAGGCCGTCCCGTCTCGCGTGGCTCGGCCGTTCTCCAACCGCCGAGTGGATCATAATTATTTGCCCCTTTTTTCCCTCTTTCGTTCCTTTCTTCGATTGTCGAGTTCTTTTGTTCTTTGTCTTCCTTGTTCCCCAGATTACCAGATGGCGTGCGGAGCATTGCAGGGTCTGGCGTTGTTGTTATTTGGCTCTACCCTGCATCGTCATTCGACAACAGTCCATTCAACCACAAACAGCTGCACCCTACCCGATTCTCCCTTTTCCCGTCCGCTGTCCTACACGGTCACGCATGCGACGTCCCATGGCCTGGCCTGACGCAGCTGTTTCTGGCGCTCCCGAATGCCTTGTCAAACGACAAGTATGGCCAATAGACCAGTGGCTTCACGTTAAGAGTCAATGCCCCGGACCTTTTGGCCTCATTTGCCCCATACGTTGTGCCGGTCACGAAGCAGCAGCCCTTCAGCCTTTTCAAAGCAATGCCAGGTTCTCGAAAAGCACATGCGACGGGCAATCACTAATATCAAATACTGAAGAACGGCACAGCACATCAGTCGGACATGGGGAGGCTTGATGTCGCTCGATGTGCGGTTGCAGGCACATCACGAAATGTCGACCTGATTTTCCCCGCAAAAATCACTGTGCAACGGGTGGGCGGCCCGCGATCAAATTTATGACAGGCCGCAGAGTCAAAAAAAGCAAGTGCCAGGTGTTATGTTCACCGTGTCATCAGAGACGATGCGAGGTTGAAATTGACCGACAGCAGAAGTGTGGCAAGGTCGGCACTTTACATCAACCGTCTGTTTGTTGGTAAAAGCAAAGCGATTCAGGTACCTCTTCTTCTCCTTCGGACGAGCCCAAATACTGTGCGCTGTTCATCGCATCAAAACTCAGGGCAGGCCGCGAGTCATGCGAACCGTCTTTCGGTCGCTCGCTTCGCCTTGTACAAAACGCCCTGCGAGTGCAGGAGGTTTCCCGTCCTGAGCATACACCGCTATCCCTGTCCTCTTATTTCCCTTGAAAGCAATGACAAGCATAGAAGCAGCCGTCGGAGAATATCACAAAACACATTCTTCCTCGGTGGAAAATCATACGTCACCTATTACACGTCTCAGACAAATTTGTCAGTAGCGATGACCTGGTTAAGACAGACGAGACGGTGGCTGGGGAACTGCAAGGCAGCTTAACAGCAATAATATCCCGCGCTTCCGTTTTGGCTTCTACAGAATGGCTTTGCAGCCAAGCACAGTTGATGGGCCAACGCCGCCAAGCGACCGGATGCTCCCCTGTCCCGGTGTCTGGGCACCATAATCGAACTCCACCCTCTCCGGCCGCGTCATAACCGCTTCGGGCGTGCTTTTCGGGGTGCCTCGTGGTAGGCCCACTTCGGCAGATGAGAATATTATTATACGTTTCGGGCTCTTCCAAGCTTCGTATTTTGTGCGATATTCATTGCCGTGTTGCAGTCTCCGTTCGTTTGATTTGGTAGGCCGGGCCTTTGCTGCTGCCGCCAGGCGTCACAAAGTCCCGCTGTCGTTTATATATAAGCATATATCATATACTCGTACGGTTGGTCCAGCTCGGACTGGTCCTGCGATACGACCCACATAACCACATTTGACACTTTGCGGTTGACGTGCAAGACATACTACATCAACAGGGTTCGAAAGGTGGTACAGAGGAGGCCCGTTCGGCAACACGACTCACGACTCACGACACATGACACGCCACAAAGCCGTTTGGCAGCTGAGCGGTCCTTGAACTATGCTTCGGGGATGCAACGACTCCGATGCGAATCGCTACCCGTCCGTGGTTTGGGTATTTGGGGGCCAGAGATGATCCCAGTGTACGATTGCCTACTTTCCCCGACTGTCGACTTCAAGGCCGTTTTGTGGTTTGATCACGACGGATAGCTCTCCGGTCAAGAACACATCATATAAATGAGGATTACGGCTACAATGCGAGGTGCAGATGAAATGGCTTTTGAGACCTTCTCGGTATCTTGGGTGCTTTCATAAAAGCCTTTGCAGGTCCAGTTCCGATAAATACCGCAAAAGACCCAGTTCATGCCCGTTCTCTCGCTCGACCCTTCCACCAATGCAGCGTCAATTCCCACCATCCAGCGAACACGGAGGTCAATATAACGGTATCGATGCTGGGTGTCATTGCAGAGTCGGTCGGCCTCGGCCGCGAGGCCCAGGCCGCCTATCAAATGAGTCTTTGGTTTCAAGAATGGCCCTGCATGCGGGCCGTATGGCGTCCTGTCCATCCGGCTGCGCTACATCCGCCGCACATCTGGCGTTGAAGGGCCGAGTCCATCGTGGTAGCAGCGAATGACGATCGTGGCTCCTGTGTTGGATTATTCATTTCGTTTCGCCTTCAACTCCATCACTGCTCTATGCCTACTACGAGGGCTACGTTTGTTGTTGGCTTGGAGCCACATTCTTCGTACACTGAAGCCCCGGTGTATTGACCTACAGGTCGTTGGTCGTCGAGTCGTATAAGCGCTGTTGTTCTGGGCTGTTATCGTGGGCATATGTGCGAGGGATTAGATATGACATACGGAGTACAAGTTTTCAAATGAATGTATATATGACAACAATACGAAATTGTGGCGATTTAATTTAATATTCATTATATATGTGTATATATTCACTGTTGTATTTTCTTGTGTTTTCTTTTTTTTTTTTTAACAAAAAAGACTGTCTTTTATTTCCCGCTGCTTCACAAACATGAAAACAAAAACGTAATGAATCTTGCCTCCAAAATACAGATATACGACAATGCACAAACCTGCCCTACACAGAATAGAAAGTCCCACCGCCACAAATCTCGCCCGGACGATAACAACAAAGCCTCTACGCAGTATGTCTTGCCAGACTTTATTCTCACGGCCACTTTGGACCACTTTTCACATCGCATCCGATGTCTGTAATCAGTTGGCTTATCGATTATGCTGGTGTGCATCTCTGCAAAAGCAATTATCGGTCAGTCTTTGACCTCGGCGTTTCTCGTCACGAATTCATTACAGCCGGGCCACCCCCATTCCAAGGCGGCTAGGAAGCCGCATGAATAAGTACAAGTTTTTGCTGCCCAACTGCTACAAGAGACTACATTACTAAACTCTCGAGGCGGTGTGCCGGAAGATGGGCCTGGTTTGGCCCCGGCCGATGGGTCTGGAAGGGATCCGGAGCCCACCGAAGACGACCCACGGAGTACAGAAACGTCCACACGCGGAAACATCCAATCCACTGTTGCGCTTCTTGACCGACTTGAACACGGCCATGAGAGGAGTGGGAGGACTGTGAACTGTTTCTGGCGGTGTCGTTCGTGGGGTGGCTGGGAGGGAGGGAGAGACCAGCACAAGGTCTTTTACGTTTACAAGTACAACATACGGCACATTATTACGGGAGTATTTCGTACTGTGTTCTAGACACAACATGCATGAGATGCAGGAACCAGGGGTTGGTTTTGCTGCGGGTGTGCCTAGGCGAGCAGGGCGCCGGAAGGCCGGCCGGCGTAAAGGGAGGGGGCTTTATTGCCGCGGGACAGCACTCCGTACATTCAAAAACGCCGGCGTCTTGCCGTTTGCACATACGACTTTCTTGATTTAACTTGGCCCACCGGAGCTGATGCTCGAAATGTCGGTGATGAGCGACGGGGGGCGCATTCCGGAGCGTTTTCAGCTGTCACTACGTAGCAAGGACTTGCAAGAAAGACTGCTCGATCTTGACGAGCCGACCAACCTTGCCTTGTTCTTTTTCTGCGATTTCAAATCTCTCTCACTATTCGATACGAATATGCACAGATCAAGTTGCCAAAATGACAACTAATCGACAACGGCAACAACAGAGCAGCACAAGAGAGTCCGTCGGTCATGATGCAGGGTTCAGTTGTCCGTCTTTCACCGACTTTTGCGACGACCACCGTAAGAAAGCATACGGAGAACGGAAGTGCAGTGGTTGTGGAGAGCTATGGAGCTTCATGCAGCTACAGCTGCAGCTGCAACGACGACACAGCAAACAGGCATGGGAAAGAACACCACTGGTACCGTGAAAGCTCAAGCTGAGAAGAAAGACGGTGAACAGTTGATCGTTTTCGATTTTTCTTCTCTTGCTTGCCGATTTGACACCTTTACTGTTGTCTTCTTTCTGTTCCCACAGTGACTACGGTATGCATGTTAAGATACTTTACAGTCTTGGCTCCATTTCCCAATCCCCCATTCCTATTCCCACTTTGCACGCCTCCGTTAATAAGCTGGAGATGCAGTGGGTCGCTGTAGCGTTTTTTCGACTTCGAAGGCCTGCCTGCCATTCATAGCCGAAACTGAAAAATGAGACCCCAAATAAAAACGGGCCTATGAACCTACAATGGGCCTCCTGGTAGCGGCCGGCTCGGGGCCTAGGAAGGAAGGGAAGGGAGCGGGACGCTTTATGATGCCCCATTGATTGTCGCTCCTTTACACTCGAAAGGACACCAAAAAGAAAGAGCGATAGAGACGCTAAGGCCGGACCGCTTCTTATAGCGTCCTTTTTGAAGTTTTGTTGCTTTGACAGCAAAGAGGAAATACTCCATAACTCCATTTGAACTTCGGCGTGCGTGTCGTGACCTGACATGTTTACTCCACGAAAGAGAAGCTGCTTCACCATGTTTGCTGAGAACGCGGCGACGCCGAAAGACCGAGATAGTTATGTGCACTTAAACGACAGCATCCATGGAAAGCATCGATGCACATCACACAGAAGAAAAGGCCCCATGAAAAGAACGTTTCGAACCGGCCCCATAGAATCAAAAGAAGGCGGATAACGTGAGCAATAATCACAAAAAAAGGGGGGCAGAGACGCTGGCGCGCCGTCCGTTACGGAGTCATTGCAAACCCCAGCTGGCCAGCTGCCGATTGGAGATGCCCGGAGCCACGGTGCTGGGGCCCTCTTGGTGGCCTCTTTGCCCTGGACAAGAAAAAGGGATGGCCAAGGGGGTTTGGATGAGTAGTACTTCCTTTTTCGTCTCACTTTCTTGACATTTGGAGCCGTCGTACTTTGTCGCTTTCAGGTGGGAAAGTCCTAATCTTACAGCAGGAGGTGTGGACAGCAAAGGTATCCATAATGATGACGAGCCCAAAACAGAGAAGGGGATGGTGGGAAAGGAGACAAAAAGGAGGGATCGAGCTGCCCATCAAAAGACACCGAGTATTGGTGATGCGCTGGCCAGTCCTCATTTTACGCTGAGACTTGACGATTGGTGCTTTCCTGACGATACTTTGGAAAGGGAGGATAGGGGGTGGCAAATGCAAACACAGGATCAACAGAAAAAAGGAAGCTTGTCGCACATCTCGGTGGCCAGGGAGCATGAAATCAGTGACAGTGTGGCTTCTTTTCTTCTCGCTCTCATTCTTTCTTCTTCTCTTCCTGCAGCTATCTCTCATCCGTATCCAATGGCAAAACCACGCCCCTACGCCTCAACCAACAGGCCGTGATGATGCGGTGAGCCGATTGCACGCCTCATAGCAACTGGACTTGGACATCGATTGGGGGCCTGCCTCGCGTCGCGAACTGAGAGCGCACCACAGCGACAGCCACGACGACATCGAAAGTACGAATTAACAAGAAACGAAAGGAGGAGTGGAGTCTGGGCCCCAAAATAGCCAGCGTAAGGAGACGCCAAAGAACGAAAGGAAATCAGAACAATATTAAAAAAGAGAGTTTGTCTTAATCGCGAAAAACTCTGCACGAAACCCCTGTACTGCAAATTTCCGGCATCCCCAGAAACCGCATTCCGGGTGGCCCGCGAACATGACATTCCCAGTCGACAGTGGGCTGTCGCGTTCCCCAAGCGTTCTGAACGACGTAAACTTTAACTGCTTCACAGTGGACACATGCCGCGCTGTTCGATGAGGATGTTGCGACGCGGTCCGCTCAGCGAGCCGTCTTGCATCCATGTCACAATATCTTACCTCACTGACGCCCGGCTTGTTTTTTTCTAGAACCGAGAATAAAGGAGCTCTGAAAGGCTCCAATCTGTTCTCTTTTACCTGTAAATGAAAAGGGATAGATATTGCCTAGTAAACACTTTCTGCTTCCCGTCCCTCGCAATGTCGTGTTCTTCCCAACCTCCTGTAATAAAATCCAACAGGGTAACGCAACACTGTAACATCATAGTAGAAATACAGATGCTCGTCTGGTACTTTTTCTTCCTGATCTCATCTCCTTCGTCTTTAATCTGCGTCACGTCTCACAGACACTTTGTATTCTTTTCCATCTTAGGCTTGTTTGGGGCACAAGTACTTGGTAATCTTACAACATACTGTCGTTCTCTGGACTTCTTCCCCCTTTCACTCCGCCATCTCTCTCATGGCCCCCCTGTTCCACACCCGAACCAGACCCATGCTCGTCCCAAGATTTTAAATGGCACCTCCCTCGCCTTCTTCCTACCCTCCCCCCTGTATATTGAGAGTGTTTTCCACTCTATTATGGAGCATACTTGTCTCTTCTCGGCACCCTAACGCCAGCGGAAGACAGCCCCGGGCGACCTTAGTACCGATCCGGTGTCCTGCTCGTTGGAGCGGGTGGGAAACGCAGGTCAAGCAGGGCAGGCTGCGACAAGACGAGAGACTGGGGGAAGACTGCTGGAAATTGGCGATCGGAGGGATCGAGAAGAAAATGAGGTACGGCGTAAAAGTTGGAAAAGACGTGGAAAAGACGCGACAAGAGGGAAATGATGCGAACCCCACCTGATTTTCGCATTTCTGACCCCTCTGGCCCGTTGTTGGTCTCGGATGCTTTTGGCCATGACGCAGATATTTGGCTCTGAGTGCGTCCGCGTGTAATGATGTGCTTTGTCCATCGTCGCTCTCGTCCATGGTTCATCATACCGTGTCCCTGCGGACGTGCAACCGGTCTGGCATTTACGGACGCCTTCAATATACTCCAACTTTTGCGCCATGGACGGCTTCACAAACACTGCGGGCAGCATAAATTAAAGCGCGCCGTCAGAAACAGACCAAGGAATGCAGTGCAAGACGCGCTGCTGCTTTTGTCAAATACGAGGCGCACACCCAGGGCGCTGCACCTGCTGGAAATTGCGCCCAAGGCGTTATTCGTGGGTTGCACGGATAATAATGCTCTGTGAGCTCTGTGATTATGTGTCTATTTACGTTTGATCCGACGATTGACGTTGTCGCGCACCTGCCAAACACAAAACCATTCGACTCGACCTCGGCCACTGCCGCAATAGTTGACTGCACTATCAAATTAGTGCCTCGTGCCACGCTGCTCGCTCTTACCTCGCCAAAACAGGAAGGCACAGCATACCCCGTCCGATACAGTGTGCAAACGGCGCACACTGTCTAATTACACAAGGTTGCCTGGGCGCATCGAGTGACACTTTTACAGAAAGGCGAAGGAGCGACAAAGTGGGGTTGCTCGTTGTCTGCATTTTGCAGCCGCTCTTTCTTGACTTGTCGCTGTGCTATATGGTCTGGCAGTTTGCGGTTTCCTCTTTTCCCTTTTGAGCACTCTTTCCTCTTCCATCTTGCCTCGTACCTCTTTCCTGCAGTCACCCCTTCGCTTTCGCCTCGCTCTGTTCGCGCTTTCCTTCCTCGGTATTCATGGCCCCGCTTTCGCCTTCCCCTCCTGTCTCGTTGCCCCAAAGACGCCCGTGTCTCCGCTAGCAGGTCACCCGCTGCAGTTTTTTCGTTTCTGACCCTCTGTTCTTTCTTTCTTTGGCTTGTTAGCGAGGGGTAAACCCGTCCTAGGGCGGTTTTCTGCTACGCGTTTGCTGTTTCTGTGCGTTAGACCCCTCCGACGTTGTTTCTTTCTCCGCTTGCCGTTGTCTCTTTCCACTGTAAATTGGCGGTTCAAATACCTGGCCAGCGTCCCTGCGACTAGAGCTTAGGAAAAACTAACACGAAGAAAAGCCACCAAGTGGGATGTTTCGTGCCGTGTTAGTTGTTGATGGACTTTTAGACTGTATTTATTCCTGTTGAATAAACTGGCTGACGGCTCCTTACACGGCAAGAGCCCTTTTTTCTTGCTGGCTCTTTCTTCTATCGAAACGACCTTGAAACTGCCCCTCACTTTAGACGTTGTCGCTGTTTCCCGATACGGAGCGGACGGGAGAATAGAAAGAAGCATGGATGCTATGAGGGCACGTGAGGTGTTGCTGGCACCCTGCCGCTTCGACGGAAGCAGCATCTTACAAATGCGCCGCTGCTTGTTCATAAGACTACGTCGTTGCCCAAACGACATATTCTGCTGCTTCTTCGTCTCCTTATTTTCTCCTTGCATGCTTGGCCTCCCAGCCAAACAAATGCACGCACTCAAAAGCACGACATGCAAAGGACAAGCGGCCGCATTCCAGTGGCTCGGCTTCCTGCAGCTCCTCTGGTGTGAGCGATGCGTGGGGTTGGTATTCTCGTTCTGGCGCAGTTTCCAGCACGCCTCCTCTGGTCTGGCGTTTAGTCTTCTGCGCAGACCGCAGGGAGGCGTTCGTGTGCCATATGCACCTCACAGCGCGGGAGGGAGGGGATTGGGCACCAGGCGTCCGTTCTGTTGCAAAGACGCCCACTCACACACAAACCATGCAAGCCTCACTTTTTGGATTGGCTGGGAATAATCTGTTGGTGCTGTTGCCTCTCTTGAACCTTTCAGTGTCATCTCTCAACCGGTGCGCTGCGCCCACAACGGACTGCCTCCTCCCCCTTTTGCTTATTCTTTCTTTCTCTCACTCTCCTCACTCTCCCTATCGGGACAAGGTCAATGGCCGTTCCCACAACTGACGCTACGACGTTTGATTTTACTCTTTTCGATCTGAACGACGAACGGAACGCGCCAGTCAGTTTGCCAGTAAGAGCCCTCGTGACTCGCGTTTGTAACAAACCTTCAATTTACAAAAGTCTGCGCGTCCCGGAAGGAGTCGAGTGACGGACGGGTAGACCAATCCAATATCGAGAAAAGGCCCGTTTTGAACCCGTGGAGGCTGCAAATAAACAAATGACACCAATGAAACGGAAAACACGTCTCCTTTCTTTTCTGTTTTTACTGCCTTAACTGTTTTGTCTGTCTTCTTCGCGACAAGACGGATATGGCGCGAACATGTGCGACCGTGACCGAGGGACAGTACAGTGGGACAGTCTTGACAGCTCTGATGACCTCCCGTTTCCTGCGAACTCTGTTGAGGAGCGACGCACTCCGGCGAAGGGCCGACCATGAAGTGACAGAAGACGAACGTTAAGACAAGACAAAATGCTTTGGAGAGGCGGGGGAAAAGTGCTGGCGGGCTGATGTATCTACGTGGAAAATGAGGTATCTGCGTATACTAACAGAGTGGGGAGGTACATGAAGTACAGAGTCCACCAATCTCGTTTCCTTATATGGTAGGTGAACCCCACCAGATATCTACCTTGGAAAGAACTTAACAAGTCGCAGATAATCCCAGTGCCCATGCCATGTCGGATGGCGGGGCCATAGTGGAACGAGGGAGTGCGTGACTCGTAGCAGGTACCTTCCGGGGCCAATTTAAATCTCCCGGAATGAAGGAACTAGTCCCGAAAGAGACGCAGTGGGTCTCCATTTCCTGGGTTGCTTTTGGCAAGTCTCCCCTTTTAGTCCGTTCTGCTGGACAACAGAAGGAGCAGGAGCACAGTGTCTCACTTTGCCCGCTGTCATCCCCTGGACACAGGGCCTAACCAGCCTATATCGAGCTAACTTACAGTGCCAGTGACCGGGCGCCCCAGCGCAATGACAGCGCTGTTAATGCGCCCCTAGCACACTTTCACTGGCATTCAACCGCCCAGCCCTCCCCGACCCCAACCGCCCTCACATACCTGTTTCTCACTTCCCTTCAGCAGGCCCACACACCACATTCGTATTGGCGAGACTCCTAAAACAGTCCGGCGGTCGTCACGCACTGTCCACTGCTCCTCTGCTTTGAGAAGTCAATGATTCGATCTGTCCGACGCTCCTGCTACAGCAGCCCCTCCACCAGGCCGTAGACCCCCGCTGCCAGTTGCTCCTGCCATTCTACGACAACTTGTCGCCTCCCCCTCCCACCCCCTCCTCTCGCACCAAGCCGCCCCCAAGCAAAGCTTCCTCCCCCAAGGCGAGCCCGTAATAACGACCCCCCCCGCTAACCGTTGCCCCCCTCGCCGCTCCCCTGTGCGTTGTTCCTCAGTTGAGCGCCCCAGAGTCGCCCTCCCACACCGACCAGCCCACCTGCCCAGCAACACCATCGCTCTTGCCATTCCCCTCCACCCACCCTTGCGCGCGCCGCTCCTTCTGTCTTGCTTGCTGCTCTCTCCCACCTCCCCTCCATTTCTCCTTCCAGAAAAAATTCCCTCCCATTCACCCCTCTTCCTCTTCTCCTTCCCTTTTACGTTCCTTCCTCCTTCCTCTCTCCTCTCCCCCTTCCAATCCAGCATCTCCATCATCAACGCCCACTTTCGACTTTCTCGTCAACACTCTTCCAACGCGTACGCGCATCGAACCCGTTGTCACCGTCCATCTCGCCACAGCACAAACTTCGGTTGTTTGATTGCTGATCCCCAACCCATATCTACATCGTCTTCTCCAACTTTTCGTCAAAGACAGGTCCTGCTCTCACGTAGCTCGACCCGTCTTGCCATCTGCATCGTGCCAATATTCACCGGGCCACAGTCATCGTTGCCCCTTTTCCACCTTCGCCCCGGCCAGGACACCCCTCCCATCTCCCATCCAAACCCCCTATCTATTCTTCCTATGACCCGGATACCGCTGCAAATGAACTACAACGTCCAACAAAGTCCCAAAGACACCCTTTAAATCCCACGGGAGCGCGTGTGCGAGAGAGGTGTTGGGGGGCGATTTCAACTATCGTTTCTGAGAGGGACTATTTTCCGGCTTCCGACACTTGCCCGTCGCCCACTGCCGTTGTTGCTGTCTGCCGCCGCCGTTGTCGTTTGCATTGTCGACAACGCCGCCGCCGTCGCCCGCCGTCAAACCGTTGTCCGTTGAGACCAGAGCAAAGCAAAGTGTAAAAACAAACGGAAAGAGAACACACTTTTCCATCGCCTGACGAAAATAACACTCCACAAATCAACGCCAAAAAAACAAGCAACAGCAGCCGACAACCATGCCGGGCGCAAGTGTAGCCGTCATGCCAACCGCCGCGCCGTCCGCGCCGGCCGCCGCAACCCCAACCGCTCGGAAACCCTCCGCCGCCCCGGAGAGGAAGTACAAGTGCCAGTTCTGCAACCGCGCATTCAGCAGAAGTGAGCACCGCAGCCGTCACGAACGTTCGCGTAAGTACTTTTGGGAGATGATCTGCCTTTTCACACGTGCAACTATTAACATCCTCTAGATACCAAAGAGAGACCCTTCAAGTGCATGAAGTGTAGGAGTACATTTGTGCGCCGTGATCTTCTCCTTCGTCACGACCGTACTGTCCACGCCAAGGATGGCGGCGTCCCTCTGCACAGCGACGGCAAGCGCCGTGGTGGCGGTGTGGCCAAAGCGCGTGCCGTCTCCGGCCCGTCCAAATCCACCATCGCCTCCATTGACACGGCTGCCATCGAGCAACTGGAAGCGAGCAGCGAAGGTATTTTTGACGTCGAAACCGCTGCTATGCTTGTGGCTGACTTGCATCACAAAGCCACTGCCGCTGCCCGCTCCTCCAGCAGCAGTCCCTATGAGAACGCAAATGGCATCCCGCCTTTCCCCCAGAATGGCCCCAACATGATGGAGCCCGCCGTCACGTACCCGTCCGGCGCCATTGCCATTCCCCAGTGGGACTCGTTCATGGCCCAGTCCGACTCCAAGTCGCACTCCATTGCGTCCAGCGCATCCGGTGCTTTTGAAACTCCGTCCTTTACCGTTGCCAACGCCAGCCAGCCTCTGGCCACGCCGCTGCCCTCCCTCAGCGGCCACAACATGCATCGTATGTACCTGCACCCCGCCAAGACGAACCATGCCGATCCCCACAAGGCTAACCCACACGAAGCCCCCGTCGCTGCATCGGTCTACCAGACGGAGCGTCCACGTACGCCGGTCGAGCCGCCCCCAACCCCGGCTGGCTTCAAGGTCCCGCAGGTCAACAACGACGACGAACGCAACGTGATTCTGGACAACATCCGCAACGGCGACACGGAGCATGCCATCCCCGAGGGCTTCCGGGTGCCCAACATCTCGTCCATTAACCGCTACCTGTCGACCTACT
This sequence comes from Sporothrix brasiliensis 5110, assembly GCF_000820605.1. Lineage (NCBI taxonomy): Eukaryota > Fungi > Ascomycota > Sordariomycetes > Ophiostomatales > Ophiostomataceae > Sporothrix > Sporothrix brasiliensis. The sequence goes on along the minus strand of NW_024467138.1, from coordinate 1,506,888 downwards.
TCGGCCTGTTCCACCATCACCTGCCGTTCCTGAACCCGGCGTCGTTCAGCCCCACGCAGACATCGCCCCCGCTCCTGCTTGCGGTGCTGTCCATCGGCGCCCTGTACGCCTTCGACCTCGAGCAGGCGTACATTCTGCACATCGGCTCCAAGGTCATGGTCAACCAGTTCCTGCAGCACAAGGAGAACTTTAGCTCTCGCAAGTGCCCGCTGTGGACCATGCAGAGCTCGCTGCTCAACATGGTCTTCGCCAGCTGGAGCGGCGACCCGAAGGGCCTCGAATGGGCTTGCTCCATCAAGAGCCTTCTCGCCAACATGGTCGCTGGCAACCGCTACGAGCTGAAGCTGCGCCAGGAAGGCCGTGAGGGCCGTGCGCCCACGCGGTCTGAGTGGGTTGAGGACGAGGGCTGCCGCCGCACCTACTACGCCGTCTACATCTTCTTCGGTCTGCTGACCATGTCCTTCAACTACACGCCGGCCATCGGCTTCAACGAGTTCGAGGACCTGCAGCTGCCGTCCACGGAGGCGATGTGGAACCTCAACGTGATTGACGAGGCCGCGTGGCAGGAGCAGCTGAAGGCGTCGCAGACGGCCACCTTTATGGAGGCACACGACAACCTGTTCCAGGGCGAGACGATCAAGTACAGCGCCTTTGCGACGCGCGTCATGATCAACGCCCTCTTCCTCGAGGTCTGGTACCACAAGCGCAGCCCGGAGGCTCTGCAGGACGTCGTCACCGAGTACAAGCTTCGTCTGGCTCTCGAGACGTGGGAGAAATCCCTAGAGCTCTGCGAGCCCGAGGCCTCGGCGGTGCCCCTGAGCGCGCCGCACAAGGGCCACCCGTTGACGTTCAACGCCCGCGCCATGTGCCGCAGCGCCCGGGCCCGTCTCGAGGTCGACCTCAAGACGGTGCAGGAGGCGCTCCGCTACCACGACTCGTACGAGGTGGCAGCGGCCATGTCCAACGCACGCGACAAGGTCAAGCGCTCCGGCGAGATGCTCAAGGTCATCCAGGAGTGCTACGAATGCATCGAGACGGCGGTCGCCCAGGGCGTCCGCTGGGTGGCGCGCACCTCGCCCACCAACTGGAGCATCGAGCACCCGCTGTGCGGCATGGATCTGATGATCATCCTCAGTCTTTGGCTGTATCGTCTGGAACACGACGAAGAGGCAGCGACCCAGGACGAGCTGAAGATGTACGAAAAGGTCCGCCAGCTGTTCGAGCAGGATGTGGAGGAGGCGTTTGCCACGCAGCTTAGCTCCATTGTCGCACGTCTCTGGGGCTCCATGCTCGACGAGGTTGTTGTTTGGGGGTATGTATTTTTTTGTGTGCCCTTATTTACCTTTAGGATTTCGACGACATGAACTAACTTTCAATAGTATCACGAGACTCATGGGCGAATCGTTCCGACTCCACTCTCAGGCCCTCGTGGGTTACGTGGACGACATTGAGGCTTCTAGTGGCGCAACAACCCCGTCCATGACCTCGCAGGGCGCCGACGAAGACAGCGTTCTCTACTAATCTGAGGTCGTCGTCTTCACCGTTGCCACCCACTTCTTGACACTCGTTTTGGGGCGCTGGGTACCTTGTCGTGCCCATCTGCCCTACCACCCCTATACACAATGCATCTTTATGTCACATCATTTCATTACCGGTTCCAAGGATTTTCGGCGCGGGCAAAGGACAGACGGCGGTCACGTGGCAGTTTCCTTTTTCTTTTTTGGATTTTCCTTTCCACTGCTCTGTCTCGTTTTGCTCTTCATTTCATATTCCGTCTCTCTTATTGCTCTCTTGTCGATTTATATCTCCTTTGTCACACATTTCCTACATCGCTTTTTGCTTTTTGCTATTTGCTTTTTGCTTTCTTGCTTGGTCTTGTTCTTGGGTCTTTGATTTCTGTCTGCTGTTTCTTCTGCGCTTTGCTTTTCAGTTCCTCTCATTTTCTTTGCATCAAGCGGGCCTATACAATTTGGATGGGTCGATGGTCACCTGGCAACTAATATAAGGGGCAGGATTGGGGGCACACATTGGTTTATTACACTTTTCTCGGCGATCGAGAAAAAGGACGGGGTCATGTTTTGAACAACACAAAAACAGAACAAGACGTCACATAAAACTAATATCTGCTTCACGGACTTTTTTTTTGTTGGCTGGTCCATATGGAGGAATTTCCTTATCTCTCTTTTGTCTTTTTTACATTCTTGTTTTACTAGCTATGGCATGCTCCCTCATCCTCACCACCTGGGGCCAGGGAGAGGTGCCTCCGTTTTAATGCTGGACGTTGTGTTTTGCGAGTCTTACTGGTCGCACCCCCACAGAAACACCAAAAAGCCAACTGCTCCTTCTCTTCTCATTTTCTTGTTCTTCTCATACCCACTCTACTACTCTTTTCTCACTACTTGTCCCATTATCACCACCTCTCTCCCTCCCGATACCTTGTTCGATATACAGATTGTCTTTCAACTTCTTTTATATTCGTCGCTTTCTGTTACATTTCCTATGTTTACTTTTTCCGCAAGATTCATTCTCAGTTACTAGTTATCTAGTTATGCCAAGTTTTGTTTGTCTTTTCTCCATTTAGTTTTTTTTTTTTTTTTTTTTTTTTTTGAATTTCCGTGAAGACGCTGTTGCACAATGAGAAACAATGGTGATGCCTTGCAAAAAAGTTGAAAAAAAAGGTAAAAGAGGTCGCAGAGCCGAAAAGTACACAAGAAGGGGAAGTCAGTACGATGAGCGAGTCTAGTCAGTATGCTGCAATGTTTACGTTTTTGTTCTGTTTCTTTTGTCATCATGCACGTCCTCCATCGTTTCTAGTAATTATTTTGTACTCTTGTTATCACACGTTTTCAGCATCCCATAGCAATTCAATCCAACATACTTCCCTCAAACTGACATCCCCAGGGCTGCACCGCTTTCTCTGCTACTCTATCAAGGTTCGACTCGTTCCGCCAATGCTAGAGGTGGAATATGATGTTCTCGGAGAATTTCGTACGGTTGCACTCTCCTCTTATTTGCGTAATACAGCTCACGATCGTCTGGCTCCTGAGATTCCCCGGACATAGAGGGTGTGGATAAAAATCAAATAAGGTTAAGAGTGAAATCGCATGAGATTATAGGCAATCGAATAGTATAGCATCAACACTGTTTATGGTGCTATGCTCATGCTATGGCTTATTCATAGCACCCTTTTACGCGTCCGTTGTGAAGAGGCCCTGGAGAATGCATCGGCCATTTCCTATCCTGTTGAGCTTTATTAATATAGTTTGCTCGCCTTGGACTGTATGTAGTCCAGCATACCGCCGTACATCACATTTGTCGCCGCCAGTTTCCGTCCCAAAGCAAAACGATGATCGACGTCCGGGTAAAGTGCACGGCCATGCAGCACCGAAAGTCGCCTTCAAAGACGGAATAATACAAACGACCTTCCTTTGCCAAAATGAGACTGAAAAGAAGACAAAAAAAACATAGATTTTTTTTTTAAATCTTACCCGCCCGTCCCGTGTCGTCAAATTGGAAACGCAATCAGAGCCAGGAACGCTTCAGTATACGACACTCGACTAAATAAAGTGCAATATAAATCGAGCCCGCACGTCCTCAATGCGTCATTGAAAATGGTTGGCGAATGGCGAAATCTGCACAGCCAATCGCTGTCCATCCCCTCGATCTTGCTTCTTTCTTTTAAGAGAGGGAGTGGAATGAGTATGGGAGACACGCCACTGGGACCAACAGGCACAACTTACTACCGCACATGCCCTTCTTTTTCTTTCACTGTGCCTCTTTGAATATTCCTTCTAAGCCATGTGACCGCAGACGACATTCCTATATCCAGCCTCAATTCGCACAGCTTTCTTCCTGGCCAGCCTGGAAGCACATCACGAAGGAGCATCAGAGAGGGCGTGAGCTAAAAAGTAGACCAAGTCAAGTGAACCGCATGAGCCAAAATAAAGCTGCCTCGACAATTTGGTACGACAGTAAGGTTCAAATTCCGCGTGGCCTCCATTTTCCCTCTCGCCGATTTCTTACCATAGGCGAGATCGACTTATTTGGTGCAGCAGAACGTTCATGCACGTATCTGCGGCCACCCGTCTTGTTTTTCCGCCTGTGCTACTTTCTCCTGCCTGCTCAATTTCGCACTCGTGTCTCATTTTATTTTACTTTGAGGGTGTGCAGTGTTTTTTTTTGTCGTATTCGCGGCCTAAATGCTTATCTCGTTTTCCCTCGTCTCCTCCTTGATGTCAGATAAAAGAGATCATGGTGATGCCCGTCGTAGGCAGTCCGAGATTCGCTTTTGAGTGCCGCTGTTTGCCCTCCACGATTCTTCCACTTGTCCCTTTGACTCGTCCATTCGGTCCGTATAAAAGCATCGCTGTTTCACTGGGCATGGCATCGACGTCCTCCTTTGCTCTTTCCGAAAATGGACCTTGCCAGCTATCGGTGCGCCTCGAAGCTACTTTCTCTCAAATAGGAAAGAGCGGCCCGGTGCGTAATGTGTTCAGAAAGGGAAAGAGCTTCGTATTCTAGATCGTGCCTTCCTCATACGCGGCGAATCGTGTTTTGCCCCCTCTCCTATTTGGAGGTGTTTCCTCTTGGCCGTCCGCAGTCCTTCTCCCTGTTTCCTGTCACCAACATCCTTATCGACACTGCCTCATCCGACGCGTCGATACATTCGAATCCACACCCAAACCGGATCTCTTCGACACCCCCGTGCCTATTCTTCGTCTGGACCGGAGGCTCCGCTTTTGGCCGTCTCAACATTAATCCAGGTTATCTGCGAGCGTATCATTGCTAATCCTGTTCCGCAAGTTCTGCTTTCAATTGGTCTCTGGTGAAATCCTTCCTGATCGCGTGGCAGGAGATGCTAAATACCCTTGCACGTTGGTGGCGTTTGATGCATAGGAAGAAGACATTGAAGTGAATCCTCAGTGGTATCCTCCATCGGCTTCCAACCTCCGCTGGCCTTGTGTCCTCCATTCTCCTCGCTGTTTTTATGCGTGCCTTTTTTACTTTACTTTCCGGGCAAGTGAATGTTAGCTGACCAGCACGGCATTGATAGAGTCAGGATCTTACCGTCGTCCTCTCCGTTTACTTGGACGAGAACCTTTGTCGAAAAGACTGGGGGGCGTTGTTTACCAATGTCAGCTGTCGTATTTCTGAGCCCTCACCGACCGATAGTCCTGTGTGACACAATCTGTACGACTCTCGAGCCAAACAGCAAAAGGGGCGAGGCCAGAACACGGAGCCACAGAGTACAGAGAGGAAAGGAGGAGAAACAAGTACGGACGGGGTACTGAAAAGGAGAGGAATAGACACCACCTGCCTCACCCCCTCTCGGCCTGCGGTCAGCCGTTTTTCTCCACGCCCCTACTTCCTACCTCGTCACCCGTCATCGTTCGGTGCCTTTTGACTTCTTCAGGTCCAGACTTCTGTCTGTTTCGCTTTCATTATAGCATCGCTGAATTTCTCTCTTGTTTCTTCTCGTGCGGCGCAGTCGTTGCTTTCCCTTCCTTTGCTTTGCGAGGCGGAGCTCTTTTGAGCACTTCGTCCGTTTGGTCCTCCTCACCTTCACTTTTGTCACCATCTCGTCTGTCATTCACTGCTCCGTACTTCTTTCTTATTTTCCCCACCCTCTTCTTTCACTTTTCTTCTTTTTATCTTTCCTTACATTTCGTTACTGTCGTTCAGGATCGTTATCTGTGCTTCTTATTTTGTGCTCCACCCGGACACCTTGTGTTTAACTCTCGTTCAGCTTGGGCAGTTCCCTGTTTGCGATTCACTCATCCACTCCTTGTCTCCACGTTTCCCGCACACTCAAAACAAAAAAAGCGAGGTTTTATTGCGCGTTCATTCATTATCTCGTTCGTTTACCCATTGTCCGACTGTTGCTCAGTCCACCGTAACCTTGGACAAATCCGATTTATCTAGATTTGGTACAGCAGCACAATTAGCCATCCTATTAATTCAGCGTTTTGCTCGTGGCACCTCGACCTCGTATACAGAGGACACAAACGACATTCGCCCAACCGTATCCAGCAGACTCGTCCGGGCGCGCTCGTGGCCTTGTGATCTCCCCGTGCAGATTCCAGGGGCTTGCAGAGCGTTTCCATCTGGTTGCCATCGATACACGAAAACGACATCCTCAAACAGACTTCGCAGGTGTAGGAAAGCACCTCTTATGGAAGTGACCCTTCCTTCAAAATAACAATGGCTCTTCGTCGACGTTTCGCCTTTCCTAGCTTCAGCGGAAGTGCGTGGTCCATCTCCGCCGTTGTTGGCGCGATCCTGCTTTTCGGATTCGCTCGCCCTGCTGCAGCCGATTGTGAGTGTGGATATTCGACGGTAATCGACGGTGATGTGCAGGCCTTTACCGACTTGATCGAAACGGATTTTGCGCACCTCGACAACATTTCGACAAACACCGATTGGGTGCGGCAAGCTTTCAATGTGACAAGCGAGAAGGACCGCGGCAGCTATGGAGAGATGTACGCCATCGAAAACATGCGGACACAACCGGACCCGAACGGCCAGGTCGAGGATGGGCAAGCCAAGAACGGCCAACCTGCGGGTTTGGACTTGACTGTGAAGGCCAATATCGTCGCCGGTATGGTGCCGGTGTCCGAGATCGACACCAACCGGACGGATATTCTGTACGGAAGCTTCCGGGCAGGCATGAAACTAACCAACGTTTCTGGAACCTGTTCCGCGTTCTTCTGGGTATGTATAACTATGACAATGGGATATGGTCGCATGTAATTAAGTGCCTTACTGACGTCTGTTGCTGTTAGTATTTCAACGACACGCAAGAGATCGACATGGAGTTTTTGTCCAAAGAGTACAACGCGTCCAACAACACGTATCCCGTCAACCTTGTGCTGCAGTCCCGCGAGGCAGCCGAGGATGGATTCGACGCCCAAGGCACCCCGACCTTCCTTAAAGTCAACCTTCCGTTCGACCCCACCGCAGACTTCCACGAGTACCGCATCGATTTTCTGCCGGGCAGCGTCTACTTTTACGCCGACAGCGAGCTCCTCGCCGAAATGGATAGTGACGCTGTACCGACCCACGCAGGCCATCTTGTCCTGCAACAGTGGAGCAATGGGAACCCGCTATGGTCAGCCGGACCACCAACGGAGGATGCTGTTACAACTGTCTCGTACGTCAAGGCCTACTTCAATTCGTCCTTGCCCCAGCGCCAGCAGGACTGGAACCTCCGCTGCCGCGATCCCAGCGCACCGGGTGCCGTGTGTACCATTCCTGATTCGACGGCGACAAACACGACCCCGGCGGGTTGGTTCTTTACGTCTCAGAATAACATGACCAACAACCAGACAGTTTCTGGCCAAAAAAACAGTGGCAGGATGACAACCGCAGCGACTGTCCTTTGGCCGGTGTTTGCCATCGTCTTTGCTATTGTTGGCTGGGAGCTCAATATATGGTAATGCGGGACGCGCGAGATATTGGCAGGGAGCGGGTGTTTCCAGTAAGCCGACAATAGGTCTCACTGGCCAAATCGCAGGATCCGCGTATATAACAAAAGCTGGGCGTGGACAGTTTCTCATTTCTTCTTGTTTCTTTCCTGGGTCCTTGGCTTCCCTGTTTGGGACCCTTTTCTTTGTTTGAATTTCTGGGATTTGGTACTTGGCTAATTTGGCAAGAGATGGAGCACCATTTTGATTTAACCTAGGCTGCACATACTTTTTTATTTCTTTTCAATTTCTTGGAATTGTTTGTTGGGTTAGATTCTCTCGTCTCTCGTGCGAGCGATTGCCTACGTTTACCAAGGATCGTTTTGGTACGGCCGCTTTCTTGATTTATATTTTAATACTTATTTCCTTTTCACAACAGCATGCCACAGAAAAGGTTAACCATCCTCGCGGCCGGCCGTTATTCCCATGCAATTGTGACAACACCACATCGAAAGCAACATGTGTGTCTAGGACGGACCTGCGGCTACCCTCCTAGGCCCTATTCTCGGAAACTCAAAAATAAAGCCGAATCAGACGCATGCAACGTTCCGCGAGAATGATGAGCGGCACCTTCAGATCCAACATGGCAGCAAATTGTCAAGTCACAAGGCGGAAATGTCTCTCGGCGAGTATCTTATCAATCACGTTGTGTCGCGTGTCGCCGTGCCTTACTTCCTAACTTTCTCCTTCTTCTTTCTTGTTTTCTCTTTTATTTCTCTGTTTACTTTTGTGTTCTGCGTCCCTCTTTTTCTTTTTTTTCTTCTGTTCTTTTTTCTATTTATCGTTTGCCATGCGTTGGGACTTTCCTCACATCTCGACAAGGCTGTGATGTGTCATTGGCCGCGTCTTCCTCATGTTGTCCCATGATGGCCAGTAGCACGACGTACAAAGTTTGCAAACTGACTGGCTTGTTCCGAGAGTACCGCGGAGCCTCGCGGATAACTTAAAAGCAATACTGCTTCTTACTTCAACAACCCCCGCCTGCCACTTGTCAATCTTTGCCCATGTCGTCGTCGCCGGCTCGAGGTCAAACAAATAGGCCGAACTATCGTGCTAGTGCGACCCCAGCTTTCACCTCCCCGAATCTTCTGTGCCGTTTTTACTTTCCTGTCTTTTGCACGCCTCTCTCCTCTGCATCCATCTTCTCTCACGGCCCGATTGGATTTTATGAGAGATGACTTGAAGAGGAAAAGCGGTGGGTGAAACATGTGACGGTTCGCGGAATTCAAAGACCTACGACGGGATGAAAAACTAACAAAACGTATGGCAACACCATTCTGCACGATGAGAACCCGGTTCGCTGTTGACATGTGCGCTCATACATTGCGAATGTGGTTCGGGGACGATGCAGGGTTTGGGTTGCATTCGACCAAATGCTCGTGGCCCCAGAAATACAACAGAGACTTTACGCACGAGCAACTGGCCCCCCTCTACAAATAGAAAGTTCAGGAACAACTACATTTGACGGCGTGTGTGCCAATCACCTCACGCGCCGCCGGCAGAGCATCTCCTGGGTCCATAAACCGACCAAAAAATGGGCCAAACATGGGAAGGGACCCAAAGACACAAGTTCATTCCCTCGACTCCAAGTGCGCCTTTCCCCGGCCTCACTTAGCTTAGACCCCAGTCCGCCTTCCCCGGTCTAGTTTGTCCTCATGGTGCCCATCGTCCCATGTTGCGGCTCATGCTTTTCTTCGCAAGCAGGTCGCCCACGTTGGTAATTTTCACATTTTCTCCGTTAGGCACATCGATCGTCTCTGCCGGTGAATCTTTCGAGGCGCTCGGTCTCTCTGCATGTGGGAGAGATAGGTAGGGTGTTTCTCCAAAGTCGTATGTTGCAAGATCGTCATGATCCCCCTTTTGTGTTGCATCAAGCCTTTTTGTTCTAACTTTATTTTTAATTACCTTTTTTGAGCTCAACGTGTGCCTTTTCCCGCCCCTCATCCACGTTTCTGGTTTTTATGGCACCTCGCACCTTATTCTCTTAGCCTGGGAAACGACCATGACACAACCGGGGTATAACCAGAGGCACAGTCCCAAAACGTCTTGTGAAAATATCACAAGCAGAAGAGCAGATGCAAGCGAATGAACGGGGATAACGGCATATCAGGATCCCCTACGCCGAACAACAGAGTTTGCAGAAAAGGCTGCGCCGCGATGCGACGATGATCTACTCCGTCTGGCTGGTCGCGCCTTCCTTGGGGTATTTTCTGCTTTGCACTTTCCTATTCGGGACGTGTAAATGACTCGGTGCTACTATCTTTGCATCGCAGCTTCCAATCTCCGTTCTCTTTACGAGCAATGGGCACGCCTTCCCGAAATGGCACCTAAAACAGAAAGGCCGCTGCCGTTGGCCTGCGCCTGCACGCTAAAGATAGCCAATTGCACTTGCACTTTCGGTCACGGCATGCATATCAGCAGTCGCGCCTTCCGCCTGTCTGGGGCTCCACATTCCAGTGGCGGACTGGCTTTTGTCCTTTCCTTTTTGTGTCGACATCTTTCAAATTGTATCGCAGGATCTGCATCTTCCCTTGTTACCTCTCCCATCACGACTTTATGGTTTCTTGCCGTCTTGTCACCTTACCGGGTGCTCTAGCCCCTACAAGGGAGAAAGACGGCAGAAACTGGCCAAGGCAAAATCGAAAGACCCGTATTCGACAGCATATCGCGATATTGTCGACAACGCAACGCCTCGACTCGGGAGGCAGAATTGCACTGCTCTAACGAGCCAACAGAGGCATGCCTATTGGCCGATGCGCAATCCCCCGAGTCCTACGCGACACCTTTCATCGTCCATCATCCTTCATCCTGACGACGATCTTTTTCGGACGGGACTCTGGTATCTACACTGCTCCACCCTCCACCGCCTCTATGATCCCAACTCATCTCGGCCACTTTTCTTTCTTTCTGAGGTTGTATCAATACCAGTCTTCCACGAAGGTAGGGTGGCTCGGCCTTTCTCTTCTCTTTCGTCTCGTCTCCCCCCTACCACCTTCGCATCCATCGCCTGGATCAATCAAACGTTGTCAGCGACGCCGAACTACTCTTCAGCGCCAATCCTACCACGTGGTCCTTTGGGAGTGCATGAGACGCAAGATACCACTCTCAAGTGTCTCATTTGACCCATTTTACCTTGGGCCATCTCCTATGTTCTGCGCCCTCTGGACCTACGGCGGTCATGTCTTTCTGCGGTGCTGGCCCTTCTTGATGGAAGTTGATGTCCATCACGCAGGAGCAAAATTGTGATCCCTCGCCGGGGTCTGCCGGACCAGCGTCCCCTATTCAGGTGTGCTTGCGCCATCATGGTCCTTTGCTCTGTTCGTGCCGGGACAGGCACGGTAAAGTCAGAGTGAGGTTTACGAAGTAGACACAGCCAGCATAGACCGATTCTCTTTCGTTTTCCTATATAAGAAAGCAGCTTTCGTCGACTATCTCGAGCATCAAGAGACCATGCGACTCCCGTATAGAAGCGTTACGACATTCAGCACATATAACGTCACCTTCACGAACTTCCATATAGTCCTTCCTTTTTGTCACTTGAGACACTCATTTTCTAAACATTACCTTTTTATATCCTCTTTACATCGGTCGTCACCCGGTGACGAACCCAGAATCGCTTCAGCCTCGTCGACGAACGCTTGCGTATCGCTACGACCCTGATCGTCGTTGTCTCTGCAAGATACCCGTCGTGAACCTCCCGTTTACCTGTTTTGTCATCATATGTCCAAGCTGCTCTCTTTCTTTCCTGTTTTGCCCTATTTTTATCTTATCGTCGGCTCCGAGATTTTCCCGGCCCACTCGATATCTGCATTCCCGAGACAACACCTCAGCTCGTGCAGTTGTGGAAACTCAGACCACGCAAGGCTCTCTTTTTCCTGCCACACGCACGTTTTTATGCCCGTTATCTGATTTTTGCTGGGCCACTTGATCGCCATCTTTTTTAATTAGCGGCACTAGAAGCATTCCAGACGATTTATTGAAGGGCCATTGTGACCCCATCCACCTCTCATATCGCCCGTTGTGAAGCAGTGCCTGGAATTTTGTCCCAGTCACATTCCAGCCATATTTCATTCCAGCTTCCCGCACCACCGCCAAAGGCACACATTCTGTCGATACTACGAACGATCTCGCACATCAGCCCTCCAATTAGCTGACACCCGAGACATTCTCCCCGCATAGACCACACCAAGGGCCTTTTGACATTGTGAAAATCGCCCTATCGCGCCGACCAACCTCTTGTCAAGCGACAGTTGACGACACCAGCAGCCAAGCAGCATACCAGACAGCGGGAAGGACACACGACAGTCCGCCTCGACTGATCAGTCACTCTCTGCCAAGCAGCTGGTAAAAGACGCGCAAGCCTCAATTCAGATTTATCTGTGGCTGGTAGCATTGAGAGGAAAGGCGAAGGAGGCAAAAATCCCGTATTGCTTCAAATCGACGTACTTTTGCAGTTGTTTCTGTTGCCCGAGGCGAACTTTTCGAAGATAAATAGACCTTGAGCTGTCTTCCTTCAAGCAGCTTGATTCTTTCTTGCTTTGTTCTCTCTATCTCTTCATCACTCGCTCTTTCACTCTCAAACCACCATCTTTCAGTGTTGCCGCCTCTTTAGACGACATTGGTAGCTCGAGAGACCTGAAAGCATCCACCTAACTGACGACACCAAACCCGCACATTCGTTTTTACATCGGGCCGACCCCAACCGCAACCATGACGACTGTTGACGATTCCATTCGCAATCAGAACGAGTCGGGCGTCCTGCCGACGCCGACGGATCCTACTTCGACGTCCACCAGCACCAACGGGCCCTTTGCACCGTCGATTACACCCGTGTCGGCTTCTGGCACGCCGCCGACCATGAAGATTGCTCTGCAGAACAACACCACGTCAAACAAGCTGTACGCTTACATCACCGGCCTCGACATCAACAAGAACAACGCTGTCTGGCTCCTTCGGAGCGACGGTGTCAGCCCCTACTACCCGGAAAACCCCTCGACCGACCTGTCGCCTCTGGCGGCCAATGTGTCCATTCAGGTTGGCGGCCCCGGCAGCGTCCGGACGGTCACCATCCCGCAGGTGGCTGGTGCCCGCATCTGGTACTGCCAGGATGCCGAGCTCACATTCCGCCTGAACCGTGGCGCCAGGGGCCCCGCTCTGGTCGAGCCCTCCGTCTCCAACCCGACCGACCCCAACTACAGCCTGCGGTGGGCCTTTAGCGAGTTCACGTTCAACTCGTTCCAGCTCTTCGCCAACATCTCCTACGTGGACTTTGTCAGCATCCCCGTCGCCATGCGGCTGACGTCCACCGACGGCACGCCTGTCCAGACGGTTGCGGGCATGCCCTCCAACGGTCTTGACTTGGTGTGCGAGGCGCTGCAGGCACAGCAAAAGGTCGACTGTGCTGGCTGGGACCAGCTGGTTGTCCAGGTCAGCTCGCCCTCGGCGGGCACCAAGTTCCTCCGCGCGCTGTCGCCCAACAACGGCCTGGTCCTCAACAACAAGCTGTTCCGCAACTACTTCGACGCCTACGTCGACCAGGTCTGGTCCCACTACAAGTCGACCCCGATCACTGTCGATACGCAGGCCCACTGGGGCACCGTCACCGGCCAGGTCGACAGCTCTGGCGGCCTGACGTTTCCTGGCGTGGGCACATTCCCCAAGCCGAGCACAGCCGACATCTTCTCGTGCAGCACGGGTGCCTTTGCCCCGTACGCCATCAACACGGCTGAGATGGGCAACCTTACGGCACGCCTGTCTGCTGCCTTTAACCGCAGCACGATGCTGACTAGCGCCAGGCAGCCCAGTGGACCGCCCTCGAGCTACTACCAGAACCCCGTCACCAACCACTACTCGCGCATTGTCCATGCCACCAACCTTGACGGCCGCGGCTACGCCTTCCCCTACGACGATGTGGCGCCCAATGGTGGTGTCGACCAGTCTGGTGCCGTGTCGAGCGGTGCCCCTGATGTTTTGACCATCTATATTGGCGGCGGCGGCGCGGGCGGCCCGGCTGTGGCCTCCAACGCCACGCGCTCCAACCCATCCGCCTGCGCGACATGGCCCGTCGTGGTCGCCAGCTCGTCGGCGGCCGCCAGCACTTCCGCCGCTCGCCGTGCCTTCGCCGCCGCCCAGCGAGATGGCCTTGCAGCAGCAGGCCACCATGGCGCCGTTCCTCAACTTGGCCGCGCCGGACGTCAACGTCGACGAGAAGATGCTCCTTCAGGCCCGGGATCACGCCGCCGAGGCTGCGGTGGATCAGGAGAAGGGCCTGCAGCAGCAGCTGCTGACATCGACCAAGAATGGCCTGCCTCCCACCCCGGCAGCCACTGCCGCACCTGACCTGTCCAAGCGCTTCGCCCTGCTCCTGCACCAGGCGCTCGTCTACCTGTGGGCAGCCATCTGTGGCATGGGCCGTTCCGTCTGGGCGCTCGTGCCTCGCCGCATCGCCCAGCCTGTCGGCGCGTTCTGCAGCCGTGTCGCATCATCGCCGGCGGTGACGGCAGTCTCGGCCAGCATGTCCTCGTTCGTCTCGTCGGTCGTCAAGTCCGCTGCCGCTTCGGCCGTGGCAGCCATGCTGATCCGTCCGCTGGTGGTTCGTGCCGTGCTGACGGCTGCCGTGGTGCTCATTACCTACGCTGCCACCGCGGGCGGCAGTGCCGGTGCCTCGCCCATGGTGGCCTCGGCTGTGGCCACGATGACCGGCTGGGCGGAGGAGCTGACCGGCAGCCGTGCTGCTCCCCTCTCCTAGAGTATACATGTCCGTGACAATACGCACACTCAATCTCCCCCGAAACACACTTCACAATGCCCCACGACACATAACACACCCTGATCTCCCCTCGTCACTTCACTACTAGCCTCATCCCGCAGTCCTCTCCCAACACCTAGAACCTTTTCACTTATTCTGCACATATTTATACTACTTACCACTGTTTCTTTCCCTTCTTTGGCATTTCAGCACCGCGCTGGCCCTTGTGGATCTGCCCCCTTTTTACGCAAGCGTTTTTGTCTTTGCTGTAGTTAGTTTTACGATTACATTTTTATACCTTTTTCATTTCTTTTTCTTTTGTTTACATTGGAGTTTAGAAGTCGTGGAGGACCATAACGGGCATAGCCCCCTATTTCCTTAGATACTTGTTTAGCTTTCGCTATTAGATAGATTCGAGCACATTGGCTCATTGAATTCAACACATTATAGGCATTACTGGATGATTCCACCAGTAAACAAATATGGACATAATGGACATAGCCAAAGAGAGTCGATTCATTTCGCAATGGCTATGTATGGCTCTTTTGGTTGTTTTGGTATTTTATTTGACCTTTTCCATATCATACAAATACATCATCATCGTACAAAACCACCGTGACCAGATGACGAGTCCCATTAATCAACTATTCGCAGCCGCTGTGGTTTCGCTGTCCGTAGGTGGAGGAATGGGGGCAACTGGGGCTGCTGTCGCGGCACCAGTGGGCGGTGGATCAGGTGCAGTCTCTCGGGCGGGAGCAGCGACATCTTTCTGCATGGAGGCTTCTGTGGAGGACGACGTAGTCGCAGGAGCGGCAGGAGCCGTAGGAGCGGCAGGAGCCGTAGGAGCGGCAGGAGCCGTAGGAGCGGCAGGTGCCGTAGGAGTCACATGAGCTGCCGCGGCAGGTGGGATCTGTACCGGCTGAGCAGCGGGAGCAACTTGGACGGCAGGAGCCATCGGCGCAAATGTGGCTGGTGCAGGGACAGTGGCTGTGCCCGCCTGATCGGCTTTGAGGCTTTCAGGAGCAGTAGAGGCAGTAGAGGCAGCAGGTGTCTCGGCCGGCTTGCTGTCCTCTGTCTTGCCATTGGCCTGGATCTGCTGGGTGCCGTCTCCATTTGTCTGGCCGCTCTCTGTCTTTTGTCCGTCTTTTCGTTCGCCGTCCTTCTCATCTTTCTTCTCGCCATCGGCCCTCTCCGCCGGCTTGGGCTCCCTCTTCTTCAGCTGTGTCGGGTCCACAAAGCCGTCTGGCACGCCCGCAGCGGCCGGAATCGGCGCAGCAGTCGCCGTGGTACCGCCCGGTCCGACCCAGGCGCCCACAAGCTGGCTCCACCGCAGCTCGCCCTTGACAAGCTTGCGGATCTGCTTGTAGGCGAAGGCGTTGTAGAACGGCAGGCCGGTTTCGACGTCGCGGTAGCGCGCCCGGTGGCCGGTGATGCTGCAGATGGGCGCGTGCGCAGGCTTGGCAATCTTGGCCATGCGGCGGCCAAACAGAATCTGCATCTGGACCTGTTTGTCCTCGATGGCGTCCTCGTCAAAGTTTTGGAGGACGATGCAGCTGCGCGTAATACGGGCATCGGCGGGGGCGGCATCGGCTGGAGCAGCAGCGGCTGGAGCAGCATCAGCGGGCCCAGACGCACCGCCGACCGGTGGCGGAACTGCCTCGCCTGGTTTTGACGGTTCGGCCGGCGCAATTGTCGCTGTTGCTGGCGCATCGTCTTGGGCAGGGACTGCACCTGTGACAGACTTGGGCAGCGGCGGCGGCGGCATCGCGTTTTCGACAGGCGTTGGCGCTCGTAAGGCAGTGGGCGGCACATTGCTGTCCGATGGCACAGTCTCAACAACAGGCTGTGCTGGTGCCGTCTTTGGTGCCTCCGTCAGCGAATCCTGAACCACGGCTTGTTTGGTAGTCTCGGGTGCTTTTGGCGCCAACTCGGAGGCCACGGCAGCGGGTGCTGGTGCTGGTGCTGACAACATCTTGGCCACCGGAGTTTCTATGGTTGTTGGGGTCATTTGTGTCTCTTGTGACGTGGCCTTTGGCTCAGCTGTTGGTGCGCTCGTTCCAGCCGGAGCTGCTATCGTGTCTCCAGTAGCAGGAATTTCGTCAGGAGCGGTCGTGAGCACAGACTTGTCGTCTGCACTGGGATCGGAAGGGCGTGGGGGTTGGGCAGCAGGCAAATTGCACGGCACGACTGTTGGCGTAGGTGCTTCTTGCTGTCCCCCGGTTAA
Organism: Sporothrix brasiliensis 5110; assembly: GCF_000820605.1. Lineage (NCBI taxonomy): Eukaryota > Fungi > Ascomycota > Sordariomycetes > Ophiostomatales > Ophiostomataceae > Sporothrix > Sporothrix brasiliensis. Next base: position 1,490,453 of record NW_024467138.1, on the reverse strand, counting down.
TGTAGGGACAGTCGGAGGTGGGACAGGAGCCGGCGGCGTGGGTGCTGCCTCTGTGGATGTCACCTCCGCGGATGCTGGCGGTGCATCGTTCATGCTGACGTTGGTGTTTTCGGTCGCAGCTGGTGTGTCCGCCGTCGGCACATCTGTGACTGGAGCATCCGTCATCGCCACATCCGGGTCACTCTTGTCTGCAGTACCGGGTTGCGCCGTAGCGCCAGTGGCGGATGAGCTCGGCGCTGGAGGAAGACCAATGGGCTGGAAAACAGCCTCGGAGTAGGTTGGTGGTGGTGCTGTCGTTGCTTCGGTGCTGGATGCCGCAGTGCCGTCAGCCGGGGCTGCACTGGGTATGGCGACAGCATTGGACTGTGTTTGAGCAGCTTGTGCATCTCCCGCTGGGGCTGACGCCGGTGTTGGTGGTGCACCGTCTGTTCCCTCTGGCGGCTGTTTCTCTGGCGCCTTGGTGTCTGCTGTGATCTCCTTTGCTGGCCCACCGTCTTCCATTTTCACCTCACCTGTGTTTGGGGGTTCACCCTCTTTTGGCTCGTTTGGTGGCCCACCCGCCTTGGCCTCCTTCTCCTTCTTTTCGGCGGCCGCTTTCTCTGCCGCGGCGGCCGCCTTTTCGGCCGCCGTCAGCCGCTTCTTGCGCGGCGCCTTCTCCTCCATGGCCACCATGCGCCCGACGTGCGACTGCAGCAGGCCCTCGCCCGTCAGCTCGACGATGCCGCTCCAAAACGTCACGACGGGCCCCTCGAGCGTCCGGTTGTACATGGCCGCCAGCTTGGCGGCGCGCTCGGCCTCGCGCTGCTTCTCGGCCTCCTCCCACGTGTTGAGGCTGCGGGCGTTGGCCTCTTCGACAATGGCGGCCTCCGCCAGGCGCTCGGCCTGTGTGAGGGGCGGTTTCTTGCTGGCCTCGTCGCGGGCGGCTTTTTTCGCCATAATGGCCAGCTGCCGCTCGCGGCGGCGCTCGCGCTCCGCCATTTGCTGGTAGAGCTGTTCTTTGCTGGTGCGGGTGGTGGTGCGGGACGACGCGCGCACGGGCATGTCGGCAGCCGTGGGCAGCCAACTGGCGCGCTCGCTCTTCTTCTTTTTGCGTGGCGGCGGCGGCTGGGATGACGGGAATCCGGGGGTCGGTGTAGCGGACGGCGTGGGTGTTGAGCCGCCCGACGCCGACACGGAGCCGGGTGCCCTTCTGCGGCCACCGCGGCCACCACGGCCCGCGGCTGCACCGGCCGCGCCGGCCGCAGCCTTCTCCGGCTGGTCGATGCGCACTTTTTTGCGGAAGCGGGCCGGGATGGCCGCCTGGGCTTTGCGTTTGCGCGCCGCATTGCGCTTCTCGCGCTCTTTGCGTTCCAGCTCGCGCTCCCCCGCCAGGTCATCGGCACCCTCCCGCCCCCTTGGCCGTCCTCGTCGTCGTCCTCGTCGTCGCTCGTGTCCATGTTTTCGTCGTCGTTCTCGGCATCGTCGTTGTCGCGCCGTCGTCTGCGGCCTTTTGTCTTTGCCGCGATCTTGTCACCGTCCCCAGCGTCATCGTCGTCGTCGTCGTCGTCACCGTCGTCGCTGCCATCTTCTCCGTCCTCATCCAGTGACCACCCGGCGTCCTCGCCGTCGTCGGCAAACAGCAGCTCCAAATCGTCGGCGTCCTCTGTGGTGCCCCGGCCGGCGCCGGTCCCCGACCCCGACAGATCACCGCCGGCCGCCGCGGCTACACTCGCAATCAGGCTCTTCATGCGGTTGCCCGCCGTCGCGCGCTTGGCGCGTCCCGTGGCCAGCCATTCAATCTTCTTGGGCGGCGAGGAGGAGGCGTTGTTGGAATGGTCGTCGTCCGAGTCGGAAGCGCTGGAGAGTTCGGACGGCGAGGCTGGTGGGTGGTTTGTGGTGTCTGTATCAACAACCTTGTCCGTTGTCGTAGCCGCTGTGGCGGTCGCAGCCACGCCGTCGTCTTCGGTCGCCATCGTCGTGATGTTGGTTGTGATGGGGACCAATTGTGGGTGGTGTAAAAGAGAAGCTTTCTTTTCTTGGTGTTGAATGCCGACAAAGTTGGGGCTTAAGGCCTTACGGTAGTCAGATAAGCCATCCTACAGCGCTGTGTCGCGTCTTTGCCCACTGAAATTTTGGGGCACGAGCCTAGACCGTGTCTTATCTTATCGGCGTTCAGGGAGACTTTTAGCGGCAGCCGGGTAACGCGTCGCCATAAAACTCACAAACTCGCCGCCAATACGTCGCTAGCGCACTACACTTTGCGGTCTCATCGTGCTGCCGTTCTTTGAACTAATCACGCATTACAGAAATTACAGGCGAGTCTTTCTATGAATATACATTCAAGGATCCTGGTCGTCTACCGTATGGCGTGACTATATACAACCTACTAATGTGGTCAAACGCAATGTACAAGAAACACAGTAGACAAACGTGCCTGAGGAGACAAAAAAAAAATACACCAAGCAATAGAACGAAAACCATCCGCCAGATGCCTTGGAAGAAAATCTATTCTTATGTATGGAGTGATATATTTGCAGAGTGTTTGGTCATGGTGCATTGCTTGCTTCTGCTGCGCCGGCATTGTCCCGAATGCTGTTTGATATGAATAAAGAAAAGCTGAGACGCAAAGACTGGCAGAAACAGAGAAAGGAACGCCGACAAAGGGAACAATAATGATCTAGTAAAATGAGATGTAAACAACAGCAAAACAAAAACACCAAAGACAACCTCACAGCTCGTCCGTTACGTCCCACGCTCTGCAGAAGCCGAGCCAGCTCCTTTGCAGGCAGCGCTGTTTAGAGGTGGGCGGCGTGGTGGTGACGGGCGGCACGACTGGGGCCACTGGCGCTGTCGGTCCCGTCGGCGGTGGCGTGATGGTGCTCGTCTGCGTGCTGGCCGACGTCGTGGCGGGCGCTTCGTCCCAGCACCCCCAGAAACGACCAGGGGTCGAGCAGGTACTGGATGTCTCGGTCGGTGACGGCCTCTTCCGTGGCGATGTTTTTGTCGTGGATGGATCAGCGGAGACGGGCGACGTCTTGCTCGAAATGGACGTAGACATCGACGTCGACGTCGACGTCGACGTCGATCCCGACTCGGTCTCGTCGAGACAACCCCAGAACCGCCCCGGCGTTGCGCACGTGGTTGTGGTCTGTGTCTCCGACGTCGTGGTCGTTGATGTCGTCGGCACGTCCCGCGTCGTGGTGATCCCTGTCGTCGTCGTCGTCGTCGTCGTCGTCGTCGTCTCGTCCAGACAGCCCCACCAGCCCGGCGTCTTGCACGTCTGCGTGCGGGTCTTGGTCTTGGTCGACGTGGCGCTCGTCGACGTCGTCGTGCTCTCCGTGCCGTTGCTCTCGTACATCTTCCAGTTGGCACAGTCGCGGCACTCAGGCGTCGACTTGCACTCAGGCACCGTGTCATACGGCAGGAGGATATCGTGGATGACAGTGCGGATCTTGTGCGTGCCAACGCCCACGCGCCACCCCTTGTCGGCCACCACGTCGTACACGCACTCATAGCCCGCGTGGCACGCCGACTCCAGCGCGTACCCGGCGTACGAGCACGAGGCGGTCGCGCCGTTGCATGTGCCAATGTAGATCGGGTCCGCCGTGTGCCCAAAGTGGAACGCCCCTATATGCTCGCGCGTCTGCGGGAAGTCGGGGTCGGCGCCCGGAGGCACCGGCAGGCCCAAGCGGCCGGCCGCCAGCGCCTCGGGCACTGCCTGGAACGTGACGACGGGCAGGCCGTATGTCAAGCCGAGAAACGACGTCACAGCGCCGCCGAGCGAGTGCCCCGTCAGCCAAATGTTGGCGTCCGGGTACTCGGCCGAGACGTTGGCGTAGAGCTCGCGCGCCGCCATGTAGTAGCGGTTCTCTTCCTGCAGTGCCTTGCGGACACACGTGTTGTTGCAGGCGTAGGTGCCTGTCGCACAGTTGCAGACCTGCCGGTACGTCCACTGGCCCTGCTGCGCGCAGCAGCAGCTGAAGAACAGATTGTCGTTCTCCTTGTCGTTGGTCGTCGTCCCCTCGCCGTCGAACACGGCCAGCGACGTGCCCTTGAGGCCAATCACAATCGTCGAGTTGGTCGCGTCCGCAAACACGTGGCCGCGCAGCCCATCGCCCTCCCACCCAAAGTCAGACGACCGGTTGAAGTGCTGCCCGACGTCGTCCCAGTCCGGCTGCCCGGGCGTCTCGACGTATGCGTTCGAGGCCATGTACGCCATGTTGAGCACCGTCGTCTTGTCTGTGACGTTGGGCATCGGCACGCTGTCCACCGTCCACGCGTCCGGGGAAAGCACCGTCACGTAGCCCTGCTCGCGGGCGAGTGCCACCATGGGATCGACGACGCTCGGGTGCCGGTCGACGAGCCGCTGCAGCGGCGCGGCCTGACTTTTTGCATGCAGAGTCGGCAGCCGATGGCGTGCATAGCCGTCCTCGGCGGCCAGCCAGACGTCGGCATCACGCTGGAGAATGTCGAGCTTTCGGTGGAGGCGTGGATATCGATGTGTGCCGTGGTGATAAATGTGTCTGAGGGTCTGAACGAAAGACGGCTGGTCAGCGATACGCAGAGCATGGGGGGGGGATGGAGAGCGACGGGTCGGCAACATACAAATACGTGATCAGCCGGCGCTGGAGGCTCAGGAGCGAGCACAGGTGTATGGCCGGCCGGCGGTAAAGGCAGAACGAGCTGCTCGGAGGCGCTGCCGCCGGCAGAGGCAGATAATGAGGTCGTGGAGAAGGCGAGAAAGGACAGCAACATCTGGGCCGTGACGCGGCCGGCCGAGGTACACCGCGGTTTTGACTTGCCGCGGGATGGGTATTGCTGGGACATTGTGAGAGCGAGAGCGCGAGATGTGGGAGACGAGAGGAATAGCAGGAGAAGGGGAAATGGTGATGATAATAAAGACAAAGAGATGAAGATAAAGATAAAGATGGCGAGGGCGATGTCGTGATGAGAGATGCAGTCGGACGGTCGTGATCGCCGCGCCGTCGAGGTAAACAAAGGAAAGGACGAAAGGCCAGGAATAGAATGCAAACACAGGCCAGAAACACGAGGCCGCAGTCGGGGTCGTGGCGTGTTGGGAGAACGGCGAGATGTGACGGACCGCGGAAGATCTGTTGACTGCGACGTACTGCTGGTCGCCTCAGTGAGTGTCATGTGAGCGTCGTTTGTTGGGCTATGACGAATTGACTGATAAGGAGCAAGGCACAGGGCGGATTAGGCAGGCTGCATCGGCATCTGGGCTGGGCCGGAAGGCGCGATTGGTGGTGGGTCTGTTTTGGTGGAGAATGCTCCGTTGCCTCGTTTCCCAGGCAGGAACCTAAACGGGTGGCAGAGTGAAGAAGGTATCACTGCATACTAAATTGCCGCATTGGTACTTCAAACCGGCCCATGCACGTGAGCATCATCAGTTTCTCATTCAACCCTTGTATTTACAAGCCCAAGTCAAAATTTATAATGTTCAAAACTATGAAACGTCTCTTTCGTACTGTTTGTTCGTATTGAACTTCAACCCCAGGGTCGATACGTTCAACATTCTCTTCCGGGGCGCTGTTGGTGCAGTTGAGCTCTAGTGCGCTGACTACACAGATCACCGACACAATGGCCGGGGGGTGTTGCCCAATTTAGTAGCTGCGAGTCGGGCGATTCGCAAACGACAAAGACCATTTACAGGGCAGGTGCAATCAGCACTCTAATCATTCGCAGCTGCCTGTCTAGCCCAGGCAGAGCCCAATCGCGCCTGGCAGCTCAGCGTACTCCAGTGTCACAGCGGGCAAGCACGACCAAGCTAAGCTCAATTGCGCCTGCCTATTATTCTCAGCGTGCCTTTCGTTTGAGTCTCCACAACATGCAGAGCAAACGACCTTTCGTCTCCAACGATGACGCTCACCTCGTAATATCTTACTTTCGGACGACCACGCCTCCTCTGCCGCCGCCAACATTCGGCGTAACCCAGCCGTCCGGCATCCTTGCGGTGTCTCTCCTCTCGACGCCGTCGGACGACTGGTTGCTCGCTGCCTCTACATCCTGCCCATCCTCCTCGACGGCCACATCGGCATCTTCGGTGCCTCAAACTACATCAGTGCTTCTGCTTCCTCCAGCGTCACGAAGCCTTTCCTATATCCCTCACCCGCTCTGATATCCTGCTCAACGCGTGTTTTACGTCTCCTTCGCCTCCTCCGCACCAGCCTCTGTCCACGCCAGCTTTGCTCTCCTCGCACACACGCACACCACCTTCACCCCTCCGTTTATATTACCTCGCAAACAACATACACTTCTACACCTCTACGCAGCCCGTGTCTGTTGACCTGGCCCGCGGTTGTTTTGTGCGCTCCTCTACCACGCCTTTCCCCGCCATATTACCCGCCACAGCGGCTCAGCGCCAACAGCTGCCATCGCTGCGTGCAGTCTGTTTTCAGCTCCACTTCCAACCCCCTTGACTACTGCGGGTTTCAAGATCACTTACGGACTTCATGCGTCCGCCATCTGGTGCGTATTGGCAGCATTGTCTGAAGGCTTCCGCCTCCGCCTTTTTGTTTCCAAGGCCTGTCACTCGTAACAATGTTTCCTGTTGCCTTATTTGCTGTGCCATCCCACGGCGGTTCCATCGTTGTTTTACATGAGTCTAGTTCATCTGGGCTTTTGATCGTTTTTTCTTATTTCCTATCCACCTGACGAAAAGGCCCTCCGCAATGAGAATGACTCCATTAACCATGTTTTCAAGCTTGACCGAGACGTTCATGGCGCCGGCTAGCTCAAAAGATGCCGCCACGGCCGGCAAAGCTGCCGGCAGGACAGCAAGCAATCGTCCGAGTCCCCTTCGGTCCAACCGGGCGGCTTCCAAGACAGATGCAAAGAAGTCCGCGTCCGCATCGAGCTCCAGACAACCGTCGAGTGCCCTCGACGGCCCCTCGCCGAGCGAACCAACGACAGACAAAGAAACACAATCGGGCAATGGCAAGGACAAGTTCGACACGTTTGGCGACGCAGCAGGGTCCGATGACAATTCACCAGAACCACCACGGGCTTCCGTCGACATGGATGAGTTGCCCATTGAGCTGATCGGTCTAGCCGACAGGTATGTGTCTACGCTCTCCGTTTACCAAAAATATTTCGTGACAAGCTACTGACGCTCCTCCAGCTTCATCGAGTCCCTGCAGGCCAAAGTGCACCCGACGCCGCCGAACATCGACAGTCTCTCCCAGAAGTTCCAGGACTTTTACGCCACCGCCTCTACCCACATCGCAACACACATTGCCGCCCTGGCTATGCGTCAGAACCGCGAGCGCTCACCACCACCACCACCCATCTCCGCCCGCTCCTCCGCTGCCAGCATCCTGCGGGCCAAGGCGGCGTCCATTGGCAGCAAGGACAAGTCCAGTACACCACCGCCGCCGCCACCCAAAAACGAGTCCGAGCAGCGGATGCTGTCGTCTGAAGAAATTGCCGAACGCAAGCGTGCGCGACGTGTGCTGGAGCAGAAGCGGGGACTGATGGAAGAGGCTGCGGAGCGGAGGCTCTGCGAGGGTATCTACGACCGCATCTACCGGCACAGAACCACCCAGGACGAGGCCCAGGACGAGAAGCTGCGCTCCAAAACGGCCGCGCTCGACCTTGTCGGGATCAGCCCGGCTGACCTCGGCGTCGACCTGGGCGTTGCGACCCCTGCCTCGCCCGAGGCAGTGGCCACAAGACTCAAGGAGGTCCGGGAGTGGCTGGAGCCTGCGCGGCAACAGCTCGTCCAGATGGGCCAGACGCTCTACCCGCTCGGCAAGCTGAACCGCCTCAAGGCGGCGCACAAGAGCATCGTGGACACGCTGGCGCACTTCCACCCGTCTTCGTCGGCCGACGAGATCATGCCCATGCTGATCTATACGCTGATTACGCTGCCGCCGGAGCAGCTCAACGTCGTCAGCGACCTCAACTTTATTCAGCGGTTCCGGTGGGAGCAGAAGATGGAGGGTGAGGCCGCGTACTGCCTGACCAACCTCGAGGCGTCCATCAGCTTCCTCGAAACGGTGGACCTATCCACACTTCGCGCGGACGAGGCGCAGTCTGGGCCCGTCAAGGCCCCGGGTGCGGAGACGCCCAAAACCGAGACATTCCCGCCCGCGTACTTTGCTCAGCAAGGCCTGACGGTACCGGTGCCGACGGCAGCGACGCCAAGCGCGCCCGAAATCAGCACCCCCGAAGCGACGGCGACGGGCATGAACATGAAGTCGACACCGTCGCCCTCGGCAGGCCTTATTGCGGCCGTGCAACTGCGGAACCGGCGGCTGAGTGACTTAGTAAACACGCCCGCCCATGCTCTGAGCACGGCGAGCGACGCGGTCATGAACACCTTCAACGCGGCCGACCAGGGTCTCAAGACAATCGGCAACAGCCTTGAGGGTAGCTACCGCCTTCTGTTTGGTCGGCTTGGCCAGCCACAACAGCAGCAGGTGTCCGGGCCAACCGCCGACGGTGCTGCCACGGCCGACGTTGTGCTGCCCAAGACGCTCGACGACGCACGCAAGCTGGTGACGACACCCCCTCCTGTAAGCGAGGACGAGGCCTCTATCGACGGCGATGATAAGCAGCAACAACAGCAGGGCAAGACGCCACAGACGACGCCGCCGCCCCCGCGAAAGGTCTATCGACGAATCTCAAGCCTCAACATGTCCACTATAGCCAACACAGACAAGGACGGCAAAGACGGCAAAGACGACAAGATGTTGACCGTTCTGGCCGGTCGGAAGGCGACGTCGCGTGACCCGAGTGCCGACAGCTCGCGCAGCTCACGCAAGGCCCTGGCGGATGACGATGCGCCTTCCACGGTGGCTGCCACGAATCCAGCCTTGCTCGACTCGGTCCGCAGCCTGGGCAATTCGTTCAATCCCATGTCACGGCTGTCGAGCATCGGCAACTTCCGCGGATTTGGGCGCACAGCGTCGACGTCGTCTACGCCGTTGGCGGTCGCAGCGGGTGAAAAGTCCGACGGCGGCGATCTGGCTACAGTAAGGACCATTCCTTTTATGAAGGAAAAGAAGAACGACCGCTAACCCTTCCAGGCCTTCCCTGACATTGCTGCTGCGCTGCCGCCGAAACCACAGATCGCACCCCCGGTCAAGCGGTTCATGGAGCTGCACAACCCGGCCGACCTGCGGATCAGCGAAGTAATGGAGCTGCTGCGCGACTACCGGCGACTGGCAACGGCACTCAAAGACCTGGGGGCCTTTGAGAAGTGACGGGGAGAGGAGACGTGAGCGGAAGAGATCAGTGTCATTCGCATGCGTTTACATTGGGCACTCATTTGATCGTCGGCAGCCTTGTTGGTGTTTTCGTCATTGTACACTGCACCTAGTTTAGACATACGGAGGGTTTTGGTAACAACCCAATTCATACGCTTTTCTTCCAGTGCCTGCTCTTGTGGGCGGTTCTGTCTAATAGGCCATAATCCTACTCTATTGGCCAATACGTAGCTCTAGTCTATTTTAGGTATAATGTAAACATCTGCCACTTTAGAACGCCACTCCTCAAATTGCAGGTACAATGCAGCCGTACTACGTTGGGAACAATTCGAAACGAGGAGTCTCGTCAACTCACGGAGGCACCAAAGGTATATCGAAAACAATGCAAATTATATGGAATAAAGAAGAGAGAGAATGCAATAAACAAGAGAGTATGTACCGTGACCAAAAACAGCAAAAGGCAAGAAAAGTTTGTAAGCAAAACGGTTGTCAAAAGTCAGGCCTTACAAAATCGATGTTTAAAAAAAGAACAAAAAAACGCCGGAGCAGAACCGCACATGCAACACAAAGTTAAGACAATCTAGTCAATGATCAACAATAATGAGCGAGAACTTCAGAAAATTTCCGTCCTAGTGCACCGGTTTCTTTGGGCTTTGGCTGCCGGCTGGGGGCAGTGAGTAGGATGAGGACGACGAGACGGACGACGAGGTCGAATTGTGCTTGTGCTGTTGCTGTGACGACGATGACGCCGACGAAAACGTAGATGCTTGTGAGGGTGTTGCCGAGGCGGGCTGCGGCTGGATTTGTGGTATTTGTGGTGAGGCGGAGGAGGCGGACGGCTCCAGGTCGCCCATCATTTTGTCCATAAAGGTAATGTAGTCGTACTGCGGCGTTCCCCGGTCCTCGGCCAGGTCGGGCCCGGCGTGCCTCGGCATCATGGTCACGAGCTTGTCAATGACCTCGTCCGGCACCAGCGAGTGGCGCAGGTCCATTTCGGTGACGTAGGGCTTGCCGTCGGCGACCTCGCGGAAGGACTGGAACACCTGCTCGGCGGTGTTTTGGTCTTCGGTGACGTCGACCATGAAGCGGATAAACTGCTCAAACGACACGCGGTCCTTGTGGATGGTGATGGAGCCGTTGCCGGTGGTGGTGCTGGCGGCGTCGACAAAGTACTCGTGCATCTCGTCCTCGGAAAAGACCAGGCCGAGCGAGGCCAGGGCGGCGGAGAACTCGAGTTCCTGCAGGGCGTTGCTGTCGTCGCGGTCAAAGTGGCGGAACACCGACTCAAACTCCTCGAGCTGGATGGGCGTGAGGTTGGTCATGCTGCGGGCGACCATCTGGTTCTCGAGGAAGGCCAGCTTCTTGGACACGCTGGCCTTGACCAGCCCCAGCTCGTAGGTCAGCTCGTCGTACGTGTACGTGGTGAAGTCGTTCTCTTCAATGTTGGCCTCCTGGCACTGGGCGTCGACGGCGGCAATGGTGGCCAGGTACTTTTCGAGGGGCGGCAGGTTCTGGGACAGCTTGCGCACGTGGTGCAGCTGGTCCTCCACGTCGCCCTCGAGGCCGGAAATGGCCAGCTGGACCGTGTTGAGGGCCAGGGCGAAGTCGTTGGCCTTGTCGGCAAAGGACTTGCGCAGGTTGTTTTTGATGTCGCGGATGGTCTCGTTGATCAGCTGGCCGCGGCTCATCTCGGACGTGGCCAGCGCCGCCCACTCGCGGTCCATGACCTCGAGGCGCAGGTCGGCGGGCGGCTCGTAGGGCCGCAGGCGGTAGGTGCCGAGCTTGGTCTTGATGTTGCCCAGCAGCGTGGCCAGCTCGCTCTTCTCGGCGACCCACTCGCGCTTCCGGCCGCGCTTGTACGAGGCAAAGGCGGCGGCCTGGGCCTTGGCGTCGGCATAGGTGCCGGCAAAGGTGGCGTCGCGCCACGCGCCGACCTGGGCGCGGATCTGGCGCAGCAGCTCGGCCACGCGGCGCTCGTAGGCGCTCTGCATCTCCCAGGCGCCCTGCATGTTGTTGACAAACTTTTCGACGCGGCGGCCGGCGTTCTCGACCTTTTCCATCTGCGAAAAGGCGTGGAACCAGTAGGCAATGTAGGTCATCAGACTGCGGTCGTCGGGCTTGGCCACGTCGCAGACGTCCTCGACGTCGAGCAGCTTGGGGATGCCGATCTCGCGGTGCGCCAGGTCAAAGGCCAGCTGCATGTTGCCGCGGCGGTCGTTCTTGTCGAGGGCGTCGTAGTCGATGAGGTCCGGGCGGTGGATGTCGAGGAGGGCGCAAAAGGCAAGGCCGTCGTTCCAGCTGGCGCTGAAGTCGCGCACGTCGACCTCGTCGTAGCACGCCGTCTTGCGCTGGCACCACAGCAGCAGGCCCTCCTTGGCCGTCATGCCCTCCTCGTGGATGTCGCTGATGGTGAAGCGCAGAATCAGCGTCCAGATGAGGCCCAGGATGATCTTGCGGTTGCCGTCGACGACGTCTTCGGCGCCAATGTTGGTCATCTGGATGCCGCGCGATTTGATAAAGTTGAGCGACAGGTTGGCGTTCTCGAAGCGCTGGACGCGCAGCTTGGGCTTGGCGGCGTAGCGGCCGAGCGACTCGTTCGACAGGCACTCGAGCAGGTGGATGAGCAAGACGCCGTCGCTCAGATCAGCGACAAGGTCCTTGACCTCGAGGTCGCGCTCCTGCAGCTTCGTGTTGAGCCATTTTGTAAACGTCTTCTCCTGGACCTTGATCCACCGCTGCTGCTCTGCGTAGGCCATTCTGGCGAGGCCTCCTCCTTGCTGCTGCTGCTGCTGCTGCTGCTCCTTGTCGTCGTCGGCGGGCGACGGGCTTGTGTTGCTGGCTCGACGGCTGGTCCAGTCCCAGTCTTTGGCTTCGCGGCCGCCGTTGGTGTCTCTGCGGGCGAGGCTGTCGCTGTCCTGCTCTTTGGAGGGACTGCTGTCGCTGCTGGGGTCGTTCAGGGCCACGCTCGCGGATCGTTGGACCCTGGCGGCATGCAGCTGCTTGGCGTTGCGGCGGCTTCGCGTCAGAGGACGCTGGTGCTGGGGTGCGGTCTGGATGCTCGGTAAGGCGGCAGCCGAAGGGAGCGGCGGAGACGCGGACGGGGCGAGCGACGAGAGCGACGAGAGCGACGAGGCGGCACTGACGATCGAGGCACGTCGGGGATCAAAGTCGGCGTCGACGTGGACAAGAACGGCCGCGTCGGTCGAGAAGGAGGCGGCGGAAAGGGTCGAGACCGCCGAGACGAGCGACACGGACGACGGACGGTTGACGAGGTCGTTGGGCTTGGACGGGATGGAGAGGTGCTGGGCAAGCGGCACCTGATAATGCTGGTAATGCTGGTAATGCTGATCCTGGTGGTCGGGGTACGTGTGCGTTGTGTCGACTGAGTTGAATTGGTCTGGCTGGGCAGCTTCGATTTCGCCGGTTTCGTAGGGTTGGTGATGCGGCGCTGTGTGCTGCATGGGTCGCTCTTGCTCCCCCTGGCGCTTGTGCTCCTGCTCGTCATGTAAACAAAGGCTGGGGAACGCCTCATTGGCTTCGGCGATAGCAGCGTTGCCGGGCAGGCTTGGCGCGGCGATGGAGGCCATTGTGTGGGAAGGTGCGCTGTGTGGACAGGGGCAATAGGGGCTGATTAGCGGTAAACGGGGCTGCACACAGTGGGTTATCGACACCCTGTTTGGCCCTGTGGCGCGCCGGAATGGAGGGGCTCGAGTTGTATCGGGCCCCGCAAAAACGGTACAGTCGGTACTTGTGCCGCTGGAAGGGTCTGGAATGAATGCCCTGACGGGTGCCACAGTTGCACTGGGGGCGCTAGTCCGCTGGAAATTGGTAAGCTTCGCTATTAATAGCGGATGCGGAGAGAGAAATGTGTTGAAGAATTCGAAAACGAACGAAAGGACGATGGACGAAGACAGAAAAACAAGAGAAATCGACCAAAAATGAGACAGATGAAAAAATAAAAGAGGAAGAAGAAGCAAGATTGGCAGCAGTGAAAAAAGGGAGAAAGGAGCAAAACAGCGCTTTTGCTCAAGTGTGAGAGCTCTGTCTGGGATTATATGGGATCGACGTCGAGGACACAGAATCGAGGAATAGAAAGGTGCTTATTTATGTTGTATATATTAAATAATTAAATAAATACACAACAGCAGCCCACGAAAGCCGAAACAGTCCTTCTCTCGTCTCCCGTCGGGCCAGTCTGTCTTGCATGCGTCCTGTCATCCAGTTCTTCGCGCCTTCCTGCCCGCCTTCCTGTCCGCCTTCCTGCCTTGTCTGTGCCGTATTGTTGCCTCTTGCCGTTTTGGGCGCCTCTCACGCAAATGCGGCCAGCCCTGAAACACGGTGCCTCGATCTGGTGTGCCGCGCCTTCCCCAGTCCCCTTCATCGTTCTGGCTGAGCAGACCGCAGAGTTCCTTGTCCTTTTGTCCTTTGGTCGTCCTTTGGTCATGCCGGCCGCTTTGTGTGCGAGCCGCGCCTCGATTTGACGAATGGCCTGGCGTGTCTCGCCTTCGACTCTGGCACACTCCTCCCTGGACAACCCCTGCTCTCTCTTACCTTTCCCATCGTTTCGACGCTGCCTGAATGGAGAAGACAGGGAAAATATCAAAAAAGCAGGGAAGGCTGACGCGAATGGCGACAAAGACCTCAAGGACGACCAGCTGGCGCTTTGCCTCGTTCATGCACTCGGCATGGGAACAGGGCTCGGGGTCACGGCCAGCAGCGATGCTATCGTTTCGTTTCGGGAAACGCAGGTCTCGTACTACAGGATCCAGCATACTGAATACAGTGGAGAGAGCGTGGCTCTTTGGTGTGCCGGATAGGTTGGAGACTCGTTTCTGGTCGTTCTTGGGCATCAAGGAAAGGCACGTCTTGCCAGACAGGCCAATTGGGTCGTCTGATTCTCGCATCACGGCGTCTACTGGAACCAACTCATTTCATGGCGCGATGCACGCCGCCTTACTTTCTCTGCCTGCGTATGCCACCGTCCTCGAGACTCGTCGTTCTCCACTGTAGGCGGCCCGGCAGTGTTGCATCAGTTTATCCAGCCCAGGAGGCAAGGGATGCATGAATTCTGGGCGAGGCTGAGATCGCAAGGGAAATGGCAAAATGGAGCCAGTGGCGAGTACAAGGAAGGATGAAAATGATACAATGGGGGTTTTGTTAGCCTGCGTCTCGGCTTTTGAGGGTGTTTTATCTCCCGTGGTCTGCAAACATCAAAAGGCATCCAGCAGCGCGTTGTACTTTATCCTTTACTGGATATGTCGTCTGTTGTCCTCCGTTCGTCCCATGAGAGGAGGATCATGGCGCATCGTCCTACCATCCCATATTCTCTTTGCTTCTATCAGAATGACCCGGATCGCTTGAGCGTCCGGATCTGCCCAACAGCTGCGTTGCTGTCTTCGATGTCTCAGCTCATTCCCCCCTTTGCCGTGAATCGGTTCCTGAATATGGCCATTTCTCTTACATCGATGCCCAATTTCTTGGTTTCGTTTAGTGTTGGTTCGAGAACACAAGATCGTACAGAACAGGTACAAAGCATAGAGCTACTATCTGTGATTCTTCGTCTTGTGTAAGTCGGATCGCCTAGTTGGCTCGCTTTTTTGGGGGAGCTTGGCTGTCGCGGCACGGCAGGAGACAGAGCGGCAGGCTCAACAGCTTCTCGTAATACTTTGAAATGGCAAACGGGCCGGCAACGAATTGTGCGGTAGTAGCAGGAAACTCGCCTACTCCGCGCTCGGGGCCGCGGGACAGCACTCTAGCTTCATATCCTGCCGCCCGTCGTGAGTGTTGCGAGCCTGGAAAATGAGAGCTGTAAAGTGCCTGTTCCTGGATGCTACCATGCAGCCGTCCGCTCGGAGCCTCGCCGATATTGCATTTAGCTGTGGCTAGGAAAATGATAAACACGTAGACGGAACGAGAGACCCCAAGCACACGGTATTTGTGCAGCAGTACGTTCATCGCCTAGTCGTACGTTGAGGCGATTCCTAGAGGACAACAAGGTAGCTTCTTTGTTTACTTGTGGCCCCTTTTTACGTAGCTGCAGCTTCATGGCACTAATCGATTCAGCAAAGTCCATTAATTGGACGCTCGGGGGGGCAAACATTAACGGTAGGGTACGATTATTGTCGCTGGCTCCTGCGCGACAACATTTCCGAAAGTAACAAAGAGCCCAGAAAAGGACCAAGAAAAATGAAGGGAACGTCTTAGGAAAAAAGTCAAAATGAGGGAAAGGTGCAAAACCAAGTGCCGTAAAATCTGAAAGAAAATAGCTGACTCGGGATATAGAAGACAAATGGAAGCGAAAGAAGAAATAAAAACGAGGGGTATAAAACATGAAATGAGCTGAATGTAGCACAAAGAAAATACAAAATAGGCAGCTTCGAAAACAAATTACAGTGTTGATCCCAAAACAAAACGCTGATGCAAAATCACTAGGACGCCTCGACTCCTCTGTTTGTCTCTTCGTTTCTGGACACCACCACCCACGACTCGAGCTCCTCGAGGTATTTCCTTTCACGCTCCTTCTGCGTGGGCGGCCATAGCAGCTTCGTGGTCACCGGCTCGCCACGCTGCACATCGTGGATGAAATCGCGGATCACCATGGCCGTCTCCAGGGCTGTCAGCCCCGTTGAGTCGATGCGGACGCCCTGGTATGCCTCAGGCGCAGTGGGCTCGCCAAAGACCGGAGGCGGGCCGAGCTGGAACTGTTGGTTCACAAAGTGGGCCGGTTTCGAAAAATAGTACACGTCCTCCTCGCCGCAGTGCAGCTTCTTCAGGGCATGGGCAGCCTGCTGAAGTCCCGCGGGCGCCATGGCTGCGATCTGGTTCTCGGAAAACGCCACACCGCGGGCCCGAGCTGCTTGGACGTATTGGTGCTCCTCCCGCTGCCGGCACTCGAACCGTCGCTGGTGCTCCGCTTCACTGCATGTTAGGTAGACGGGGATGAGTCGCCGGTCAAACACGTCCGCTGCCGTCCGGTAGCTTTTTGCCGCAAATTCTCCGCTCTCGCCATTGTACTTTGGGAGGTACTCTGTGAAAATGACCGCGCTCGCGCTGCGCTTCTCGTGGAGCAAGCCCTCTTCCAGAGCCGAACGGCGGCCGCGGTCAAGGCGGTCTGCAGCTTCGCTGCTGGGCTTCTTGCGCGTCAGTGTGGAGAGCGACGAGCAATATCTGGCCACGGAACTCGCCGTTTGCGCATCTGGCTTGCTTGATTGACTGGTATGTCCACCGCCAGGTTGCTGCCCATGCTCCCCATTTTCAGCATGAAGAAGCAAGCTCAGGTGCTCGACATCGATGACGATGGCACGACCGTCCGCGAAGACCTCGATGGGTCGGTGGTGCTTGTCACGCTTGTGGGCGCTCGCGCTGGCTCGGTCTTTGGAGGGCCGGGGAGATGGGTCCCCAAAAAAGTTGAACGCCGCTTCTCGCAGTGTCGTGACGAGACCAGGTCGGTTACCATCGTCCAGAAGATATGCCAGCTCTCGGGCGACGGTCGACTTGCCGACAAAAGGTAGTCCGTTAATTAGAATCATCGGGTACCGCTCGTCCAGGGCAGGGTTTCCCGATATCTCCTGGGCCCCCCATCTGGCCAGTCCTCTGAGCATCATAGCAGTCCTATCGCTCTCCGTCCGGAACCAGTTCCTTAGAATAGCCTGCTTGTTCTCCCGTGGACTTCCCTTGTCGCCGTTGGTTGATATTGGGGGCTTGTAGTGGAGGAATTTGTCGATGCCGATGGAATGGACAAGGTTGTGGGAGCTGTCCTCGATGGACTTTCTAAGAGACTGCCAAACGCTCGTATTTTTCCCAGAGTGAGACCAGAAGTCATGCCACCGCACCATACAGTCGCTGGTTTCCAGCTGCCGACGTTCTACCTCCACCACCTTCCGTTTTGATTCTTTGGATGGTTGGAGGATCTTTTTGAACAAGGACAAAGTGGATTCTTTTTGTTGACTCTCTGAGCTTTTCTGAGACGAGCTCTCTCGTGACTCGACACTGGATTTCCGTCGGAATGATAGTCGCCGTCCTTTGTCTCCTCGCATGGTGCAAGCCGGATATGGGGACGACGGAGAACGGGATCGACGAGATGGGGATAGCAGATGTATAAAAATCAGTGCAATAAAACTGAGAGGTAATAGAATACCGCCAAGGAGCAGTCAAGCACAAAGTTCGGGAGAAGAGGTAGGTTGGAAACACAAGCCAAATCGAATGGACCGGTGGGCGAGCTCTGCCCGTCTACCACGGAAGAAAAACGAGGTTGGAAAAAAGAAGGGCGACAAAAAGAAGACGCAGAAAAGAAGTGTTTTCGGCGTAGACGCAGGAAAACTCAAAGGAAGCTGCCCATATGGCAAGAGTACTCAGCCGAGAAGGTGCAGTGAATAAGTGGCAAGCACTTGCTCTTTCCCCACACGCCGAATGGTGCTAATAACGGAGGAAGGAGTTGTGTTTGTGACATCATCGCAAATGACAAGGAAGGAAGGCGCGAACCAGAGAATCATGAGGGAAGGTGGACAAATCATCAACACCCTCTGATGGCTTACACTCGTCCCAACTGCGCGGGACTTAGTAGCGTCCACGCAAACCAACAGACAGAGCGCTGCCGCCCCGCGGATACCATCAAACACAAATGTGCCGGTCGCTTTCGGTACGTACCGAAGTACACAGATGAGTTAGCCCTTGTTATTAGTCTTGTTCTTGTTGGAATAGCCTCGTTCTATATTGTAGCTTCGTATTTATTTGGTTGTATGTGCGGCCCCTTTTCCCTCCAATAGTCAGTGGCCTCACCTAGCGTCTAGAACTGCCCTACGTCTACCCATCGCCGGTTTTGTATCACATCAGCGATGTACTGTCCCTTGCCCGCCAGTCGACTTCGGAACGACTCGCACCAGAGCAGCTCAAGTGCTCCATCACCCGACGTTGCATTCATCTTATGGTAAAAGGACTCTACCACAAACAGAGGTGCCGACAGCAGGTCAGGCTGCACAGTGGTGGACAGTACAAAATCGAGACCACGGCACACGTTGCCAGCTAGCTCGCGTACCTCCTTGGGGCCGTAGTAGACGGAAGGGTCGCCGTTTGGGATTTGTAAGTTGCTTGGCAAGTTGGGATAGGGCGACGGAAAAGTGTCCAGCACGGGCTGGAAGATGATCTCGTAGAGGTTCTCGACGCACGGATACAGTAGGACGAGGGTCGCCCAATAGTAGATGAACATGAGGGCCGTGACGGTGTCGCGGAATGCAAATGTGTCGGCAAAGGGGATCTGGGCGTCCACTGACGTGTGTTCTGGGTCCGCAATCCAGTACCAGTTGCCGATGGCGCCGTGCCCGCTGGCCCGGGTCCGTGTGCCACCGTTCTGAAACCCACCGTCCACGCTGCCATCCAAAGCGACCGGCGCGCGGCTCATAGTAGAAGCACCGTTGACACTGGAGCCGCCTCGCATACCTAGATCCTGGACAGTGGCGTGCCACTGCTCAAGAACTCGTTCGACATAGAGGCAGTTGGCCAGCACGTCCTGGGCCATCATCCGGCGTCCCAAGGTAGGCTGGTGGGCTGTGACATTGTCAGCGCGGCTGAGCACGGCGGGAAGGAGGGCTGCGATGTCGAGGAGGCGGTCGAGTCCGGACTTGGGATGGACCTCCCATGGCGTCGATGTCCACTCGGGATCGGACAGGAACGTGCTTTGTCGGAATATCAGTGCGGACCAAATCTAACAAGTCAGTCCCTCTTCTCATTCTGCCCCAAGCTCTCACCATCGTAGCAGACGTACCGCATTTGGCCGGTAGACCCGTGCAAAGAAGTGGTGCGCTGGAAATGTGGCGAATCGAGCAGGTCCGGTTCGGCGGACGCTGCTGAATTGCATGGCCGGATCCTTCCATTGTTCCGGTAATCCTGATGATAAAGGCGCATTGTGCTGGAGTCAGAGAGTCAGCTTACTGTCATCCAGCTCCAGGGCACACAGACCATACGACAAGCCCCCTCCATTTGTCAGGATCCGTCTCGCCCCATCTGCGTACCTCGTAGAGAAAAAGGCAAATATTCTCCGCGGGTCTCGCCTCAAAATTGCTGTGGCCATTGTCTCCTGTCGCTAAATGTACCATGCAGTGTGATGATAGATGAAACTCGCTGTCCCCACTAGGCGGCCGTACACTGGTAGGCGTGTACGCTGGGAACGGCGAGAGGTGAAAACCGCCATCGGTGCCGCTGTCGCCCTTGTGTCGGACGATGGACTGCAACTGCGTATATAGGGCCGCTGTCTGCACCTGGTGAACGATACCGCCACTGGCAACCACGAGGGAGTCATGCCATGCTGACCGCAGCGGTGGGATAAGTACTAAATCGGGCACGCTGATGCCGTTGAGCATGCCTACGTTGGGCCGTTGGGTAATCATGGCGGATTCAATGGGTATAACAGCTGTGTCGAATTTGGCTGGTGACATGATGCCTGACAGCGTGGGTGCAAGTGACTCGGATAAGTACCGCTGCTGCTCATGGATAGAAAAAGGAACAGAGGGCGATGGTGATAGGGCGGCGGCAGGTGAGTTGGAGGTCGTCCTCGACACGGAAGCCGACCGTGAGTTCGAACGTGATTTGGGGCTGGATCGGCTCTTTGCACTGCTGCTGCTGCTGCTGCTGACACTGGTACTGCTTCTGCCAATGTTGCCGGGTGTGTTGACTGTTGTTGTGGCCGGCGTTTTAGGCTTGACCACGCGTGGAGGATGGGACGAACACCGGCCGCCATCTTGAGGTGTGCCGATAATAAATACTGTCTCACGGTCATAGCCGGCACACTCGCGGCCGGTATCATGGCACTTCTTACAGTAGGGGCGTGTGTTGTCGCACTGGTGCTCATGTTAGGAGTCAGGCAAGCAAAGAGGGCAGCAATAGGAGTGCCAAAACTGAAGTATACGATCTGGAAAAAATAGTCCACCTCTCCCTTCCGCATGTCATACCTTGACTCTGCGTAATCTGCAGGTCTCGCATCCTTTGAATTTTCCCGGAACGCCGACCATGTTGATTATGTTGAGACGTGTGTGTGTGTGTGTGTGTCTGTGTACGCCAAGAGAAGGTATTTGCTGATGTTTTGTCAGTTGAAGGATGCTGACGTCGATATCGAGAAATCTGGGTGAGCTAGTGTGACAGGAGTGTCACAGTATTTCGAAATTCGTCGCCCGGCTGTTTTTAGAAAGCCTAATCTTCAAAGGAGCAGGAACAAAATGGGTGAATAGCTGCTCATCGACACTGTCCACGCTGTCAACCTTGCCGACGCTTTTTCCCAACGACTGCCACGTGTTGCCCATGCGCCGACGATTTAGAACAGACACATCTGCGGTGGATCAGTGGCAGTTGCTCCGGTGGGTAGCCAACCCGTTTTCCGCTTATGAGCTTTTTTTTTGTCCCCGTGTCTGCGTATCTGTTTTCGTAAAGGGGTTGGCGTGGTGGTGGCGAAGTATTTATCCTCGAGATCAGAACCGGCCCGGTAAAGGGAGACCATTAAACGGGGAGGGGAGGGTAAGAGAAGAATGAAGCAGTATGTTTCTTGAAGAGACAAAATTCAAATAAGTCAGGCAT
The DNA here is from genome assembly GCF_000820605.1 of Sporothrix brasiliensis 5110. Classification (NCBI taxonomy): domain Eukaryota; kingdom Fungi; phylum Ascomycota; class Sordariomycetes; order Ophiostomatales; family Ophiostomataceae; genus Sporothrix; species Sporothrix brasiliensis. Next base: position 1,469,685 of record NW_024467138.1, on the reverse strand, counting down.
ATACGCAAAGTATGTATTGGTTTCGTTCGAGACGTACCGCTGAGAGGATGGACAACAAAGCAAAACGAGGAAGGTGTTGACAAGATATATGAGTTTGCAAAAAAAAAAAAAAAAAGTGTGACAGTCAAAATGATGCATAGTATGCACTCCGTGCCTTGGAAATAATCACAAAGAGGGCGCTAACAAGTCAGTGAAGTAAATATGGCAGCAAGGCAGCGGAGCACTACTCCGTGAGGAGTATGAATAATAAATGGAGAAAAATATACCAAGGATGAACGAGCCTGGTAATCGATCCGAGTAAAATATAGACTGGAATCCAGATTATGCACCAGGACAATACAACACCTGTACCAGAAGGAGAAGCGGAGACGGAGACGAGGATACGACTGAGGGCAGGATCGGGACGCCGAAGGGAGGGCTGAGGGGTGGGCTAGGGAAGGCAAAGCAGTGTGTGGGTGGACCTGGTTGTCTGTTTGTGTCTGTGATGAGGTGATGGTTAAGGAGGAAATAAACCGAGTGCGTGAACCGAGTGTGTGGGCCTCTTCTTGATCTTGCCTGCGAATCTGGTCAGGCAATCGTCAGCCGCAGGGGTGTGCCCAAGACAGATGTGCCGCCAGACACACTCACACAGAGAAAAGGAAAAGCCACATGGAACCTGACAAGGAGCAAAGGAAGGACGCCAATATACCTCCTCTCACGGACCGAGAGAGGATCCCAAGCGACGAGGAGGGTGGGCTAGTGTTGTTAGACACTGTCTTTGCAGTGGGGGCTTCAGCATTGCTAGGATTTGACCAGTTCGTTTCCCATTTCAGCCAAGCTTCTGATGTTGCTCTTTTTTTTGTATTTGTTTTTATTTTTGTGCTTGGAAATCGGTATCGGCAGCCGAAAAGCTGCCTGCATAGGGGAAGGGGGTGAAGCGAATGCGGCCCTGGCTGCAGGTATACCAAGCTCGGTTCGATGAACTGGGGCAGGACAAGTTTCTGTTCTGATTTGGCTAGAAGGGAGAGAAAAAGAAAAAAGGAAGAAAACCTATTCGTGCTCGTGAATAGATGTGCAGAAAGGGGGGCTGAGCGTTTTTCGAATATTCGACGGAAGCACTTCTATATCGCTCGATACCATGGGCTAGAAGCAGCGACCGACAGCTGCTGCTTGGCGTGGAAGGAGCGGAAGCAACAAACGTAGTATAGGGGGCACATAAAACCGAGCAAAGGGAAAGAGCGGAGCAAAAAAAAATAAAGAAAGAAGCGCTCAAGAAAGTCAAAAACGGGAAAGAGCCGTCGAGACATAAAACAGGAGAGGAGCAACGAGCAATTATTGTCGTGAATACTTCTGGAATACTTCTTGAATATAAACACGCGGCCTATCAAGGCAAGCAGATGCATGTCCTATGCCGCATTCGCTCGTAGCCGCTGGCCATCTGTTTGTAAGGCGTGGTCTGACCGGAGCCTGGTGGCCGTGACCGCGCTACCGAAGCCCCTAAAGCTTCGCTGGAAAGCGCCCATCGCAGCGCCAATGCGCCACATTGCGCCCTAATCTGTAACTAAAACATAAATATTGAACGGCTAGACGAGAGCTTCTGCACATTCGTACATGGCCTAGCCCGGTAGCTGTGCGGTACACTCGGTCGTAAAAGCTGATAAAGACGAATATACAAAGGGAAGAGTAAAGGAGGAAACGTCAGGGAGAGGAAGAGGCAGCCGGATTGCATCGTACCGAAACAGAAGTCAAGTCGTCAGAGCACGAGAGAAACACGAATTTGTCGGGATCTGATTTGGCATTGTGGGCCACTGAGACAATCTAGGTTGGTAGACAAAGTGGTAGTGAGTGGTCTATGTGACGAGAAGAATATCGGGTGTACGCTCTATTACTCTGTTGTCCTCACTTTCAGACTTTCCTTTATGATGCATTTGTTTACTTTTTACTTTTGAACATGCAGTTAGTAGACGAGAATTGATATTGATACTAGTAGTTTTGCACATATTGTTATGATTATTGATTCCTGGAAATTACGTACTTTCGTTCCCGACCTTTGGAGATTTCCTCTGTTGTTTTCATTTTCGTTATTTCTAGTTTTCACTTTCAGCCGACCTTCAGCTCACCCAAACGGTAACTACTGAAACAGGCTACGCCGTTGGCAGCGTGGGGAGAGGGCCAGCGCGACTTATGTCGGGTCTGGCACGTTTGCCGACGGAGCATTCATGGTAAAACATGAGGTGTTTGGAAAGGAGCCAAAAAAGTTGGCGAGCAAAAGGCCCGTGGTACGGTTACTATGACAGACCCCGGAGGGGAAACGAAGAACAGGCCGCATTAAGCACCCATCTGGACAAGAGGCAGACCATAGCTGCACTAAGAGGGCCTTCCAGCCCATCTTGAGGTTATGTGTCTGACAGCAAGACACGCCGCACAGCGCATTGCAGCGGTAGCCAGTAATACTACTAGGACCCGGTAGGGCTGCAGGTGGCAGGGGTGAAAGGAACGCTGCTTACCTTGGGTAATTACCAGGGAACAATTTGGCAGGCGGACAGGACATGGGCACAACATGGCAATGGCGTGGCAGACGTTTGCCCGAACCAGGGGGCCTTGCCTGGCCTGTTTACGGTCCGTTGTGATCAGCCCAAGGTTGATGGGGGAAGCGTGGCTGGTTGTCATAGCTTGTCCGCGACGCGCCCCAGTCCAGATAATAATCTTACACAGTAGTGTGCTCATTGGAGTTAGCCAGCTTGTTAGCGAGTTGCGTCGGGCTCAAGTCTCCGGGATTTGCTGTGGACGCGAGATTACGATGTATGCGCGAGGAGGCCAAGTCTGTTGAAATTGATGTTGTACAATGAGGACGTCGAGCTCGTGCAACTGGGCCACCTCGGAGGCACGTGTAGGAATTACGCAAGTAGACCCGCTGGTTTGGTTTGTTATTACAGAGTATATTCTGTAATATTATCGGCCATTTATTGGCCGATGACGCTTGCCATATTTCCCGCCTTGCCAGTTGACCCACGGCCAAATGAGACGTCTGCAGCATATATTGGAGGTAGCGAGGTGCTTGATGGGAATCGCTTGCTCTGGACCGTTCTCGATTTCCGTTCCTGGCCCAGCCGTCGCAATATCGCCTTTTCGGTATGCACATCGTGACCGATTCTCGTTGCCGAACCCAAGGAACGAGCTGCACTTGCCGTGCATGGCCGCGGGTGGAGTGTCACTGTCAAGCAAGAGCGACGGGACCAGAATGATGGGCTCAATTGTAGCCGTTCCTTCCTCGCTATGGTGCTCTTTCCCATGCGACTCAATGCCGCGCCTTCTACTCGCACCTGCCTGGGTATGCGCCCCAAGAACAGCTGCTTCTCTTGCTCCTTCCTCGTTGTTCAGCCCTGTGCGGCTCCGTACTTTTTGTCGGCGGCTCGGACAAGCCACCAGCGATAAGCTGTTGCTGTGCTGTCCAGTGGAAACAGAGGTCTGGAGCGTCGTAAAAGTGACGAACGGGGTCTGGCCAGCCGCCACGGCTTTCCCCGTGGCACTAGAGGTTCTCGAACTTTGTATTGGCATATATTGGCGCTTTCCTAGCCTCCCCCCAACTAGTCTCTGGTGGGGGGCGCTCTTTCCTCTTTCGATCATGCCTCCTTCACAATACTGTGCTGCAACATCCAATATTATTTCCTGCCCCGGTTTTTACTGGTTTGTTCGCTCTTTCTGTCTTGAGCTCACGATAATTCCGACATTGTATTTCGTACAACATACATACGGCTGCCCCTTCCTTCCTTCGTACCGTCCTTGCCTCAAAGAAGAAAGACGCCGTTCCAAGACGGGCAGGGGCACTCTATTACTAGTCTACTTTGGAAAACAAATTAATATTAAAGAAACAAGGAAAGAAAGAAAAAAAGAAGAAAACCATTTCTGGTCCTCGTTTCATCAGATCCTCCCGACGCCAGCCCAATACACGCTTCTATCGTCTACCAGCGCGAGCCACTCGCATTCCTCCTTTGCGCTCCCCCTTGCATGCATTTCTGTCGTGTCTCGACTGTGTCTTTGTCGCTTTTGCTGGAGTGGGTCTCTGTTCCGGGTGGACTGCGACAAATACGACGTACGAATTACGGCTGCATCAAACATTGGGAGGAGATGCCCGTTTCTCTCGTATCTGGTCCGTGTCTCTGATCAGCCAAAGAACCAAAGGGGATCAGTGGGTGCCCGGCGCGGTGCCGAAGCGATGCAACAAACATTAAGCACCAGCTACGACTCTTCAGGAACGTACAGCAGTTCCTTTTGTTACCGCGCATGGTGGCCCACAGAGACACTGCAAGAAGGTGAAAAAGACACATACGATGCACAGAGGTGCAGCACTTGGACCGAAAGAGGCCTCCGCCTAGTCCCTCTTCATTCTCGCTCTCCTGTCTAATGCTGGTGATGTATATGTGTTTCAGTTTGTTGTGCTTCATGATCTCTTGTTCGCTTGCATTTTCTTCCGCTCTTCCACCGCCCCAGTTTCTATCGCCCCTGTCTCCATGTCTATCGCGCGGGGATATAGAATCATAAGATACGTGAATGTCGGCCGTCTCAGGTCACTCGCATGAGACAAACCCAAGTCCCCGCTTTCTTGCGTTCTTGACCGCCTCATCTCCCTCTAGATGTACTTGTACGGGTTCATGATGCCGTTCTATATTGGTCAGTATACGATATCAAAGGGATGTTGGTGCAAAATGGGCAGAGTATGTCAGAAACAAACTAGGATGCAAAACACTCACAGGATCAAATGTGTTCTTGATCTGCTTCATCAAACCAACCATCGTCTCATTCCGGCTGTAGCCAATGTACTTCTTCTTGGCCAGGCCGAGGCCGTGCTCGGCGCTGATGCTGCCTTGCCGCTTGGAAATCCACTCGTAGACAAACGGCTCCAGCGCCGCCTCGACGGCTTCATCGTATCGCCGCACCGCAATATTCAGGTGCAGGTTGGCGTCGCCCATGTGGCCGTAGCCAACGACCTGCGCCGCCGGGAACTCGTCGCCGTCGCCAATCAGGCCTTTGGACTCGAGCTGCGCCCGTGTGTCCTCGACCAGCTTGTACAGCTCCGGAAGCGGGATCGAGACATCATACTTGTACACGCCGCCGAGGTGGCCCAGGCACTCTGTGATGCCCTCGCGCCACGTCCACAGCGCCTTGACCTGCGTCTCGTCCTGCGCCAAAACACCATCCTCGACAATCTCCTTGCCCATGACGTCCTCCAGGAACGCCTCCAGCTTGGCCGTGTCGTGCTCGGCGTTGGAGCCGCTCGTCTCGATCAGGCAGTAAAAGTCGTGCTCTCCTTCGAGCGGCCGCCGGGCGTCGGGCCGCACCGTGCGCACAATCTGCTGGCTGCCGGCGTCCATAAGCTCAAAGGCCGACAGGATCTCGGACAGCTGCGCCTTGGCCTCGCGGAACGCCCTGAGCGCCTGGTCGTAGGACGACAGGCCCAGGAACGCCACGTTGACAGCGGCGGGCCGCTGAGGGCACGCAATGGACACTCCCGTCACGATGCCCAGCGTGCCCTCGGCACCGATAAACAGCTGCTTGAGGTCGTAGCCCGTGTTGTTCTTGCGCAGCTTGCACAGGTCGTCGACAACCGTGCCGTCGGGCAGCACGGCCTCGACGCCGAGCACGGTGCCGTGCAGACTGCCGTAGCGCAGCAGCCGCAGGCCGCCCGCATTGGTCGACACGTTGCCGCCAATCTGGCACGAGCCCTTGGCGCCCAAGTCCAGCGGGAACAGGTAGCCACGCTCGGCCAGGTACGCATCGGCGGCCTCGAGCACGACGCCCGCGTCGACCACCAATGTGCCGCTGACGTCGTCAAACGAGCGAATCGTCTGCATGCGGCCCGTGCTGAGGACGACCTCGTCGAACACGGGCACGGAGCCGCCCACGAGGCCCGTGTTGCCGCCCTGGGGCACCACCGCCAGCCGCTGGTCGTTGCAGTACTTGAGCACCTCGCTGACCTCCTGCGTCGAGCCCGGACGGAGCACCAGCTTGCCGTGGCCGCGGTACTTGCGCATCCAGTCGCCGTTGAACGGCTCAACGTCGTCCTGGGACGCCGGGTCCGTCACGGCGTCGACCACGCCGTTCTCGCCCAGCAGCTCCTTGAAGTAGGCGACGTGCTCGCGCGTCAGCGCCGCAAAACGCGAGTCGCGCTTCAGGTCCGGGTAGCGCTCCGACGTGCGCGTGATATCGGCTTGCCGTGCCTGTGTGGGCCGCCATAGCCGCATGGGCGACGTGGAGAAACCCCGGGCCGCAGCCGCCGCCCTCCCAAAGGTCGTGCCGGCCGGGGTTGCTATCCGTGCGGCGCATGCCGATCGTAACGCAGCAGTCTTGGGTGTCGCTGTCTTCCGCAGCACGGAACCAACTTGTACCTTGAACGCCATAGTCGGAAACCAGGAGCACAAAATCGATAAAGCTTGCTTGTGAGGTTGGTTTTTCCGAGAGGAAGCAAGGCCTAAAAAAATAAAATATAAAAAAAAACAGCAAAGAAAATAAAAGAAAGGATTCTGCGCCCCAGTTGCTACCTTTCAGCAGTAAATCGCCAAGAAGTCGTCCCGACAATGCCAATGCCACCTCCAAAATCCAATTACGTGCTCGCGGTTGCCAAACGTTCGTTCTCGCCCGTTTTCGGGGCCACTGTCTTGCATGTAACTGATTGTTTAAGAGTATGGCCGGCTATTTTACTATTCGCCGCAGCTGCCGTAGTCGGCCTCGTTATCGTTTTCTGCTCGTCTTACCAAATCAGGCTATCGACACGTGACTGGTAAGGCACTGTGGGGCAATTCATGAAGCAAGGCGAGTACACAAAAGACCCACATACTGCCCAGCCTAGCCAATCAGAGAAAGCCGCCGCGCCTTCCCTTAACCACAGGCTTCCAGCTTCGTCAGAGCTTTTGGAGCCTGGTGCTGCACCTGGCGTTTTGGCTGGCTTTTGGCTGGCAAGCACCGTCAGCACCTCCTTCAAACGCGCAGCATCAAGCTCCAAGCCACATCACCGTCCGTCTGCATTCTCGCCCATTACCACACTCGACGACGCACAACGACGGCATTCAACCAGCTGCCGGGCACCAATTCCATACATCTCCATACCTTTCGCATTTCGAGTCCTCTGCGCGTCTCAATTCGCCGTTCCCGCCCGCCGCTCCAACCTCCCTAAACAGCCATGGCTTCGGGTTACGACAGAGCTCTTTCTGGTATGTTTGGAGAAAGGAGATTCAATAGAGATGACGGTTGGGATGCATGCTGACCCTCTTTGTTGTCAATAGTCTTCAGGTGCGTCTCCACGATGCGTGCTTCTTCGGCCGCTTTCCCGCAACACCGCCCCGCGATCTCCAGACTGTCTTTTGTCGCTCAACAGCTCTAACGTTCTGCCAGTCCCGATGGACACGTTTTCCAGGTCGAATATGCCGGCGAAGCAGTAAAGAGAGGTACGATCGTGGCTGTCCCACCGGATGCGTGGCTGGCGACGTGCCTAGGCCACACAGTCGCGAACGGCAAAACGGCAGGCTGACAGATGTCCACCACACAGGAACGTGCGCCGTTGGCGTCAAGGGCAGCGACATTGTGGTGCTCGGCTGCGAGAAGCGGTCCGCCATGAAGCTGCAAGACACCCGCATCACCCCGTCCAAGATCGGCCTGCTCGACACCCACGCCTGCCTGGCCTTTGCCGGCCTCAACGCCGACGCGCGCATCCTGCTCGACAAGGCCCGGTTAGAGGCCCAGTCGCACCGCCTGACCGTCGAGGACCCCGTCACCATCGAGTACATTACCAAATACATTGCCGGTGTGCAGCAGCGGTACACGCAGAGCGGCGGTGTGCGGCCGTTTGGCATCAGCACGCTGATTGTGGGCTTCGACAAGGGCAGCAAGGTCCCGCGTCTCTACCAGACCGAACCCTCGGGCATCTACTCTGCATGGTGCGTCTTGTCCCCCCTCTCAGTTCTTTCTATCTTTCTGCTCGCACGTTTTGCAGTGCACTGACCGTTCCATGTAGGCGGGCAAACGCGATCGGCCGCTCGAGCAAGACGGTGCGCGAATTCCTCGAGCGCAACTACAAGGAGGACATGGACCGTGAGCAGACGATCCAGCTCGCTATCAAGTCGCTGCTGGAAGTGGTGCAGACCGGCGCCAAGAACATTGAGATTGCCATCATGGCCCCGGGCAAGCCTATGGAGCTGCTGCCGGTCGAGGACATTGAGAACCATGTAAAGAACATCGAGCAGGAGAAGCAGGAGGAGGCGGCCAAGAAGAAGGGTGGCCGGTCAGGCGCCGGCGGCAGCAGCACGGCCACGACCAGCGCCGCTATCCCGACACGGGGGGCAGCCGAGGACCAGGGCGATTCAGACTAGGTACATGTCGACGGCTCGTGAACTATCCTTAAAATAGATCCCGTGGCTTCCCTGTTATCGTTCTGGTCTCGCCGCGAACATGATCGAAACAGTATCGCGGACAAACGAAAGAACATGGAAGCACAGGGGTGGAAAAAAAATGAGGCCTCCGCTACAACGCCCATTTGACCAGCATGTAATCATATACTCTTTTTCCGTTTCCTTTTGCACGTTGTCGTTCGTCTCAAAAATCAATGAATTATAAATGAAATCATGAAAACGCCATGTGATGCTATTCTAGCTTTTGCTCGCCCTCGCACGCGTGGGTATGTGGTAGCCATTTTTGTATCCGGCCTCAACGTACTGGTCCACCGATGTAGCAACCTTTACACGTCTCCCTCCCTAACCGAGTCGGTCTGCGTCCAGGTCCGGGTCGAAGATCGTCCGCATGTCCTGCGCCTTGATGCGGTCGTCCTTGATCATGCGGTTGTCCACGCGAACGTCCTCGCTCTCAATGGTGATGGCCTGCTTGGGCGTCACGGCGTCAATAACAAAGTGGTTGTCGCAGTGCGGGCAGTACTCGTCCGAGTCCTCAAACTCGCGCGCGTCCTTGCGGAAGCACTTCTTGCATTTCTTGCAGGCAAAGATCATCTCGAACCGCTGCATCAGAGCATGGTCCTCGGTCTCCTGGTGGCACTCGCTGCAGTCAAACCACTTGCGGCCTGTTCTGTCAGTACTCGAGAGACTAAAGGGGGAAAAAAAGGAAAAACGATAGAGCGGACGTACAGCATGGTGACCGGATGGAGACCTGTGCATTGAGAATGTGTTTGCTGTAGAAAGGGGGTGAAATAAAGTGTCAGCGGTAGCTCTGAGCGATGAGCGGTCGGCAGCAGAGGAAGGCCTTGGCGGAGCAGCCAGACATACCACATCTTGACGGTACGATATACGTTCTCCGCGAACAAAGACCACCTCGAGAAAGACCGCCGTAGGCGAGATCGCAAAGGCTCGTAAGGTCGATGTTTTCGTGTCGTCGTCCTGCGGTGTGGGATATTTTGCTAATCACCAAGCTCAGGCGGCGTTTGCGCCTAGAAGTCGCTAGAAAATGGGCTGCCGCACGGGAATTCAGGGGTCGGTCCCATCACGTGAGTTCGTGCGGAGGCGAATTTGGCGCACTGTCTTGCAGCCGCGCCACCCAAAGCCTCAAAGCCTTGCTGCCCTTTTGTCAACGTCGTCAACTTCAATATTGACATTCAACCACCCGAAACAATTCGTAGAATTTACGTCGGCTATTTTAAGAGAACATTCGTGTCAGTCGTCTCTTTATATTTGATTCACATCCCTCCAACCCTTTACAATCAAAGATCGATGCCAGCTAGATATTGGTTGCATGAAATCATCTTTCCATGGCTTACTCTATTCTCAACGATAGGCCTCGTCCGTGCTGCCGTTGCAAAAGTCTCGTTCGTCGTATAGATGAGCATTGCGGCTGACCTTGGCGGCTGCCTCGATGGTGTCATGGAGAAGCGAATCGTTTACATGTCGTAAGAAGCTTCCCGCAAAGCGACTCTCAAGGCCAGAATGCCCATCTCTGATGCACTGTGATGCATCACAAACAGCCCGCAAGACTCCATCGTCGCCGAGATTCGATGCAATGTGTATCCTCCTACTTCACAGACGTCCAAAATGCAGACGAGGGCAAACTCAAGATAGTCTGCCTCGAGATTGACCCGGACGGTCAAGTCCAAAGGTGCATCATGCGACACACTGTTGAAGTGGCCCCAATATGGTCTCGTCTACCTTCGCAACGCTATGCAGTTTCTCGTAGGCGCTTGGCCAGGACAACATTGGACAGATTGATGATTGCGGTAATGGACTCGATAAGCATATGCCAAGAGTGAACACCATCTCTGGGCGTTTGTGCGCAGGCCAGACGGACGGCGCCTCTTGCCAATGGGATCCAAGAAAGATGCCGACAGGAGAGTCTGGGCCGCTACGGGGACATATCCGTCGTCGGTGGTCGATATCCGTTCTTCGTTTTCTAGACAAAACGGTTTGACGTCATGAAATGTCTTGAATGACAGTCTGAACAGTAAATGGTAATAACATGTCTTCAACATGTCTTCAGCGTTTCAAAGTAGCTCTCTCCTCTAGCAGGTAGGTCGCTGCCGATCCGCATCCCACTAAAAGCAGCAAACTGGAAGAGAATCGAACTGACAAGCAGAGAGCTTCATATCAAGTCACGCTCGTACGCATTCGCAAATGGTGGGCCGTTTGCTCATTAGGGTCGGGCACTTTCTTGGCGACACGGTCTCGATCGAGTGAGGGGAAGCAGGTGAGGAACATATTAATTAGTAATTAAGACGGCGGCTTTAGAGCCAAGCCTCGGCACCGTTGCATGTCAAAACACAAGTTCAACCGCTCACAGGCCAAGTCGGGAACGGACTCAATCAGGACTCCTATCTCCATGAGAAACAGGTTCGACGAGTTCAAGTATCTTGGTTTGTCGTTGTCGTCATGACTCGTTATCAGTCTCGAATGGGGCCCCATCTGTGGAAGTGCCCGAGAATCTTTGCTGGCGCCAACACAGTATTCAGTGCCGCTACTTGTGTCGTATATCGGTTGAATTTAAACGGCAGATGTTCCATCAATATGCGTGTTATTATGGCTGGGTCGAGGGGAGAATCGCCTTGACAGAGGTCGCTCTTTCCAGAACAAAAAGCGAGGCACTACGCAGAGGCGACACACTCAACGGACGCTTGTGCTTGCCTGTCTTGTTTTCTTGCCCTTCTTTCTTTCCATTGCACGTCGGTCTACATCGCTCCTCCCCTACTCGGTCAAGAAAGATGACGGCAGCGACACTGCGTCATACACTTTGTGGCACGACGACGTGGGAAGGCACGGGGGCCGAATCGGCAATTGAACGACAGAGTGTTACAGTGATGCATGCGCAGCCCAATGCACCAATTGCCCAACAATCGAAAAGACTGGATGTCTGAACTTGCTCGCTGGGCCACGACACAACAAATGAAATGTGCCTGCAGCGTTGGGTCTCTGGCGACATGCCGCGTGGAACGTTTGGACTGGCTGACAGGCACAGAACGAATAGAATGGCCAGCCGCAGCTAACGGGCTTCCACTAATGCCGACTCCGTTGGCTCTTTCCCCCCCTGTTGTGTATGCGCTGGCTTTCTTCGGCTCGCTCCTTCCACATTTTGCAGCGTACGAAGTACGCAATGCCTACCCCTGTCCCCCTTACGATGCAACCCCCCCTGTTGGGCTGGGCCTGACAAAGGACCATTTAGAAAACGGGCTGAATTGCGCCTTCCGCCACCAAAAAGTCGCCGTAGGATGTTAATGGCTGGCCATTCCATTTACACTAAGACAGAAAGAGGGAAGGGCGCCACTAACATTACACTATTCCTCCCATCGACCAGGGACTCGAAATGTGTCCGACCATGCGATGGTGCCGGAATGGGGGATCAGATAGCTTTTCGTCTTCGTTTTTGTGATGGTCTGCCCCATAGCCCTCTTCGATAGCAACCTTGGCTACCTCTGCTTCGATGGGTCCTTTTCCATTCAACAAGCCGGCGTTCGTTCGTTCCTGCACAATTCCACCATCATTATTTCGTACATGTGCGCGTTTCCCATCGCGCCTTCTTTGCTTGCCTCTTTTCACCCTTCAGCGCCTTCCCCATTTGGAGTATTGCAGTCCTCGCTCCAGAACTGCCGTGGTTAAAGATTGCGTGGCGATTGCACACCTTCCATTTTGTCTATCGCACTCGCACCTCGAACGGCAACCACTACCGGACCAATCTGTCTCGTTCCTCCTTCCTGACGTGTACGTTTCTTATCAGGACGGACCTTTCCCCGTCTCTTGACCACGTCTACGCTTCCACAAAATTGGCCCAGGGCGGCTCCCACTTCGCATCTCTCTCTCCCCCATCCCGTGTCGTCCATCCAACCCTCTTCTCGCCCATTCAAGACCCACCACGTCCCGTCTCACACGGTGCCGTTTTATTCTCCTTGCCGTCTCTACCGTTTGGCTGTGTTTTCTTTGTTTCGCCAACGCTGCGCGCGCGGACACCATCCCGTCCTCACGGATCCTAGGCTTGGTCTTTGGGTCGTCCAATCTGGAACAGGCTCGCAAAGCTGGTGTTGATCCGGCTTGTCGTCAACCCCAGGCAGTTTGTCTTCCTGGCTTGCTCTTCCCGCCCCGTTCCCTTCGTAAGACTCTCCATCCCCAGTGTCTGCTTGTCGTCGTCCTGAAACAGGGCATACGATGTACAGCAAGCCATTTTCTGAGGTGTTTTAAAAAGCACGAGTATCCCCCATCGGCTCGGGAGGAACTCGACGACAACCTCCGGCACTTATTTGGCCAGTGCAGCAATTTCACCATATCTCGCAATCGATCTGCCCGGCGCAGGTCTCTTATTGCCAATCGTCAAGACACAGCACACCTCCTTGTATGCGCACGCAATAATTCAATACCACCAAAAACGTCCAGCTTCGATAAATGCCATATTCTTTGACGCAGCAGTCAACAAGCCCCGCGCATCGCGTCTCACAACTCACACCATTGACGCTGAAGTAAAACACCGTACAAGGCGATGTCTGAAGCAACTAACCTGCTGCGCCGGCCAGCAGCGTCGCCAAGCAACTACTCTCCGGCAGAAGGACACGCCGAGACCGATGCGCTTCTCAGCGCCGACATCGATGCAACCGTCGACTCCGAGCAAGCACCAACATCGGCATCGATCGGTGGCCGGAAAGATAGCTGGGATGGCGGAGAGGACTTTGCAGGCCTGCCTTGGACGCAAAGGCCGTCCATCTACTGGCTCATTGGCCCCTACGCATTGTTCACGCTGGCGTTTGGTGGCTCGTTGGTACCGAAGCTGAATCTGATTATAGATTTGGTCTGTCGCCAATATTTTGCCGATCGCCAGCACGAGGGCTTCCATGTGCTGCCCGTCGTGCCTGGCGCCAACAACCCGCAGTGCCAGATTGCCGAGGTGCAGCGGAATGTTGCCACTTTCACGCTCGTCCTCAGCGTCATCGTCGGCTCGCTGAGCGCCTTCACGGCGCCTCGTCTCGGCGCTGCATCCGACCGCTACGGCCGCAAAGCCATCATGGTAATTTCATCGTCCGGCGGGCTCGTGGGCGAGGTCATCACTATCCTGGCGGCCAACTACCCCGACATCATTCACTACAACTGGCTGATTCTGGCTTCGGTGATTGACGGCTTTGCGGGCTCGTTTACCGCCGGCAGTGTTGTCAGCCACTCCTACACCAGCGACTGCACGCCGCCTTCCAAGCGCGCCGTGTCCTTCGGCTACATGCACGCCTGCCTCTTCTCTGGCCTGGCATTCGGCCCCTTGCTTGCGGGCTTCTTGGTGGAATGGACAGGGTCGCTGCTGTCCATTTTCTATGTCACGCTATGCTGCCATGCCGTTTTCATCCTCTACATCATTTTCATCCTTCCCGAGTCTCTGTCGCCGCGCCGTCAGAGCATCGCTCGTGAGAAGTACGCCAAGGAGCAGGAGCTGCACGCGATTCAAAATCGTGAATTTGATTTGGCACATGAAGCGGCGGCGGCGTCTGGGCGTAAGACGTGGCTGCCGGCCTATGCCCGGAAAACTATCCTCCGCGTGCGGCGGTCCAACCCGCTGGCTCCTCTCGCGATTTTGTTTCCCAACGGCGCCCACCAAAGACGCGCGCGGCGGAACCTGCTTGTCTTGGCCACCATCGACACACTGCTTCTCGCAGCCGCAATGAGCTTGGGCGGCGTCACCCTCCTGTACACCGAGTTCATGTTCCACTGGGGCAACTTTGAGACGTCCGCCTTCATCTCCCTCGTGTCCATGGTGCGCGTTGTCGTGCTCATGGGCATCTTCCCCGTCATCAACTACTTTTTCCGTGTGCGCCCCGCTGCGCGCCAGCGGCGGATCTCGGGCGAGGCGCCGAGTGAGGCCAACAGAGGCGCCGATCGTCTGGACATTTTCCTCATTCGCAGTGCCATCTTCTCGGACGTGCTCGGTGTGGCCGGTTATATCTTTGCACGGAAGCCAGCCGTGTTTGTTCTATGCGGCATTGTGACGGCCTTTGGCGGCCTGGGATCTGCAACGATCCAGTCCTCGCTCACCAAGCATGTTTCTCCCGACCGGGTTGGCCAGCTCCTCGGCGCCATCGGCCTCCTCCACGCACTCTCACGCGTCTTCGCCCCTATGATTTTCAACGGCCTGTATGCCGCGACGGTCGGCAGCTACCCGCAGGCTGTGTTTGTACTGGTGACCGGTGTCTTCTCTTTTGTCTTCCTCCTGGCCTTCCTCGTCCGACCACACGGTATGCATCTCCCTTGCTGCTCATTGCTTATCCATTGACTCCTCAATAACCCATACTAACCAGTCAGTCTTTTTGGATGACTCTATCCACAACGAAGAGGAGGCACCGGTTTCTTCGCGTCGCGCCGTTGCTGCGCAAAATGACGTTCTGGGGGATGATGAGGTCGTGCAGCAATTCTAATACAATTGCAGGCCGGCAATGCAATACAGAAGTCTCGTTTTTGCCGCGAGCTTATGACTTTTTTCTTTCATTGGTATCATTAGTTCCTTTCCGTCACACCATTTTCTGTCCGTTTACGACCGCGATTCCATTTTTTATTTCGTTTTATTTTTTTGTATATCTAGTACTCTCCTGGCGATTCCCGCTTTGTTTATATTGTACCGACTGCACATGCTTGGTTATCTTACGATCTGACAGAGAAGGTGGACAGAAGTGCGTGTTGTGTTGACGCAGCGCTTGAGCAATGACTATTCTTATGTTATGCTGCATTTTGGAACTTGGATGCACTATATTTTTATTCGCATTTTTTGTCACTGCGTGACAATCACGTGCGGACCTCCTACCATTTCATTTGTGTGAGAGGTTGTTTTTAAGCATCGTTAGTGGTTTGCCTTCCTAAAACGGCAGTTGCGGCTGCACTGTGGGTCACGTATTTCGCGGCTGCAACAACGGAAAGAACAGTGATGTCAGTTCGCTTTGCAGGGAGTGCTGTGGACTCAGCTCCGCACTAGAGCCGTCGTGCACTCTTCCACGGCTTGGATCGGCCTTACTCCTCTCCCACGTTTTTTTCACGCCAATCGGAATCCGATCATCTAGATTCTTTTAAGGTGGACGGTTTTTTGGCCAAACAAAACGACTAGGGAATAAAAACTACAACCACCTCGAAGCCAGCAATCTACGACGCCTCCGATTCCTCCCGTCCATCGATCACCACACTTGACTCATAAGACTCGCTAGAGTACGCATGGAACCATGACAAAAACGCCACCGGACTCGCCCGCCGTCTCGTCCCGAGAGGAGAACGCGGCTCGGACCCTTGCCGAGCACCTGCCACAGGGCTACACAGCTGACTTCGTCCCGGAGGACCAGCAGCAGACGGCGCCGGGGAGCACTGCGCCATATGCAGACAAGGACCGGCCCGCCGCTGGCGGACGCAACCCCAGCGGCGACAGCGGCGCCAGCGGTGGTGCATCGGAGCCGCATCTCAACACACCGTCCCTAGCTCCAGCCGCATCCACATCGGCGTCCATACGGTCCGGCAGAGACGAAGCTGAAGGCGAAGCGGGAGCGGAGCAGCGCGAGGAGATCTCCTCGCTGCATCTGCAAGGCGGCGATGTTCACCGGTCCCTGTTCCGCATGGCCGAGGCACCGGCGCGGATGCAGGTGCTGCAGAGCCAGCCGCTCCTGACACCCTCTCCGCTGTCTCTCTCCACGACAGCCTCGCCCGCGCAAGACCATGCCTCGGCTTCGCAGCCTTCACAGAGACCACCGCAGCAGCAGCAACCGCAAGCACAGCAACAGTTGAAACAACCATCTGCAGGGCCTGCACAGCTCCCCAACAGACCACTCCACCGACGAGCCGCGACGTTCCACGACCGGTACACACCCAGCGAAGTGAGCAGCGTGACTGGCGGCCCCAACGGCGACGGCAGCGAGCACGGAAGCGAGCACGGCGGGCACGGCGACAGAGACGGGCCCCAGATGCAGGTGCGCGACCTGCTGGCGCCGCAGGGTTTCCGCCGCGATTTTGTGCTGCAACAGGTCCGGCAGCGCCAGCTGCAGGAACGCGAGGCGACGATGCAGCGGCGGCGGACACACCTGCGCGAGCGGCGGGCCTCCGCGTTTCGTGCCGTGAAGATGCCGATTGCGCGCAACTTTGTCGAGTTTCTCGAGCTCTACGGCCATTTTGCCGACGAAGACCTGGAAGCGTCTGACGACGAGGAGGATGAAGGCGGTGCCGAGGAGCAGGTCGAAGAGGAGTACGAGGAAGTAGAAGAAGAAGAACAAGAGGGACGAAGAGGCATCGAAGACGTGGAGCGTGGGATGGGAGCCGGCGGTGGTCTTCGGCGGCGGCCGCACGAACGGCAGCCACTGCTTGGCCGGCGGACGTCTGGTGCTGTTGTGGCCTCGGCGAGCGGCGACGCCGCTGGCGACGGCAGTGGCAAGGCCAAAGCCGGCATGTCCCAGGCCTTTTTCACGCTGCTCAAGGCCTTTGTCGGCACGGGCATCATGTTTCTGCCCAAGGCCTTCAACAACGGCGGCATGGTCTTCTCGACGGTCACCCTGCTCATCGTCTCCATGCTGTCCATGGGCGGCTTCGAGCTGCTGCTGCGCTGCCGCCAACGGTATGGTGGCGGCTACGGCGACATTGGCCTGGCCATTGCGGGCCCGCGCATGCGCAGCCTGATCCTGGGGTCCATTGCGCTTTCGCAGTTGGGGTTTGTGTGTGCCGGCATTGTCTTTGCAGCCGAGAATCTGGCGTCGTTTGCGTCTGCCGTGGCGCACGCCCACACGCGCCGCAATCCTCTTGATGGAGGAGGAGGAGAGGGAGGCGTGGACGACAGCGTCCTGTCGACCAACGCCTTTATTGCTCTCGAAGTGGCCGTGCTGATCCCTCTCGGTTTCGTGCGCGACATTGCGCGCCTCGGCCCCGCCGCCCTGCTCGGCGACGTCTTCATCGCCATCGGCCTCGTGTACATGTACACGTACGACGTGGCTGCCATTGCGGCGCGCGGCTGGCGCGTGCACGAGACGGTCGATCTGTGGTTCAACCCGTCGGGCTATGCGCTGACAATCGGCGCCGCCATCTTTACCTTTGAGGGCATCGGCCTCATCCTGCCCATCCAGTCGTCCATGGCCCGCCCCGAGCGGTTTCGCTGGCTGCTCGGCGTCGTCATGGCCATTATCACGGCGGCGTACATCTCCGTCGGCGCGCTTGGCTACGCAGCGTTTGGCACCGGCACCAAGACCGAGGTCATTGACAACTACCCCCGCGCCAGCGCCCTCGTGCAGACCGTGCAGTGTCTGTACGCGATTGCCGTGCTGGCGGGCATGCCGGTGCAGCTCTTCCCCGCCGTGCGCATCATCGACGGCCGCCTCTTCCGCACCAAGTCGTCTTCTGGCAACGGTGCTGTCTACTACCGCTCGGGCAAACGCGACCCGCGCATCAAGTGGGCCAAGAACGCCCTGCGCACTGCGCTGACGGTGGCCTGCGGTGCCGTCGCCGTGCTGGGCGCCGGCCACCTCGACCGGTTTGTGGCCCTCATTGGGTCGCTGGCCTGTGTTCCGCTGCTCTTCATCTACCCGCCGTATCTTCACTACCGGGGCATGGCGGACGAGTCGTCGGCGCTTCTTCGGGTCCTGGACATTGTCCTGATGGCCGTCGGCACCGTTGCCATGATTTACACAACGATCGTGACCGTGCAGGGCGGGTTATGAGCTGAGGATGTATTCTTTATGTTGCTAGATTGAGACTGTGGGCGGGGCTGCTATTGTTTCTCGGATCAAAAGCGTTGCAGTGCATATACGCCTCTATGATGGTATTGGATTCAAAATTGTCTTTGGGATTGAGCGGGCGTTCCAAAATGGTTGATGGTTTATACGTAAGTCGTCTGATATATGTCACGATAAGCTATCGAGGGAGTCGAAATGAAAATACGAATACACGTTAGTTATATTGTGACGTCGAAATATATCCCATAAAACTACAATATTTTCGACATAAAAATAAAATACACAGAAATAATCCTGATCAACAAATACGACGTCACGGCGTCCTATGAGTTCCTTATGTATGTTGTAGTATGTCGTTGAAAGCCAACGTCAGTAAAGTGGAAAGTGCATCACGTGAGCTCGCGACAGGGGACTTGCCGTTCTTTCGCGTGGCGATCCACCCCGCGATCTTTCACGCCCCCTCGGCTTCAAAACTTACAGTCAACACCTACCCACAGTCGCAACACCTTCCCACCCCACGGATACGAGCAGTCCAATGGAGCTTGTTTTTGAGGTGCCTAGCATACAATGGCCGACGCGGTGACAGCGGACGGTCGTGGCGGCGGCAGGCGACGAGACGGAACGAGACGTCGAACGATTCCCGCCAAAGTACAGAGCGAAACAAACACAACGGACGGACCAGGTAGCAAGCGGAAGCGATCCGATACGACGGGTGCTGTGTCCGGCGATGTGGGTACCCCAGTGGCCGAGGATGCCCCCGCGCCCGGCAGTATCGACGGCGAAGGAGGCAGCATGCCAAAACCAGCGTCGAAACGCAAGACCTCTGCGAAGAGGAAGCCGGCGACGCAGAAGGAGGACAGCAACGATGCCGAGACTGACTCTGGCAAAGGCCCGACCCCGCGCAAGGTCGATGCCTGGCCCGAGTGGTTCCGTGACCTGGAAAAGACGCACCGCGCCCTGAACCTGGTCTACACCATCTGCTGCACGCGCAAGCACCTGTTGACGACGTTTGCGACGATCAAGACGGCCGTCGAGTCCAACACGGGCCGTCCGCTGCTCGAGAGCGACGTGGCCGCCGTGGCGGCGCTCCTGTCGCTGCACTTCAACAGCGGCAGCAGCTCTGCTGACGCCGCCGGCACGATCCGCTTTGCCTATGTGGACGAGCTGTCGCTGCAGGTCGACATCCAGGGTGCAGAACGTGACACCACCTTCAAGACGGGGGCGACGAGCCGGACCCGGAACAATTTGAAAGCCCAGGGCCCGGCAGCCGACGCGTCCGTGGGCGGCATCACAGGTCGAGAGGCGATGAAGGTGCGGCCAGACGGAGGCGTCTACGACGAACAGGGCACGCAGGGCCAGCCGCTGCACAAAGAGGTCCTGTATTTCGAGTTTATCGACGAGGGCCTCAAGCGGGAGGTCGCTAACCCGAAGACGGGTGAGCCGACAAAGTCGACACGCATGCTGCGGGACGAACAGCTGCGGATGCCCGTGTACGGACAGAAGCAGATGACGGCGCTCATCGAAAAGCGCAACCGGCGGTTTGCGGCGGCCGTGAATGCATTTCTGGACCGGTGCGAGGGACTGGAGGGAGACAGAGAGGCGACCGACCCCGTCGAGTGTTTGAAAAGCGAAGCGGAGGCATTTATACCCGTCCCGAGCCCCGAAGAGGGTCTTGTTGACGCGCGGCCATCGCGAAACAACGGCGACACAGACTGCGACGACAACAGCAATAACGGAATCCCGCCGACGATTCCGGCGGAACGGAAGACGATCCCCGAGATTGTGGACGAGCTGAAGAACAGCCCGTGGTACTCGGGACAGGTGGTCCCTGACGGCCACCGCGTGTTCGAAGAGCAGGAGCCCGTGTACGGCGACCTGGGTTTTCTGCTGAGCCAGGACACGGTCAACGCGCTGTACAACGCCAAAGGCATCACGCAGTTCTATGTGCACCAGGCCGAGGCCATCAACGCGCTGCACGCGGGCCGCCACGTCGTGGTGTCGACGTCGACGAGCTCGGGCAAGTCGCTCATCTTCCAGCTGCCTGTGGTCCACGCGCTCGAAGAGGACCCGTTCACGCGCGCCATGTACATCTTCCCGACCAAGGCGCTCGCCCAAGACCAGAAGCGCAGCCTGCGCGACCTCCTGGCATACATGCCGAACCTGTGCGATGTTCTGGCGGAGACGTTCGACGGCGATACGCCGTGGAAAGAGCGCGACCGCATCCGCGAGGAGGCGCGCGTCCTCTTCACGAACCCCGACATGCTGCACGCAGCCATTCTGCCGCAGGAGAGCCGCTGGCGCTCGTTCTTACAGCGGCTGCGCTATGTCGTGGTCGACGAGCTGCACTACTACAACGGCCTCATGGGCTCGCACATGGCCTTTATCATGCGCCGGCTGCGGCGCGTGTGCGCCACGCTCGGCAACCGCTCGGTGCGCTTCATCTCGTGCTCGGCCACGGTGGCCAACCCGCGGGAGCACTTTGAGACCATCTTTGGCGTCATGGACTGGGAGCGCGACCCGGAGCAGACGTCGCCCGTCCAGCTCGTCGACTTTGACGGCTCGCCGTCTGGCCGAAAGGAGTTTCTCTGCTGGAACACGCCCTTTCGCGTGCCGGGCGATCCGGCCAGCGGCCGCGGCAGCGCGCTCTACGAATGCGCGCGGCTGTTCTGCGAGCTGATCCTGCGCGGCGTGCGCGTGATTGCCTTTTGCCGCGTGCGCGAACAGTGCGAGAAGCTCGTCGGCGCCGTCCAGCAGGAACTGGAGCGGCGCGGACGCCACGAGTGCCTGTCGCGCGTCATGGGCTACCGCGGCGGCTACACCGCGCACGACCGGCGACGCATCGAGGCAGACATGTTTGCGGGCCGCCTGGTGGGCATCGTGGCGACGACGGCGCTGGAGCTGGGCGTCGACATTGGCTCGCTCGACTGCGTCATGACGTGGGGCTTCCCCTACAGCATCGCCAACCTGCGACAGCAAAGCGGGCGCGCGGGACGGCGGCGGGGGCGCGACTCGCTGTCGATTCTGGTCGGCGACTCGTTTGCGACGGACCAGTACTACATGCAGAACCCGGACATGCTGTTTGACCAGCCGCACGGCTCGCTGCAGGTCGACCTCGCCAACATGCTGGTGCGCGAGGGCCACGTGCAGTGCGCCGCGTACGAGATGCCGATCCGCCCCGCGGACGACGAGCAATACTTTGGCCCCGGGCTGGCGGCGCTCTGTGCGGAGCGCCTCGTGCGCGACGAGATGGACTGCTTCCACTGCCACGACCACTTCCGCCCGCAGCCGTGGAAGCTGGTGGCGATCCGCGACACCGAGGACGACCACTTTGCCATTGTGGACATTGGCCACAACCCACCGATTGTGCTGGAAGAGCTGGAGGCGTCGCGCGCCACGTTTACCATCTACGACGGCGCCATCTTCCTGCACCAGGGCACGACGTACCTGGTGCGCGAGTTCAGCCCGGACCAGGGCTTGGCGCGCGTGGAGCGCGTGCGCGTGGACTGGACGACACAGCAGCGCGACTTCACCGACATCGACCCCATTGAGACGCAGGCGATCCGGCGGATTGGCGAGGGGGGTCCGGCGGCGCGCGACAGCCCGGACGCGGCGCGCGCGTACTTGGGCAAGATCCGCATCTCGCAGACCGTCTTTGGCTACTTTAAAGTCGACCGCCGCGAGCGCATCCTGGATGCCGTGCAAGTGGACAACCCGCCGGTGGTCCGCTACAGCCGCGGCGCCTGGGTGGACGTGCCCGCGTCGGGCCTGGCCGTGCTCGAGCGGCGGCGCCTGCACATGGCCGCCGCCATCCACGCCGCCGAGCACGCGGTGCTGAGCCTGCTGCCCAACTTTGTCATCAGCCTGCCCGGCGACGTGCGCACCGAATGCAAGAGCGGCCTCAAGGAGTTCCAGAACCGCCCGGTCACCCAGCGCAAGCGCCCCGCCCGGCTCACGTTCTACGATGCCAAGGGCGGCGCCGGCGGCACGGGCATCACGGCCAAGGCCTTTGACTTTGTCGACCTGCTGCTGCAGCAGGCCCTGACGCGCATCGAGAGCTGTGCCTGCGGCCTGTACAATGCTGGCGACGCGCTGGCGGCCGCGCGCGGCTGTCTCGAGTGCATTGCATCGCCCAACTGCCACGAGGCCAACCTGGTCATGAGCAAGGCCGGCGCCGTCGTCGTGCTGCGCAGCCTGCTGGGTCTGCCCATTGACGAGTACGCGCTGCCAATGGGCCCGGAAGAGGGCATCCCGGCCGGCCCGGAGACGGTGGTGCTGGCCACGCCCGTCCCGGGCGTGCATGCGGTGCCGGCAGTCAAGATGGAGCCACTCGAGATGCAGTCGCCGCCGAACTATTCGACACAATGAACGAATATACGGCACTGTTGATTCTACAGAAGACGTATCAAATTTGACCCATTGACTCATTTAACTCCATTCACATGTCTCGAGGCGAACGAGCGGGCAAGAGAGCGAACGCTTCTGCTGGAAATGTAAAAAGGTTGGAAAAGACCAAGACATAATGGCAAGCATAACGGATGGCTTCATTGTTGGATTTGAGCCGGATGCCATGGGAGGTCTTCGAATATTGTATAGCTGCATTCCATGCGGAGGAGATGCCGTTCGTACTTGCCTCGTCATATGCGGCGCCAGATCCAGCCGAGGTATCTAGCTGTTCCCCAACTTCCTGGCTTTGGGGCGCTCCTTCCCCGCAAACCCTACCTAACCTTTTCTGCCTTTGTACCTTCCCAGCGTGGTGGCGCAAGTCACTCGGCGCTACTGATTCATAAGACCGGTACTTTGCGCCTGCTGTAACTTTTATTTGGGGAAGTCGCTCCCGGGCAGGTCTAGTTTCTACGTTCTAGCCGATGACCGTGCAAATGGAATGCATGGTTCGGCAGGCTCGTTTCGATGGTGTACGCCGTAGTATATTCTTGCTCGACAGCATTATTTATCTTTCGGTGCTCAAGTCTTTCTAGTCCGTCTCAGCCTTTGCAAAAGACGTCCTTCTTGCTAGTTCTCGACATTGCGCTCGTTCCTTCCTCCTTCATCCCGTCTTGTTGCATCTCATCGTCGCCGGAAAGATCGACTGACACGTGCCTCGGCTCTTTCCACTTACGTCATCCGCCAACCACCAGCCTCACCTCGTCTTCCTTTTTCTCCTTTCACAACTCTTTTCTTCCTACATCCACAGCTTCTCATCTCCGTCTTCAATCGCCGCCATGTCTGACAACGCCGACCCCGATGTCATCCGCGTGTCCTACGAGGGCCGCGTCGCCGTCCTGACCATTGACAACGCCAAGAAACTCAACGCGCTGTCGGTGGGCCAGTACTATGACCTAGCCGTCAAGCTCAGCGAGATTGCCAAGCGCGACGACATCTATGTCACTCTTCTGACGGCCAACGGCCGCTTCTTTTCCGCGTGCGTACATACCAGTGTGATGGTTTTTTTTGGTTTTTTTTAATGTTTTTTTTTTTCCTCTCCTTGTTGGGTCAATCATTTGCTGACAGAATAGCGGCGCCGACGTCTCCCTTGCAGAGGGCACCCCCCTCGGCCATGGCCGTGACGCCCACCGGCACTGGCTGCGCTCGTTTGTGGCCAACAACCTCAACATTGCCCGCGCCTTCTACACGCACCCCAAGATCCTGGTCGTCGGCCTGAACGGCCCGGCCATCGGCCTGTCGGCGGCGCTCGTCGGTTTCGCCGACTTTGTCTACTGCACGCCGTCGACCTTTTTGCTGACGCCCTTCAGCTCGCTCGGTCTCGTCGCCGAGGGCGGTGCGTCGCTGGGTCTTGTGCAGCGCCTCGGCCGCTCCAAGGCCAACGAGGCCCTGATTATGAGCAAGCGCATCTCGAGCGCCGAGCTGCTGCAGACGGGCTTTGTCAATGCCATCTTTGACGGCGAGGACGCCGCGTCCGACGCGGCCTTCCACAAGCGCGTGCTCCGCGAGATCGACGACCGCCTGGGCGACCACCTGATTGGCGACTCGATGCTGGGCATCAAGCGGCTGATACGCCGCGCCGACGACGAGACGCTGGACCGCCAGAACGTCAGCGAGGTGTTTGCCGGCCTGGATCGCTTCATGACCGGCGTGCCGCAGGAGGAGTTCCGCAAGCTGGCCATGGGCGAGAAGCGGCACAAGCTGTAAAGCTAATGTTACGGCGAAAGCAAAAAGAAGAGAAGACAGAAGAAAAGACATAGAACAAAATGTACAGCGCAAATGCTAATTTTGGATGGCCATCAATCACACCGGGATCTTGGATGTTGTGAATTGTATTGAAATCTCTTTTCTTGTATCATCATTGGCTCTTTATTCATTGTATATATACTACCGATTCTGTCTCCGTCTGCGGCTCTCCGTTTATTTACTTTTTGTCTATGCCAACAGTCCAAAAAGCAGGCTCGTCTTCTTCCAGTACTCCTGCGCAGCCTTGGTAATGCGCTGCCGTGGCGTCTTGCTACCACTGTCGTTGGACTCTTCCTCGGACAGGCCCGTGCGTCGGAACACTGCGTCTTCCAGTTCGGCCATGCCTCGCTTCTTCGTCTTGTCTGCCTTGCCGGCGACACTGCCCAAGCTGCACTGCAGCCAGGCGATATCAAAGAGCCATTGCTTCAGCAGATCCTTGCGGTCGTCCGCGGACAACGTGGTTGCGGATGCAGCATCTTGCTTCTCTCCACCAGACGCCTCGCTCGCCTCCTTTTGATTTTCCTTTTTCAGAGTCGTGTCACCGTCCTCCTGGAGGTAGTCGGTCGTCTCCAGCAGCGCGGTCCACTGTTCACCGAGCTGCTGGGAAACCTGCTGCTTCAGCTGGGCAACGGCGGCCGGGCTCCAGAGGTCCATGCCGGCCGTGCCCATGGCAGTCGACAGGTCGCGCAAAAATTTGAAGACACCAGGCGACGGCGTCGAGGGCAGAGCGGCCGACTGGCCCACGGCATCCCAGAGAACGCGACCGGCCACCGTCTTGCGTGTCAACGTCGTGCGGGTAAACTGCTCCAGCGGCGGGGCAACAACGACGCGGACAATGGCCGCGTGCAGTTCGGGGATGATGGCCAAGCCGAGCTGTCTTGTGGCTGCCGACGCGGACGACGTGGCCGGCCGCCGGCCGCGAATCTCGCGCAGCACGCGCACGAGGTACATGGCAATGTTGCCCTTGGTGGTCGGTGCCAGTTCGTCGGACGAGGCGACAGCCGCCCATTCGGTCGTGATTTGAGCATTGAGCTCCTGGAAGGCAGTGTCGAGGGCTGCCTCGAGCCGGTCGTGCAGTGTCTGTGGGTCGTCCTTGCTCAGCAGCTGCTGGCGCTGCGCAATCGTGTCCTCGTCCTCGACAATGTCGTCCACGTCATTGTCCCAGCGCTGCCGCCGCAGCTGGTCAACGACGGCAGCAACATCGTCGACGACATGACGCCACGTCACGTACGAGGCGACAGCCTTGGCGACAGCATCGCTGCGGCCATGCAGGCGCGTGACGACGTCGCGGACAAAAGCCACAGCGCCCTCGGACAGGTCAGTGTCAACAGCCTGATGGTCGTCGTGCTTGGTACTGCTACTGTTTGTGCCCCACAGCTGCGCGTGGCGGTCCGTCACACCGTCCTGCCACGAGGCGAGCGTGGCAGCGACCTCGGATCCGACCAGCCGCAGCTTGGCAGCCTTGGTGGCGAGCACCTGCAGCATCTGCTGGTTGAAGACGGCACGGATCTTGTCGAGCAGCTCCGACGGATCGAAGCCGCGCGCCTTGCTGCTGTCGCGGATCCAGAGCTGCAGCACGCGTGTGCGCAGATCCACAATGGCGTGCATGTCGAGGTACCGCCGAATCACCAATGGAGTAGTGCCTTGTGCCGGCTTTTCAGACGATGCGTCGGCCGGTGGCTGCTGTTCCAGTGCTCGCTGGAGGCCCGCCACAAACACCTCGCTGCCACGCTGGGCCCACTTGGCGAGCATGTCACGGGCCTGGGTGGCATCGAGGTCGTCGTGGCGGATGTAGGGCTTAAAGTACTGCACGTCCTCGCCGCACCAGCGGGCATACACATCCAGGCGCAGACCCTCGACCTGGCGCAGGGCGTCGTCGTCGAGCAGCGCCCGCCGCTTCAGGCCCAGCAGGGCCTCGGGCAGCCGGTGCGGCAGCAAGGCCTGCACGTCCAGGAGTGTCTTGGTGTAGAGTGCCAGGCCACGCAGCACGTTGTCGGCCTTCCACGACGCCCGGTGGTCCGACGGCTGCTGCTGCTGCTGCTGCTGTCCCGGTTCACTCTGGTGGTTGTTCTGGTGCTCTTCTTCGTCCATCTCAAAAGCGAGTGCCATGGCCTGGCTGCGGACGTGTAAGAGCTGCCACAAGACATCGCGAGCGCCCGAGGTGGTGGCCAGGCTGTGGGCACACAGGGTGCGCAAAAGGTCGTCTCGTGCTGACGCTGCTGCAGATACGGTGTGGTGTCTGTCTCGTTGCTCTCGTGTAATGCTGCCATCGTTGTCTTCGTCCTCGTCGTTGGCACCACCACCTATTCTGTTGTTGTTGTCGTCGTCGACGTCAACGTCCTCGACCTCGTCGGCGTCGTCCGCTGCCGCTGTTGACTTGTCCAAGGCGGACGCAGGGACCGCGCGCTCAACAACTTCAATCATGTCTCGGAGCCGCCGTCGCAGGCTGCCGAGTGACCGCTCAGACGCTTCGATGGACGCGAGCACGGCGGCGTCCTGCAGTGCTGCCTGCTTTGATCTTGATTTTGTGCGGGGCGGGCCGCCGTTCGTGTCGTTTATGCCAGACAACAAGAGCCGGCTCAGCACAAGAACTTTGGACGCCAGCATCAACCGCTCTCCCCAGCTTTGCTGCTGCGGCTGCCGCTGCTGATGCTGCTGCTGGCGGTAGTGGTTCCGTTGTTGTCGAGCGGATTTGCCCGTCTTGGAGGCGTGGCCGGCGCTGTAGTCTGGGTTCGAGCGCGACAGCAGGCGGCCGACAGTGCGCGAACAGGCCTCGAGCAGCCGTGCGCGAGCAGCCAGGCTCAGGGCAGACTGCTCCTGCTCGTGGTCGACAAAAGAGGCCAGCGCCGTCACTTTGCCGCCCACAACGGCACGGCCGCAGCGCCCGCCCATGCCGGCCAGCGTGGACTGGGCGCCCTCCATGTCGGTGCGCATCTGCACAATGGTCTCGGCCGTACCGAGCAGCTCGCGGTAGGAGCCGCCGACCTGCGTTCGCAGGCGGGTGGCTTTGTCGTCGGCCTGGACATGGAGGCTTTTGTGGATGGCGCGGATCTGAGGAAGGGTGTGTTTGGACGAGAAAATCTGGGCCGAGGACGTCAGAAGACCGACGTCTGGTTCGGCGGCGACCATCGCGGAGTCGGGAAATGGGCGGAATGGACGGCGGGAAGAGCGATGTGGCCGGCTTCGTCGAGTGTTGGGTGATGCAATGGCTGCAAGACGGTGATGTCGACTGTTTTGTGGCCGTGAGATGATACGTGTGCAGCTCCACCAGCAGCGGGAAGGTGCCCAGGGGGTGTTGGAATAGTGGATTGGCCAATAGGGCAGGTCCGCGCACATTAGTGGTCGTAGTTTGCAAGGAAGGCGCTATGGGCTAACGACACGGCACAATCCAATGTCCTATAATGAGACAAATAGACATCCAAAGAGATAACATGGCCTCATCTATTTCGAAAATATTGCAAAAATACCATTCGTCTTACAGCTCGCTCGCTACATCTCACACTTTGTCGTAGCGTCTACTATATCCCAGACGTCGACACGCCCGTTGCCTCTGGCCGGTCGTTCTTAACAGCATCTACATAATCGTCCCACAGTTTCTCGACTTTGTGGCCCAGTAGTCCCGGCCAGAAGGCGGCGCCATCGTAATGCTCCAGCCGCAGCTTCTCGTTGATGCGGCGCACTGTGCCGTCACCGAACCGCCGTTCCAAGTACTCCAAAAAGTACGCCGTGTGCTGGTAGCCGCCATCCCAACGGCCAATCGCCGCAGGCTCGCGCTTCCAGTGCGGCGGCGACAGCGCACACTTGAGCCGCACCCAGTCGGCAATGCCTTCGACCAGTCCGCCGGGGCACGTGCCGCGGCCGTCCCATTGGTAGCAGTGCACCAGCTCGTGCGTCAGCACGCCGGCAATCTCGGCCGTGGCCCGCTGCTTCCGCGGCTGGATGCCCGCAATGTACCGCAAGCTGAAGTGGATCTCCTTGTGGTCGCCGTCGAGCTCCGAGCCCGTCGTGTAGGCTACGCCGTCCATGTCGCGCAGAATCACCGTGACGGAGCGGGTCGGCGTGATGTGCGTCTCTGGGTCAGCGTACCAGGCATTGCGGCCGTACAGCAGGCGCTGCACGTTGCCCACGGCCTGCTGCAGCACGGCAGAAACGTTCACGGCGCCCAGGAACACATCGGCACCCTCGTGGTTGACATCCCGGATCTCGAGGCGCAGCTTCGGCTTGGGGTACGCCGGCGGCTCGGTGATGCGGTCGCTGGACCGTGCATCGGCTGCGTGGTTGCCAGCGGCCTCGCTCGAACTGCCCTCTGGGGGCATCGGCGTCGGAGCCGGCGGAGCAGCTGTGCTGGATGCCACAGGCGTCTCGTTTCCGCTGTCAGCCGTCATCGTCGCCGTGTCGTCGAGAGTAGACTTGGGACGGTTGACCAGCACACGTTTGACCGTCATGAGACGTGCGGGGGACGAGTTGGGAGTGCAGAGCACTGCAAGAAGGGGCAGGCTATTCGGATCGGCTGGGCACTGGACGGAAAGCAACGTGCAGGCCCGCAAGTGTCTCTGGCTGGATGGCTAAATATATTGTGTTGGTCGCTGTCTGTGTCGTGTCGTTTGAGGCATCGTGCAACATTCTGTAAGCGAGAAGGAGCGCCTTACAACGGTGGGCATCCGCTAAACGTACCGACTACAAAAGGCATCTCCAATAGCCCCTTTCTAGGCGACACAGGCGGCCAGCTTTGACTACTGAGCTTTCAGACACGGCAAAACGCGGGGCCATATCGCCCGAATACAGGGCTCTTCAGTGGCCAGAAGTAGCCACTACAACCACTACAACCACTAGTATCTTAATCTTACCAGCGGCCAAGCCCGCCCAACCGCTAAAACGCCACCGAACGCGACTCCAGGGCACTAGCGCACTTTGCTACAGCAACAGACGCGGCTGGAGAGACCACCAACACGAGGTAGTGGGGGGACCACCAAACATAGGGGTAAGACAGCTTTGGCGAGGCAGGTGCAGGCACAGGGCGACGTGCCGAGCTGCGGTTTCCTGTTTTGGCTTTGTTGACGCAAAACACTCTGGACACTTTAATTTTGGCGATCTGGGTGGCTCCTTCCCTGTGGCCCGTCGAGCCACATCATACCCACACGCTATTTTCTCTCCTATCGAGATATTCAGAGGCTTCATTCCTCAACCACAACTCACGACGGAGTGCACACGCCCAACTCCCCTCCATTCCTCCCACCCCCCCCCAAAGCGCAACGTCGTCCACAGTCCACCGTGTGTGCCGTGCGTTGGCCGACGCGAGGAACCCTGTTTGTTTGCCTCCTGCAGCCGCATCGCATCCAGAGCATAGTAATCCTGATATTGAGTAAGCAAATTCGACGACGACACAACGACGACCAGATACGGCCAATTCTTTCGACTCGTTTCAACTGCGACTACACGACGGCCCATTCACTGCGTTGCATTGACGGCCGCTAATACCGGACCCGCGCGTCGCCGACGTGCCCCCCTTTCGCGCTCCCCGCCTCCACCCTCCTCGACCTACCCGCCATGGCCGATAAGATCACCCTCGACCAGGTCAACGAGCTGCTGGGTGTCTTGCGCACCGACGCCTCTGTTGAGACCAAGGTGCAGCTCGTCACCGCCGCCAAGTCGGGCATCAAGCAGCATAACGTGCCCGACCATGCGATCCCCGTCCTCTTCGAGGCCCTGCGCACCGCCTCTTCCTCGCAGCACGCCGCCCTCGTCAATGCCGGCTTCACGGGCCTCAACCACCTGCTGACGCGGTTGTCCCGTCAGGAACCCAAATTTCTAGCCAAGGAAGCGGCGCGCACGCTGCCGCTTATCGTCGAGAAGCTCGGCGACGTCAAGGAGAAGTACCGTTCGCTCGCGCAGCAGTCGCTCGTCACGCTTTACCAGGCCGCGCCCATGGACGTCGAGCGCTCGCTGCGCAACACCGCCATGACGGGCAAGAACCCGCGCGCCAAGGAGACCAGCATGCAGTGGCTGTTGCAGATGCACCACGAGCACAGCCTGCCCTTTCGCGCCTACGTCCCTGTGCTGATGGAGCTGCTCGAGGACGCCGACGGCATGGTGCGCGACGCCGCCAAAGCCACGGTCATCGAGCTGTTCCGCGGCGCGCCCAGTGCCGCCAAGACGGACCTCAAGAAGCAGCTCAAGAACTTCAAGGTGCGGCCTGCCATTGAACAGGCCATTGTCAAGGAGCTGGCGCCCACGGGCGCCTCTTCTGCGTTGTCGTCTGCCGCGGCGGAGCCTGCCCCGCGCCCCGACTCCGCACGCGCCGTGCGGCCCCAGGCGCCTCTGTCGACGGCCTCGAGCTTTGCCGCCAGCGTCTCGTCTCTCAGCGAGCGGCCCGTCACGCCCATGCCCGACGCCAGCCGTGCCGAGTCCGTCGAGCCGGCATACGTCAACACGCAGCGCGAGCTCGACGACATTTTTAAGGAGATGCACGTCTGGTTCGAGGGCAAGGAGACGGAGCAGAACTGGCTGAAGCGCGAGGAGAGCGTCACGCGGCTGCGCCGTCTTCTGGCCGGAAACGCTGCCGACTATGCCGACGCCTTTTTGAACAACGCCCGCGCGCTGCTCGACGGCATCATCAAGGCCATCGTCACCCTGCGCACCAGTCTGTGCAAGGAGGGCTGCAGTCTGATTCAGGACATGGCCACGACGTTCGGCCCCGGCATCGACCCCATGGTCGAGATTCTGCTGCAGACGCTTGTCAAGCTGTCTGCGGGCACCAAGAAGATCAGCTCGCAGCTGGCCAACACCACCGTCGAGGCCATCATCTCCAAAGCCACATACAGCACACGCATCCTCCAACACGTCTGGGGTGCGTGCCAGGACAAGAATGTCCAGCCGCGTACCTACGCGTCGGGCTGGGTCAAGACCATCATCACCAAGGAGATGCACCACAAGAACCATGTGGAGCACTCGGGCGGCCTGGACCTGATTGAGAAATGCATCAAGAAGGGCCTGCTGGACCCCAACCCTGGCGTGCGTGAGCGAATGCGTGCCACGTACTGGTGCTTTTCCGGCGTCTGGCCAGCACGGGCCGAGGTCATCATGACTGGCCTCGATAGCACGGCCCAGAAGCTCCTCCAAAACGACTCCAACAACCCCAACTCGCCCAAAAAGCCCGAGGGCGCGGCCGCCGACAAGGCGCGCCCTGGCCTGGGTTTCTCCAAGAGCACGACCGGCGCGTCCAAGCCCTCGCTGCGCGAGGCGATGCTAGCCAAGAAGAAAGAAACGCTGGCATCGCGCCACCTCCCTGCACGGCCTGGGTCGGCCATGGCTCATTTCTCGCCCGTGCGGACCGTCTCCGGCTCATCCAATGCCTCGGCTTCGTCGGCGGCGGCCCCGTCATCAGGGACGGCAGAGGCCAAGTTTGGTCGTCAGCGCGGCGAAGGTGGTCTGTCAGTTGCGCCCGTGCGGCCCACACGGCGGAGGCCCGAGTTGCACGCGCGGCCGGCCACGGCGGGCCCGTACTCGGTGCGCACACACGACCATCCGTCGGCCGAACAATCCAGTCCTCCAGAGCGGCTGCGCTCCAAGGCGGCGATCACGCCGAAAACGCTGGGCGCCTCTCCTAAGCGGACAGGGCCAGGCGCCGTGCCAGGACCGCGAACGCGACCAGGCCACCACACCACGGCGAGCGACTCAAACCTGCTCACGCCGTCTCGCGCAGTTGCCGCACCGCCTGTCACCAAAACCGCCGCTGGCGGGGCGCACAGACCCGGCGTGACGGCGACAGCATCGTCTCCACGAACCAGCCCGGCGAAGCCCAAGCCTGGCGCAGTTCGCGGCGTAGCAGGTCATAAGGCGACGCATGCTCCCCCAGCCTCGACGAGCCCGTCGCGGGTTCGCAGCAAGCCGGCGCATGCACCCGAACCGGTGCCGGAAGCCGAGCCAGAACCAGAGTTAGAAATCATTGAGAAGGCCCCTGAAGTCGAAATCGAACTCCCTCTGGAGCGCGCTGCTACACCCACGTCCCCCACACCGACCAAGCTTGCAGCGGCAAGAAAAGTAGCCCCTGCTGCCGGTCCCGCCCCCGTGGACGACGACGATGCCTTGAGTGCCATGGTCATGTCACCACCGCTCAAGGTGTATGAGGATCCTTTCTCGGAAGACCAGTCCACGGCCACTCCCACGGCGACAATCTTTGCACCTACGGTGCTAGAAGACAGACCGGTCAACGAAGACGCGGGCAACCTGGCCCGGCTGCCGGACGAGGGTGCCGGTTTGGCTGTGGCGTCGACCATGTCTGCTGACGCTGCTTCCGCGACGACAACCACCGACACAACACGGCTGGAGCCCACTGCCTCGCCCGCTCTGTTCCCATCATCGCCGGAAAAGGCGAAGCAGAACACGCGGCTGCTCGACAGCGGCATTGCCAAGGTCAAGGCCCAGGCCCTGGACGTGCACGGCTTCCGCAAACTGCAGGGCATCATCCGGGAGGCCAGCAACTCGGCCATCAGCAACGGCATGACAACAAAGACGGGCGCGGCCGCACTCTTTACGGACGAGCGGTTCGACGCTCTGCTGCTAGGCCTCTTTGCCTACCTCGAGTCGCCCGTGACCAACGTGCCGCCCGAAAAGGTGCAGGACGTCAAGGCGCAGATCCTGGCGACGATCAAGCTGCTCCTCAAGAAGTCCCGCGACAACTTCCAGCCGCACATCTCGCGCGGCCTCGAGGCCCTGCTCGCGGCGCGGGCCGGGTACGACGCGCGCGCCCACATGGTGGCCGGGCTGGAGCTGCTGGCGGACGAGCTGGTGACGTTGGGCGACGCGGCCGAGATTGCGCTGGTCCTGACACGGGCGCTGACGGACCAGAACGACGGCCCGCACGGCTCTGCCGGTCCTGTGCCTCCCGGCAAGGTCAAGGCCATCACCTCACCGCACTCGCTCAGCATGGGCCTCCACGTGCTCAAGGTGCTTGTGGACGCGCGCCCGGACTTTTACCCGACAGACACGGAGCTGGCGCAGCTGTCGGGCCTTGCGCAGCGGTGCATCGAGAGCAGCGAGTCGGGCGTGCGCATGGACGCGGTGCAACTGTGCGTCGCCATACATGAGCGGGTAGGCGATGCCCGGTTCTGGGGCGCGCTGCGAGGTGTCAAAGACGACCCGAAGTCGCTCATTACGTACTACATTGTGAAACGGCAAAGGGAGCAGTCCGTGTGAGTCTGTCAAGGGGGTGGTGATGAACGGGACAGGTGTACTTTTATTTATCTGCAAAAATAGGAATATTTTTGTGTACATGGGGCCACATTGTTTCCAGTTTCCTGTATTTTTTATTTTTTTCTGCTTCTTTTTTATTTTTCTATTCTGATTTCTTTTTCTTTTTATTTATGATTGCCTCCGTTCCATTCTCTTTTGTAGTGACTAGTTGTAATACCTATTTTACTTTGTTTAAGACATTTTGCTTTCACAACACCTTCCCAGAAAGTGAGATTGTATAAAGACCGTTTGTTATCTTGTCGGTCGTCCCCACGGTCTTCGTCATAGTTCTATATTTTCTATCTGCACCTCTTCGGTATGCAAAAAAGCTCACCGTCTGCAATTCGTCTGGCCGCGCTCTTCGGGACGACGTGAGATCCTCTCGGTTATACAGTCTCCATTGGACATGTCCTATCAAGCTACAGCTTCCTCTGGGTATGGACGTCGTCGATGGCCTCTCTCAGGTCACTTGCCGCATCCCATCGTATTCTCGGACGGCTGTGACTGGGGGACACACTTTCAAGATCGCTGTAACATGTCTTATATTACGTTGTATTGCAGAGTGACTGAATTGCGGAGCTTTTGCTGCGGAAACGGAAATAAAAAGTGAAATGTGAAATGCAAAAGGGAAAAAAGAAAAAAGGTTGCAATGGCGGCCCGCGCGCCCTGGCGAACAGACACTGACGGACCAGCGGTCGCCAAAGGTGATCCCGCAAAATGCTGTCGACGATCAAGTGGGCTTCTGGATTTTATACGTTGTATTTACTGAATTCCTAGGGGTGGGGATGTTGTTCCATTGCATCGTCAGCCTCGTCTTTCCTGTCCTTCCCCTTCCTTCTCCCGTTTGTCTATTGCCATCCGCACCTGCCGTTCTTTCCTTCTGATGTCCTGCCGTTTCGGAGAGAAAATCACGCAGGCGAGCGCTCCAGCCCGTCTTTCCCAACTGGAAAGAACGGCCCTGTCTGTTCCTGTCTGTTCCTGCCTGATCAAGTCAATGCGAGGCGAGACGGCCGATCATCCGTCGGCTTCTGGAAAAGAAAACAGCATGTGTGCGAACACGAAGCTCGTTGGTCGTCAAACACAGGAACCAGGGGACAAACAAAAAGGGGGGCCACTCTTTGCGGATCGACCCAGGGGTCCGAAGGGCCCTGGCCATGTTCACTAAACAGGCCAGCAGCCACTCAGGTTCCTTCCGGCCCCTTGCACTGAGCACGCTGAACAACCGCTAGCGCAGGCACTAGTGTTGCAGCCCAGGCGCGGGGCCAGAAGAGGAAGCTGCCAGGAGGGAGTGAGGAAGGAGGGAGCGTCAGCTCAAAAGGACTACGATGTACGGAAGTACTCCAAGGCCACCCAAGAACAAAAAACACCAAATAACAAAAAAAGAACCACAGTTGCGACACGTTGGTCAATACCACTTTACCTGAAACACCGGGCGGGCTGCAGGGACAGCCCTGCGATAGATTGCGCGCGACGCGCCTTTGTGGAGTCTTGATGGCCGCACAAAACACTGTTGCTTGTGGATGTCTGAGTGCAACAGTCGAATTGGCTGTGTCCTCGTCTGTTGTCACGTTTGTCAAACTGCATCAGTGGCTTTACGACGTATTACCGGGTTGTGACTGTGACGGTTGATGTGGCTGACACATTGGCAGGCAATTTGTTGCAAGGCTGAACGCCAACTTTTCGTGTCTCGTCATTACGTTTCCACCCTTTTCAATCCTTTTGATCTACCCACAAAAGCAAAGCGAAACATTGCGAACTGGCAACATCCAACTCGGAAGAGGTGTCTCAGAGCCTTTCCCACCCACATGTTCTCTTCCTGCACACCCTAGCTGCTCTTGGGCAGCTCGCTGACGCGGTCCTCAAAGGTCTTCTGGGCACGCGTCCACACGCCCTCGGTCTGGCGCTTGTCGAGCGTCAGCAGGCTCGGCA
This sequence comes from Sporothrix brasiliensis 5110, assembly GCF_000820605.1. Classification (NCBI taxonomy): domain Eukaryota; kingdom Fungi; phylum Ascomycota; class Sordariomycetes; order Ophiostomatales; family Ophiostomataceae; genus Sporothrix; species Sporothrix brasiliensis. Next base: position 1,434,227 of record NW_024467138.1, on the reverse strand, counting down.
GCAGCAGCTGCGAGAACTCGTCGCTCGACTCGCGGGCCACCAGCGTCGGCAGGTGGTCAATGGCAATCACGCGCAGCTCGGGGCCGTCGACGGCCTGCGACACGGGCACCGTCGGGCTGGTGAAGGAGCTGTAGGTCGAGTACAGGGGGATCGGGTTGTTGGCGCTGTTGGGGTCGCAGCTGACGTCGCAGATGACACGCAGCCGGCGGCTGGCGCCGGCGGCCGCCAGCGACTCGAACGTGACAAACGGCGGGATGCGCGCCGCGCCCAGGTACACGCAGTTGACGAAAATGTCCGACGTGGCCACCTCCTCAAAGGGGCCGCCCCGCTTGGTCTCGGGCAGGTCCCACTCGAGAATGTTCTCCTTGGGCAGGCCGGCCGCCACACAAAAATCGCGGGCGCCCTTGCCGCAGCGGCCCAGCGCACCAATGACAATGGCACGGGGCAGCTCGCCGTTGTTGGCGGCAATGGCCGGCGCCATGGCGGCCTTGACGTGGTCGGCCAGCGCCGGGGCGCTGTCGAACACGGGCACGGCGCTCTGCGGGGTGCCCGGGCGCAGGATCTGGTGCGCCCAGGCGAGCAGGGCAATGGCAGTGCCGGCGTAGCCGGCCCAGTAGCCAAACGCAGCGACGCGTCGGCCATTCGGCTCGACGAGGAACTCGAGATCGTACAGCCGGCCATTGCCGCGCGCGAAGCGCGAGAGGGCCTCGGCCCAGCCGTCCTGCTTCTTGAAGCAGTGCTGGAAGTGGATGTAGTTGTGCGGCAGCGGCGCGTCGCCGTCGGTGATCTCCTTGAGGCCGAGGATGATGTGGTCGGTGGGGGCGTTGACCCAAGTGCCGGCCGGCACCATCTCGGCGCCGACGGCCTCGTACTCGCTGTCCTTGTAGATGCGGTCCGACGAGCGCTCAATGTGCAGCACGTAGCCGGCGTCGAGCAGAGCCTTGGCCGATGCCGGCGACACTGCAGACGGATGGTGAGCTTCGCGCCAAAGATGACGGAACAAACGCCAGCACGATGGTGGGGAATTGCAAGAGGAAAAACATACACGGCGAACGGCGTTCCAGCGGCTTGGTCTCGGCTCTGAGGTGAATAATTGTCGGTGCCATTGTGATGGTTGACGTGATTATGTGGTGTTTTGTTGCAGGAGGGAGAGGAACAAAAAAACGAACAGGACCAGAAAGAGAAGGGAAGCTTTTGCCAACAGTGGCGGTGATGTATGACACACAGCCGACGCAGCTCGAGAAAATCTCAATTGCAGATGAATCACACCTCAGAGGTGGACTTCGCCCGGAACAGGAAGTGACTAATCCGCATTGGGCTAGCGGGTCCAGGAACCTGTCCCTGCTCCTGTTCCTGTTCTCAGTACAGTTGGAGGGTGCGTCACGTGATACAACTCATCGACACGTCGACCGCGCTTTGCAATTTATATCTCAGCACACCGAGGGTACGCATAGTTGGGGTAAAGTACGTGTATGTTCCTGTCTTCCGCGGTCTTGTTTTCTTGCCTCTGAAGCCCAAGGTCCGCGGAATGGGGAGGGCCGGCAGCGCCGCAGTTACGCGTTGGCACCCGACACGGTTGGCAGCAGATAAACGAGGTCAATTTCCTGCAGGGCGCTGCGTACTCTAAATTATTCAGATAAAGATGCAAGACACAACGGGCGACGGAGTACGTACGACGTAGGCTGATGGACGCATGAGGCTGGATAGGGCGGCTGTGAGGAGCTGACGAATGCAGTTGTTCCTGCCCTGCTTGAATTTGCGGAGACGTTCCTGCCTTCCACCTGTCAAATAAACCGCATCTTGCCTCTTGCCTCTGGCCACTCCCCATTCCTCGCCTGTGGATCCATCGCTGTTCAGCTCCAGGGCCGTGTGCTGGTCGCTTGTTTTGGAAACGCCCGCCTGTCCCCCCCCTTCCCTAGCGCACATCCAAAAGGGCATACCCACCCGAGCCACCCACTTCCACACCCCTGGCGGCAAACGACCCCTATCCAACGCGCAGCGCCAGCGCCTGTCGCACGGCCTGGCTCGCTAATACGACCTTCTCCAGTTCTGCATCCACACTAGGCCGGTCGTGATATTCGCGCCTCGTCTCTGCAGCTTTCCTTTCCCTCGTTTCCCTCTTTTCGTTCCCTGGCTCTTCTCCACGCCACGTTAGTGTTTTGTTTCTACTTCTTGGCTCTCCATTATTGTTTCCTTTGTTGTTTCTGCCCCGACTCGATCCCGACCTCTCATCTCGTTTCCTCCCCGTTTTCTCTGTCCTGCACCGTACTGTACTCGATATCTTGCCTTATATGTTGTATATTCGCATCTGTAGCTGCTTGAACCATATTTACCCCTTTTCTCTCTTCTCCTCGCAACATGCAAGCTGTGCAGTAGCCTGCAAATCGGATACTGACTCCTGCTTGTGCATGCTGCATCGTACATCGTACAGTTTCCAACCCTGGCCTGGCCTCCGTCTCCTGCGTCCCGTCTCCCGCCCATTTGCTGTCGCCAATTCAACTGTATGCGTTACGAAGGACGGAGATACCTGTTAGTCTGGTTACGCAAGGAATACTGCTGTACCCGGCGTTGCTTGGTCTCCCTTTTGTCGCTGGGCTGCTCTTATTTCTTGTTTTCCCACCTCTGTATAATGCCAACCGTTTCGCCTTTATCACGGTGACAGAAGCCGACAGCCGCCACTCGATCCTGTTTCTGTTTCTGTTTCTGATTTTGTTTTTTATTTTTGTTTCTGTTTCTCTTCCCCTTCTTCTGTCCTCGCCCAACCCCTGTCACACTGCATTTCGCTGTCGTACCTCTTGGCGGTGCTGCCCATATTTTGCCCATCGTTGCCCTTTTGGTGCTGCATCCCTTCTGCATCTCTCCTCTCTGGTCTTGCATGTCTCGACGAAGCACTTTTGTCAGCCCCTGCCCTGACTAGCTTGGTTTGCAATGGTTGCGGTTGTCCACTCACACCAGGGCCTGACATGGGCCACCCCAAACTGTTGACCTCCTAAGACGTACCTCAACTGTCGTAACCCAGATACTTGGCCGTGAAAATTCTGTATTCAACACCTGGCCAGGCCACGCCTGTCCTGGTTGTCTGCTGCCGAACTTCGTCGCTGTCGTCTGTTTATATGTATCTAGCCCTGCGGAGCATCCATAGAGCAACGTACTCTATAATTCATACGTGCATCGACGTGAAGTACTGTCTGTTCCGCCCGTCTGTTGATGTCTTTGCATCTTCCCAAACGGCATGTTCTGGTCCACCCTCGCCAAACTCCTTCTGCGTCGTATTGACACCTGTTGAAGATTACCCACGAAGCCCACCGCCATCTGTATTCGTCCTGAACCACCGCATTTCTTGGGCTCCAAATGCTGCTACCCTTGCCTTACTCCACATCGCCTCCCAACTCACTTTCCCAAGCTCCATCCATATCGGTCTCCCTCCCCTCTCTCTCCTCCATTCCTCTTCCCCCCTTTCAACCTTGAAAGGAAGCAGTATTTCTACTCTTGCCGTCCGTCGACCATCGCACCAGCGCCCCATACAGCAGCCCGCACTCCCGCATCCCAACGGCCGCTAGCACTGGCAAAACACCGCTATTGCGCTCGTATTTGTCCCAAAAGACCGCCATATTCGCCCTGGGAGCGCCCAGAAGTTGTAGTTGTTGTGAAACCCACCAGAACCACCAGAACCACCAGACCTTTTGTGCTAATCCGTGTCGTAAATACCCCTGGCTAGAAGAAACTTCTCTCCCTCGCCCGTTGAATTACCAGTAATACTGTCGTTCGTATCGCGTACGCCCCTAGGGTCCAATGAATCGCCCGTGAACTTGGGCTGGTCCACTGTAGTTCTTTACTAGTGCCTGTCCACCTGCTAATTTACACCTGTAAACGGGGATGGCGTTGGCTGTGTTGTTGCTCTCGAAACGTCCAATTTCTTAGTGTGTGCCCCTGGTTGCTCTTTCCAACCCTGCCGACCCTGGACCGCTCTTTCTCTCGTTGTGCCCGCGCCGCAGTCCATTTCTTCCATGCTCTTGATTACCCACCATCCGCGCCTGCCATCATATTCCACGCCCACTTTCCCACACGCCCCACGCACGTTGTCTGAGTCCACACCAGCACCTTCCACGTCCACGTCCCTCGTCCCTCGCTCCTGCCGTCCTCCGCCCGCCGTGCGTGTGTGCGTACTTGCCCACCCAACCCTGCGTTGCGCCCTTCTCGCCCGAAACGTCGCCGCGACTTTCCACGACGCTTCATCACGAAATTTCTCTTCTACATACAATCCTCTTTCTTCTCCTCACTCGCTCCCCCATCTCCCATCGCGCCACGCCATGCGGATAGCGGCTAGCTGGTTCGGCTCAGAGTCCCATCGCGCCCCGAGCATTTCCCTCCTGTGGCTTGCTTTGTCGTTCTCTTTTTTCTTAGTCGGAACCCCATCTTTCATTCCTGTTTTTTTTTGCAAAGGCTCTGGCCTCATTTGTTCTGTGCTGGCTTGTCTTCTTTCTTCTACGACGTTTCATCTTTGCCTCTTTTTGCCTCTCTTTTTCTTTCGCTGGCTACTCCTTTGGGCTCTCGAACCCGGCCTGCAATTTTTTGGAATCTCCTGTTTTCGCCTCCCTCCGTCTCGCTGCAGCTGTTTTCAGCCTCACCACGCATCATCCCTTCCTAACCCATTCGACGTGCACCCGTTCTCCATATCTCTGTTCTTCGTTCTCCTCCATCCCAACGTCGCTTCTTCCTTGCCTCTACGACATCCTTCTCTGGGCAGCATCTCGCGTGTCGCCAAAGCCAGCTTTCTGGGTGTCATATCTCGGAAACACAAGCCGTTCTTTCGGTAGCATCGATCATTGCGCACGCCACGTTCGTCTTCACATGATCGTTCCACGGCCGCTCTGTGCCGTTTCGACCACTCTCTGTCGCGACTGTCGACACCGCTCCTGATCGCATCTACTTACCGCGTTCTACCTTTGTGGGGTCGCGCGGGGCCTTATCCTCCCACGGCCTCTTGTAAACCATGGCGGCCCTAGACGAATACCTGGACAACACAATGGAGGCCGACGACATCTTCCCCTGCAAGGGTTGCGGCGAGATTCTTGAGGAAGGCAAAGCCTTTGAGCTTGGTAAGTCGACTCGACGGTAGCGTCTTTGTCGTATTCATCTGATAGTTGAACCGCCAACTAACCACTCCCATGACAGCCGGCCATAGGTGGCATCTCAACTGTTTTCGCTGCAACTCCTGCGGTACCCTCCTCGACTCCGACGCCAACCTCCTCCTCCTCGGCGACGGCTCGCTCATCTGCAACAACTGCACGTACAGCTGCAGCGCATGTGGCAACAAAATCGAAGACTTGGCCATCCTGACGGGCGAACAGGCCTTTTGTGCTACCTGTTTCCGCTGCCGGAACTGCAAGCGCAAGATCGAGAACCTACGCTATGCTCGCACGTCCCAAGGCATCTTTTGCATGAGCTGCCACGAGTCTCTCATGGCCCGTCGTCGGAAAAAGCACAAAGCCGCCGCGCAGGCCAAAGCGCGAGAAAAAGACGGCTCACCAATGATCACAGACAAGTCGCTGCCCGCCCTGCCACCACAGACGCCCACGGAACTCTCACCACGCCCTAGAGTGCCCTACCCACGAAACGAACCCTCGTCCCTCAGCAGCAGCATTCGCCCAGACCGGTCTCCAGAACGTTCGTCGACGGAGGCCCCGCCCAGCGACACGAGAGACAGTTTGACCGGCTCCAAACCCTCGCTCACCCTGCCGCCGTCCAACTACCGCAACAACCGCAGCTCTGCCATGTTTGGCGGCAACGTCGACCTAGGCGCAAGCGATACCGAGTCCTTCTTCATCCCTGTGGCCCTCGATCCCAGTCCAGGCCTTTCCGCCACGCCTCGGTCTGTATCTGACTCGCTGTCCGACCCCAAGAAGGGCAAGGAGCGGTCGGATTACTTTTCAGACGGCAAGAGCGGCGACTCGCAAGCCTCGACGCCGCACATCGCCTTCCAAGAGAAGGCCATCCCGCCAGGCTCAACCTCTACACCCGACTACGACAGCAGTGGCACGACCTCCAAAGACTTGCTTTCGCGCAAGCTCTCAAAGAACTCGAGAACGGATCGCAGTGTCTTGTCGTCCGGCACCAGCAGCGCCGGCGAAGACCACAAGCACGCTGCGCCCTCCAAAGGCCGCGGCGAAGAGTTCAAGTTGCAGGAGGCGCCTAAGAGCAAGAAAGCAACGGCAAACTCGCGGGCGAATTCACAAGCCAACAACTCACTCGGAAACGCCCTTGAGTTTGACACGCCTAAGGCGTCTCGGCGGGACAAGGAGAACACGGCGTCGCCGCCTGCTTCGACGTCCGCGTCGAGCATCGGTGGCCGCTCATCGCAAGACACGCGGCAGGCGCAGGACGGCGATGAGTACCCCGATTCGAGCGGCCTGACAACCCCCACCAGCCGGCCGAGCCAGAGCAGCGACCAGCATGTCCGTGGAGGTCCCATCTCAAGAAAGGAGCTGCCGGCCTCCGCCCGTACTGGTAAGACCAACACCGTCATTTCCCATACCTTTCTCATTTTTCATCTCTCATTTGCATACTGCATACTAACACGCTATCTCTTTCCAGTCAATGGCATGCCTATTTCCAGTCCCCTCGGCAAGCCATCGCCTGCAGATGAGATCCCGCAGCCTGCGCTGGCACCTCCGCCTGTTCCTCGCCCCGCTATGCAGGAACACAAGTTGAGCGACACCTACATGCAGCCTCGTGCGCCACCCGTCCCACCGACCGCTGCCCCTGCTCCCCCGATTGCGTCGTTTCACACTCCGAGCAACGAGTCTGTGGCCAGCAGCACCGTGTCAAGCAGCGAACCTCAGTCGCCTCCCAAGGGCCCGTCACCTAAGCTCCCGCGCTGGAGCAACGGTGGCGACTTTAGCATGGACGAAGACATGGCCCGCATACTTGGCACCGATGAGAGCTCCTCTTCCATTCTTCGCCGCGTTTCGAACGCCGTCCGGCACGGCCGCAACAGCAGCGCCGAATCAAGCAACTTAAACCACGGCAACGGCATCTCGCCGCGCGGCCACAACCGCAGTCTCAGCGAGACCACCCGTGCCACTGCATCGCCGCGCTGGCCCAAGACACCGATTGTCGAAGACTCGGGCGCCCGCGACATCAGCAGCCCCATCTCGCTGTCGGGAGGTGCCACCCAGGAGGACCCGGCCCTGCTCAAGCGTCGTCTACGCAACTCAGAACAGAGAGTGGCTGAGCTGGAGCGCCAGTTTGGTGCCGAGAAGGATCTCAAGTCCCTCAACAAGAAGCTTTTGGAGAAGCGGCGCACAGTCTCTGTACTGGACACCCAGGCCGAGATTATGATTCGCCAGCTGGAGGCGCTGGCCGGCTACGTCGAGCGCGCCAAGACGACGAAGCAACCCATCGACGCCAAGGAGCTCGAGGACTCAGCCATCAAGGACTTTGTGCAGAGGCTGAACGAGCTGCAAAGTACCATGGCCGTGACGATTGAGCAGCTTCATGCGGAACGCGACGCGCTGATCGAGGAGAAGAACCAGGCGGTGGCCAACCGCGACCGTGCGCTACTCGAGTTCGAACAGCTGTCGTCCAAGAACGCCCAGTTGGCTGACATGAACAACGACCTGACACACCAGATCCAGGAGCGCTTCAAGTCCCAGGTGGGCCCCGAGCAGGCCAAGTCGCCCAACGGCCTGGGCATCTACCACAGTCACAAAGGTCCTTCGATCTCGTCGATGAACCTGGACACAGCCAGCATCCAGACCTCGACCAACGCCACGCTGATCGGCACGGATGGCGAGGAGCCGATTGTCGAGTCCGGTCCGACGGTCGTAAACATCCGCAAGGGCCAAGTGCGCAAGTTCAACTGGAAGAAGGGCTCCAAGACGGTGGCCCAGAACCTGACCAAGGGTGTCAACCGCGCGGTCGGCGCCTTCCAAAACGACCGCGAGCAGCAGCGGGGTGGTCCATACCAGGGCTTGACGGGCGATAGCATTGGCCTGCCCTACAACATGACGGTGGCCTCTGTCGACTCGCCGACTGCCTTTGGCGCCCAGACGGCGCAGCAGATCAACCGTGGCCCTGGTGATTTTGGATCCACGGGCAGCGGTGTTGGTGGCGCCGGTAGCAGCGGTGGCGTCGGCGGCCGTGGCATCAGCGGCCCCATTTCCGGTCCCATTCCCGGTGGCGTGTCCGGTGGTGCGAGCGGTCCTGGCAATGCCAATGGCGGGTTTGGCTTCTTCTCCAAGAAGTCGGGCGTGCCCAAGTCTGGTACAGCTGCCAGCCTGATGAACAAGGAGGGCCCACCTGTTGCGGAATCACCGAGCACGCTGTTCGGCTCCGACCTCGTCGAGCGTGCTGACTACGAGCGCCGGCAGATCCCCAGTGTCGTGACGCGCTGCATCGAGGAAGTCGAGCTGCGCGGCATGGACATTGAGGGCATCTACCGCAAGACGGGCGGCAACTCGCAGGTCAAGGCGATCCAGGAAGGGTTCGAGAAGCAGGAGGACTACGATATCTCGGACCCGGGTCTCGACATCACAGCGGTGACAAGCGTGCTGAAGCAGTACTTCCGCAAGCTGCCCAACCCGCTGCTGACGTTTGAGGTGTATGATAGTGTGCTGGAGTCGATCAGTAAGTTGCAGTTGCCTTTCCGGACATGCAGGAAACACACGAGTACCGTCGTGCTAACAAACCAGACATTGTGGACACCACAGAGCGCTGTGCCCACCTGCGCAAGACATTCAACACGCTGCCGCCCAAGCACCGCGATTGTCTTGAGTTCCTCATGTTCCACCTTGCCCGTGTTGCCAACCGCGAACGCGAGAACTTGGTACGTCTCTGGACGCCATTTCCATGTCCCCTGCTGAGAAAAGCATTTCTAACTGATGATAGATGCCTCCCAAGAACTTGGCAGTGGTCTTTGCACCAACTATTCTCCACACCGAGAACCTGGAGAGAGAAATGTCCGACATGCACTCCAAGAACCTCTCGATCCAGTTTGTCATTGAGAACAGCCACACCATCTTTTCCGAGGCATGAGGGGCAACACACGTCCGCACCTTCGACTCACTCGGCCCACTCTCCATGCTCGTGTACATATTGTAAAAGCGTGTATTTGTTTATTGTGACTGTGCTATTCTCCTGGGATTCACTTGTGATTTTGAGATCCTCATGGCGTTTCTTCTGGCCCTTTTATATCGTTTCGACCCCGCCGTCGACCATTTGGTATTTCCTTTTTGGTCTTTCTGAAACGTTTGCTATTGTTCCTCTACTTTTCCTACGTCATTGGACTTTTCGAAGCGTTTACGACGACGAATCTGTTTGGGATGAGGGGACTGGGTCGTCATCCCTTTGGACCGTACACAGCCCCCTTATTTTGTCTACAATCCTCACGCTCACCTTTTTGCTTTCTCGTGCTTAGCCTTCCCTTTGAGGGCGGGCAAGCATGTTGTTTTTCTTCGTTCAATGACAGGACATTTAATGATATCCGTTTGCTGTTTTCCTCTTTGCAAAAGATCAAGTCTATGCTATATTTTAAAATGCAAGTTTGTGTGAGCTTTACTAGGCGATTCCCTTGACGCTTTTGATGTCCGTGCTATGCTAAGGTAGAAACAATGGCAAAATAGTATGTATACAAGAAAGAAACAGATGTGCCCAGACAGTCAGTTATTTCCCCATCATCTTGCGCACTCGATCGAGCAGCACTCCACTTTCGCGACCGAGTTTCCGCCGCTGGTTGTCTCCGCCACCGCCGCCGTGTCGACTACCTCTGTGTGTATCCACCCGCCGTGCCTTGGCCATGGCCTTTTGGTGCCGTGCCCGCCGCGCCCGCGCCTCTTCACGCTCAGCTGCCCTGCGCTCAAACTCAGCCCGTCGTGCTTCGGCCTCGGCCTTTTTCTGTGCCGCCTCCTCTTGGGCTTTCTGGAAGAAGGACTGTGGCCGTTTCGCCGGCCGGGCCCCAGGGCCGCGCTGTGGACGCCGTCGCTCGGCCGGCTTGTCGTCCCTTCCACTCCCACCCGCTTCCTCTGCGTCGTCGATGCGTGCTTGGCGCTCAGGGTGCATGGGTGCAGTTGCCGCCACCGCCGCCGCCGCCTCGTCCTCACCGGCTACATTTTTTGATGCTGCCTTTGCATCCTCCGCCGCCAGCGCCCGCGCCTTCACTTTTGCGTACGTCTGCAGCGTCTTGGCCCGGATCACGTTGGACTCCTTGGCACGCTCGAGCTTCCGGCGCCAGGCATCGTCCGAGGTGGGCAGGGCGGCGCGGATGCCGGTGCGGGAGCGCTTGGCCTTGTGGGGTGCGGCGGCACTGCTGCCTGCGTCGTCGGCTGATCGTTTGCCCATTGTATTTGTGGGTGTGAGGTGAGGCTTGTGGTTGCAATAGAGGGGGTGCAGGTGGTCGTCGATGTCCAGGTGCCGTTGGACACGCCGTGCAGACACTCGCCGACTATTTTTTTGGCGGTCGCGATAAGATGGGACTTATCGATAATTATGGTCCCATCCATTAGGGGCTGTCTTCTGTTGCTACAGGCGGCTTAGGCGGCAATGCCCCAAAATAACGCCCAATGTCCCCTATTTTAGGTGCCAGTTTGCCTGCAAGAAGGAGTCCTGTCGATGACACTATGTTCGTCTCCCCAACTTAGTCTCCTGGCCTCATTCCCTATTTTTGACTCCCATCATCATTATACAGTCCTCTTTCTACCGGCAGTAAAAGTCGGCCAGCTTTTTGGGGCGTCTCGCTTGGGATCTTTGCAGGTCTTTTGGGCCCTATTAATGAGCCAACCGTACGGGTGCTTGTTAGCGTACTGTGGCTTGGCTTGAGGCTTTGCTTCTTTTAGCACAAAACACAGCAGGTTCAAAGGTGGTGCTATGAAGAACCCCGATTTTTGTTTCGTGTTTTAAATGGGCGCCAGACCCACTGACTTTTAATGGGCGGTATTAATGGGGTCAGATAGTGCTCAACAGCGAGTTGTTTCAGTGCCAATTGGGTGGGAGCATGTGGGGCACTTTCCGTTTTGATGCGTGCACCTTTTGCCAGCGAAATCTTTGAGTCACACTGTTCGCAGTGGCGTTACAGCAAGCAATTACGGAGTAGGGCACACGAGAGAGAGTGGACTGAGGAGCGGTTGCCACTTTTGAGTCGCTTCTGCATAACTATGCTCCGTGCCTTCCTTAGATTGACTGACGGGAGGGCGTTAAACCCAATATGAGTCGGTTGGGGCAGTTGGTGGTCGCTTCCCAAACATAGTACTTATTGTGCGTATGACCAAGTTTGCTCCTGCCGGCGTTGGGCTTGCTCCTGCTTCATGCACCACTCCGCAAGCTAAACCAGTTCGCCCTGACGTCAATAAAAGCAGATGAGCGAGCGTCACGCCTTCCTCTTTGACCAGTCCTAGTGGGCCACAAACCCAGGCCCTCCTCTGCTCCTGCCTGTCCCGGTCCAGTCGTTGCTTCCTCATTCCCATGCGATGCAACAGCACTCAATTCTCGTCCTACTTCTATGCCCTCTTCCTCTCTTTTCATAACATCCTCTCCTCACATCTACTTATTTCTATCTCAACTGCATGCCGCATATCCCTTCATAGCCCTTCAGGCGTTGGCCATCGCCCATTGTCTCATGAACGACCTTCCTTTTCTCCCCAGCGCTCTCCACTTTCTTTCTCCAGAACGACCATAACGCCGAAACCGGTCCGGCGCCATTATCTCCACCAACGATGCCATTCACAGCCGTTCACAGTTGACCGCTGCTTCGTTAGGCTGGCTTTCCCTGCATACACCTGCATGCAGACGCACCTGCCCATGCACAACCGACAGTAGAGGCCGCACCTATCCACCGGCTGCACAGACAACGACCACGGGCAGAGCTAACCTTTATTGCAAGATCGAAAGCCTTTACGGACGCTGTGCTGTTTCGCTTGGGCTCGAAAACGTGATCTTCACTCTCCTCTTCACATACAACCTGGTGGTTCTCACAAGCATTCACCCTGGCAAATGCTGTTGCCCTCGCGTGTTCAAACAGGCTTTTAAACTCGACAACTCGCTACGCCTCAGCTTCTCACAGAACGATTCCCAGCATGATCTGAATATCACCACACCAGACACTGTCCTTATCTTTCCACCAGTCACCAATATCTGTTTGACTTTACTGCTTGATCCTCCCCGTCTGAGCCGGAGACGGGGATCGGATCACCAGGCAGCTGAATCACGCCTATTTCGTCTCCTTCGCTCTCGTCCAAAATCGATCCCTGAAGTCTGAGCTCCCACCAGGGCTCCCTGACAACATGCCGATGTTTGAGGATACGATGGAACTCGCCCAAAGCGGCGAGCTTCCTCCAAAGGAACCCTCTCCACCGCCACGGCCGTCACCTCCCTCGGAATCCGAACGTGTCAGCACTCCCTCAAAACCCATCTCCATTCCCACATCTCCCTTTGTGTCCCGTCGGATGTCCGAAGAGAGCATACGGACCGACTTGTGCGAAGGACCGCTCCCAGACACTCCGTCACCCCTGCCTCGATCGTTTGTTTTACAGCCTTCGCCGGCCTCCGACGCCCAGCACGGATTTGCTGACCCATCACCGCCCCGCACACCGCCCAGTCGAGATGCCTCTGAGCAGGTCACCGATCGAGCGGAGCTAATCGAAAGGATCAAGCGAGGCGAGAGCCCGACTTGGATCCCAAACCGACATGTGAGTGTTCCTCTGTACTGTCAACAGCTCCTGATAACAGGATACCTTTTGCTGATACTCTCCCGCGCAGGTCGGGTCAATGTATCACAAGCGGACTCCTACTCAAAGTCCCAGGCCTCCATCGGCAGACACAATAACGTCAACCACGCTGCTTCCTGCGGCCGATATCACCCCTGAACGGATTCCATTGGAGGCGCACGACCACAACGCCGAGGCTGCCGCCAGACTGGAAGACGGCCTGAATATCGAACGGCCACGGTCGGCTTTGCACAGCGGCGATTTCACTCAGAGCACGTCCAGTAGGCGCCAGGCCCGAACGTCTGAAGAAACGGAAGCCCGCCCTACCGGACTACCCCGGCCAGGACCTGCGGCAGACGTCTCTCCCTCGCCTTGGGTAGCAACCTCACCGCCTCGGCACTACGCGCCATTTTCGTTCGATCACCGGTCTCCTCCTACGTCTGCGCTGGCGGAACTTGGTGTGTTCCGATCCAATGTACCGTCACCGTCGTCGTCAATCTCCTCGAGCTTTGTCTACATGCCACCAACGAGCCCGCTTGTGCAGTCCCAGAGCAACTACGACGAAGACGACGGGGCGGATAGCAGCCTCCCCGTGGACCACATCGACATTGCCCTTGGCAGCAGCCCGACACAGAGAGCCGCTGGCAGTAGAGCGAATGCAAGGCGGCATACGCTGACATTCTCTCACAATCGCCACTTGCAGTCATCCCCTTACTCTGTCCCAATAATATCTCACCCGCTCCCCCGCCCACTATCAGGAAACCTACGCCGTGAGAACACGCTTCCCTACCAGGCACACCAGCCTCGTAGATCACTTTCTACGATCTCCAACTACAATATCGACCATTTCCCTCCGACTTTAAACTCCGCATCTACTCCTCAGACACCGCTACTCTCACGTTCCCGAAGACCGTCGTTCACCTTGGACTCGTCCCCCCTTCAGCATGCGTCCATGGTTGGCTCTTACGAAGAGAGCATTCTCCGTGGCCGTATGTCTACAACGCCGTCGAAGCCGCTTGATTTCCTCGCTCAAATCGGCGTTCTGGGCCTGGGAGCCAAGTGCAAACCCGGTCTCCGCTGCCCAGCACACGTCACGCTTCCATTCTCAGCCGTCTTTTACAGCTACGCAACAACATCCTACGGCCGGTCCAAAGCCGAAGACGGCCCCAGTCCCTATGTGGGCATGGTCGACCTCGAGAATGGATTGCCCAATTCAGGCGCCGAGCAACGATCAAAACGCAAGGCAATGATGCCCAGTCGACGGACCGCCTCGCGCACCCGGCCGGCGCAGTTCAAGCAGGGTGGAACGAACGGCACAGCCAATGCGGGAGAAATCCACAATCTTGCCCGTCCAGTGGAGGGCAATCCGAATGGAGACGAGATTGTCATGGAAGACATGCATGTGGAGCGACTCGATCTCTCCGATACAGAGGCGAACAAACCAATTGCTACTGCATCTCGTTCTCATAAGAGACGTCCGCATGGCCCCAAAGCCCCACCGGGCGGCTCCTACCGCATTCCAGAACAGGGCCAACTTCAAATCATCATCAAGAACCAGAATAAAACGGCCGTCAAGCTGTTCCTGGTCCCCTATGACTTGACCGGGATGGAGGCAGGCACGAAAACGTTCATTCGACAGCGCAGTTACTCGGCCGGTCCGATTATCGACAACCTGCCAGCCACGAGCGACACGTCATCTGATCGCCCCATTTTGCGGTACCTGATTCACTTGCATATTTGCTGTCCTTCGCGTGGGCGCTACTATCTCTACAAAAGCATCCGTGTTGTTTTTGCCAATCGCGTACCGGACGGAAAAGAGAAGCTGAGAAACGAACTGACCTTTCCTGAGCCCCTCTATTCGCCCTACAAACCCATCCGCGTGATGCACCCGCCTGCGGGTATTGCCGGTGGTAGTGGTTACCACGTGGGCGGGAACGGCCCGGGCGCCGCTCTTGCAGCCGAGAAAGCGTACCGACGGCGCAGCTCGGGTTTGTCATTCACTGCCAATGCCGTGTCGCAAGCCTTTGACGCGTTTGGCGTCCAGCACCCACTTGTGCCCGCCACCCCAACGCAATCGGCCTTACCAAAGCCTGCTGTGTCCTCGCACTCTTGGTCCAACCACGGTATAGTCGGTCAGCTGCCTTTCGACCAGACTGAAAGCAATACGATTGGCGGTCGTCCTTTCGTCAGGTTTGACCAGCCACTGGGTTCGCCATCCGTTGCAGCACTCGGATTTGGTCCTGCAAACAGTCTGGACCAGACAACTACCGGCAAGAGCCACAACTCGAACAGCATGGAAGAAAGCAGCAGCAGCAGCTCTACAGGAACCACGACGGTCACGTCTCCTGCTTTGCCTTTGTACAAGAAGCTCAGTAAAGGCGATATCGGCTATGGCGGAAACGCTTTCGTAAGCGGTAGCCCCGCTGCTTGCGAGGGACTCCTATCGCAGCGCCTGCGGTCACTCGAAGTTGAGAAGAACATGGCTCCAGAGGAAGCTGACAAAGAGACCCCTGACATTTGAGAATAAGCTTCCTACGATGGTGAATCTGTTGTCGAATGGGACAATCCACCGACCATCTCCCGCCAATAGTATTACCTTTATGTTCACGTTTTGGATGGACAAATTAAGGTGCCGTATTGGATTATATATACCCTCCAATTCAGCTCAATCCTATCAATTCAATATATATATATATATATATATCTGGTTATCATAATATCTATCTGGTTTTCTCCATTTAGAGACATACCTCGGTTAATGTACATTTGTATATTTATGTGCCGGCGTCCTCAAACGAGGAGTATATTTTTTCCCACTCTATTAGACCATTCATTCATTATTGTTGACTCGTTTCATGGCGAGGTATTATATCATAAGACGCGTTGCGAGGCGAGTTGCTGTCGACTATCCTGCGCCGACTCCGACGGCGCAGGGTCCATGTCCGCTGGTGGAAAGATGCCCACGTCGGTGGCCACATTGTCACTGCCGCCAAACACACGCCCCTCGATACGCGAGTTCATGCGCACCATGGTCCGCACCGCATGCACCGTGCGCGGGCTCTTGGCGCCCAGCTCGTGGAACTGCCGCTCGGCGGCCGACGACCACACGGCCATCTGCTCGAGCTCCAGGTACGCCTTGGCCAGGACCATGAAGGTGTAGGTCATGGGGCGGTTGTAGCGGGTGGCGCTCTCGCGGATGCGCTTCAGGCGCGACATGCGTGGGCTGGCGCTGCCCGTCTTGTTCATGTCCTGTTCCTTGGTCCTGGCGTTGCCGTCCGAGTCGGCATCCCGCGCCTCGGGAGACTGTGATTCCGATGGTACCCTGCTCTGTGTCTGCGGCAGTGATGACGACGACAGGGGCTGTTGTGCTTGCTGTTTCATGCCAGAAAGGCTGCCGTCCTCGTCCCCCCGCAGGCGATGGAGGGCACGGAGAGGAGCAAAGCCGCTCCACTGGCCCATGAGCTGTTCTTCGCAGACGGCAAAGGCCTCACGCGTGCGGCCGAGGCGGGCGAGGTGCTGCACATAATGGTTCCAGTTCTTGTTGTCGAGCAAGAAGCCATTGGCGAGGGCGTCGTTGTTGACGAGGTTCATCAGCCCCTCCGGGTCCCGCTGCGCAGCGTACAGGCGCTGCATGGTCTTGAGCGGGTCCGTCAGGCCGTACCGCAACCTGGCGACCACGGGCCGGTCCTCCTTCGACTCCTGGCCGGCGGCAGGGGCGGCCGGAATGCCAGTCTCAGCATGGTCGCCCTTGGCGTGGCCGAGGATGGACTCGAGGCGCGTCGTCTTGAAGGTTTGCGGGCGGCTGACCTCCTGGGTGCGGGCCAGGATGTTCTGCCACATCTCCTTGACGCGGTCGAAACGGCCCTCGTAGTAGTCGGACAGCATGAGCGCGTTGCACAGCTTCAGCGGCAGGGGCTGCTGGCGCTCGTCGGCGGGCGCAATGGACTTGTACAGCTGCATCACCTCTTCGACACCGGCAAAGTCGCGCGCCTGCAGCAGCATAAAGAGGACAAACGAGAAGCGGCGGACGGCGCCGAGGTGCATGCGTGCGGCGTCGCGGCCCACGGCCTCCTTGGCGCGCGACGGCATGGACGCGTCCCGGCGGTCCTGTACATGGAGCGAGCGCTGGAACTCGCGCAGCGCCTTGGCAAACAGATCGCGGCGCTCGGTGGCGCTCAGGCCGCCCTCGGCGGGCGCGTCGCCCTTGGGGAAGTCCTGCCACTGGCTAAAGGCCTTGATGACCATCTGGACCTGCTGGCTGGAGCGCTGGAAGCCCATGTGGTGCATGAGGCGGTTGACCTGCAGGGCGCGGTGGGGCTGTTTGCTGCGAATGTAGGCCATCATGAGCAGGGTGTAGTGATGCGCCTCGGGACGGAAGATGCCGTCCTCCTGGGCGGTGCGCAGGAGCTCGACGGCGCGGCGGGGCTGGCGGCACTGCGCCAGGGCAAAGAGCAGGGCGCTGTAGGTGTTGCCGTCGTACTTGACGTGGAGGCGGGTCATGACGTTGAGGATGCGGTTGACGGCGACCAGGTCGTGGCGGAGCGCGTGGTGGTGCAGCAGCGTGTTCCAGAGCGCCGTGTACGGCTTGCCGCCGACGGTGCCGTCGCGCGTGGTGGTGACGCAGAGGCGCTCGGCGTCGTCGTAGCGCTCGTTTTGGCAGTAGGCCTCGACAATGGGGTCGACGATGGCCTCGGTGAGTTTCACGCCGCACTGCTGGGCCAGCCAATACAGGTCCGAGACGAGCTCGAGATCGCCGCGGCCGCCGACAATCGACATGATGGTGCTGAAGCTGTAGTCGTCTGGCGCGACAGCCTCGCAGAGGTCCTCGAAGATCTGCATGGCCTTGGCATAGTGGCCGCGCTCGACATAGACGTGCAGACGGATGTTCCAGCAGATAATGTTGGGCTTCACGTTGTACTTGTCCGACGTCTCGGCGAAGACCTGCTCGACCTGGGCCAGGTCGCCGCGCACGGCGTGCACTTTGAGCAGGTGGGCAAAGGTGTCTTGGGCGCTCGCAATGGCCGTGGGATAGACGGTGGTGAACTCGTCCCACAGGCGGTAGACGGATGTGACGTCGCCGCGCGACGCGTAAAAGGCGAGGTACTTTTGGTAACCCCAGAAGCTGAGGCGGCCCTTGGCGTTGTACCAGTCCTTGAGCACCTCCTCCATGCCGCGAGCGTTGTGTGGGTAGTAGACGTGGCGCACCATGGCGGCGAGGGTGGACGTGTGCGGCCGGAACTTGGGCATGACGCGGTACTCCGCATAGGCCTGTGCTGCCAGGTCGAAGCGCTTGTTGTTGATGAGGACCTGGATGAAGTTCTCGAGGACACGCGGGTTTGTCAGAGACCGCACGAGGGGCAAGGCGGCGTCCGGGTCGAGGCGGTTCAGCGAGGCCTCGAGAATGGCCTTGAATGCCTCTTTGAGGGACTCGAGGTCCAGGCGCTCGGCCGGGTCGGTGTTGTGCTCAGCCAGCTCGAGGGCCGCGAGCTGTTCAGGCGACTCTGAGAGCTCTGGCTGCTCCGGCGGCTCAGGATGCTCCGGCTTCTGTGTTTTCTGGGCCGCCATATCGATAAACTCGGCGAACATCTGCATCTTGTCCTGCAGGCCCAGCAGCTCCACAACGGCCGTGAGCAGCGGCTCCTCGGCCTTGACCCGCCCGGTCTTCTTCTTGTAGACGCTCCACGCGGCCGAGATGGCGTCCCACGAGAGCGTCTTGAGGGCGTTTGCGATCAGCAGGTCGAGCCCGGGTGCTGCGCCGTCTGCCCAAGCACCCGTGGCGGTGCTGCGCTGGAAGATGGCGAGAGCTTCCGTCCGGTTTCGGAGGCGCAGCTGGGTGTTGATGGCCGCGGCAACAGTGGCGGCGTCCCACTGCGACGGGTCAATCGTTTCAAAGAGACGCAGGACCCTGTGTGCTTCCGTCGGCCGCTTGGACGGCGTCAGAAACTGCAGGACCGCGCGGTTCAGCGCCGTCTTTTGCGGCCCGTCGTCCAGCCGGCTGTACAGGTCCCACACCCGCTCAAAGGCGTCGTGGTCGGTGGCTGTCGGCCGCAGCTGGACGAGTTGCGTCAGGTCGGCAAGAACGGCACCCTGGTCCTCACGAGGCGCCCGAGCCCGACCGCTAACGTCGCTGCGAAACAGATCCGTGGCTCTGTGAGAAGCGTGATCAGCCGCAGCCGTTGGATGGCTCTGGACCTGGGCGCCATCGGATACAGCAGCAGAGGAGGAGAGGAGGGATCGAAAGTGCCGTGTCGGTGCTGGTTTTCGTGGGGAATTTGCGGTCTGCGTAGGATTCGTGGATGTGGGTGCGGTGGTTGAGCTGTCTGCCCGGCCACGGCGGTCTGTGGCTCTGGACAGCCTCCGGACAAAGGTCAAGCTGCCCTTTGGGTACAGGAAGTCGAGCAAAAAGGCCGAGGCATTGAGTGGCTCGATCTGGGACAGCTCTGGAGTGTACATGTCGAAATAGCCGTCTCGCGGATCGGATCCGTGCATTCCTCGCTGTGACAACAGGGCCTGCAGGGCACCAGACGACGTGCCGCTGGCTTTTGACACGTTGGGCAGCAGCCGCTGGAGCCCGGCCGGCTCCAGCCCGGCCGCTGTGCGGTCGAGCAGCGGCATCAGGTCGAAGCGGCCGTCGTCGGCAAGGTGGCAAGATGGCGGCGTGTATGCCGTGAGATGGGAGGACGGTTGTCGGCTGGCGAGCAGGCTATGGACACATTATGGGCAGGTCGAGAGGTATTCCGAAGAAGCCCAATGCCACTTGGGTCTGTTGGTCGGTCGAGAGCCCCAGCCGGTGCAGAGCAACAGAGCAGAAGCAAGCTGCGTGGAATTGCTGGCGACGAAAAACGTGAAGCCTCACTTTAGCACGTGCATATAAACAGAGCTCCGCGTGGCGATGGAAAGACGAAGAGATTTGTGTGGGTGCACGCTTTGTTCTGCACCACAGTCGACTGTCGCAGTGCCCAGTTCAAAACGTGTGGCTGTGTCAGGCCGTGGTGTTGTTTGGCGGCAAATGGTGGGCTCCCAGGCGGAATGGATGCATCTACAGATGGACGTTCATACTAACATTTTTTCGATGGGGTAGTGGTCCGATGTTATGTTCGGCTGGCAGGTGCATTGATGGCAGGTGCCCAAGCTACTGGAGCTTTTGCGCCGGAGCGGCCAATGAATGATCCGTACCTTCCCTCGTACAACGCTGTAGCAGATGGCGGGTGCGACCCACTGGACGCCGTCGCTTTGGGCAGGAGCGACAGGCGCACAGAAGCATTCTGAGAAGGTGGGGCACGAGACTCGCTGCTGCCAAACGAAAGGAAAAAACAGTGCTAGCAAATTTACACGCTGTCGATATCAACCCCACACATTTGGCAGAAGACAAACAGGAAGCAGCAAAATAGAAAATAGGAGAACGGGATAGCACACATCTCTCAGACTCTCGACCGGCCACACCGCCCTCGCAGACCATACGACGACAAGCCGCACGCTCGATCCGCTGTGGACGACCGAGGACGCACGCAGACGGCCTCACTCTCTGCTCCGCCCTGGCGATTGTCACGAGGAGCGACGAGAGGAAGACGGCAGACGAGAGAAAGGAAATAGCAAAGAGGAAGACCGCACAATGGATATCACACAGTTTGTCGTCTCGTCCAGAGACAAGGCCCTGCTGTACGGCGACTACAGCACCTACCGCACACAGCTGGCGCACCGTCTGCTGAATATCCGGAAAAAGCTGCGCGTGGCCACGCGGCATCGGGGCAAATACAACCACAATGCGAACAACATCACGGCCGAGCAGGTGGCTGCAGACGTGAGGTGTGTTTCTCTGTTTTCTCTGATGTTTTGGGTGGGGGGGAAGCTGTTCGACTCTTTACTGACTGCTCAGCTACGCACGACTCCAACTGCTCACGGCCGAGCGCGCCTTCGCCCAGGCCATGGCCATGAAGGCGGCCCATGCCTCCAACAAAAAAGGCATCACCGGCCACACCCGCTCGCACATTGTCTCGCGTCTCGACAAGGCCGCCAAGTACGCCGCCGGCCTGTCGGATCTGCTGCAGGACGATGCCAGCGGCGCCAGCGACGTTGACCGTCTGGAGGCGCGTGCCTATGCCGCCATGCTCCGGGGCGCCGCCGCGTTCGAGAAGCAGGCCTGGGAGCTGTGCTTGGCCAACTACGCCGCCGTCTGGGCCATCTACAGTGCCCTCTCATCCGCCTCGCCCACGCGCGCCGACATCTTCCGCGACCTGCTCGCCGAGACCATTGAGCCGTCGCTGCGGTACGCCGCCTACCAGCTCAAGATGCCGCGCTCCAAGCCCATCCCCATCGTCGCACGCGAGGCCCTCCTGTCTGCCACGAGCGTCGCCGCCACGCCGGATACGTCGGCGCTCGTCGCCTCTGTCAACCAGATCGACCCGGCCATTTTGCAGCCCAAGACGGCCGCCACGGCCGACGGCATCGAGAGCCTCGAGGCGGCTGCGCCAGGGACTGTGGGTGGCGTCGTGGCCTCGACGCGCACGCTGACGTGGCGGTCGCGCGAGGTCAAGATCGAGGACGCCGCCATTGCCTCGGCGTGGGCCGCGCTCGACCTGGCCAAGGCACGCCTCGAGGCGCAGCTGGTGGCCGGCGGCGCCCGCATGGCCCCCAAGGACAAGGCGGCCGCCTACGACGACGTGCTGACCGTCAGCCAGGACGCCGTCGACGCCACCAAGGCCGCCATCGACGACCTGCGCAACGAGGGCATTCCCCAGAGCGACCCCAGTGTGCAGCTCCTGTACATTGCGCGCACCGCCGCCAACTACGAGATGATCAGCGACCGCATTGGCCGCAACCGTGTCCTGACGGGTCCGCACGACGGCGCCGTCGTGCAGTCGGCCCCCGTCGTCACAAGAAAGGCCAAGGGCAAGCCGGCTGTGGCGCGCCCCGAAGCCCCTGGTCGCCTGCTGGCGCGCCTCAAGGAGAAGCTTGTCCTCTACGACGGCACGCTCCAGAGCCTCGAGACCGTCAAGGAGCTGCCCGGCGTCGCCGCCGACGTGGAGCTGGCCGAGCAGCTCGACGCGACCGCCAAGTACTTTGTCGCCCTCAAGTCGCTCGCCGTTGCCCGCTCGCACGCGCTGGCCGGCCATGCGGCCAACGCCCTGGCCCTCGTCAAGTACGCCCACGACCAGGCGGATGCGGCGGCCCCGGTCCTCGCCAAGGCCGCCACCGGCGGTGCGCGCAAGGCGACGGGCAGCGGCCAGACACAGGACTCGCCGCTGCGCAGCATCCACGTCTCGGCCGACGACGTCGCCTTCCTGCAGGCCCTGCTGCAGGCCGAGCTCCAGCGGACTCGTGCACTGGTCGACATTGAGAAACAGCAGCCAGCGGCTGGCGCTGCGGCCAGCAAGGCCGGCGCGCTGGCCCTGTCCGAGACGCTCGGCGAATACCCGCCGGGCGCCGTCGACCTCGACAACATTGTGTCCTACCCGCCGCGGATACAGGCCGTGCCCGTCAAGCCCATTTTCCTCGACATTGCATGGAACTACATTGACTACCCGAGCAAGGCCGGCAGTGGTGCTGCAGCGGCTGTCAAGAGCGAGAGCAGCCAGCAGGCGGCACCAACGGCCTCGGGCGCGCCGCCGCCCCAGCAGGAACAGCCGCAAAAGCGTGGCTGGTTCGGTTTCAAGAGATAAGACGATGATTGTGTATCTACGAACCTTACATTTTCTTCTTTCACACTTTTTCTCTCATATTTCTACAGCATGAAAAGGCAAAGCATGATCCTTACGGGTACCTTAAGAATGAGTGGGGATATGTCTATTATGTTTATATGTAAATAGATGACCGCAAGCCAGTCAAGCTTGCTAGGCACGGTGGATCAAAGTAAAAAGCGACAAGGAAAGAAGAGCATGCGCTGCACTGCCCAGGCCTTTCAACTTTGTGTCTTGCCTCTGTCTGTTCCTAATGAGAAACATAAAACAAACGTAAACAACTTTGTTTAAATGCTCGTAAACGCCGCGTTTTCCCGCCTATTGTGCCTGCCCTCGCTGTCCGTTCCGCCCCAACGTGTCGTGAGTCTGGCAGACAAAACGTCGATCCAGACCACATGAGACTCGTCCACAACATATGCTCTCAAAGAGACGAACGAGATTCAAAATGGATATAACAATGAAATCATGAATGTATAGAGTACAGAGAGGAGATACATGGAGAGAGATGTGAAAGATGGTGGAGATGGAGATGAAGAGAGGAAATGAAGGCGTTTAGGTGATGGAAATGACATGATGAAATGGAAGAACACCGGGGGAAAATCTATAAAACCACAGATTGCGCTAAAAAATCAAAAGGATCCCAGGCCCATCATTTCTTTTTGTTTCCTCGTCCCAATTGTTGTTTTTGTTTCTTTTTTGATCTGCTGTCGCTGGCGATGCCAAGCTCGTCCTGTCGGGCGGTCGGGCTGCTTCCACCCTGCATTTACTGCTTGGTCTCGTCCTTCTTCTCGCCCTCGGGCTTCTGCTCCTCCTGGGGCTGGTCCTCGCCGCGGGCGCGGTGGACCTTGTCCAGCAGGTTCAGCGAGGCGTTCTGCAGCTCGTCGACCTTGGCCTTGATGTCCTCGGCGGTGGCATCGCCCTCGCCGGCCTGGCTCTTGGAGATGTACTCGCGGAGCTCAGTGATCTTCTCGCGCAGCTGGTCCGACTCGGTCTTGTCCAGCTTGTCGGCGTGGTCGGTCAGGGCCTTCTCGGTGTCCGTCAGGATGCTGTCGGCGCGGTTCGACGCCTCAATGGCGTCCTTGCGCACCTTGTCCTGCTCGGCGTACTGCTCCGACTCGTCCACCATGCGCTGGATCTCCGAGTCCGACAGACCCGAGCCCGAGGCAATCGTGATGGACTGGTCCTTGTTCGTGGACTTGTCCTTGGCGTGCACGTGCACAATCGAGTCGGCGTCAATGTCAAACGTCACCTCGATCTGGGGCACGCCGCGGTGGGCCGGCGGGATGCCGACCAGCTGGAAGTTGCCCAGCAGCTTGTTGTCCTTGACAAGCTCGCGCTCGCCCTGGTAGACCTTGATCTCCACAGCAGTTTGGAAGTCGGCGGCCGTCGAAAAGACTTGCGACTTCTTGGTGGGGATGGTGGTGTTGCGGTTGATCAGACGGGTGAACACACCGCCCAGGGTCTCGATGCCCAGGGACAGCGGCGTCACGTCCAGCAGCAGCAGGTCCGTGACCTCACCCGACAGGACGGCACCCTGGATGGCGGCGCCGATGGCGACGGCCTCGTCGGGGTTGACCGACTTGGCGGGCTCGCGGCCGAAGATGCCCTTGACGGACTCAGCCACCTTGGGCATGCGGGTCATGCCACCGACCAGGATGACCTCCTGGATGTCCTTGGCCTGCAGGTTGGCGTCCTTGAGGGCCTTGCGCACGGGCTCAATGGTGCGGGTGATGAGCGGGTCCATCATCTTCTCGAGCTGCGCGCGGGTCAGCTTGGTGTTGATGTGCTTGGGGCCCGAGGCGTCGGCCGTGATGAAGGGCAGGTTGATGTCGGTCTGCTGCGACGACGACAGCTCGATCTTGGCCTTCTCGGCGGCCTCGCGAATGCGCTGGATGGCCATGCGGTCGCCCGACAGGTCCAGGCCGGAGTCCTTCTTGAACTGGTCGACCAGGTGGCGGACCAGCGTGATGTCGAAATCCTCGCCACCCAGGTGGGTGTCGCCGTTGGTCGACTTGACCTCGAAGACGCCGCTCTGGATCTCCAGGACGGAGATATCGAACGTGCCACCGCCCAGATCGTAGACGGCAATGACGCGGTCGGCCTCCTTCTCCAGACCGTAGGCCAGGGCCGCAGCAGTGGGCTCGTTGACGACGCGCAGGACGTTGAGGCCGGCGATCTGGCCGGCGTCCTTGGTGGCCTGGCGCTGGGAGTCGTTGAAGTAGGCGGGGACGGTGACGACGGCGTTCTTGACGGGCTTGCTGAGGTAGGACTCGGCGGTCTCCTTCATCTTCTGCAGAACAAAGCCGCCGACCTGCGAGGGCGAGTAGTTCTTGCCGCGGGCGGCGACCCAGGCGTCGCCGTTGGTGTGCTGGACAATCTTGTACGGGACCTCCTTCAGGTCACGCTGGACCTCGGCGTCCTTGAACTTGCGGCCAATCAACCGCTTCGTGGCGAACAGGGTGTTCTCGGGGTTGACGACGGCCTGGCGCTTGGCCGCGACACCGACTAACCGCTCGCCGTCCTCGGAGAAGGCGACGACGGAGGGGGTGGTGCGGGCACCCTCGGCGTTTTCAATGATCTTGGGGACCTTGCCCTCCATGATGGCAACGGCCGAGTTGGTGGTGCCGAGATCGATACCGATGACCGCGCCCTTGACCTTCTCCTCGGTGCCGGTCGACTCGAAGCGAGCAAAGGCAGGACGGAAGGCGCTGGCGCGCATCGCCGCCGGGCGCGTGGCCACGGAGGATGCCCGGGGAAGCTGTGCCGGTTAGCGGACGGCTCGGGTCGTCGGAATTGCAGCTGGGAGAATGGGACAAGGTACTCACGGCTCTGGAGAAACGAGCGGCCAACATGATGTCGGACGTGTAGAAGAAAGAAAAAAAGAAAAAAAGAAAACACAGGATACAACAGAGACCACTCAAGACAACTCGGACGACGAAGGAGGAGACTGCGCAGAAGAGGTGAGTCGGGACAAGATGCACCGTGGGGTATAAAGTGAGAAAATGATGAAGAAATGGTGTGGGCAGAGGGGACCTGGAGAGAGGATGGAAGATTTTATGGAAGAGCTTTTTTTCGGCCGCTTCTTTTCCTTCTTTTTTTTCATTGCCCCTGCTCTCTGAAAAATTCGAGAAGGTGCTGGGCCACTCACAGGCGCTGAATCCTATTGGCTGCTGGCCGCCCGCTAGAGCGATAGGCTCCACTTTTCCGGTTGCCACAGACTCCTAAAGCGGTAGAACGGTCACGTGTATCCCCCAAATGTAGCACACGTGACTATGTTCCGGGTCTAAGCGGGATGGGAGGAAGGAGCGATGGCCTGCCTGAGAATGCAAAATGCTCCCCCAAAGGACGCTCAAGCACACTCACAATGTCCATCTTCTTGATTGTGTCCACGCTGCTCTTCTCAGGAAGCACACAAACAGCCAGCATTGTGACTCTCTACTACTCCGTACCAGGGCGTACCAATGACCTCACCGGCTTTACGTGGACCAGCCAGAGCAAGCGGTCGAAAGCGGCAGGAAGGAATAAGACCGAGACCGAGCTGTTGCCGCTTTTTACTCGCGGCCGAGGTCCATTGGAGCAGGAGCGCGCTGGGCCGCAAAACATTACAGATTAAGCTGGGGTTCCGGGCCGGAGGAGGAAGGTGCCAAAGCTGGGCTGTGCTAGGACAGGAAGGCCGAAAGACAGGGAAAGAGCACCCGCACTTTCTGCCGCCTAGTCCACCGAAACACAACTCACCGCCTTCACTATGAGCGAAAACCGGCACATAATGTTGCTGTAACGTTTTGCTCGCCCATGCCTCGCACGGCGTGGCTCCCAGAATGGAGACTCACTGCTGCTGCAATGTCTGTATTTCGTACTTGATGGTTGATACCGCGGTGCGTCCTTGTTCTGTTACACTTTGCAGCTCGTTCTTTGGCGTTGAGTGCAACACAGTGCAATACAGTGCGCAAACAGGCCAGCGCCTTCCCCAGCAGCTTACGGTGGATTTCATGGGATTTCAGCCTCGTCGCCAAGGCGCACGATCCACTATCCCGTTCGCACAGTGGCCAGGGCGGCGCACCTGCCCGCCAATTACAGAGCACACAGTGCCGCTTTGCAGCCCCGTACGGCGTCTGGTGCCTCCGCAAAGGAAACTACAGCTGGCTCCTTGCTGAACGTCATCTCGCGCCCTTTCGTCTAATTCATCGTCGTCGCAAATTGAGAGACATAGTCATCAAACTGCATCCCCCTCTGCACACGACCGCCACGCCTCGTCTTATTTCCACCGACATCTATCCTTTGATTGTACAAAGATCAAACGAATCGGTCGACCAACGTCGA
This sequence comes from Sporothrix brasiliensis 5110, assembly GCF_000820605.1. Lineage (NCBI taxonomy): Eukaryota > Fungi > Ascomycota > Sordariomycetes > Ophiostomatales > Ophiostomataceae > Sporothrix > Sporothrix brasiliensis. The sequence continues at coordinate 1,407,532 of NW_024467138.1, read as the reverse complement.
CTCTCGCTGCGAGGACGCCCCTGACTGCTGTGATACAATCGACGACGATCCGCGCCTTCAAACGTCGACTTTGATCACGACAGCACCAACCACACGAACCACACCATCCCCCGTTGCGACGGACGCATTAGCCGCTGCGGCGTCGCGTTGCCATCGAATCCTGCGACTGCCGATTACCTCTCTTCGCTCGGCCCGTATCTGGGCCACCCCCGTCGCAACCGCGCTTCCTCCTTTGCTGGTGGATGTCGCACCACTTTGTCCCTGTTCTGCTATTGACCACCGACGATTTCGACTGCCATGGCCGTGGGGGATGTGAAAGACGAGACTGCGTATGTCTTGGGGGATGGTCCACAGACAGAGTCGTCGACGGCGGTGATAATCCATCCGCGCGCAATCGAGCCATCTGTGCTAACCTCAGCGAAACGATAGGTGCTATCCGACCGAAGCCCTGATTTGCCGGGAGCCTAGACGACACTATCGTGCCCGCATCAATCCAATGTGCGTCACCTCTTCGGCTTTTGGAAGCCAGCGATACAGTCTGTTACTGGAAACTAACCCTTTGCACTTGTATCTAGTCACTGGCAGCTGCGATCTCTCATTGGCGCCGTCAACGACACCGTCTACTTCCCGGCTGGCATCGGCAACCTGCACATCCAAGAGTTCGACACCGCGACACGAAAATCGGAAACGATTGCCGAGCTCGAGTTTTCCCCGCGATGCCTCGTGGCTCGGCAGGGCTGGGTCTGCTGTGGAGGTGAAGAGGGCGAGTTTGTCGCCATCCGGGTAAATGCGACGCGGGGCGCTTCCAGCTCCCAGTCGCCGAGTGCTATCGGACCAGGACGGGGACGCAGGGATAGCAGCGATGGCGCGGCTGCCGGATCGACAGCAGGGAGTAGGGGTGGAACGGTCGAGGGGAGCAGCCAGGACAGGCTGGCCCAGCGCCCACACAGCATGGACCATGACCACAACCACGACCACGACCACGACCACGACCTTGAGAACAACGAAAACAACGACAACGACAGCGACAACGATGACAACGAACCGGGTATGGACGACGAAGAGTACGACGACTTTGACATGCGCATGACCGACGCGGCATTGTTGGTAACCGTACCGTCGCGGCTGGTGGCCAAGAGCCAAAAGTTTGGCACGGACCGTGTCAACTGCATCACGATATGGACCCCGTCGAGCTTTGTGCCGCTGTGGCCGGGTGCCTACTCGTGCCCGATCGCCGCGCTCTCCAACAATGACAAGCAGGTCACGCTTGTCAACTTGGAGACGGCCGAGGAGCTCGATGTGCTGGACTACCCCGACTGCGTTAACCGCGCCGTCATCTCGCCCGACGGCCGGCTGCTGGTGGCCGTCAGTGATGACCCTTATCTCTACATCCACGAGCGCGTGGAAAAGCAGATTGGCGGCTCCAACCGTCTCGCCCGTGGCGAGGCACAGACGATGCCGGCAAAGCACTACGAGTGGAAGCTGCTGGCCAAGCATCACCTGCGCGGCCAGAGCCGGGTCGACACCAGTGTCCACCGCGGCAGTTTTGCGGCGTGTTTCTCGAACACGGGCCGGTATCTAGCCGTCGCGACACAGTACGGCGTGATCCATGTCTACGAGACGAGCACACTCGCCAACCCGAACACAAGCTTGGTGGCCTGCTTCAACTCGTCGAATCCCAACGTGGACTCGGGTGCCGTGCGCGAAATGTCCTTTTGTCCTGGCCCGTACGACCTTTTGGCGTGGAGCGAGGACCACGGGTCGGTGGGTGTCGCCGACGTGCGCAACGGCTTCGTGTCGCGACAGATCCTCCAGTTGTGCGACGACGACGCTTATGAGCACGTGAACATTAACGAGGTCATCCGCAACGACGAGTTCGAGGAAGAGCGCCAGCGTAGACGGACAGGTCAGCAGGGCGCTGGCGGTTCTGGCAATGCGGGCGGCGGAGACAGCACGATGAGCAACGCCTTGAACGAATCCACCAGTCCGCCGGCAAACGACTACGATATGACGTCGAGCGAGCAGGCCATGCGCATTCGGGACGCGCTGGACTGGTACCACATGCCGACGTCGTCCGGCGATGCACAGAACCTCCGCAGTATGCAGAGCATGCTGCGGCGGCAACGTTTGCTGCGCGAACAGCAGGCACTGCTGAGCCGGGATCAGCGCGACCGGGATCGTGACCGGGACACGTCCGACTTTGGACGCCGGGCGGCGTGGCTGCTCCGGTCACGGCCGTCACTGGGCTCGCGAGGCATGTCGTCGGGTGCGGACAACAGCGGCGCTATGGCCAGCGGCAGCGGCAGCGGCAGTTTGGCGAGCACCCGCAACACCGCCAGTGGGATCATCAACATCCGGACCGGCACCAGCAACAGCCGCGCCCGGAGCGCCGCACGGACGCGCGAGCAAAATGAGAATGTGACCATGGCAGTCAACGACATTCTCGGCAGCCTGCGGAATCTGCGCAACGCCCGGGATGCTGCCGACGTCGAGCGCCGCTGGCTGGCACCGGCGCCGACCGGACTGCTTCAAGCTGCGCAACGCGCCAGCGCATTCGCTGCCGGCGTCGAAAACGACGATTCGGGCAGCGACGACAATGCCTTCTCGTCCCGCGACGCCGCGACTTCGACGACACGGCAACGGGATCCGCTATGGGGCAGCGGCGACGGCAGTGGTGGTATCGGGGGTCAAGACGACGTGAGCAACAGCCGGACGATGGATATTCTGCATGCGTACCAGCTCGGTGACCAGCCGCCCGCCGCCACAACTCCGGGGGCGACGACGACGACGACGACGACGACGGTAGCGGCGGCGGCGACGACCAACCGCGGGTTTGGCGGCATCCCGAACGCCACCCGGCGGGCCAACCGAAACGCGCTGCCGCTGCCGCTGCCCGACACGGTGCTCAACTCGTCGAACCTGCTGGCGTGGGACTCGAACATTCCGACGGCGCGGCGCGCTCGGGAGCCTGGCCCGACAGAGCAAAAGGACGGCCACACAGCCGGCCTTGCCTGGAGCGAGGATGGGAGTATCCTGTGAGTCTTTGTTCCCTCCCCTTTTCTTCTTTGTATTCGTTTTGTCATTTCGTTGCAGTCCCTAACCGTCCTAGGTATGTCGGAACGGAGGGTGGCATCTACGAGTTCCGGGTCAACATCAAGAGCCGGATGTTCTATCCGAGCGTGACGATGCGGTAACGAGGGGATTTTCTGTTAGGTACACCGTTGGGGCGTTCTGGTTTTTTCTTTCCTATTTTTGATATTCTCTTTTGTTTTCTCCGTTTCGATCTTTTCTGCCATGTCGCTTCTTTATTTTTGATGGTTTGCCTGTTATGGGGATCGCAACATGGGACAGCCCCCTTCCACGGGACATGGGCTGCACAAACTGGCGTTTTGTCTGTTTCATCTATGGTTTATTCTAACCTCTGGATTTTCTTTTGAATGGCATCTCTTTTTTTTTTTTTGGTTGCATATCTCGTCTCTTTTGCCTTGTAGATTTTCTTCTTTTGCTTGTTGGTCAGTATCGCTCCGCTTCATGATCAGAGGCCACACTGTTGTCACAACTCGGCTATGGTTTTATTGTCACCAAAATATCGAGGTCATTAAAATACATCTATTATAATCTCAAATGAGTCAGTCGTTATCGTCATCATACCTCTTTCCGCCTCGGCTTGAATAGACCATCTTCTCCACCATCTCTCCAATCGCCAGACTGCTCGTCAACCCGGGACTCTCAATGCCCAGCAAGTTGACCCAACCATGGTAGCCCGGCTCGCTACGGACAACAAAGTCGGCCGCCCCCTGGCCCGCGCTGACCAGCTTCGGCCGCATACCGGCATAGTCGGGCTGCAGCGCTGCTGGGTCGATGCCCGGCAGGTAGGTCTTGATGGCCTCAATGGCCCGGGGCAGCTGCTGCGCGTTGACAGCCAGGTCGGTCGGGTCGTCCACCCACTCGACGTCGGGCCCAAACCGGAGACGGCCGGCCAGATCGAGCGTCAGATGTGTGCCGAGACCAGCGAGCCCTGGCTCCGGGGCTGGGTACACGAGCGTCGACACGCGCGGCTGGCTGTGGGCGTAGGAAAAGTAGTTGCCCTTTGCGTAGTGGAGCGTCATGGGCTCTTGTTTGTCGGCCGCGCCGTTCCGCTGCGTAATCATGTTGTGCACAGCAGCCGCACCGAGGCCGGCTGCATTGACAATCGTCTCGGCCGTCACGACCGTCTCTTCGGCGTCCGCCGCCGACGTCTTGACGTGCAGCTGCCAGCCGCCGTCGCCTGGCTGCCGGGATGCACTGGCACTGCCGACCGGCAGCGGCGTAATCTTCACAACGGGCGACCCGGGTGCCAGCACGCCGCCTGCCTGCTCAAACAGCCCCAGCAGCGTCTGCATCAGGCCGTGGCTGTCGACGATGCCCGTCGCCAGGCTCTCGAGCACGCCCGTCTCCGCACGCACCGCGGGCTCGCGCGCCTTGGCCTCGGCGGCACCGACCCAGCGCAGAGGAACGGCGTCGCGGTCGTGGTAGGCCTGCCCAAAGGCATAGATCGTCTCGAGGGACGCGCGCTGGCCGGGCGTCTGGGCCACAATCCACTTGCCGGTGCGACGGTGGGCCACGCCGTACTGGTCGCAAAAGGCGTACAGCAGCTGCCGGCCGCGGATGCAGAGCTGGGTTTTGAGGGAGTCGGCGCCGTAGTAAAGGCCGGCGTGGATGACCTCGCTGTTGCGGGCAGAGGTTTCGGTGCCGACGGTGTCGTGGCGTTCGAGCAGGAGCACAGACGATGCCGATGCGGACGAGGAAGGAGCGACCGTTGCTGCCCGCTCCGCCAGGGCACGTGCTACGGCGAGGCCGACGACGCCGCCGCCAATGACCTTTGCATGCGTGTCAGTCAACTAATTGTCAATAAGAAGACGAGACGACAGACGCTCGAACGTGACGCACTGCATGGGCAAAGTCGGCCCTCCGATGAGCGGACAGGGAGAACAATCGCCGGCCAGCAGGTCCTGGGCTGGCTGTAACAGCGGATGTTTGCAGCACTGCCGTGAACAGGCGCTGGCGAGGACGGCTCGACATTTTGGAACGAGCTCAAAATTGTGTTTTGGCTTTGTCAAGAAGCACGGAGCGTGATCGGACGTCTCCGCCCGGGGTGACGTTGAGAGTTGTGGCCGTGTAGTACCAAAGCTCAGTTGGGGTTAAGCGGCTAGCGGGGTCTCAGAGCGCTATATACACAGCTGCTGCACATCGTCCGCAATAATACAGTACAAGTGCAAGACAAACGCACGGGCACAAACCAGTATTGGATTTCGAAATATAAAGACTGATGTTTATTTAATTTGTGGCTCTAGAAAACGACAAAGACTGTCTAATGTATGGGTATCTCTTGCGTCGGTCATACTGCTGAGGATTTCGAGCAGGGGCCGCAACTCCGAGTGCGACGAGCAAGGAACTAAAACAGAAAATAATTGAGAAGAGGAAACGCTCAATCCGACATGTACTGCTGATAAATATGTTTCCAAGTATGTGCGAAAGAAGGAGAGAGAAAATAGGCCGAAAATCCGTATCAAACAGCATCAAGGCCCATCGCATGTGCCGGCTGAAGCACCACAGGAGATGCTACCTCAGCCTCGCCGCTGGATTTGGGGGCATCATCGTCGCAGCGATCGGTCCGTTGGCTGTCCGAGACGCTAAGATCATCGATTGCTTTAACAGAGACAGTCGTTGCTATTGCTTTCACAGCTGGCCCCGTTGTAACGGCTGCTTCGTTGACGGCCACATCGGTTTTTCTTGCGGAGCCGAAAGAACCCCGTCTCAGCTGTTGAAATGCCATCGCTGGCAGTTGAAGCACCCGGGGCTGCAATCCTAAAAGCTTAGACTTCACTCCTTGTGGTGGTGATGGAGGTGGTACCTCCGTAGTAGGTATCTGGTGCGCTTGGCCCTTGCCCAACAACTGCGAGCGGCGACGCCGAAGGCAGAGGTACACGGCCGAGATGACCAGAGTAGCGCACACAGCACTAACCAGACTCGCCAGTACCGGCCGGTCAACGCGCCAACTAAAGCGGTCCTGGTCAACGACGGATGGTAGCACCAATGGTGGCGGCACTATGTCCTCGGTAGCCGGGCTGGGCGGCGGAATGCCATCGGTGGACCAGTTGGAGGGCCGGGGGCCGAGGACAAAATCGAGGCGGCCGCCGTTGGCGAAGATGTCGTCATAGGTGAGCCAGGACCGGTTCCACGGTTGGCCGTTGACCTTGAGGGACTGAACGAAGATAGCCTGTGATGACGAGGTGGTGGTGGTGACGTTGGTCGAAGTGATTTGCAAGGTCTTGCCGCCACCGAGACTGATGGTGAGGTCGTGGAACCAGGGCGAGCCAATAAGGAACGTGGTCTGTCCGGTGATCGGGTATAAGCCGATCATGGACCAAAGGACCCATGATTCCATGGCGCCGGCGTCACTGTTTCCCGGCAGACCCCCTGGGGTTGGCAGGTAGTAGGCGTCGGCAGCAGCACGGCTGTGCTGAACAGAGAGGTCCTGGCGGCCAACAAAGTTGAAGAGGTAAGGGGTGGTGAAGCTGGGTTCGTTGCCCGGGTTGAAGATAGTATTGTTAAACTGTGCCGAACCAATGGGCCGCTGGCCAGGGACAAACATCATGGCCAGTCGGTTAGAGAAGGCGGTGTCGCCACCTGAGTAGTTAACAAGAGCCTTCATGTCGTGATGGGCGTTGAACGAGTACTCCCACGAAAGAGCCTCGTAGTCTGCACCCCTGTTAGTACACAATCCAACTAGAATACCGGGACTGCTGCACGTACAATCGTCTGCCCAGTAGCATCCGCCGCATAGGAGAGGATCTTGCTGAATAAATGAGGTCTTTGTCCGTGGTACCAGAAACCCAGAGAAGCCGAGCGATGCCGCCGATGGGTTCCAGTGCTTGCGCCAGTTGCGTGACCGGTCAAGGTACTTGCTGGCGTCGCTGGCCTTGCCCAGGCCCGAGGCAACCTGGTAAAGCGAAAAGTCGTTGACGGAGTATTCGACCGCACGTGTGACGGACCGACCATAGGACCGCGTAATGAAACCGTAGTTGTGCCAGTCCGGTAAGGCGCCGCGGCCCTCCTTTGTCGAGCCGGTCGGGTCGCGCGGGTCGTTGTTGTTGACCGGCACGGTCTCGGCGTTGGTCACCATGGCAGCATAGGCATCGTACCAGTTGATGCTACCGCGCACGCCCTTAACGTAAGCATCGGCCAAAACGTTGTCGGCGTTCGACCCACCCTGAGTAACGCCGTTGAAAAACGACGAGCGGGCGTCCGGCATGAAGCCCTCGTGGCGCCAGATGTCGACCAGCGACCGGATGAACTCTTCGTACATGGTCGGCTGGAGAACGTGGAACAGGGCAGTCGTACAGCGGAACTGTCGACGTCAGAGGCTATTTTTGATCTTACACATGAAAGAAAGGGCTGTCAAATTTTCACCTACCAAGTCCCAGAGAGTAAAAACGTCGTCGTAGTAGGGCTCCGACGAGGTCCACAAGGGGTTCTCGCCCGTCTTGTTCTGCGGCAGCAGAAACATGTGGTACAAGGACGAGTACAGCAGCTGAAGCCGCGTGGTATTGTCTCTGTCCGTTGTCGTGATTTTGCTAAGCACCTGGTCGTTCCAGGCGGCTCGGGTCTGTGCCTCCAGGGCCGTCCGGTTGGTGCCCGGCGGCACTTGGCTGTTGACGTTGCTGCAGGCCTGGGCAGTTGACATAAAGGAGACACCGACGCGAGACGTGACAGTGTTCGTACTTGTCGAATTGAAGGAAAAGACGGCACCGAGGCGGTTCGGTGATGTGTCCACGGTGCTTGCCGCAGGAAACTGATGCATTGTACTGCCGGTGCTGCTGGTGCCGACAAACGTCTGCACCGTGCCCGGGCTATCAAAGTAGCCACAAAAGTAGACAGTCCAAGCGGGTGACAGATTCCAGCCATTGTTGTAGGTGCCGGCGCCTTGGTACTGAAGACTACTGCCGTCAGGTTTGGAGGAGACAGAAATGTTGCCGCCGAGGTAGTGCTGGCTCAGGTAGGCACGGTCGGGGGCCGGCAAAAAATGCGACACGTCGACAATAACGCTGTTCGTGCCGCTGGCGCTGTTTGGAAATGTATATTGGTAGAGTCCTGCACGCGACGAGGCAGCAAGCTCAACGACAATACCCGAGGCCATGGTGGCTTTGTAGGAGCCCGGACTGGCTTCGTCGGCCACGGCGCCACGGGCATCGGCGTGGCGCAGGAGCGGATTTTCCACGGGGGTGCCCGCAACGGGCATCTGCGAGACGACGCCATATTTTGGAGCACCGCCTGTTCCACTCTCGTGTAGCATACTGAAGCCAGTAAAAAAGGCGGCACCTGGGACATAGCCCGAATAACTTGAACCAGTGGCATCAGGACCGGTGTCCATGTCCGGGCCAAGCTTGACCATGCCGAAGGGTTCCGAAACACCGGGGAAGGTGTTTCCGCCGGCCTCTGTGCCAATCTAAAGGACATGAATAGCTTTGGTTATGGGGATGTGTCTGAAGAGAGAAAAGTAGAGAGAAAGGCCCGACATAACTCACCAGTGGCAATACATAGCTGGCAAGGTCGGCTGCCGTAGCCAACCCTGCCATGGTCCCGAAAACGGCACAAGTCCGTGATAACGAGACCATTGCGGATTGACGAGGAGGATATGGAAAAAAGAAACGAGGTGGACTACAAAGGAACAACGTAAAAAAAGGGACAAAAGACACCCTTTTCAACTGACAGGTTGGCCCCTTTTAGCCAGGAGTAGAGGCGGTCTTCATATTGTCAAGAAGCCGGAGACATGGTAATCAAACTGGGGAAGGCCATTGTGACACGGGAAGAAAAGAAAGATGACGGTGTAAGTGGGCGCGAGGAGGTATAAGAGACAGAAGACAAGGGACAAAAAGACGAGAGACAAAAGAAAATCGAAAGTCAAATGTCAAATGTCAGGAGAAATGTTCGGCTGCCAAGACTATGAGGGAAGGAGTGACCAATGTTCAGAAAACTGACAGCGGAAGGAACGATGCAAATGCACGCGGCGGGAAAGAAGCGACGATCGATGGCCAGAAGCGACCACGACGTGGGAAAGAGGCTGCTGCTGTCTTGTCTTGCTGGGGAAGGCGTGGTCCACGAGCTGGGCCGAATTGGCCCACGTGCTACTTGGTCGTGCCTGCCTTTTTTTGCGTCTCTTAACAATCACTTTTTGCACCCATTTTTGCGCGACGCCGTCTTTCAGTTTCTTTCCCGTATCCTTTTCTGCGACAAATGCCAGGTTCAGACCAGAACCAAGATGTCAGCGAGTGTTCTGCCGAGGCGACGTGTTGTTCGGTTGTGGCAATCGTGGTATCAAAGTGAGGGTCTGATCCCCAATAATCCAGACTAGAGGACGGTCCTGAAGCGAGCGCTTTTTGATACGATGCAGGATTGTGCCAGGTAGTTTTTTCCCTCGCTGTCTCGGTTGAGTTATCTTCGAGGTCAGAAACGGTTTTGTATCTTTCTCAGGCCTCGTCGTTTTGTTTTAGCCTCGTTGGACGCATCTTCGTTGATTTTGTCCTGTTTGACTCTATTTGGCCGTTTTGGTGTAAGTGGGCCAAATGCCAAGACTTTTGGAATCCTTCTTTTTTATGTTTGTTTGTCTGTTTGGGATTGGATGATTCTCAAGGATTGTCAGAGGGGTATGGGTAATGAGCACAACATAAGAAAAGTAAAGGGAATATATGACGGTTTTCTCCTGTAATGCGGAGAAGGAGACTATGAAAACCGGCACACTCAAGGATAAAAGTATGAAAAGAGATTGGGGACGATCAAGGAACCACGGGCAGACGGGAACAGGAAGCAAACAAGCCTTTTTAATTTATATGACGGAAAATAGAAGGATTACAGGAGCGATCCAGGACCAAAGGCTGCAACAGATGAGGCACAGGAGTCGTAGACGAACCGCCAATGAGGAATCAGACACAGAGAAGACGACTGGCCAACATGCCACCAGGGACCGGCAAGCTCGAGACCGCACGGAGCGTCTCCGGTAGGCGGAAGCACGACATTCAATGCACGCGAGCAATATACAAGAAGCACACGACGATGGACCAAAGTGGACAAGCGTCTCTGCCCTGCGGCGAAAGTGTGGGGGAGGAATGCAAAAGCAGACAGAGCATCGTGAGCGGCGCTACCTTGCGCTTTCTCGGCGGATCGTCCTGGACGAATAAACACATCCACTAATACATCCGTGGGTATTCTGTGGCTGCGCATCTGCTTCATAGACATAAACCAAGAATCAGTACTCTGGGCATCTGGTGCCTCTGCGGCGTCGTCGGCAGCAAGCAACGGGCGGGGCCCGACGAACGAAGCTTTTGCCTGCGGCAAGGTAGTCGACATGGTTCTAGAATCAGGCCCAGGGTCTCAATATTATTTATACATTGGCTTGGCTTCGGGTTTGCCTGGCCTTCGTTGTCCGTGGAATTTGCCAACGAGCAGAATACGAGATAGTACAGAATCATTTTGCCATTTCTAGCCCTCATCAGGCAAGCGCGGCGTACTGCTTCAATAAGCAGGCGAACACAAGAAAAAGCGTCCTCTTTCACTCTCTGCTCTGAAAGGCATCGCACGCCATCGCACACAAAGCCAGCAAGGTAGAGAGATGGGTCTGTCTAGTTCCATGTCGTGTACGTCGAAGTCTGAACGTCGGAAAGTCGTTGTTTTCTGCGCGGCCTGCGAGGACGGTCGTATACTCGATTAGGTGCTTGATCTCTGTCAAGTCAATATGCCATCAATCCTGGGGGAATGCAGAATTGCTTTTGGTTTGGCGACATGTTCTGGAGTTGGCCGCGAAATACCCACTGAGCGACTTGTTTACGGAGCGCCAGATAGGCTAAAATGGCAGAAGCCGGAGAAAAAGTGGTCTCTGGCGGTCCAGACTCTTGGGAAGCATCTGGACGCTGCAAAGAAAAGTCAGAAAGGTTGCTCGTGTTTGGGAGCGGCAGTTTGGAAGCGAACATTAACGTTGAAACTGGGGTGGTGCCTAACCAGAAGGGCCCACCCATAGCACCACCACGCTGGCAGCATCCCACGCACATGTCATCGGCCAATAAAGTCACGTAGGAACGCCACACGACATTGTGTCTCTGTTTGTTGGCTGCAGAGCCTGCCAATGCCGGAGACTGCGACGAAACGGCTTCGACAACACAAGCCTCCAAACTACCAATGTATGATAGCCAACGTCGAGTGAGAGTACCACTCTCAAAATATTGCTGCAGGAGACTAAATAAATATGTTGCAAAAGAAAGAATTGGAGGCAGGCCAAGATCCAAAATATATCATTGCAAACATAATCTGCTACTTGTAGGCGCCGTGTTGGAACGGAACCTGCGCAACCCACAGCCACTCGGTCCAAGAAAAGACCCAGGAACTTCGCATCAAAAACAAGAAGGAAAATATCAAAAGAAAAGGGAACACAGAACACAAAACGTAATATCTATCCATCGTATGTATGTAATTTCTGTTCGCCATGGTATCGCTTTTTGGGGGGTGTAAATGCAAAACTCATTCTAGAAGAACAAGAACAAAGGCTAACAAGATCGCCGTAGAGATGGCGACAAAGCGGAGAAGAGAGGAGAGCAAGTCGAAAGGCGGGACGAGAGCATGGGGACGAAAGTATATGGGGGCGAGAAGGTGCAAGTCAGGGCAAGACGCATAGTCACGCGCCTTACCGCGACGGTGACATGCTGTACGGTGCCTAGATTCAAATCAGTTGGCATGGGAAAGGTAAAAAGATAAAAAAAACAACGACAAGAGGGGTCCACTTACAAGAACTTGTTTGGCGCTGTATATCCGGTACGCCAGTTTGCGCACCGTGCCGTCAGCGGGCACCACAGCCGGTGCAAACTCGATACCAAACATGTGGTGGATCGCGTACACCACACGTCGCGCATACTTGGAGTCCCGCTCCACATGCCCGCCAAACACGTCATCGGCGGTCGTCGGTGCAATGTCTGGGTCGCGGTCCAGGCAGTTCTGCACCACAGGGAGCAACGCCTCCTCGACGGCCTTGGCGTAGATACCGATCTTGCTGCCACCACCGCCGCCGCTGAGGCCCATGTCGACAGAGCCTTCTTCGTCGTCGTCAAACTTGGCGATCCGTACCTCGAACGGCTGTGAAATCGACATGACGTTGTGGCTGCCGTCGTGGTGGTACCGGAACTCGAACACGCCCGAGGTCCACCACAGTTGATCGCCCTCAAAGACCATCTCGCCCGTCACCAGGTCTGGGTCATCAGGCGACGCCTTGCCGCCCTTGACTGGCTCGTCCGACGACAGAATGCCCCGGTCAATAGCAGTGTCGAACACGCCCGGCGTCGTCGGCACCCAACGGCCAAGAGACGGCACCTCGGTCTTCTCCCGTGACCGGCCGTCCGCCACCTTATACAGGCCAACCCAGTCCTTCTTGCAATGATTGGCTGGTGCTGTCCAGCGCACGCGGATGGGAGCGCCATACTGCAGCACGATCGTCTGACCGTTGTTGTATGCGCGTGCATTGGTCTTGTCCGCGGGAGACGGAGAAATAGACGAAGAGGAAGACATAGAAGAAGAGGCAGCGGCAGCAGCGTGCGACTCTCGGCTGCCGCTCTGGACCATAGGCGATGGCAATTGCTCACCCTCGATTTCGAGACTGTAGTATTTGGGGTCGAAGCCAGCCACGCCAGGGACAATACGAGTAATCGTAAGACGCGCAGGATACTTGTTGAAGAGTGCTGACGTATCACGCACAATGGTCGACACACCAGCAGCCAGCTTGGGCCGTGCGGCGTCCACAAACTCCTCGACAAAGTGCCGCGTCTCGTCGAGGACGCGGTCCACGCTGTCCTGCCACTCCTTGACCGGCGGCGGAAGAGACTTGCGGATGAACTTGGTCAGACCAGCCTCGGAGCGCAGCTTGCGGCCGTAGATCTTCTGCATGTGCGGCTTCTCGACATACGCGAGGAAGCCAAGCGTCAGAATGTGGCCGATCAGCGCCAGGAGAAAGATGGACCGGCTCCACGTTATCAGGGCAGCGCCCCACAGACCGGCTGTGCCGATGATGCGCTCCGGGTTGTTCAGGTACCGGTAGATGGACTTGTAGGTCAACTTGCCGGTGCTGTCAAAGAAGAAATCGCCGTAGAACCAGCCAAACTCGCCGAGCTCGTCGTAGATGCTGAACGCCGTCCACACCTGCAGAGCCACAAGGCTGCTGCCCAGCACGTGCTTTAGGATGGCCCAGCCGTAATTCCAGTTCTCGGGGGGCGAGTACATCTTCCAGCAGGCCATCATGAACGACATATGGCACATGGCCATGCTGATGTGGTACATGCCCTTCCACTGCCGCCAGGCCTCGCCGGCGCTCTCACCATACTTGAGGAAATGACGGGTGAACCACTTGGCACTTGACTGGCGGCGCAAGATGAGGCCAAGGCCGACGTTGTACCAAATGCGCCAACCGATGGCGTGGAACAGCGAAAGGCCCTGCCAGAGCGGTGTGTTCGGGGTCACGATCGTCAGGAAGGAGAGGTAGCCGCCAAGGAGAATGACAGAGTAGTCGATCGAGCGAAACAGGTCGAGGTTCGCCATGCCCCACAGATCGTGAACGACTGCGGGGACTGCCGCGGCGCCGCCAGCCGGCGTTGTCGAGTCAATGGGCTGCTGCTGGGCGTCCTGGAGCTGTCTGAGGTGCTGCACCGCCTGGGCATGGGCACTATCTGTGCTGAGGCTAGAATCAGCACGCGCAGCGCGCGGGGTGGGCGGGTTGTATGTCTTCTCAATGTGCGGGTTCTCGACAACGGCCAAGAAGATAAACTGAGCGAGGTGGGCAACGATGGAAATGAACAGCACGTCGTAGCTGGCTGCCATCATGGAAATGCCGTAGTAGCCGGCATAACCAATCGAGTACATGGGATGCGGGGCCATCTCAAAGACGCCGTCAAAGGTGAGCTCCTGGTCGACCAGGTAGAAGAAGTCGCCCCAGTACCAGGCGAAATCCTTGACGACGCGGTGGGCATCGAGTTTTACCCAGAGGTTGAAACCAAACAGAGCAATGCCCACGGCCCAGCGGGCGACGGCCATAACAAAGCTCTCGCTTTCGGGGCGGTGGCTCGACACAATAGCAAACAGACAGTACGACACAAAATCACACATCAAGATGAGGTCCACAACGCGGCGGAAGACGAGCCAGGTGTTATACTCGATGGGCGCCTTCTCAAAGACGTAGTCCTCCGGGATCTTGGCCTCGAGCTCCCACTTCAGAAGGCGGTAGAGCCATGGACGCGGGTTCTTGCCGGTTTCCGGATTCTCAAAGAGCTTCCACCGCTTTGCCCAGGTCACCAGCAGCCGGTATTTGGACTGCACGGTCAACAAGCTGCCAATGCCAATGTTGTACGAGGCGCGCCAGAACAAAAAGAGCGCAGCACAGACAGGACGCTTCAGGCCGGCAGGGAGCAGATACGCGGCGAGAATGTGGAGGGCAAGAATGGCGAGCACCACGACGTCGGACAAGTTCTTCGGCTGGCGAGGATCGAGCAGCTGCGACACCATGTCATGGGTTGTGGGGACGGTGAAGACTGCACGGCAAAAAAAATATAAAAAAATACGACGGGTGCCATCGTTAGCGACAAGATTCTCTTTGGTTTTGTTTTCGATGTTCCACATGTACGATTGCTCTCCACATGGGGTAATCCCGGAAACGTGGGGTGTACACACAACACGACAGATGCAAGGGCTGAAAGCACGAGCTACATACCTGTGCCGTCAGGCGTCCGGCCGTACGTCTTCTTGGGCTTCAACACGTCCTCGCCAGACGGCTCCGAGCCAACGCTGCTCACGTCGCCCTTGGCGGAGACGGATGCCGCCACAGGACCGTCGGCAGGGGCATGACGTTGGCGGAGCTGGCCGGGCTGCTCCAGAGCTGCGTCTGGGGCAGAGCTCATGGTTGGGTGGGGCGGGATTGAGCTGCAAGCGGGAGGTTGAGGATGCAGCAACGGCGAGAATTGGCGAAGCAATTGAGGAGATGAAGAAGAGAACGAAGAGAGGTGAGAAGCCCGCGGTGAGGCACGCAAAAATAGAGGGAAGCGAAAGTAGATAGAGGCAGGAAACACCGGGTCGCTGTGTTTTAGTAGTGAGGAAGGAAGGGATCGAGCTTTAGTGGGGTCTTCTCAGAAGGGGGCGGAAGGCAGGAGAAGCCCACTGCCTCACCGTCGATCCAAGAAAACAGGAAGTACGACGTAGTAACAGAGATGTCGATCGCAAAAGAAAGAGCAATGGAGGGGTATTGCCGCAAAGTACGGCAGATGCAGAACGTGTCCTTGAAACACACGCAGAGAGGCGGTTTGCGATCAGATGACGAACAATCGCGGTTGCCGTCATTGACCGTTGAAACGCACTTCACCCATAGCTCTTGCCGTTTGACGACGTACGATTTTACACTTGGAACCGCCTGTTGGTTTTTTGTTGGGGTTGACTTGGCAAGGACGGGAAGGAGGCCACGCGCGCGTGGGTACTGTCACATGCCCAAAACTGTGCATCTTCGCAGCCCACGCAACACACAGCTGGAACAGCGACAAACAATCCACAAAAACAGCAAAGTCGAACAGGGCAAAGCATGAGAAAAGAGCAAAAAATGGCCAAAAAATTCTGTGCGCAATTTCGCGGTCCCCAACGAGCCTAAGCCGTTTGCAGGACGAAGCTTCTCGGATTTGGGGTGCAAGCTTGATGGAAGGTGTGGATATCGGGGCGTTGCACCTTCCTCCAGACGTGTTGGTGGGGGCTAACGTGCGGATCCCAGCGCCGTTGCTGGTGCCGTTCAGGGCAAGCGCAACGACTAGCGAGCCTTGCCAGGCAGGCAGGAGCGTATGGATGGGGGTTGACGAAAACAAGGAGCCGGAGGCTTTTGCATAAATACGTGACAGAGTGCATCACAGCCTTGTGACAACATTCGCGTCTGGTATGAGGGAAGACACAACGCCATGGCCCTCTAGTCAGAAAATTATGGTCGGCAGTTCGGGAAAACGAACCTTGCGGCATTCAAGACACGAAACGGACACGCTTCGCAATACGCCCAGACAGCCACCACCACAACAATCACCACCACAACCACCTTTGCGCACCGCCGTCCCGTCTCTGCCTTATTGCATGCTGTTTACGCTGCTGGCCAACCTTGTTCTGTTCCGTTTTGTCTGTTCTTCCGCGGACGTCCTGCATTTTGCCAGCAGGTTTGCCTAGCGGCCGCGAGGCACGACGCCAATGAAAAATTCCCCGGTCCAATTTCGCGTGCAAAGCTGCTTAATGAGCCCGTCACCAGCAGCGGCTTCGTTTTTGAGTCCTATACTTGGATCCTACCTCTTGACCGGTGCATTTCCTGCCGTCGGGTGGCGGCCAGATGGATCAAGTGAGCCTTCAGCTGTGCACTCTCAGGATGAAAGTGCCCTGAGCCTAGTATCTCATATCCAACCGATGATGGGGCACTTCTATGGGACACTGCAGTGGAGCCTTTTTTTATCTCTTTCTTGGAGAGAGGCTTAGGCAGAGGCACAGCATTGACTCAGGCAAAGTCTAGATGCGCGAGATTGCAGACATTGCTCAGTGCGCCCCCGGTTCCTACGCGTTGTGCCTGGTATTTATTACGCCCTTTGTTATAGTTTTACAGCCCGCACCTCCATCTCGTTGCGTTTGTTGTTCTACTGTTTATATTTATTTTCCTGCGTTTTCTGGGTAAGCGAAGCAACTAGCGGTCTTTTTTGTTTATGGCTCCTGGCTTAGAATATATTGATCCATTCTGCTTGGCTCACAACCCGTCAACCAAGAGTTTGGTAAGCACTGGTCGGTGGTCCGGTGTGTCTAGAGACACCGATGGAGGTGTGGGAACGGTGACACGGGTGACGAAATGGAGGCAGTGTGCGTGTACTTGTGTGTGTGTGTGTGTGTTGTGAATGGGACCTTTGTTAAAAAGGAGGCTCTCGCAGTCGATTCTCTCTTCAAAGTTGAAAGAAGAAGAAAGTGCAAAAGGTCTCAAGCTCTGCTCAAAATCGCCTCCCAAGAGTATATCCCAGATACCATCACAACATGGTCCGCGAAGCAAAGCCCCCGATCGTGCCTCCACGCCCAAACAGGCTGCGGCCACGGCCTTGCTCTCCTGCACCACCGACATCGTCTTCCCCTTTACCGTTGGCAGTGGTGGCTGGCGCACCTCCTCATCCATCGCGGCCGCCAGTCCCTCCACCATCAGTCTATTCACAACCGAAGTCTGCTGTAACGTCGTCCATTCTTGGGGTTGTGGAACAGACAAAACCGACTGGGAAAAGGTCGAAAGACAATGAGCCCATCAAGGGTGTGGCCACCGAAAAGAAATCGAGCAAGATGCTGCCCGCCGGAACGCAGCCGGTAGTGTCGTTTGGCTCCGATGCAAATGGGGGGAGCAGGACTCCCTTGCTGGGATCGGCCCTCTACGTCGTCGAGAAAAGGGACACGGGGAGCACCGCGGAGAAGCAAAATAGCAAAGGCAATCTGGCCAAAGAACCGACAGCTAGAGAGCACACACCCAAACCAGAACAGGTGTCAACTCGAAAGCAGATCCCATCGCAAGGAAGCTCCTCGGGATCGACAGGGAAGCAGAGAGATGCAAGAATAATGAACACGGACGGAACCAAGAAGAACGACTCCCAAAGAGAGGTCTCTTTGCTGAAGCCAAAGGAGCGGCTCGCGCAGTCGACTGAGCTTGCAAGATCGACACGGTCACAGTCATCCAAAGCTCGAGGGAGCTCCGTTGCAGACGTCCAGTCCCTGATTCGGAGCAATCACAGCAGCATCAGTGTTGCCAGCACGGCCCAGCGTCTTCAGCAGCGCCAGAATGTCTATCGACGCTCCGCCGAGGCGCGCGCCTTGTATGCCGAGGCCAAAGACCATTACGGCAAAGCCAAGAACCATCTGCAAGAAGCCCTGAGGCTCTCCGTCGATGTGCTCCGTCTGACGCCGCATATTTTCATCGAGAATGTTGCCGCGAAGGAGATTGGATCCAACAGAACGACCAGTACGAGCGCCAGTGCGCCTTCCGCCAGTCTTGTGAGCGGAAACAAAAGCGCACGATCTGATCCAGAGTATCCTGGCCTTGGTATCCAGTACCGGTCGCTGTTTACGCCCCTTCTGGCGAGCGCGAGCAACAACGAAAGAGATCGGAAGCAAGCATTGGCAAAAAAACGAGCAGACGATGCCTTGGCCCAAGATCGTGCGGTCTCGAACAGACAGACAGCTGCCAAGTCGTCCAATGCTAGTTCGTCGCGTAGTGGCCGGTCCAGTGGTACAGCGCGGACTGTCCCAAACCGGGTTCCCGCAACGACATCTGCTCCGGAGCCCTCGCCGGCTTCCATCTCTGCGTCAGTTACAAGTAGAGGCACAGGCCAGAGAAACAGGCAGAGAGCGAAACGACGGTCTTCTATTATAGTGCCTTCGGGGCCTGCCTCCGTCTCGACGCGAACTGCGGCCCGGATGCGTGATAATTACGAGTACCGGTCTCGACCACGGACCAGAAGCGCAGCCAGCCGCAGGCTGCGCAAAAGGAAGGAAGAAGAAGTCGACCACGGCATCCTGTGGTTCTTTTCGTATTAGTAAACATCCGTGGGCAGTGTAGCAGTCTCTTGCAGATAGTACACAGTCGATAGAACAAGAAGAATCTCTCTTTCATAACCTGTCAAGTTTCGTGAATTACAAGATCAAAAAGAACAGATTAAACAAACGAACAAACAAATGGCATTGTTAGGAATGCGTAGAAACCTTTTTTTGTTTCCGTTCCCGTTACCGTTCCCGTCCCCGATCCCTCTTTGGCCTTTGCATTTATGTCTCTCTCCGTGGACTCTGCATCAAAGGGGAAAAACGAAGAGCGTCTTCCCATCTCCACGCCCCCCTTAGGTTGCCTTCTTGGCAAACTCCACGCGTATAATGAGGTGCTTGAAACCAAAGCCGTCCATCTTCTCGCACGCCTTGACTGCATCCGTCCGATCGGCAAAGCTGACAAACGCAAAGCCCTTGGCCAGACCCGTGTCGCGGTCCTTGGCCAGGAACACACGCGTTACCCGGCCGAACCGCTCGAACATATCGCGCAGCTCCTGCTCCTCGGCCAGCTCCGACACATTCGTCACGCGCAGCGTCGCAAAGTCGTCGCGCTCGCCGTACTTGCCACCGGCACCCGCCATGCTGCTGCCGGCACCCGCGGCCGCCGCACCGCCCCGCAGCGCGGGGGGCACGTACGAGCCCTTCTTGCCGTCGCCGCCGGCCGCGCCCGCACGCGAGGCGGCGCCCTCGTCATCGTCGGCGCCCGTGTCGGCAGCGCCGGCAGTCTCGCCGATGGGCGCCATGGTGTCCTTGTAGGGACAGCGGGCGGTGAAATGCTCGCCGTTGCAAATACGGCACTTGACCTTCTTGTCCTTGAGCTTGTCCTTGAGGGCGTTGGCGTTGGGGTCCTTGGCCTCGTCCTTGGCGTCTTTGCGCCAGTTGGAGCTGGGGCGGAAGATGATGTTCTCGGCGATGGAGGTGGTGTCGGTGGCCGGGCCGGCAGGGTCCTTGGCCGACAGGCCGAACTTGGAGAGCGTCATGCGGTTGGCGACGCGGGGGTTGACGACCTCACGGTGGGTGATGAAGCGGATGCGGCGTGTGGTCTTGACCTTTTGGCCCTGCTCGTTGAAGCGGTAGCTGATGGTGGTCTTGGTGCCATCCTTGTTGCTGATGGTCTGCGGCGGCGGCAGCTCGGTGCTGACGGCGGTCTCGTCAATGTCCTCGTCGTCGGCCCAGTCGTGCTTGGCACGGTTCGGCAGCGCGGCTGTCGACATGGCTGCGGTGTGTGTGTGTGTGTGTGTGTGTGTGTGGTGTGCCTGTGTGGTGTGCGTATTCTTCAATACAGGTGTATTTCGATAACAGGCGTCCGGATCGCAATCGCAGTCGTGGGCGGGTGGGTTGTGATAGTAGGTCGTGATGGTGAGGATTGTGGTTGTGATTTGCGTGGGGCCTTTTTTTCTAGAAAGTGTGTGAATTTCTCTTGCCTTTTGCGTCGAATTTTTTGGCCACTGCCAGGCAGTGTGGGGCAAACTTTTCAGGTCGTGCGGTACCGCTGCAGCAAAATTTGGCGCACCGGTACCTGAATCTTGTGGCCCATTTTCTGTGTGCTTCTGTGTTGACTATTCCCTATTTAAAGTGGGGCAAAATTGCACACACTTTGCTACAGGTGAGATCCTCGTATGCCTTCCCCTATTATCGCTGATTCGCCCGCCGCAACACCACAACGCGTACGGTAACGCTGTCGTGACGTCGGCATTGTCATTATCATTCACAATGTGGCAATGGTGCTGTTTACATTCAACATGTAGATTGTTCGTTGGCCGCATGATTCGTCCACAAAGGCAAAATTGTGCCGTTCGCTCCCAGCCTTATAATACAGTCGTCTGCTGACTGGAAAGAAAAATAATAATACAGCGCAGCAAAAGCAATACACCCAGCAATAGACTCCGTGAAACCCAAAGTCTTTCGGTTTATGTGCACCGCGCCTTTAGATGACAAAGGAAATATAAAAGACTGGAAGGTGACCAGTTGACTGGAAGGGCGGAAGATAGAAAAGAGAAGGACATAGGAAAGAGAAGAGGTAAAAGGGAGAGAAAAAAAAGACAGAACATGAGAGAAAAAGTGAATGACACAAGCCATGTGGCCGAAGAGCGTGCGCGTGTGTTGTACTCTGGCGCGAGCACACTGATCAGACCGGCAGAATTCGCCGCCGAGGATCCGGTTCGGGCGCCTTTACAGGCAGGGGCGGGAGCGCGCAAGATGGTGGCGGCGCGGGCGGTGGTCCGTCGGCCAGTTGCGGCGGGCTGCGGCGGTACAGTGCGCCATTGGAAGATGTGGAGCGGGCACGTGCGTGCATGACCGGTGGCGCGAGCGACCCGTTCGATGCATCAGTTACCGCCAGCGTCGCCAGAGGCTCGGGCTTGATCGAGGTGCGGCCGCGGCCCGTGTCGACACTGCCGCCAGCCCGCGACATCGCAGTGGCATGATAGAGCGACAGCGGCCGCGACGTTTGACGACCATCGGCGATGCTTCCTCCGACACCAGTACTCGGCTGAACAAACATGCTCGCCCGTTTGTTGCCAGGAGGCAGCGGGAAAGAAAAGTCACTGCTGCCACGGTTGCCGTTGCTGCCATGCGAGGACCTTGGACGTGCAGGCGAGCGGCTTTGCAGGCGAGTCAGAGAGCTTGTCCGCGACTGCGACTGTCCACGCGACTGCGGCCGCGACGGGGGTTGGGGAAGGGGCTGTGACGGAGGCGGTGCCAGTGGCGGTGCCGTCCAGTTATCTCTCGGATCGTCCTCTGGCAGCTCTGGCGACAGTGCATTGTACTTGGACAAGGGCAGAATCATCGAGGCACGCTGGGGCACGACGACGGTCCGTGGCTCAATACGCTCCGACGCCGAGTCAGAGACCGAGCGCAGCGCGAGCATGCTGAAGTGTCTGCGGGGGCTGTTGCGGACTGGGACCTCCGATGCCGTGGCATAGCTATTGTCGCTGCCGCTGCTGCCTGGCTTGTTGCTGTTTCGCGAAAGCGACGAGTACGATCCACTGCGTCGCCGAGACACCGGCCGGGTTGGTGAGGAGGGTTGCTCTGCAAACACGGGCTCTGGGCTCTTCCAGGCATCAAAGAGGGCAGGCGTGTCGGGCACATCGGACCCGTAACCAGGGCTGCTTGGGTTGTTGTCGTCCAGTGCCGCATTGGAAACAACAACCTCCCCAGCCAGCGGCGGCGATGTTGTACTCGGCGATGCGTGATCCGCGACAATGGACAGCGGTCGTGAGAAGGCCAGGGACGGCGGGGGCAGCCGCCGTCGACTGTTCCTGGTACTTGGCGGGCCGAATGCGGATTGCTGTAGTCGCGGCGGGGCCTCGCGAGGTGGCAGCGGGAAGGCAGAAAATGTCGCAGCCAGCGTAGACTCAGGCACAGGCTGTGCAAGCAGGTCCTGTGTCGGGGGCATGCCGGGTGCTGCGGAAGTTTTCATGACGGCCGAGTAGCGCTTCGATGCCGAATGCGGGACGCTGAAGTTGGGGATGGTTGCCGCGGCGTCAAAGAGACTAAAGTTCGTCTCGCGCCGCAGTGGAACTGGTGGAGGAAGAGGTTTTGACATGGAGAACGTAGAAGTCGGCAAACGGGGTAGGGCCTCTGTCGGCGGTGGCTGCGGCGGCGGCAGCTGCGTCGGCAGCATATGAATGTCCGCCACGCGTTGGCTCGAGGTCATGACCTGCATTGATTGCCTACGTTCGAGGATGGCTGCAGCGTTGGTCCGTAACCGAACCGCTGGCCGAGCGTCTGGGCTTTCGGGAGCCGGTTGTGGTTGTGTTGGTGGAGGTGGTGGGGGCGATGGTGTGGATGTGACCGTCGTGCCTTGTTGCTCGTCAGTCTGGGCGTTGTGGTTGCTGGTGAAGCTGTTCCGGACAGGCGAGCATGGCGGCGACGAGCTATCGGATGTCACAATCGTACGCTGGCCAGACGATATGTACGAAAACCGGTTGCCAGCGCTGTCCCGCAAACTCTCGAGCTGGCGTCCATCCTGCGAGTAGACGCTGTTGGTCGTCGACATGTCGTCGCTCAGAGGGTCGCGGTCGGGGGGTGACATAGTAGCCGCGGGCGAAGGCGCCTCGAGGTGTTGATGTTGGTTTCCCTCTCTTGGCGTGTGGCGGGGGATATGTGCCACGTCACTTGGGCTGAGGATCCGCGAAAAGCGCTCCGGGTCACGCACAACCAGCGTCCGGTGGTTGACCTGGAATCGTGGGTCGACGACGCCGTTCTCGGCCTTGGGCTTGCCCGTCTCGGAAAGATGCTTCTTGCCGCCCAGCTGTTCGATCTCGCGGCGCAGGATGCTAATCCAGCTCTCCATCTCCTCGGCACTCTCAAATACCAAGAGGAAGGTAGTGGCTTGCCGACGCTCGGCGGCGCGGAAGGGCAAGCGGGAAAATAGAGAGCGGGAGTCGTTTGTCTGTGACCCGTCGACGTCCATGGACGAGCTAACACGCAAGACCCAGTGGCGTCCCGGGATCAGGTCGCTTGCAAACGCGGCCGAGTCGCGGCTGATGGGCAGGATCTTTTCCGGTAGGCGGTCAAAGGAGCCCTCGGCGGAGTATTGCAAAAGATAGCCCGAGGTGACGAGAACGTAGATCTTGGTCACCCAGTCGAGCTTCATGGAAGAGCCCGAGGTGTTGCGACGGTGTCGTCTTTTTGCTTTCTCCGCGAGCTTCTCAACCCCATCTTCCGGTGAGTCAGCCTCACGTGCGGCCCCGTCGCCGCCAGCGACGCTCCCCTGCAGGCGCATGAGGACCTCGATAGATGTGGTACATATTGGCAACTGGGCATGCTTGATGGCCTGGGGGTATGCTTGGAACAGTGGCGGCGGATCCCAGGTAGCGAGTGAGCCCCGAACGGCGCGTGACGAGGATATTGGCGTCCGGCTGCGCAACGGGACAGCAGGCTTCTTGGCCTTGGTGGTGCTCGGTGTTCCTATTAATGGCACTGCCGACTCGGTAGGCTGTGTGGCGGTCACAGGAGCCTGCTGACCAGGGAGAGTCGGTGTCGGGGTAGAGCGGTCAGGCGTGGGCGCGACCGGAAGATCCGTCTTCGGTTCGGGCTCCTGTGGCACAACGGACAGCGACGACGATGCAGCGTGCGGATTCTTTGACAGTGCCGATTCGGACCTTGGCGTATGAAAATAAGGCCAGCTGCTAAAGTCGACGATGGAGGCACGCACGTCCTGGCCGGAGGACTTGTGTCTTGAAAACAGACCGCGCAGGCCCAAGCGCGACTCTCTGTGGGCGAGCTTCTCAGGGTTGGTGGCGCGCAGCCCACCTTCGCGCGGCCCGCTGCGAAGGGGTACTCGGGGCTCGTCGGCACCGGCTGCTTCGTGGAGGACGACTGGTGGTCGCATGCGGCGTGTGTTGCTGGACTGCTTTTGCAAGGCTTCGAGCGTCGTGACCGTAGAAGCATTTGTTGATGCCTCATCTGTGGTCACGGTCATATTGTTCGGCACCGCCTCAGACATGGCGCGAATGAGGAGGCTACTGTATCGCCGTCGTGGTCTCCAGGGCTCGAGGTGGAGGCGTTGCGCTCGATTCTGCCACGGTGTGGCCCTTTTTCACCGTTGTTGTCTGAAAAGGTTTCGTTGTTTCTGGAGTCGTGGAGCGGGTTTGAGTCGCCGCGTCGGGTCGCCGCACGTCGTTTACTTGCGTGTCGTCGATCCAGAGTCGTGTAAGCCAGGTTCCAGGTTCCAGGTTCCAGGTTCCAGGTTCCCAGGTTTTGTAATCACACAAGGACCACGCGCCGAATATGTCGTACAAGTACAATATAAACAGACAAACAAACAAACTCAAAAATCAAACTCAAAAAAAAAAATCAAACGACCGTAGGAGTGAAACATCCGGAAGAAAGTAAAGTGGCAGAATGACAGAGCGAAAAGAACAGCCAAGACTAGGACGAATCTCCACGGTAAAGCAGTTTTTTCCCAGGAACTTCCCCAGTATGGGGCGCGTCCCGTCCCCGTTGAATCGGATGTGTCTTCCACACAGCCCACAGTCCCCAAAAAAACACAGGTGACAGACAGGGGATCACCCCTTGTCCTTCCCGTTCCTCTCTCTTTGCCTCACCCTCGATTTGTCCTCTCTTTGTTTCTTTCTTTTCGACCCCCCTGTGTTTCTTTTTTAGTCGACCGGCCGGCAGTGTGGGCTAGGCTCGCCGGTTTCTGATCTCCTCCACTGTCAAGGCTTCTTTGTATTGTTTTGGCGGTGTTTGGCGACTTGGACCTCCAAGACGCGGTCTTTACTGGCCGTTCGCTCTCCTTTCTCCTTCCTGTTCTCAGTCTTTTTCCCTCCCTGCGCCCGGCCTGTGCTTTTGCGTTTTTACGCCTTTTTATGTTTTTGGCGCGCTAGGAAGTGGGCTGGTGTGGATTAGGCCAGGGGTCAAGCGTGGACAGGACGCCGTAGCGCTCCCACCGCGGGTGAAGGTTCACGAACGGCCTGTTGCTAGCGTCTGTAAGCTGGGTAGTGTTGATGACAACCCAGAGGTCCTTGACTTCCCAATGTCCAGTGGTGGGGAAGATGTATCCGTGCCCCGAGCAGGAACCTGGACAGGGGAAGAAGGAAAAAGAGAAGGTGGTGTGCAGGGGAGTCTCACAAGTCTTGCAACGTCTGGCCAGAGGGCAAAACAGCCAGTCAGTTTGACCATGGACTCGGCCCACGACGCTAGGACGCTTGTAACGGTGGCGATGGCGGAAATGAGGAAGCAGGGGTACGCGATGGAGATGCAGGTACGACGGGTTTGTCAGTTTTCTGTTCTATCTGTTGATGTTCAGGTGTGTGAGCCAACTGAAGGCGGGTGCTGTTGGTAGTGTGCCGTGGCTGGGTGCCGTGGTTGGCGTGTTTAGCTTGTGCTGTTGGTTCTGATACGAAATGATGGTGAGGTTATCGTGGGAAAGTGTCGTGGGCGATGAAGGGGAATTTGCATGTGCCAAATGGCGAGGAGCTCCGAAACGTACGTCGAAGGAAGGCGCGGCTGGAACAGGATAGACGAAACGGGGAACGTCACCAGACGGAAGGACCGTCGGCGCCAAGGCAATGATGCCAGTATTGTTTCCGATGCCTCCAGTATGTTCGGTCGTTGTCGCGTCCCGGTGCGAGGCAGGCGCGATAGAGGGCACCAGTGTCCGTACCGTAAAGTGGCCTGGCCGTGGTTCGAGGGAAAAGGCTCTGGGAGGCAGGAGCGCACGGCAGGGAAAGAGCGTCACGAAGCACGGAAAGCAGACAAGGCAAGCACGAGGAGGCACATATATACAAGATACAAGGATAAACAGGACAAAGGCAGGTATGACAAGACAGCTCTTTCCCTTGACGACAAAAAACGGGCTGGTAGTTACGGGAAAGTGCATCCAGATATGCCAAAGCCTTTTCTTGGACGAAGGAAGGAGCAAGAGACACAAACGGGCAAAAATGTTCAAAAAGGAAAGAGCGTGTCTCATAAGGCTCAAAATAGAGGCGAAAGGCTGCGCAGGAGCAATGCGCATCGCAAGCGAGGTGCAGGTGCAGCATCGCCCTGTTTTTCATCCCGTTTGGCTTGCATATGACGCTCCGCGGCCCCAAGCGAAGCACACGCAGGAAAACAAACAACATCAGGGACAAGCGGCAAGGCGAGCAGGCGAGCTTGCTCGTCCTGCTAAGCAATGCGAGCCATTGGCGTGCGCGGCAGCAAATTGTCCGTTGTGAGGAGATCACCAAATCAAAACAAAGAACGAGACGTTGAATGTCAACAAAAGTCTGCAACAACAGCGGCATAGTATCCATTGCTGCAGGGCAGCGTCGCATGCATATGAGCGGCAGGAATGCCCCAAGACCAGAAAGCACGGCAGCTGGTGCATTTCGTCAATGGCCTGGATGATATGACGGATGGCTGGATCTCCTGATGGGTTGAATTGCCCGGCTCTGCTGCGGTACCAATGCGAAATATATTGAAATGCAAGACATGAAAATACTCGACATCCCAGATTCGTTGCCTTGATAAGGAATGCCGGGCACGCGAGACAACACGAAAAGGCCCACCAACAAAGGGTCTGGATGGGCTTAGCACCGAACGACAGGTGAGACATGCATTGACATCTGGAGGACAATTGCTAATGGCAGCCGCAGACGCTGGTGGCGATGGTCTCACCAGTGGGCGAGAACGATTCGGACTGCACAATAACTGTTCGATGTTAACATCAAATCAGTGAGACAGGGCAGCGCGACGAAATGGCAGTCTCGACGGCATTGTCAAAGCAGGCCCTGGTTGGCTGTCAACGGCCGTTGTGGACGCCGAGCATTTGCACAGAGACTCTGAGAGTGTAATACGGCATACGAGATATAGTACACAGCGTCAACACCAGTCTCACCGTGCGACACAAAAGCGTATGCATCTTTCCAACAGGCCTCATGGCAATGTCATGTAAGCCGACTTGCAAACGAACCATTGCCCACTGCCAGACGCGAGGTGCCGTAGAGCTCAGTGCACGTCGCGTCTGGTGACGACATAAGGACAACGGCCCCATCGGACTGGTCATATGTGTGGATATAGATTGCCTTGTATATGCCCGGTAAGCCAATTTCACATTCCCACAGTACGCAGCGATAGCATGCTGTCAATATAGTCTACAGGATCAACCACTGCGCCGCTGCTCCAGGAAAGACAAAAAACAATAATATAACGTCGTATAGCAAAGGACCTCGGAATCACATCACAATTTCAAAGAGCAAGCATCGTATCGCGGACCTCAGCAAACAGCAGACGAACAACCCAGTGCATATTTCGACAACATAATGTCCCGGGAGTCTCGCTGATGAAAAAGAAAGCAAATAGAGAGGCGCGAAGCGACCCAGTTAATCGTTACCAATGTCAGTAACGTTGTAATTCCCCGTTTAACTCGGTATTTTGAAGACTGCCACGGCCACCGCCCCCGTCTTGTCCACTCAGACCCTCCCATCATCGCCTCGTTGGTCCGATTTCATGTCCATCACTATCGACCTCTGACAGTTCATTGCTATCCGGGTTTAAAAATCTGCGTCAGCGTCAATTCTTGTTGATTTTGTAAGTTTTCCGTCTGGTCATCCCAAACTATATCACCTCCCGTCAGCTGTTTGCTCTTTTGTCAACATGAATCCATTCCTCGAGATTTTGCTGCGTTTTCCTTGTTTCCCTGTAATCCTTGTCCTCGTCTTCCCCGTTCTTCTCTGGTTCTTGCACGGCACCATGTAGTACCACTCGCGCCCCATAGTCGAGCAAGGTCCCGCAAATAGTATGTTCCACTGATGTGCGCCTTTGTATCCCAAAACGTACAGATTGTGAAACAGCAAAGACACAAATTTTGAAAGGCAGGAGACAGGAGGCAGGAGGTAGGAGTCAAGGCAAATCTGATGAGAATGGAATAGGAGAAGGCAAAACTCACAAGATCCAGCGCACATTTTGCTGAAGGATGTTAATTTCGTTCCTCTTGCAGGATTGCTGCTGACTGCAGCCCCAAGGTCCCAAAAGCGAGATTTCTCTCGTATATTTCGTGATGCGTTCGTCTGAAGACATGAAAGAATGCCTTGCTCAATACGACATACGAAGAATGACATCAACGCATAGAAGAATGTCAGAAATACAACGCCGATATATGTCGCACTCTGTACATCGTGCTCTGTACATCGTACGCCGTCCATCATGGGCAGTGGTAAACTTTGTCGCAGGATGACATGGAAATGTTACTCCCTTTGCCAAGCCAAGTTGGCAGTCTCCCAGCCTGTCTACTGTTACTTGGTAAATTGAATGTCACGTATTACATCCCGCCTGTCGCATCCAACAGCGTCGAAAAGTTCCTTTTTCTGTGCCCATTTTAATTACCCTTGCTGACCTTTTCCCTCCAACTGGTCATTCAGACCTACAGCCCACTGCCAAGAAGGAAACATATCGTTATTTTTGTTACTTCGATATTTCGTTTTGTCCAACAAAATACTCAAAATAGACAGCGTGTTCACAATGCGACTGTGACTAAACTCATGTCTCCTAGCCCGCCTACTGCGCATTTGATCACACATTTTTGAAAAAGACCGTGCGCCCACTGCGATTGTCGGTTCTCTAATTCACCCCTTTAGATATTTCCATTCACATATGTCGAGGATCGGTGCACCTAAAAATACACCGAAAATATGACAGTGTCAAGGGAGGCGCAATGTCATGAGAAGAAGCCAAAAGACGGCCCAGGGGACCCCCAATCCAGGTGCTGGCGCTTAGAGGTGTAGCAAGAACAGGCAATGATGCTGTTTTGAACGACGAGCATACTTCGTACTCCATACGCCGCAGTTCCCCTTGATACAGAGCGAGTCGTTTACAAAACATATGTGTTTCGATTTTCCGCATGAGCAAACAAAACAGGCGATCCTCTATTTGTAGGAAGCTGTAGGGGGGCCGTTGGGCCAGCCCGCGGGAAGGAAAGGGACGGGCGATGCGGTTCAACAGGGGCCTCACCAGGAGAGTCAAGAGAGCGGCGTCACTGAATGCCTCTTGGTCTGCGTCCCTTGGCCCAAGGACGAACGACGCCAGTCGACATATTGTCTGTGTCCTCCTTGGCCAACACACCCGCCAGCACTGACCTCTCGTCCATCTATCTCGGACAATCTTCCATGGCATTTTCCCGGTTTATGGCACTTTGGTTGTCCGTCTTGCTTTTGGGTCGCAGTGCGTCGTAGCTCTGCAATCTACGGAGTAATATGTCGTCGTACTTGGGTAGAAAAGAGAAGAGGCCCCTGCTCACCCACCCCTCGTCCATCCCGTTCGGAGGGGCTCAAAAGGAGGGGGGACGTATTGAAAGACGCGTTCGTGTCGTCGTCGACGCGTTTCGTGGTATCAATGTTGATGTGCTTGCTGGGCGTGTTGTGTTGACAATGAGGGCAAAGCAATACGGTGGGCATCATTAGCTGCGCGCAGAACGTTTCTATTCTACGTATATACAAGGGCAAACAAACGACGAAACGTACTTGATAATGTGCATTTTGCACGTAATTATAGATAGTTTATAATGACCAACAAATTGAGAACAAACACAATACATGAGTCTGAACACATTCGGCGCTCTCAACGACGGGCGATGACTAGGTATCACTACAGATCGAAACGAAGAATGGTAAAACGTCGCTCGCCATATACGCGCATAAAAAATCAAATGCAAAACATTGGAAGCCTAGGTTCCAGAACGGAAGAACGACCTACGTTCGCCTCGCTTTGCATGCCTATTGCCCCGGCTGACCGGCGCCCCAGACATTCCGAAACTCATCGCCTTCCAGATTGTAGGTCGGCGTTGTCGTCTCGAGCACGGGGCTGGCGTTGTCGTCCTCGTCGTCATTCCGCCGCCACAGCCGCAGCGACTCGTTGTCGTCGCTGGCGGCACTCTGGTCGTTGGCCGGGCCCTGACTGTCCGCCAAGCCGTCATCTCCCTTTGGTGAGAGGGGCGCCGCCGGGGCCGTTTCTGTGCTTCTGCTGGTGTTTAGCGTCGGCTTCGCCACCACGTCAGGGTCGCTCTTGGTCTTTCTTGCTGTCTTGTCCGACGATTTGTCCGACGTCTTGTCGGCCGTTGGCTGCGCACCAGACTGCTTCTGCTTCCCCTTGCCCTTCTTCTTTTTGGACACGACAATAGCCTCTGGCGCTGCCGGGGTCGCGTCTCCTCTGTTGTCGGGGCCAGGTTCTCGGTCGCTTCCACCACCACTGGCACCACCACTGGCACCACCACTGGCGTTGGTGCCGCTTCGTCGCGGGCCGCCGCTCAGATCGGGCGTCACGGGGGACACAGGCGAGTAGTAGCCGGGAACCGGCTCGTAGGTACCGCCCAAGGCTGTAGTTCGCCACCGGGCAGCCCGGGACGGGACGTTGGCCGGGACGACGGGATAGTTCCAATCGCCGTACTCCAGCTTGCGAGCTTTGCCGTACAGCTCCTCCATGTCCTCATCGAGCGCCAGCTCGCCAAAATAGTCGTCGGTTGTCTGCGAATGCGAGTTGCTCCTGCTCGGGCCGGCATTGCCATTTCCATAGTCACCGTTGCCGTTGCCGTTGCCGTTGCCGTGGCCGTTGCCGTGGCCGCTGCCGTTCTTCCCGCCACTGCTGCCGTCGCTATTGTTTCCACCCAGTAACGGCGTGTACGGGTCAGGTTCGTTGGAATTGTTCGTCTTGTTGGGGCTGGGGATCCAGTACTTGCCCTTGCCGCCACGTTCGTAGCGCATACCCGCCTTGAGGCGGGCGACACGCGAGCGCGAGTCAGCATGGGCCATGATCTTGTCGTTGGAGTCAAAGTCACGGTAAGCATAGTTGTCGCCGCGGAACGTGAGCTTGGAGTCTTCAATGAGGTCGCGGATACCAAACGCGTCCCGCACGGCGTACTTGACAGGCAGCCGGGCCGCCGACACGGTGTCGTCGGCGTAGTCCTGCCACGAGAAGGCGTACCAGTGGGCCACGGCAAAACCAGGCATCTCGATACAGATCAGGGCGTCCTGGATAGCCGCGGCCAGGTTGTCGGGCGTGTAGCCCTCGACGTTGTCCGGCAGGGCGCCCAGGAACACGAGGATGGAAAGCAAAAAGCCCTGCCAGTACGAGGCAAAGATGATGAGCTTGACACACAGAAACTTGGGCACAGGTCGGAAGGGCGTCAGGTCCTTGTTCATGCAGACCCAGAAGAGACCCAGCGAGTACAGGCTGACGGTGACGCTGAGGTTGTAGATGATACCGCTCCAGAAATAGCCCGAGTTGAGACCAATGTAGCCCTCCTGGTAGGTACCAGTGGCCTTCATGACGATGGCGGCGATGCCCAGGAGAGGTTTGAGCCAGGCATACTGCAGGATGCCGCGCTTGATGCCGAGAAAGGAGTGGGGGTCAGAGATGTCGACGGGAGGGAGAACGTGGTTCAAGGGCCACAGGTGGGAGATGGGTTCACGGCCATGGGTCATTATGATGAGCGAGCGCTCGCCGCCGAGATAGTTGATAAGGAGCTGGAAGAATGTATAGATGGTGAAGGCCTGGTAATGTTAGAAGTTGTGGTAGCAAAGACGTTGCACATTGGCCATGGGGAGCAGCCGAAAAACAAACCTCGTAGATGTCACGGATGGGGTCGAGGAATTGGGCGGCGGTGGTCGATATCATGCTAGAAAAGGACGATATGGAGTAGATGGGGACCCTGTCAGAGTCAGTATGGGCGACCATAGGCATGCTGCTATGCAGACGTTCGGGTATTTGGCAGTTTCGTACATCAAAAGAATACGGACGACATATCGCTGCAGGAGCGGTTTGCGGTAGTTTTTCCTAAAAGTGTCAGGACAGCCAGCGCAAGGACGTAAGTGACGATAGCATAGACACGTACAGCTGAAGCCATATGGACCTGCGGAACGAATTCAGTGATTAGCAGACAGTCGAGGGGCCAACATCACGACATACGGAAGCCAGTTACATACACGATCGACATCAGCGTCGCGGCCAAAGACGCGGCACCGGCCAAGATCACCGTCGTCTCGGCCAGCTTCTGGCCCGTTCCTCCGACCATTTTGAGTATGGGAAATGGCGCGGTGCCGAACAAGTACAGAATGGAAGATGCTGGGGTGTGTCGCCGTCAGTGGCGATGCGATCGGATCGCGGATCAGACGCGTTTCGGGACAATGAAGTCGAAAATTGAAACCGGCGAAAGGGGGCCGACAAAGCGTGCTGGGCCACCGGCTGGGTCGCTTTAGCACAAGTCTACGCGGCGACATGCATCGTCGGAGACAGGAGCAGGGCAGGCGGAGCGCGGGAGGTCGAGCTCCGGAGCACGTCGGATGGCGATGTGGTGGGTTGACGGTCGAGATGTGGAAGCCTGGCTTGCGTAATGTCGTCCTTCCGTTTTGGCAAGCCGTAATGACGACGTCAGGACTCTAGCTCTTGCATGGTGGTGTGTTGCGCTGTAATTTGTTGGTGCATTAGCGCGGTTAGGCTAGGTCATGCTGATAAGGCCTTATCGGGGAGGCGTGATAGGCGTTTTGGGCACACTTGGAAGCTATGTCTAAGCGCTAACAGGTCTACAGCAATTGACAGCTCTTTTTATCTGGAGGTCGCGGCCACAGATCCGGAATCCAGAAATTATACGTTGCCTTGTCATTTATCGAGCTTGGTACTGAGAGAGAAGTGTTGTATTTGATATAACGGAGAGTCTGCGTTTTTTATTGTTTTGGTTGGGAGGGTTTCTTTGGTTAAATAGATGTACTATTTTTTTTTTTTTAAACATTTTTTTAATGAATATATATACACATAAAAATAAGAGCTTACCAAATTTTTGCATACGTCTCTCAAAGCAAGAAACGCAACCCGCCGTTAATACAACGCCGTCGGCTTCAGAGACTATACATAAAGCCTTGCCAGTCTTATGTCCTGATCGTTCATCGTTCCTCCCAAACGTGGAATGCCAAACTGGACACGAACGACGGAAACACATCGCAGGCTGAATTGTGGAGACGCCCCTAAACTTCGGGATGGACAGCTCGGCAGGTGCATTAGCCTGCTCCTTCCCCTAAATCGCGACACAGCCTTATTGCAGCGCGCTATCACCGATAAAAGCTCCCGACCAAGAAGGACCAAGGCTGCACGGTTGCCCGCGGAATTCCACGTGCTCTCGACGCATCGTACACAAACAACACTCTCGCACAAGCGAACCAACGACCCGACGACACCCACCGCCCTCACCCGACGGACAATGAGCAGCTGGCCACCCCGTGATGGCGTTTAAGCTGCGTGTCGAAGCAGCGAGGTCACGACTGGCATAGATTTGAAGCCCCAAGTCATAGCCTCCCAAGGGGGTCCTGACATGATGGGCCTCCACGGTGACCTCGATCCCAGCGTCGATGTCCGCGCTGTGGCCTTTGCCGGAAGTGCCTTCAAGGCCAATGGTACCCGGTTCAGCGGTGTCTTCCTGGCCTACATCATCGTCGCGACATTCTTGGCCCTCTTCTTCCTCCTCTACTTCAACCGCCTATTCGCGTCGATTGTCTCGTGGGCCTTGCGCACGTGGACATGGCACCGCTATGGCATCTACATTGACGTACAGGCCGTGCAGTTCTCGCTGCTGGGTGGCCGCATCTTCTTTGTTGGGCTGCGGTACCACGGCAAGAACGAGACGATCCTCATCCAGAACGGGCATCTTACCTGGGCCTACTGGCTGCGGCGGGTGCGACACATTAACCTGGGCAAGCGGCGACGACAGACCGGCAAGGGCCCTGCCGCCTCGGAGGATCCCAGTGACCCAAACGAGGGCAAGGTGCACCAGAAGACCAAATCCAAGATCCCCTGTCGCATGAGCGTGTCGCTGGCCGGCCTCGAGTGGTACGTGTACAACCGCAGCGCCGCGTACGACAGCATTGTGGCCGGCTTGACGGGAATGAATGACTACCCGGATGAGAACGACGGCAACAAGCACAGCGATGAATGCAATGCAAGCGAAAAGTACGAGGAAATCAACCCCAACCAACCCCGGCACAGCGATGAATTGCTACATAAACTACGAAAACGGCGAAACAACAACAGCCACGGCGACGACGGCGAGCGACTGGGACTGGGCAACAAGGTGACGGCCTTTGTCGAAGCCATGAAGAGCAGGACCGGCGACAGCAGTGGCAAGCGTCCACCTGGCCGCGCTGACTCTATGTCGGCGTCGTCGTCGTCCGAGGACGGTGGACACGGCGATGGGAACGCGGCTGGCGCATCGGAGGCCGAGCAGCGAAGGGCGGCCGACGCGGCCGACAGCAACAATGAGGCATTGCCGGCTTTCCTCCAACTCTTCCCTATCCACTTCACGTGTGACAAAGCGGCTGTTGTGATGGGCAACGAGAACACTTCGGGCATCCTCATCGTCAAGACCCAGGTCCTGTCCGGTGAGATCGACGCCCAGCACACCGAGACCCCTGATCCGTATCGCCAGATCTTCCGGCTGCAATTCCAGAAGCCCGTTGTCGAGATCCGCGACAACGACGACTACCGTGAGGACCAGACGACCCGAGCCGTGCGTGAACGCCAGATCGCCGACGACACCGGGCCCCTGCCGCCGCGCTCGTTCTTCCGGCACTACCGCCGCTCCGCCTACAGCCAGCTGCGCAACCTGCTGCCCTACTTCCGCAGCTCCGTCGAATCGTTTACTTCGGCTGATCCTCGTGATCCGCCGGCCACGGCGACGTCTGTTCGCTTACCCGGCTCTGTCCACTGGCAGGGCTTGTCCCGGTATCTTGACGGCCCGGGCGGCGACGAAAAGACGCGGTGGACGGCCTCCGAGTATGCTATGCTCAACCCGATCCTCGAGAGTCCGGAGGCGTTCTTGACGCTCTACTGGGACTCGGCCGGCAAAGTCACGGCCGGTGCTATTGCAGGACTGCCGCCCGGCGACGACGCCGGCCGTGCAAAGCGCTCTGAAAGGCCGCCCTCTCTGAACGTTCTAGACGTCAACGGCAACGAGCCGTCGCCCGCCTGGGGCCTATCTCTCTCCATCCGCGGCGGCTCCGTCAACTACGGGCCCTGGGCTGACCGCAAGCGCGCCGAGCTGCAGCGCGTCTTCTTTCCCGGCCTCAGCAAGGACGCCACGCCCGCGCGCCGCCTGCCCGTCGGCGCCGTGCGTCTGCCCACACAGTTCAAGGTCTATGTCGAGCTCGACGACGAGGTCACACTGCGCGTCCCCACCCGCGAGGCGTCCAAAAACTGGCGCTTCAAAGGCAAGGATATGGCCACCAAGTTTCGCTCCGCCCGCGATAAGCGCAAGAACCGGTCCCGGTATAAGAAATCCGAGCCCGCGCCCTCTGCCTCGGGCCAGCGGCCCTACGGCTGGCTCGACATCAAGATCGCCAGCAACGCCACCATCTCTTATTCTATGGATATGCTCGCAACGGCCACAGGGTTCCGAGCGACGCTCGATCTCGACCTGCCCCGTGTCGAGATCTCGAGCAGCGTCAACCAAGAAGCTCTGTGGCGGTCCGGCGCTCTGCGCATCGCCTGCGACCTGTCCACCCCCCTCAAGTGGAACGCCCTGCGCCAGTGGCGCTTCCACATCACCAGCAACGACCTCGAGCTTTTTCTGCTGCGCGACCACGTCTACCTGCTCACCGACTTGATCGACGATTGGGGCACCGGCCCGCCCGCCGAGTACCTTGTGTTTACGCCCTTCCAGTACTACATCGATCTCGCCCTCCCCAACGTCAAGATGTATCTGAATGTCAACGACGCCAACATCATCAACAACCCCACCAGCATGGACGACAACACCTTCATCGTCCTGACCAGCGCGCTGCTCGAGGCCTCCGTGTGCGTCCCGCTCGACCAGTTCCGCCCGCCCGACAACGCCATCCCTTTTGACGTGCGCACCGACGCGGCCACCGTCGAGCTGCACGCCCCGCCCTGGAACACCCAGTCCATGTTTGTCCGCGACAAGCAGGTCGGCCGCCTCAGCATGCTGCGTGTCGACGGCAAGTACCAATACCACGCGGCCACCGCGCCCAACCTCACCGACACCTTGGTGCTCAACATTGCCGGCCAGCGGCCCTCGTTTACTGCCTACGGCTTCATGGTCCGCTATTTTATCAAGCTCAAGGACAACTATTTTGGCGATGATGTCCACTTTACGACCCTCGAGGAGTACCAGGACAACCTCCGTCTCAAGGAGACCGACCCGGACGCCGAGATTGCCAGCCGCCCGCCCCACAAGGTCTCCAACGACCTCGACGTCATTCTGAGCGTGCACGCCGACGATCCCACGCTTCTGCTGCCGGCCAACATCTACTCGGCCGCGCGCCACGTCCAAATCGACTCCGCGGGCCTCGACGCCGACCTGCGGTTTACAAACTACTACATGGACGTCGACGTTGTTCTGGCACCCCTCAGCCTCTCGCTCGGTACGGACGCCTCTGGCGGCGACGATGGCCGCAACAAGGATGGTGACAGCAGCAACAGCCGCGCGGACCGCGACCCAGCATCCTTGTCCAACACCCAACTGTTTGTCGACGGCCTGCACGTCTACGGCAATCGCCTCTTTGGTCTGCCTCCTACGGAGCCCACCTACCAGTGCAACTGGGACCTGTCTGTCGGCGCCGTCATGGGCGAGTGCACAACCGATTTCCTGACGGCACTGGCGGGCGGCGGCAAGGCCTTTGGCTTTACGTTTGACGACGACGAAAACGCCCTCGTGCCGTACCACACCCTCGTCATGTACGACATTACCTTTTTGCGCGTCTACATCCAGTCCGTCAACATCTGGCTGCACGTCGAGGAAGCCGCCTTCCTCCTGTCGCTCGAGAACGGCGTCGACGTCAACTACAACGACTGGGCGCGCCAGCACTACTCCAAGCGCGCAGACATTTCCATTCCGGACCTTCAAGTCTCCTGCGTCAACTCTGAATCCGCCATCCGCCACAAGTCGCGGCCCCAGGCGCCCGTCGAGACCGACGCGTTTGTCAAGACGAGCTTGAGCATTGCCATTGTCGGCCGCAAGTTTGATTTCACCAACGAGCGCACGCTGCAGCAGGCGCTCATCCGTCGCGAGGACCAGCGCACCCAGCGCACCTCGTTTTTGCTCCTGCCCCAGTACTTCGACCCGGCCTTTGTTCCTGACCCAGTCGACCCGCCCGCACAGCCCGTGCCGTTCATCCCGCAGCCGGTCACGGCCAAGGACCTCGAGCTCGACGGCATCTCACTGTCGTCCCGAGGCACTTCTCTTGCATCCAAGCGGCGCCTGCGCCGCCAGCAAT
This sequence comes from Sporothrix brasiliensis 5110, assembly GCF_000820605.1. Lineage (NCBI taxonomy): Eukaryota > Fungi > Ascomycota > Sordariomycetes > Ophiostomatales > Ophiostomataceae > Sporothrix > Sporothrix brasiliensis. The sequence goes on along the minus strand of NW_024467138.1, from coordinate 1,370,198 downwards.
CGCAGCGTTCGTTTTTGTCCGCAACGGCTTCGACCACGAGCAGCCAGGGCAGTGTTTACCGGCCGCGCAGTTCGGCACACACGCACCGCGATGCTCTGCCAGAAACGTCCATCGAGACACCAGGAGAGCATCAGCGGCGTTCTTACACTCGCAATGGGTCGTCCTCCACTCACTTCTCTGGGTTCTACAGCCCCCCAGCCGAGCACGAGACGGCCTCGTCGTCGCGCCGCGAGCAGCATGACCCTAACCACAAGACAGTAGCGTTTTCGAGTAAATACATTGCTCCTTATTTTCCCCTAGAAGACGTTAGACCGGACGTCTCGGAAGTCGCCGCCCAATGCGATGCAAAATATTCCAGCAGTAGCAGTGGTGGTGGTGGGAGTGGTGGTGGAGATGAGACATCAGGGACCGAAAATGGGTTTTTGAATGGCGAAGGTGCAGGCAGTGCCGGCAGCGTGGGCGATGGCATGTCCCCCGCCGATTTTGGTCTTGATGACGTCGATCCGGAGATCCTCAGCGACGACAAGGTGCACGCGAGTACACTCATCCGCGTCCACGACGGAATCAGCGCCTTCTTCAACCCTACGTCCGCGAAACACATTGCCGCCCTCATCTCCGCACTGTTGCCGCAAGAGCCCGACGACATCTTGGATGCTGTCCAGATGAGCGCCATGGACGGCATCATCACCGCGGGCAAGCAGCGTAAGATGAAGGGCAAAGTCCAGGACATTGTCGTCCAACTCCCGCGCGCCAACTTGCGCTTCCTCAACGCCACCTCGTCCCCCAATCCAGGTGCTGTTGGTTCTGCTGCTCGCGATGAGCAGGACCAGTACGATGTCTCTGTGTCCAACATCACCTTTATGTCGCGTGCCAAGACTACCTGGCGCGACGCCATGCGGCCAGAAGAGAGCCAGATGCACAACTCCTTCCAGCTGCGCCTGGGCGCTGTCGAGCTGTCCGCGTCCGAGCGTCTCGCCGCTATTTCTACACCCCAGGCCGCTTTTGTCGCCAGCGTCGAGAACGTCCTCGTGTCCATGGGAACCAAAGACCTGGCCTACCTCGACGCCGATATTGGTGCCGTCGAGGCCCAGCTTAGCTCCGAGAAGATCGAGTACATTGCCTCACTGATCCACCGCACTGGCGTTCTCATCGAGGACCTGTCCGAGTCTTTTGCCAGGCCGCTCTCCTACAACAGCCGCATACGCCCGCACCTGGCTCAGCGTTTGATTTCTGCGGGTATCGGCGTCACCGACCCTGGATTCCTCGTCCGACCCTCGGCTATCTTGCGCTCAGCCCACGAGCACCTGCGCACTTTTGACTCTTGGAAACTCGCTATGCGTCTGCGCCAGGTATGGTTCCTGATGAAGAAGGAGCCCAGGGAGCAGCTCATGCGTGAGTGTCTTGGTCAGGCTCCACTACTACCAATCGTCGAACCCGTCCAGGCGCAGTTTGTGGTCGCGCCTCCGGGCGGTACCGTACGCGAGGTAATCACGAAGCTCGAGTACTGGCGCGGCTGGGACCTCGGCGATCTGACGCAGTCTCTGTTCTTGCAGGAGCTGTTTGGCTCTCTCAAGGTGGATATGTACAAGAAGGCGGCCGAGAAGCGGCCTATCCTGGCTTTTATGAGCGTCGTGCGCGTCCGGAAGCTACAGCTTCTTCTGGACCCCGGGCCGAAGCAAAACGAAATTACCTTTTTTGACCTCACGGTCCGATTCGAGAACGGCGAAGCGGTTGCCAACAATGTGCCGCCCAAGGCGAAAACAGGAGGTGTTGCGCCGGCGGGCGCAGGTGGTATAGGAACCGATGTGACGTCGATACTCAACATTTTCTGCTCGGACTCCGCCGTCCGGCTCAACTGGGAAATCTGTGAGCTCGCACAAGATGTCATCCGCCTGTACAAGCGGCGGTTGTCCGAAAAGGCAGCGGCTGACGAGGAAGCCGGCGCTGCGAGCAAGGCCGTTACCGAGCCCGCGAAAGACGACATGGTAAGCAAAGGCGGCGCGAAGCCTTTACCTGTCAAACCCGTACCCGGTGGTGCTGGCGCCGTTCCCCAACAGAACGCGCTTCACGTCGTGTTCGCCATGGATCATGGCTTGCTGGTTCTGGACACGATCAACCTTAACGTACGCATGGCCAGCGAGGGCATGAAGTCGTCCCTGCTTGTCCGTCGCAGTGCCAACCGCATCATCGACACCAACTTTATCACGAGCTGCGATACCATCACGTCGCGCGCCAAGAGCCACTCGGAGCTCGTCACCTCGTCGCAGCTGCAACGGCCGGGCGTATTTGTGGCGCACTGCATGGAGACGACCAAGAACCGCTACGAGCACACCATCAAGGCCACGGCCAGCAGTCAAAACTTCTCTTTCGCCATCAAGCAGGACCCGCTTGCGCTGCTCGAGACGCTCGACCTGCTTGTTCGAGACGAGGTGGCGCAGCTTTACCAGTTTGGCGAGCTGTTCCCCCTGGAGCCCGACAAGCCGACAGCATCCGCGCCTGCGTCGTCCACAGCTGTGCAGAAGACCACGAAGGACGACGGGAACGGAAAGATTGCTGAGCGTCTGTCGTCCTTCAGCTTCAAAGTAGCCCTGTTCCTCGAGCAATATAGCATCAGTGTACCGCTGCTGCGCTCGCTGACGTACAAGATCTCTGGTGTTGTTGCGCGAGTCGCTGTGGCGGCAAACTTTGGCAAGGAGATTATCTTTGATTTTGACGTCAAGGAGAACGCGCACGATATGCAAGTGACGTCGAACACGAACAATTCTGCGCGCAGTATTTCAGTTTTGCAGATCCCGCCGACGAACGGACGCATCTCCACGCGCATCGGCGAGCATGAGCAGACCATCTCTGTGTTTTCGTCACTGGAGCTGGTGCAGCTGGACGCCGCTGCCGTGTACAGCCTGCTGTCTGCCCTGAATCGACCGGAAATAGCCAGCACCGTTGCCGACATGCAGCAGCAATTAAAGGTGATCCAGCGGCATTTTAAGGAGATCTTCAGCAGCCAGCCACCCGTAGCTGCCGCACCCGGACCATCGCAGGCACTCCCTGTGGCACCGGCCAAGACCAAAGTCAAGCCCACAGTGTACTCTGTGCACTCGACGTTTGCCGGCCTGGAAATCTTTGGCAATGTATCGCTCAAGGCGGATACGGAGCCCATGGCGCATCTCTCATTCTGCCTCGACAGCATTCGTCTTGAGGTGACGAACCGGCTTGAAAACGGTGGCCCTGTCCTGGCCTATCCGGAAATTTATCTCAATTTGCGCCGCATTGCCTTGGATATTCTTAAAGGCTCGGAAGGACAGATGGCATCCTGTGGCAGCATGGTCTTTGCGGCCCTGATCACAGCGACGTCCAAGCAGGGCGATGACGGCACAGAGAAGCGTGCGTTTGACATTAAGAGCGACGGCTTCGATGTGAGCCTCTCGCCCGACACGGTGTCCACCGTCGTCGATGTTCTCGGCTACATGGGCGACAAGATTAACGACCTTGACACGTCCCGCGAGATGGAATACCTACGCAAGCTGCGGCAATCGAAGCCGCGCATCGTCATCAACGACCAGCAGCCGGTCGAAGGTGGTCCCGAGGAGGAGGAGGAGCCTGACATTATAAAGTCCTTTTTGTCCTCGATTGCGTACACTTTTGAAATCCGGAACATCCAGGTCAACTGGCTGTGTGCGCTTGCCACCTTCTCACCCAAACAATCCCGTTATCTAACGGCACCACCGAACGAGGCCAAGGAAGATCTCGTGCTGCTTCTAGGTCGCATTGAGCTGGGCACGCGCACCAAGAACTCGGCGCGCTTGACTATCGAGAACCTACAGCTGCAGCTGGTGCCACCGACACAAGACAAAAAGGCTCGCTCGCCTAACTCGGCACTGCTGCCGGAGGTCATCTTCAATGTTGCCTACTTTTCTACCTCGCGGACGCGCCGTTTCGCTTTCCAGGCCGTGGGCAAGTCCCTGGATCTGCGCCTCACCTCGGAATTTATCGTGCCTGCAGCGCACCTCAAGGATTCGATCCAGCTGTCCATAAAGAATGTACAGCAGGTCTCGCGGCGCTGGAACCCCACCACAAGCTCTCCTGGCGCCACAGGATCCAAGACGGGCGCGTCGTCGCCATCTAAGCTTCCAGAGTCGCCCGCGAAGCCACCGATCCTCGGCAACAAGAGACTGGAGTCGCTGTTGGTGGATGTAGATTTCGCCGGTGCGGTGGTGTACATTGGCGGTAAGAAAGCCTCGCCAACTGGCAATTTATTTGGCCCGGCGGCTACAACATTTGGTGCGTCCGGGAGAGACAATACTGGTGCCGGTGCCAGCACAGCACGCGCACGCCGATCGGGCGTTAGCGGGAAATACGGACAGTTCAACTCGGACGAGGCAGGCGGAAGCACAACGCTCCGCTCGCCGGGCTTGGCGTGGAAGCTGGAGTACCGAGATAGTGGCAAGGGAGACCCCTCGCTGTACGCCGAAGTCAAGATCGACCCATCCAGCAATGTCATCTACCCGTCGGTTGTGCCTTTGGTCATGGATCTGACGCAAAGCATCAAGGAAGTTGTCAGCAACTCTGGACAGGTGGCAAAACTGGCGCAAGATGACGACCAAGACGCAGCCGAGATTGCGACCGCCATGACAAAGTCCAAGCCAGAGGAAAACATTCTCATGTCGGCAGCCAACTCCAACGCCATGCTTGGCCGCCTCAAGCTCAACTTGGGCCTGCGCATCTACAAGCAGCAGTTCTCGCTCAGCTGCCAGCCTATAGCGCGTGTCGCCGCCACAACGAGCTTCGACGACGTCTACCTGACGATAAACACAATTCGGACCGTCGAGCACGGCAACTTTGTGGCTATCTCGGGCAACATTAGCCGCCTGCAAGCGTCAGTGCAGCATGTCTACTCGCGTGAGTCAACCGGCAACTTCGAGGTTGACTCGATCGTCCTGTCCCTGATGAACAGCAAACACGTCAGCGGCGTGAGTGGCGTGTCCGCACTGCTCAAAGTCAGTCCGATGAAGGTCTCAATCAATGTGCGGCAGGTGCAAGACTTCCTCCTCTTCCGCGAAATCTGGACGCCGCGAGATCTTCAAAAGGGCGACAGTGTACCCATTGTGACCACCAACTTGGCCAGTGAGACAACATCGGCATCGGTAGCGTCGTCCTCGTCACAGCAGCAGCCGACCGTTCACCTCGTGCAGCGATACCAACAGGTTGCAGCAACGGCCGCATTCCCGTGGACGGCCTCCATCTTGATCGCGGCGCTGGAGATCAATGTGGACCTGGGCCAAGCGCTCGGAAAGTCTGTCTTTGCCATTGAGGATTTCTGGGTGTCGTCCAAGAAGACCTCGGACTGGGAGCAGAATCTATGTCTCGGCTTCCGCCGTGTCGGTGTCGACAGTACGGGCCGCATGAGCGGGTTCGTGGCGCTCGAGGATTTCCGGCTGCGCACCTCGATCGAATGGCCACAGCGCGAACAGGCGCTGAGCAAGACACCGCTGATTCAGGCCTCCATTAGCTTCAGTCAACTGCGAGTCAAGGCGTCATTTGACTACCAAGCCTTCCTTGTTGCTGACGTCCGCTCACTCGACTTTATGATGTATAATGTACGCCGGGGACAGGGCCTCGGCGACCGTCTTGTCGCTGTGTTTGAGGGCGACGCTGTTCAGGTGTTTGGCACCACGACGTCTGCTGCACAGAGTGTTGCTCTGTATCAAGCCTTCCTACGGCTGGTGCAGGAGCGCAAGGCCAACTATGAGACGTCGCTGAGGGAGATTGAAAAGTTCACCAACCGGCGGCCATCGGCCAGTGCAGCACAAACGATATCTGAAGCCGCAGGCGGCAAAGTACTCAGCGGTGCAGCGAAGACGGCGACTGCTCTGGCTATTGGGTCCGCGGCGGATGCGGCCGGGCTGCCTCTCGAGCCTGTCGGTGGTGACGACGATGACAGAATCCTTGCCAAGTCGCCCATCTCGCTGGATACAGATGTTGTCGTCACGCTACGGGCGGTCAACCTCGGCGTCTACCCCAACACCTTTGCCGACCACCAGGTGTTCAAAATGGAAGCACTCAATGCTCAGGCGCGGTTCACGGCCAGTGTTGACAACGGCCGTGTCCACAGCAACCTCGGACTGACGCTCGGCCAGCTTCGCATCGGCTTGGCTGGTGTCCGACACATTCCGACGACAACAACGACGCCCGATGGGCCGCCGAAAACAATCGGCGAGCTGTCGGTCGAAGATGTTGTATTGAGCGCCACCGGCTCACGCGGAGGCACGATTCTCAAGGTGCCGCGCGTCGAGGCCAGCATGCAGACCTGGCAGCAGCCCGAGTCGCGCCAGATCGACTACATCTTCAAGTCTGCCTTTGAGGGCAAGGTCGAGGTTGGCTGGAACTACTCACGCATCAGCTACATCCGCGGCATGTGGGCGAACCACTCCCGCACGCTCGAGCAGACATTCGGCCGCGAAATCCCTCTGGCTGCCATCCGTGTCACAGGTGTACCCGACAGCGCCGCTGATGGGACTGATTTGGGGGGCGGTGGCGACGGGGCGGCAGCCGACAAGACGAGCGACCAGAACGGCACGCAAACCAAGATCACCGCCGAGGTCAACGTGCCGCAGTCCAAGTACTTCTACAATCCACTGGAGACGGCCATTATCGAGACGCCTCAGCTGCGCGACATGGGCGAAGCGACACCGCCGCTGGAATGGATTGGCCTCCACCGGGACCGTCTGCCAAACCTGACACACCAAATTGTGATTGTCTCCTTGCTGGAACTGGCAGGCGAAGTCGAGGACGCTTATTCTCGGATTCTCGGGACGTCGTGAGGTGAAGCGGGGGATTGGGAGGTAAACAAAAAAAGTGAAGTATTTGATAAGTGCTTCTCGGCACCAGAACGAAAAAGGGGGGCAATAATAGGGTGGCATGCATACAGCCGTTTTGATTTGTGATGCATATTTGGCGTTCCGAGTCTGTTTCTGGAAGGAGCGATCCTAAGGAGTGATCCTGTATACCACTGCTTTTTTCTTATATTCTACCTACATCTAATGCCTTCCAAAATTGCAAAAACAACAAAACATTCTGCTTACACCGCATACACTTGCGATTCGCATTTGTTTCTCTGTCGCCCGTTCTGTTGTATCGTCCATTCGGGAGCTTCAATGATGTTGGCTCTGATTGTGGCTGAAGCTCAATGTGGGTCCAATTGTGGCGTTCAGGGCTTACGTGCATATTAGCCCTGACAGGAAAAGGTATGGGCGGCACAACATGGCAGCGAATTGAGCCTTGGGCAAAAAAAGAAAGGACCCCCTTGCCGTCCCAGAGCATGACCAAGCTGTTTTCTGCAACGGAGGTTCGATGGCCTGTAACGCGGCACGCAGCCTGCTGAACCAAGAAGTTTACAGCGCGCGCACGGAAGGCTCTGCCACCTTACCCCTCCCTGGCGCAGTTGCTGGGGTGAGTGAGACTCTGAGTCGAACGGCAAGTGCAGTCCCCGCCCCCGCTTTCCTAACGCGTCCATGAATCGCCATTCTTGCCTTTTTCTGTCGTTGCAGACGAGCATCTGATCCCGGTACGGTTTGTGTGCCCAGTCGTAGCTTCCTGTCGGCAGCGGTCATAATATACTTTTTTTTGATCCGGAAGGCGCGAGCGACTGGTTATGACTCCTTCTGACTCTTCTGACTCTTCTGACTCTTCTCTGTGACTCCCAAATAACACACCGGCGTAAATAGCCTCGATTTCGCTCTCAAAGCCACCTCAAGCGACTGTATTTTCCTTCCCTTTCGCCACCTATCGTGTAACTGGGTGCACTGCCCTACGAACCAAACAAGAAAGCTCTCACAAATACCAGCTGCTGCATGGTGCATTGAGTGCTGCTAATCCGTGGCTAGTTTGTCAGCCCAAAAATCTGTGACTGCTCTTTCCTCTTAGCGCCCCGCCACGAGACAAAATAGGTGCATCTTATTTGTCTGCCGCAGCAACAGCTTCGTGCAAGGAAAGAGGCAGGACGATATGCTACTTAAGTGCGGCAGGAGATATGGAGACGCCAGAAAAAAATACCCCGCCTATTAAAAAAAAACCTTTCGCACTTACCCACCCTCTCTCTCTACCCAACTCTCCGTTTTCTACCATACCCTCCCTCCTCTTTTCTCTCCCCTCTGTTTCTTCTTTTTTTTCTTCCCTTCAACCATACCAATCTTCAAACCCCCTTTGAAACCGTTTATATCGTGATCGCGATACAATACCGCCAAGATGGTGAAGTGAGTAGCTTCTATCCCTTACCTCTCCTCTGCATCGCATCAGGTTTTCCAATTCTCCACGACTAGGCTTTGGTTTCATCAATCCTCTGCCCTCGTTATCGTGTTTGTTGTGCATCACGAAATCTTTTCTGCCCACCCGGACTTAAGCCCAACTACCGTCCGACGGCAGTTTGGTGAGGGGAGGGAGGGCAGAACATGAACGTGATGCAAGACGAGACTGGCAGAAGTTGTTATTGGCATGTCTTGATGCTCAGATTGTTCTTGGATGCTTCAGGCTTTCTAGGCCAAGCGTTTCCAATGTTCATCATTGATCCAGTCCATCATTACTAACCATGGTTTACCCTCCAGCTTCACGATCGACGAGATCCGTCAGCTGATGGACAAGCCGACCAATGTGCGGAACATGTCCGTCATTGCCCACGTCGACCACGGCAAGTCTACCCTGACCGACTCTCTGCTGGCCAAGGCTGGTATCATTTCCACCGCAAAGGCCGGTGACGCTCGCGCCACCGACACTCGTGCAGACGAACAGGAGCGCGGTATCACCATCAAGTCGACCGCCATCTCCCTGTACGGCACGCTCGGTGATGATGACGATGTCAAGGACATTGTTGGCCAAAAGACCGACGGCAAGGACTTCCTGATCAACCTCATTGACTCGCCCGGTCACGTTGATTTCTCGTCTGAAGTCACTGCTGCCCTCCGCGTCACGGATGGTGCCCTTGTTGTCGTCGACACCGTCGAGGGTGTCTGCGTGCAGACCGAGACTGTCCTGCGCCAGGCCCTTGGTGAGCGGATCCGCCCCGTCATCATCATCAACAAGGTCGACCGCGCGCTGCTCGAGCTGCAGGTGTCCAAGGAGGATCTGTACCAGTCCTTCTCGCGTACCATTGAGTCCGTCAACGTCATCATCTCGACCTACCTCGACGAAGCTCTTGGTGACGTTCAGGTCTACCCCGACCGCGGTACCGTTGCCTTCGGCTCCGGTCTGCACGGCTGGGCCTTCACCATCCGCCAGTTCGCCGTCCGTTACGCCAAGAAGTTCGGTGTTGACCGCAACAAGATGATGGAGCGTCTGTGGGGCGACAACTACTTCAACCCCGCCACCAAGAAGTGGACCAAGAACGGCACCTACGAGGGTAAGCAGCTGGAGCGTGCCTTCAACCAGTTCATCCTGGACCCCATCTTCAAGATCTTCTCGGCCGTCATGAACTTCCGCAAGGAGGAGGTCGCCAACCTCCTGGAGAAGCTGTCCCTGAAGCTCCCGGTCGAAGACCGCGAGAAGGAGGGCAAGCAGCTGCTCAAGGCTGTCATGCGCACCTTCCTGCCCGCTGCCGACTCCCTGCTGGAGATGATGATCCTGCACCTGCCCTCGCCCGTCACTGCCCAGCGCTACCGTGTCGAGACCCTGTACGAGGGTCCTATGGACGACGAGGCTGCCATTGGTATCCGCGACTGTGACCCCAAGGCTCCTCTGATGCTGTACGTGTCCAAGATGGTGCCCACCTCCGACAAGGGCCGCTTCTACGCCTTTGGTCGTGTCTTCTCGGGTACCGTCCGCTCGGGTCTGCGTGTCCGCATCCAGGGCCCCAACTACGTGCCCGGCAAGAAGGAGGACCTGACCATTAAGGCCATTCAGCGTACCGTGTTGATGATGGGCGGCAAGGTCGAGCCTATTGACGACATGCCCGCGGGTAACATTGTCGGTCTGGTCGGCATCGACCAGTTCCTGCTGAAGTCGGGTACCCTGTCGACCAGCGAGACCTCGCACAACCTGAAGGTCATGAAGTTCTCCGTCTCGCCCGTCGTGCAGCGCTCCGTCCAGGTCAAGAACGCCCAGGACCTGCCCAAGCTTGTTGAGGGTCTGAAGCGTCTGTCCAAGTCCGACCCCTGCGTCCTGACCCTGACCAACGAGTCTGGTGAGCACGTCGTTGCCGGTGCCGGTGAGCTGCATCTCGAGATTTGCCTGAAGGATCTCGAGGAGGACCACGCCGGCGTTCCCCTGATCATCTCGGACCCTGTCGTCCAGTTCCGTGAGACGGTCACTGGCAAGTCCAGCATGACTGCCCTGTCCAAGTCGCCCAACAAGCACAACCGTCTGTACATGGAGGCCGAGCCCATTGACGAGGAGCTCGCGAATGAGATCGAGGCTGGCAAGATCGGCCCCCGTGACGATTTCAAGGCCCGCGGCCGTGTTCTGGCGGACAACTACGGCTGGGATGTCACCGACGCCCGCAAGATCTGGGCTTTCGGTCCCGACACCATCGGTGCCAACCTGCTGGTCGACCAGACCAAGGCCGTCCAGTACCTGCAGGAGATCAAGGACTCCGTTGTCTCCGGTTTCCAGTGGGCCACCCGTGAAGGTCCCATCGGTGAGGAGCCGATGCGCCAGATCCGCTTCAACATCATGGATGTCACCCTGCACGCGGATGCCATTCACCGTGGCGGTGGCCAGATTATCTCCACGGCCCGCCGTGTGCTGTTCGCCTCGCTGCTGCTGGCCGAGCCGGCTCTTCTGGAGCCCGTCTTCCTGGTCGAGATCCAGGTGCCCGAGCAGGCCATGGGTGGCGTGTACGGTGTCCTGACCCGCCGCAGAGGTCACGTCTTCAACGAGGAGCAGCGCCCCGGCACGCCCCTCTTCACGATCAAGGCCTACATGCCCGTCATGGAGTCCTTCGGCTTCAACGGCGATCTGCGCCAGGCCACCGGTGGCCAGGCTTTCCCCCAGTCCGTCTTCGACCACTACCAGATCCTGCCTGGTGGCTCGCCGCTCGACCCCACCAGCAAGGTCGGCCAGATCGTCCTCGACATGCGCAAGCGCAAGAACCTCAAGGTCGAGCTCCCGACTTACGACATGGTACGTTTTGCTTCTTGCATCCCCAAACACCCCAAACAGAAGAAAGGTAGATGGCCGAATACTAACAATGTGTACAGTACTACGACAAGCTGTAAACGGAACATTCGCCAGCTCTCTCACCAAATTACTGTGTGGCTCTGCCTCGTTTCATCATGCCTCTCCTTTCAGCGCCTTATATCCCGCATCTTAGCCCAGCGATATCCCCTGTTAGTGGGAGGCGTGCCATCGTATCATTATTCGCATTAACGACACGATCCAGCATCAGCTGAAGAAACGTCAACGAAACCATGGGTCCAAAAACGGAAAGAAAGAAAGCGGGTGCTTTCATGATGTTTATAGTTTGTCTGTGTACTGGATTCCAAATATGATGTTTTTTTTACCGTAATCCCAAGAAATTGCAATTTTCATTTCCAACGTGGCTGATTTTTGTCCATAACGATTCTGTCTCATGTTGGGAGTGAATTTGTGTAAATTTGGGTGATGTGACAATGTGTGATAATGTGTGATAATGTGTGGCACTACAATGTGCGACCGCAGTGTTGGCATTTTCAGCACATTCAGTGGAGCGGGTAACGTCTACAGCGATTACAGCGGGTCTTTAGTGTAGCTAGCCGCGCTGCACAAGCTACAGACGCGTAAACATACCCCTGCAAGGCTAGCTGTAGAATTTTAAGACTGCTAACACCGACATTTGTAAATTCATCTACTTTCGTTTTAGAAAGAGCCACCAGCAACGCAACACCTTCCTTCCCAACCTGTTGCCTTCCTCCCGCACAGCCCAGCCAAAGTTATATATGGTGTTATCGCATCCTCAATTACCCCCTTTTCAAGCCCGACCCTGAACCTCAATCGACACGGCCGCCTGCTACCTCTCCACGCCACCGCTCGACGACCCATGTGGACTCGCACACCCGCCACACTGACGCTTGTCGCTGTCGTCTAAGTAGAGACGACAGCTATCGCGGCCGCAACGATGGTGCTCGACGCGAAGGATGCGCCGTTGCTGAAGACATGGCTGATGAAGCGCCTAAAGGCGTTGCAAGCATCGTACGTGGGCCTTTGTGATTGCGCACGCCGCCTGCTTCTGCCAATACTGACTGCGGTTTCCACGACAGATCACGGACCGACAGTGACGTGGACGCCGACATCCTAGCCGAATATGTAGTGGCCCTTCTCCAGCACGACACGAGCTCAGCCAGTGCAAAGGAGATGTGTCGGTCGGAGCTCTATGACTTTCTGAAAGACGGTACGCGCTGTATTCTCTGCTTGCTTGGTTCTGCTGCCCGGCCCTTTGCTAACCCGTGCTGCAGAGACTGGACCTTTTGTCGATGAAGTTTTCGAAGCACTTTCCTTGAAGTCGTTCCTCCCAGGTGCCCGACAGCCGTCTACAAAGCCTGCTCCGGGACCACAACCTCCTGCACCGACTACCCAACTCCCACGAGCCGGTGCCAGCCGTGGCTATGGCACAGTCCAACCACCTGCAGGGTCCGAATCGACGATCCCCCCCGCAAACGGCTCGAGAAAACGGACATACAATGAGTCGTCACTGCCTGCAGCACTGCCCGGAGGAGCAGGTGACAGGGCAGCCAAGCAGCCGCGTCGTAGCAGAGGCAGCGCAGGCATCTTGGGTGGTGGTCGGGGAGGAGCAGATGTTGCAATACAGCCCGGCTTTCCTGTACCTACGCACAGCGGCTACATAGCAGCGCCATTGCCACAAATTCCGCCCGCCCCCGGCACGTTCAACCCCGGCGCGGCCGTGTTCCAGCCCGGTGCTCCAATGGTGCCTGCCGGTATGTCACCAAATGGTCCGCAGCCCTTTTTCTACGGCAACGGTCCCGTCCCGCAACACCTGGTCGAGAACCTCATGCGGATGCAGCAGCAACTGGAGCTTGCGCTCTCATCATACAACGCCTTTGCCGCTTCGGGTACGAGCGGCCAGCGCGCCAAGAAACCAAAGCGTGCGCGCCGATGCCGTAACCTCGAAAAGAAGGGTGTCTGCGACAAGGTGAACTGCCGGTTCGATCACACGCCTGCCGGCGCGCAGATTGGCCTTGCCATGGCGCAACCGCAGCCTTCCCGGAGCGTCACAATCGTGACGGCAGGTGCCAGAAAGGCGACCATTGTGGTGAAACGTATTCCAGACGAGTTTTTGAACGAAAAAGATGTGCGAAGCCAATTTTCCACTTTCGGCACCATTGAGGACGTCATGATCGACCCCCAGTACAAGGTGGCTACAGTGTTATTTGACACGCCCGCGGCGGCCCACATGGCCGTCACATCGCCCAAGACGCTTTTCGACAACCGCTTCGTCACCGTGTCGCATTTTGACGATGAGAAGCCTCAACATTCCTCGCTCAAGCAGTTTGGTTATGGCGAGGAAGAGGGAGAGGTCGGAGAGGCAACGCCGGAGTTGGACATGGACGAGTTTCGGCGAAAACAAGAAGCTGCGCAAAAGGAACACGAGGAGAAGAAACGGCTGCTGGAAGAGCTTGCCGAGCAGCAGCAGAGCATTGACGACCGCCTTAAGAGAAATTTCGCCCAGCAGCTTGAACTGCGAAAAAAGATTGTCGCCAACATGTCCGCAAAGCTTAAACGGGGCGATTCGCAGCAAGCCGCCGGTGACGACGACGACAACGACGGAACTAGTGGGGCCGAGTCTCCCGGTTCATCGAAATCCAAATCCGCTGCGCAGGCACTGCAGACTGAACTGATCCGCGCACAGCTCGCTACGCTCGAGACCGAGGCCAAACTGTTGGGCATCGACCCGGACACGATCCTGGGCGAACCGTCTCCATCCATGTCTGGCGATGATTGGCCGTCGCATTCTTATTCGCCGTGGACACCACCACCACGTGGCGACGGCTATGGTCGGGGTCGGGGTAGCTATGCCCCGCGGGGCCGTGGTGGCGGCAGAGGCGGCGGCCGCGGTGGCTACCAGCCAGGCTCCATGTCACTTGTCTATGCGGCCTACTCGCTCGACAACCGGCCGCGACGGGTCACGGTCAGCGGTTGCGATTTCACCGATCCCGCCAAGAGCGAGGCCCTGCGGCAACATCTGTTGGGCGTCGGCGACTTTTCTGCGATTGACACGACAGACGACCACGCGACCATTACCTTTGGCGACCGCCGCACCGCCGAGGCCTTCTTTCACGGTCTGTCCCGTGCCAGCGGCGCATCTGCTTCCCCAGACAGCAAGTTGATCCCGGGCATCGACGAGCCAGTCGAGCTCAGCTGGGTCGCCGGTGCGGTCCCTGCCCACGGCGACCATACTGCAGGCGCACAGACGACCACAGATCGGAACGGAACAGAGAGGAATGGCCCCTGTATCATGGAGGTGGAAGACGAACTCGAAGAAGGTGAAGAACGGGAGAAAGACGAGCAGCGCGAGGAAGAGGATCGCCGGCACCGTACGAGACTGCAGAGGCAGAACATGGACTTTGACGTTGCCGACGAGGGCGAATGGGACTTACATTAGATGGAGGGTATATCGGCATCGTCCTGCAGCTGTTGTTGTAGATTACACGCTGTAAGCAGCACCCATGGGCAAGTGAATCTTGTTCAAAAGCGTCTTTGGGTATAATATATTTAATATCACTAAGTGCCGTCTGTTTTGACTCACACATGGTTCTGCAGTAGGTTATTGCGCCAACGGTTCTTCCATGTACAATTTCTTTCATTTTGAAAGCGACTCCTTTCTTTAGTCTTATTTCAGTTTGTTAGTCTTTTTTTTTATTCCAAAACTGTACAGAAACATGAAAATTATTACCAAAATATATCTACGAGCCAAGTATGTAGAGACGTAATATGTGTCACTTGTATTTCTGCTAGATAGTTTTATATGTTTTATTTGAAGACACCGAGTAACATTTGTTACCGGTCCTTTGTCTTACCACATCCTCCTCCTTGCTCTCCTTTTGTCTCGTTGTATGGGGTATCGTTGAGATGTTTTGTAATGTCGTGGCTTTTGTTCCTTTTTCCCGGATGTTAAGTTTTGTCGTTATGCGTAAGCTTCTAAAAAAGTTTGTTTTGTGTGCCCCATCAATGCAGATGCCAATGTTTCGTTTCCCCAATTTTGTTGAAAAAGGTACTTTTGTGGTTTTTGCAAAACCCTGTTTGCAAAAAGCGTTCCCCGAGAACAATGCCGAACCAGAACAACGCAGTCGTTAACGAGAAAAGGTGATGAGAAATAATCTTCATCGTAAAAGCAGAGAACAAAAAAAGGAAAAAAGTTGAATTGTCGCAAATGACAAGCTCTAAAGAGTTGCTCGCCCGAAACGCCGTGATGCGAGATCCATAATGAAAAGGAGAGATACTGTGTTAAATTGTAGTTCCCTCGTATTGTTGAATATTTTGTAGCTATGCAGCAAAGCCAGGAAAAATTGTTGAGAAAAGGTAAACGGATAATGTCGTTGGAAGGCCGCGACCTACTATGCTCGAAGAGACAGAATAAAATATTTAAGCTGCGACAGGCGCCGCCTGCGCATCGACGGCGTCCTTGACGGGCTTGACGGGTGTTGCCTCGGTGGCTTCCGGAGCTTCAACAGGTTCGGCCTCGACCTCTTTGTCCATGTCAGACAGCTGGAGGCCGGCAAGGACCTCGAAGATGGTCCGCGGCTGGTGGAAGTCATTGTTCACGATGGTGACAATGTGCCACTCATCCATCATCCCGCGGATGAGGGTGCGGCTAGGACTGCCGGCTTCGAAGCAGCGGGACCAGTCGGCGCCCAGCTGGAAGGCCTCGTCCTTCCAGGCGAGGAAGCTGATGCTCTCGACAATCGTAGGCTGCACAATCTCCTTACCGGGGAAAACACCCCAGGTGACAGCGTTGGGGCCATCTCCAGGGGCGTTCGTCTCCAGCTTACCCTTCCATGTCACAGCGTGGTAGGTCAGGTGCGGGTGGGCCTGCACGCGCTGAATCACCTCAGCATAGAGGGCGGGCGGGACCAGAAGCTCGAGATACGCCTTCTGGTAGACGTAGCCGTTCGGTGGGCCCCAGCCGTGCACGGGGTCAGAGGACGGTGCACTGTCGACAGCGGGCTGCGAGTTGATGGTGAGGAGACCGTGCTTGTTGAGGTCGATCAGGTCCTGCCGGATCTTGTCGGCCTCGCCAGTGAGCGGCGATTCGCTCCACGGCAGAGACTGCAACTCGCCCTTGAGGTAGCGCACAAAGATGCTAGCAACATCGGCAATAGACCGGGGCTCGCCCCACTTTGCGCGGTTCCGGGCATTTGTTCCTGGCAAACCAACGCCGTAAGCGTTGCCGAGATCGCCGAAAGCAGGCGACCGCGAATCACCCCAGCGACCGTTGGGGAACTCGTCCCAGTCAGCGGTACGGGAAACGTACGACTTTCCGCGGTTGCGCCAGAATATGGGGCGCACGGCCTCCTCGCGGCGACCCAGGCCCAGGGACTGCTTCCAAGGCAGGGCGGGCGGCGGGCGCGGGCGGTCGGCGGATGGCAGCCAGTCGAGCTCGTCGAGGACCATGCGCGTGGCCTGCGCCAAGTTCATGGTGTAAAAGTGCAGGTGCTTCACGTCGCCTCCTGCGAGGATGTCTCGACACAGCTGTGCGACCAGGGATTTGCCGATCTCACGGACGGCATCGTCGTTGTTCTTGACGGGCTCGAGTTTCTCCACCCACCGCGCGGGGACCTTGCAGCCCATGTGGTTGACACGGCGCATGAAGCTGGCATAGGTCGCAATGGGCATGATGCCGGGCAGGACGGGGACGGTGATACCGCGCTCGCGAACGCGGGCCAGCCAGCGCAAGAAGTTCTCGACGTCGTAAAACATCTGTGTGACAATAAACGAAGCACCGGCATCGACCTTCTCCTTGAGGTGGTCGAGCAGCATGTCCTCGTCCTTGTTGTCGTCGGTGCCCTCGGGGTAGCCGGCCACGCCAATGTCGAAGTGATTGCCGTAGGTTTTGCAGATGTGGCGAACGAGATCGCGGGCGTAGCAGAAGTTGCCGTCGGTGGCCTCCCAGGTCTCCTTGTCGCGGGGCGGGTCTCCACGCAGGGCGAGGATGTTGGTACAGCCTGCGCGGTATGCGCGGCGCAGGGCGTCGTTGACGGCGGCCTCGCCCATGTCGGTGCAGGTCAGGTGCATGCAGGTCTCCAGGCCAAAGTACGTCTGGGCCTGGGTGACCATTTCGGCGGTGAGCTCAGCGACGTGGCCTCCGGCGCCCCAAGTGATGTCAATGAACTTGGGACCGAAGAGGTGCATGCGCTCCATGCGCTCGTAGAGGTTTTGGACACCCTGGGCGGTCTTGGGCGGAAAGTATTCGAAGGAGAAGGACGGCAAACCGTCCTTCTCGGCCTCGACGATCATGTCCCGGATATGCATGGTGGCGGAGAGGAAGAGGAGCTGGGGTGAGGAAGCAGGCGACCGACGAAATCTGCCTGGTCTGAAGACAATAGAGTGACCGTTAGCTGACGTCCAAAGGTGGGGTCTACAGGAGAAGCGGCGGCATATATATGCAAGTATAAATTAAGTGCGCAATTGGGAGAGCTCAATGGAAACAAACAGAGACACCAAAGGTATGTTGCATTGGCAGGCCACGGAGGTCGAATCGGAGCTGGACCGGAGAAGACTGGTGCATGCCGGGGAGGTCATGCCAACTCCCGACGGAATTGGCGTTTGACGGACAAAGCGGTACACCTATGTCTGTACGACGGATAACGTGGTGCAGAGGAGGGGTGATTGGGGACGTGTCTGGGGTCAGAGCACAATTGAGCTTGAAATGGGGGAGAGAAGATGCCAAAGAAAACAACGTCACGCAAGCCAACTGCTAAAAGATGACTCGTACTGTGGCCGTTTTCTTTGACGTCTGGACCCTGGGATTGCCTTTGTGCTGACTGGAAAAGGGAAACAATGCAACATACTCGGAGCCGTACTTGTGCCAGACAACGAAAAGGAACGTCAGGTATGGAGATATGCTTTGCTCGACAACTGCGAAATTCCGACCGTTGCGGTTTTACTGCAAACGCATATTTGTGACGGAAATCGGACTTGGACGGAACGGTCCAGTTCTCTTGCCGGCCCGCCGACGAGGAATTGGCAGGTAGAAGGGGACGAGAGCCGGACGGAAGAGAGAACGAGAGGAGTTCGGAGGCGGCGAGGCGAGAAAGACGACTGGGGAGGTTGCAGGGAAGAAACAACAGCCTGTGAGAGTTGCAAAGTCGAAAGTTTTTTTGAAGGAAAAAGGAGGAAGCCAATGGCTTGTTTGCTGGGATTTCTGGAGACTTTCCTTTTCGAGATGGAGGGGTCGAGTGCGCTAATACCGGAAGGCACGCAGGGGGGAAAAGGGAAAGGGCCAACGTGGAGCGAACCCACCAGCGAGAAAGAACGACCCAGCCTCCTAGCATGTGGGCAAGTGCTACTTTCTGCTCCGTTCGTTGAGAAGCTTAGGGAAGGCGCGAGCGAATCACAACGCTTGCCCGTGCCTGCTGCTGGCCTAAAACGTGCCTACCCAAGTTGCGTTGATCGTCGATGTTGTTCTTGCCTTGTCCGTTCTGTCCACTTCACTAGCTAAAGGATGCAGGAAAGCAAGCTTTGGCCGTCGGAGGTGGCAGGTGCGCGTGTTCCTTCCGGATCAGGTACACCAATGTACGAAACAGTTGTCCTGTGTGGTCGTCCTCGCCAACAGTGCACTCTATAACATGCAAGGTGAATTGACGATGTATTTGGCATGAATTTCGTTTATACACAACACATTTCTCACCTACTACCGACCTGTTTGGATGTGGTCCCATGGGCGAAGCGCCGGCGCAGAGTTCAGAGCGGTTGTGGCGGTTGAGAGTCAAGGGTGATGGTCTGATTCTTTGCGTTGGCTTCAATCATAACTTAGTATACATGTGGTATTTTTAAATATCCTTTCGCTGTCCTGTGTCTCGTTTCGTAATTCCCGTGCACCAATTCCTTGATGCACCAATCTGCCTCAGGCCCAGATCATGTCCATGACGCCCTTGGTGCGTGTGTCTGTCCGCACGGGCCGCAGTCGTGACGCACCGCGCAGCTGACGCCAGCGGTTGCTCTGCTCGATAATGTCTCGGTCGAAGACAAACCACCACCGCTCAAAGACCAGCTGGCCAACCTCCCAGCACGTGGGGTCATAGGGGTCGGAGCCCCAGATGCGCAGACCCTCGGCGCTGTCCTCCAGATCGTAGATGAGATGAACGAGGGCGAGTGGGTCGGCGGCAATCGGGGGCCGCTCGTCGAGGGGCATATTAAAGAGGCCAATGAGCTTTTCGCGGACCGAGGGCCACGGCAGGACGTCCAGGGCCGGGTGGTGTGGGACGACGCGCTGGACGCGGGTGGGGCGCCAGTTGGGCGGCAACAGTGCGAGGCCGTCTTCGGTGTTGCGTGGCGAGAGGCCCGTTTCGGTATTCGCGTCTGGGCCGCTGCGTTTCTTTGGTTTTCTATTTTCGACAAACGGGGACTGGCCGTCAATCTGCCACATCTCCTCCGTACAGCCGAGGCGCGTCGAAATGCGCATGACGGCGCGTAGCAGCGTCAGCTCGGTGACGGGGATGTAGTAGGAGGTGGGCGAGAGGGGGTCCGAGACGGACGAGTTGGACGAGGATGAGATGCCATAGGACGATGAGGAGAGGGAGACGCTGCTGAGATCGGTAAATGCATTGTTAGCGGTGGTGCCAAACGTCAACAGGGGGTTGACGACGGTCATTTGTGTGGGCGACGGCGCCGACGCAGACGACGTGGTCACTAGGGCGTTGTTGTGCTCTCCCTCGGCGGCCTCGTCAAGAACCACGGCACCTGTGCCCATGCCCCACGAGCCCGTCTCGGCTGCCCGTGCTGCTGCCATGGCCGCCAGGCTGGTGCTCAGGCTGAGGTCGAATTCAAAGGGCGCCAGCGCCATGCTCTCGGCCGACAAGTCAAGGTCGCCGAGCGGACACGACGTCACCGTGCCCTCGATGAACGCTGCTGACGACGCGGCCGGCAGATCCATAAACGCGACCGCCTCGTCCACGTCGGGGCTCGAGTCGTTGCTGCCGCTGCCCGTGAGTGCGGGATCGATCGCCGTCAGGTCGACCACGTGCGCATCGGTCATCTCTGCATCGCCCCCGGGGACCTCGGGCGGTTGCTCCGCTGCGCCCGCCTTGGCTGCCTTTTTTTGTCGCCTCCGTTCTCCTTGTTAATGTTAGCAAGTGACGCAATAAAAGAGAGGAATAAAAGAAAAAGGGCGCGACGTACTGTACCGTCTCTGTGCCAGCACATTCAGCACACGCTTCCGCTCGGCGGCATCTTCCTCAATATCCGGCACATTCAGCGGCTCGGGCGGCTTGTGTATGCGCTGCCGGGTCTTTGGGGCGGCACTTGACGAAGATGTGGATGTTGCGGGTTGTGCTGACTTTGTGGGCCGGGATGCGGATACGGCTGGTGGCACATCCTCCTCAGTAGGCACGGCTGTCCAGCCTTGCGCCGATCTCGACATTGCGACTCGCGCTGGTGGGATGAGCCCCAGGAGGAAATAAGCCAAATTAGAGGTAAGGTGAGGTAAGGAAGAAATGAGCGTTGCAGCTTGCCGAGCAGAATGGCAGTCTATGCATGGAGGCTCTGCGATTAAATCCATCACGGCGATGCGGGCAGATTGGCTTTCAAATATGAAGGCGTTTCGCAGGACCTCTATGTTGTATATCAACTTTCAACAAAGGCCCCCCCTGCTAGCATAACACTTAAGCATGTTTGATATGTCGGTACATTGTATTTGGCACGAGATTGTTAATATAACAAGTACCGCACTAGCAGCTTTTCACGGCGAAGTAAGACGGTCCAACCATCATCGTTCGCGTCAGGCTCTTTTGGTGTTCCCGGCTCTGGCTCTCGTTGCAGTTCGCCAAGCGCCAATCGGTGCAGTCGTTGCAGCGCAAGGCAGACGGCAAGGAATTGACACCGGACGCCGTCGTGCATTGCTACTCCGCCCAAATGAAAGCGAGATACGAAGCACCAACGGCGGTATCGTAACCGAGCAAGGGCGGCAACACATGTCTTTGCCGTTGACGATTGTGATGATTAATCAAAAACTATAAACTGGAATGCAGTTGCCAAATTGCCAAATGCAAACTTCCTAAGCAAATAAGCTTAATCGTGTCGGTTCGCAAGGCTGTGGTGCAAGGCTGAGGGAAGATGATAATTGGGACGCTCATTCCACCTGGGTTGCAGTAAGACGCAATCCTTACGAATCATCCATCTGGATTTTGGCAATGTTCTCGGCTGACAAGTCACGGGGAAGCCCATAATGTCAAATGCGTTGCTTGTCTCCGTGCTGTATCCGTTCTGCATTTTATTGCTCGGCTTCGTCATCACCTAGCCCGCTTGGGAAGATTGCAGGGGCATAAGTTCTGTAGGGCATTAACACTTTTCTTCAAGCTCGTAGCCGTAACTGGCTTGACTCGTCTCTGTCACAAACAGACTCTTTACAACAAGTTCAAAGTCAATTAACTTTTGTCCGTCTTTCAATGCAGTCCCTAACCTTTAGATGCCTTGCCCGGGTCGTGTCTCGATCTAGCGCCACATTTCATATGGTCAACTTGTAGAGGCGGAAGCAGGAATATGCGACAACTAAAGCTCTGCCTGCCTGAGCCACGTCACACAGCAACAAAAATTATGCTAATATCCCTGTGTGAAGGACATGATTGCATTGCTTACGAAATGTCTATGAGAACGAGAGGGGCCTAGAACGATGTCTGGGGTTGACGGAGAGAGAATCTACAGACCAGGTGGTGTCTTTTGGGACAAAACATGGCTTTTTTCATCAAGACGTAGCAGTGCTTATTACCGCCTCCTGATTCGATGTTAAGGGTGCCCCAGCGTCTTTAGGTGATTTGTGGCGATACTAGACTGCCATTTATCTCTTGTGTGTTTCCACATACATCGCAAATGGATAAGTAGGGACGACGCGCGGTCAAGGTTTCCTGAGAGAAGTGTCAGAAGTTTATTGTCAACCGGGGATACAGCAAAACCTGTCAAGAATGCCTGTTGTCCAAGCACACCATGCTGTCAAGTCACGAGTAGCCTCTTCTTCTCTTTCTTTTCCCGCTGGCCTGTCGCTGTCACTGTCGCCATGCTAGGCTGTAGACTCCATAATATGATGGTTCACACAATAGGATGTGGTCTGTTACCGCCCTCGTATATTCGGAAAGACTCGTCAGCCGCTTCTCGTAAAATAGGCGCATGATTCTGCGGCCACCAGTATCATGGACTACCGGGGCAGAGGCTTCTGCTTTCTGGAAGACTCAACAGACCATCCCCTACTCTTTGACGTTCCAACTCCGCCGTTGTAGAGGAGTCACGTTCCTAACCAGCCCTAATCCATCAAAGAGTAACATCGTGGCGCCGCCTGCTTCATCCCTCTGTCTACGACGAAGAACGCCGTCTGCTGCAAGGCACTGCGCAGCTGCTCCCTCAAGCCGGCACCGCGTAACGCAAAATGCCTGTCGACGGCTAGCATCAGCGCCGACATGCATACAGCAACCGTGTCGGCTTGACGAGATATTTCGAACTTGTGCTTCCAGCCTTTCGACAGCCGGTTGAGCCACTGGGCGTGGGTTGCAAGGACACTAACCAACTTTGGCTCCTTCTTGTGTCGTTCTCTCTTCTCTTTCTGTACCTTTCTTATTCTTCTTCTTCTGTCAATATTTTTGGTCTTGATATCCGATTTCAGAACATTTTCGCTCAATTTCACAAGAAGCCTCACAATGGAGTGATCTCTTGTTTAGAGCGTGCGAATATACTCCTTGTAGTGAAACATTGTACCGCCCTTGGTGCTTCAATTATTCTTTGACGGAGAATCACTTGTAACTTTGCTCTTCTTTCGATCGCAATGGTTCATGTCAGCTTGTGTGAGAGCCTTGTCGCCCACGATGTAGATGGTGTTCGGCAGAATATTCGCTATTGCCCATCAGTTCTGCCTTCGCGTGCGGCGGTTGGCCGCAGCCATGTTGTATTATCTTGGTCGTAGGTTGAGTCCTGTCTCGAGCGGGGGAGGACAGGGCAGCTTCTGGACATTAACTATGACGGCAAAGCTGGTCTAGAACGCCATTTGCACTTGAGAAGAGCCGGGACTCATAAACTCGGAGTTTGCCAGGTCGCGAGCCGGCGCACGGAAGAGCCATTGGATTGCGGCGCAGATCCAGCCTACATATCATGCACAGTATGTTCGTAAAGTCCGCTTGACGTTCTTTGTCTGTTATTTCGTGACTTGGGGTGGTGTGCATTGGATCCAGATAGGCCTGCGGCTTCGGACCCCAAAGAGGGGCACACCCATTCAGCTGACGATTAGCTCGGTAGAATGGGGAACCGCATACGCTGGGGTTTTAAGCCTCGGCCTGATGCAGGGCGCTCTAGCCTGCTATTTTTCTCTCGTTTGCGGGCGGATAAGTAATCAACTGGCACACGATCTCACGTTGACTTCTGGTTGTTCGACTGAGATTTGAAGGGGACCACAGATCAGGTCGTGACAGACAGCGAAGGAGGTGCATTTCCACGCCGATACCTGGCTGCCGCATTGGCCTGCAGGAAACTTCGTTGCTGAGTGCAAACTGACGCATCATCAATGAATCGGAGCGAATGTGGTCGGTCGTTTGGGGGAGTGAATTATCGTGTGCTCAGTAGAAAGTGGTGGGATGATCACGTCTATTTCAAAAGACTGGCACATGGCGCGGCATAATTCGTAAAATGCACGCGCGAGGCAAGCACGACCCAAACCTGTCTTGCCTTGTATTTTATGTCTCCGGAGCGTTCGATAGTTGCCTTGCCTTTAAAGGCAGCTCGACCCGTCGTCAAAATAGGAAGGGCCGACCAAGGGCGTGCCAGGATCGACGACATGCACCTAAAGCGGGACATGGAAGGAGTTGACGTTTTTGTATCTTACGAAATATGTCCGACTTACTCTGCACCTCTAGCAAATCTCCGGCGCTGAACCGCGCCTTCCTCCGCGAAATAAAACCCCAGGACAGACCGCTCGTTCTGCAGCGCTAAGATACCTCGAGTCGGCGTAATCCATCCTTCGCTGCTGCTCTTTCCTGGTTGGCCGTGCTTTGTCGAACTTTCGCACTGTTCAAAACCGGCGGAGGAGCCTTGCCCAGTGGGCACAGTCTGTGGCGTACGTATCCGCACATGCGGCTGGCTTTGCGGAGATGTCGAAGATGAGCTTCCGCTTGGTGTGTTCCATTGTCCTTCTACGAAATATACTCTCTCAATGTCAGTGCCTGGGTGGGTCGCCGCGCCCTTTCGTTGACAACCTCACAGACAAGAGCCCCACTCTTGGCACACCCACTCTTTGCTCTTTCTTCTTCCGCCTTCTTTCCTAGTACTGGTCTGGCCACTAGAGAGGGAAAGAGGCACCTACAGTGACTAGTTTGCCGACCCAGCCAAGGCAAGCGGACCAGCAGCCGCTCTTTCCCCTTCACCACGGCCTCGCCGTGGTCCTTCTGCTGTTTTCGATGGTTCCTTCTCATTGTATGTTGTTATGTGCACTTCGTTTGTAGTTCCTGCTTGCAGGCATATCTCTACTAGGCAGGTATTACCCCGTAGTCTTTTTTCGTTCTCTTCCTCTGTACACTTCTCTATACTTCTCCTCTCGTAATTCAATTCCTTTCTAATCTTTCTTTTCTTTCTATTTTCATTATTCTCCATCCCATCGTGTTGTTTTGCGTTTGTGTATTTGCTGCTCTTTTCTGCTTCGAACTGGAATCACATGTCCAGGTGAAAAAGGCAAGGAGTGGGAGCATCCCGTTGTATCCCAATCAGGAAGGGACGATTGCCTCGTTCACAATTTTGTTTCGTGGCCCCAGTCAACGTCGCTCGCTCTTGCCATAGGGCGTCGCACTTTGGACAACCGAGCATCCTTCGTCAAACTATCTATTGTTTCCCGCCCAGCGCCTTTTGGGCCTGTCTTTTACCTCATTTCTTACTCATTTTTGACACATCTCCCCATTATTTTTTGTTTGTCATTGTCATACGCCCTTGGCCTGTTGCCAATTCTTAGCGTTTCGTTACACCTTCGGCTTAGCATTGCCCTTCTTCGCCGCCGCTTTGGACACCCGCGCCCTGTGGCAGCAGTATGCCCGTCATCCCCGAAGAGTACGAAGGCTCACCCGGCGGCAGCATGGATGACTTTGTCAACTGGGATGCGTCTGCAAGCGCTGCAGAGCGTATGGTGGACGGCCACGACCTGGTCTGCCTGCCACCCGATGGCGAGCCTATCTTCCCTGACCAGGCCCTTGATGCTCAGCATCTGTTGGTCTCTCCTCAACTCCAGCATATGAATGACAGAGAGGCTGCTTTGCTGTTTGAGAATCCTGACGCCGACGATTTCTCCTTCTGGGCGCTCGAGCACTACGAGCAGAGCAACAATATGATTGCCGGTCTCGACCTTGGTGGTCATGATGTCACTGCCGCCCCCATAACTGAGACAGATGCCACTGTCGAGTCACTTTTGCACTCGACCGCTGACTCGATGCCTCTCGACCAAGCCGACGACCTTTTGTCTGGCGGGCTGTATGGTGTTCCTGACGAGCCTTGTGTCCACTGCAAGCAGGGCGGTTACCAGTGCAAAACGATCCAGGAGGGTAACTACAAAGGTTACTGCACGAGCTGTGTGGCTCTGCGGTGCGAATGCAGTTTTGGACTCGTTTGCAGCGGGCCCCTGCCCACTGATCTCTCGTTCCCAACCAACCCGTGGCCTACGTTGGGCGACCACCCAGACCCCATTCCGCACGACGAAGAGGCAGATGCCGTCGCACGGCTCTACCCCTCGGCTCCAGCCGACTCGTCGACGACCGAATTGCCGGATCTTGTCGGTAACAGCAGCCCAAACCCGTTTGCCGCGGCCCAGCCCAAGCTTGGCGCCCGCTTCTCTCGGGAGTCTGTACGGATTCTCAAGAACTGGGTGTCGACCCACAGCCGACACCCTTACCCGACCGAAGATGAGAAGGAATCGCTACAACGCCTGACGGGCCTGAACAAGACCCAAATCTCAAACTGGCTGGCCAATGCGCGCCGCCGCGGCAAGATCCCAACCACCCGATCTACATCTCCGCATGTGCGCAACACCTACGCCGGCCCCAATGCTTCAATTGGTGCAATTGACATCCCCCAGCCGCGCCGGAGCGGCACGCCTTCGCCATTTGATCGGCGCCCACAGACATTTGAGAACATTCCGCTACAGCGTTGGGCGAACTCACCGCCCGAGAACGAACCTGCGAGTGTCAGCGATATTGCCCGAGCCATTACCTCATCGGCTTCGGCTATCTCGTCTGGTCTGAACAGCCCGCTCAGTCTTAACTTTACTGACGACGGCTCGGGACGCTCCCTATTCAACGGATCGTCGGCGAGCAGTTTGGGCACGTCGCAGTCCAGTGGCACCGGTTCGTTTGCCTCAGCGTACTCGCACGCCTCGCGCAACTCGTTTGGCTCCAATTTCAGCTCTCTGGAACGTGGCCGGCGACGGCGGAGGCGGCGTTCGGCGCCCACCCGCGGTGTCGGCAGTGGTAGCGGTGGTGACCGGGAAGAGAAAAAAATGGAGAAGAAGCTCATGCGGCAGGCGGCGAAGCTTACCGATGCCCGTAGCGGGCCGACCTCTCTCGTGGCACCGCTAAAGACGTATCAATGTACGTTCTGTACCGAAACATTCAAGACCAAACACGACTGGCAGAGACACGAGAAGTCACTGCACCTGTCACTGGAGCGGTGGGTGTGCACACCACAGGGTGCCACTGCCGTCCACCCCGAAACAAAGCAAGTTTGCTGCGTGTTCTGCGGCGAGGTAGAGCCTGACACAGAGCACATCGAGTCGCACAATTTCGCCGCTTGCCAGGAGCGTGCGCTAGGCGACCGCACTTTCTACCGGAAGGACCACTTGCGCCAGCATCTGAAGCTTGTCCACAGCGTCAAGTTCATGGGCTGGTCCATGGACCAGTGGAAGGTGGCAACCCCAGAGATCCGGTCCCGGTGTGGTTTCTGTGGCATAGCCATGGACACGTGGACCTTCCGAATCGATCATCTGGCCGAGCACTTTAAGACCGGTCGCACAATGGCTGACTGGAAGGGTGACTGGGGTTTCGACAAGCCTGTATTGGAGATGGTCGAGAACTCTATCCCCCCGTACCTCATTCACGACGAGCGCAACTCGCCGTTGCCGTTTAGTGCAACCTCGCAGCCTCCTGGCAGTCCCAGGAACGCCTACGAACTGTTCCGCAGCGAGCTTTCTTACTGGATCCAGCACCAGGAAGATCAGCTCAAGACGTTTACAGACGATGAGATGCGGGTAGAGGCCTGTCGGATTGTTTTCGCCGCGGAACTTACCGCGATGACGAACCAAGAAAATCCGTCGTGGTTGCGGGATCTTGTCATGGGCGACGAGGACTGCGCGAGACAAGCACGCATGAGCCCTATTCGGACACCGGCTGAGAGCCGCATGGCATCGATGCGCATCAAAGGCCAGGAGACGCTATTTGATATGTGCCCTTTGGAGACAGCTCTTCACGAGTTCGTCCGAGACCGATCCCAACTTGGCTTAACCCCCATGGACTCGGAGCTTCAGATGATGGCGTGTGACCTTATCCGAAAGATGGAGATACAGCTGATCGAAGGTCCTGGAGAGCCCGTCAGAGCGCACATCACGACGGAGAAGAAGGTTGTGGAGTTCTGGCTGCGGATGATCAAGAGCTCCACGCAATGGTTATCCGCATTCCGAAAGCGGGCTCATCTGCCCCGGTCCGATGCTATTGCCGACGAGGCTCGCCGGCCGGTGAACGAACCCAGCAACATCGACGCCACCATCCACAATTACTCTCGCCTGGAGGCTGAGTTGGCCGACTTTGTGCGACTGCGGCGCGAAGCGGGTGACGTCACACTCGATGATGCTACCTTGCAGAGGCAGGCGCGTCTCATCATCTATGAGCTGGACGACGGTTGGAATCAAACGGCAGCCGACGACCCACAGTGGCTGGACGCCTTCAAGAGCCGTCATATTACCAAGGCACAACCCGCCACCTCAAGCCGCCGTTCGGGCTCCTTGAGCAGCGGCAGTGCCCACAGCAGTAGCCAAGGCCAGCGCTCGGCCCGCAGTACCAACATGCTGGTGCCGTCGCCTTTTTTCCTGAACGACACCAATTGCTACCGCCGCCTGGCCCGGGAGCTGACACGGTTTGTTAACATGGTGATGTCGCCCAACAACCCCAATAGCCATGTGCCCACCGACGAAGAGCTTCAGCACCAGGCACGGTGGATCCTCTACGACGAGTATGCTTCCTCTTGCTCTTGTGTTGTGTGTGTATTTTTATACCCTAACAGTGTACAATTGTTAACCTTGATGTCCAGTGATGATCCATGGAACCAAACGGCGGCCGACAACGCTGAGTGGCTGATGCGATTTAAGCGTGACGTCGGTATCCTGCCGGCCGAGGACGGTCCGGGTCTACCGACAGACTTCACGGCATGGAGCGTGTCCCAGGGCGGTTCTGGATTTGCACCGCCGTACTGTTTCCCCAAGATGCCGATCGCACCATTCCCGTCTCCGGAAGACGAGGCTGGTGATGCGAGCAGTGGGATGAGCAACACCTCGGCGACGCAGATGCAAAACACGACCATGCTCGGCATTGATTTCGAGCTGCCGTCGGAGACGGCCAACAAGTTCCTCCAGTCGTTTACGACTCGCTATGCAAAACCCGCGACCGTTTTCTGCTCTCGAGAGCTCGAGAACGGCCTTACCGACTATGTGCGAACGACCGTGGCTCAGAACGGCCAGCCGTTCCCCGACGACGAAGCTCTTCGCGCCAAGGCACGCGAGATTCTTGGGCGCACGACGGAGCTCGGCACGCCGGCCGACGACAAGGAGCTGCTGGTGAAGTTCAAGGAAATGGTTCGTGGCATGCTGACGGCCAACCAGACACAGCAGGGCATGGCACAGCTGCCGACGATGCCCGAGGTGTTTGACATGAACCTCGGCGATGCCACAGCGATGAACCTGGCCAACAACCATCAGCATGTCAACGGCATGCCATTGGACATGGGCGTTATGAACGTCGACCTGAACCTGGATTCGGTGACGCAGGAGGACATGGACAACCTGCTTCAAGACATGAACTTTGAGTTCGAAGACGGCGTTGATTTGATTAACAGACACTGATTTAAGGATTAGAACGACTTTGAGGGATTGGATATCCGTGTTGTTTTGTTGCTGGCTTGCACACGAGGGGGCAACATGTTGACGTGATCTACGGCTTATGTGTGCATAGTTTTGATAATTTTTGCATGGGATGATTTTGTTTTCAGATGCGTTATGACGATACCGGGATACTAGGAGATACAATCGCCATTTTTGTAATATACAGAGCACGTATTGTCCTTTGTGTGCTTTGGTGTTGCCTGTAGGAGCTGGCTGTATAGTGTACAGTGTTAAATTAAATGACGAACACTGTGACAAAACTTGGTAAATGTGTGTCGTTATACCGTAGCTATACAGTGCGAAAACGTGCCCTCCCAAAGCCTTATCGCGCTTGCTGTTAGGCGAGAAAATCCAGTCGCCGCTGCTCTCTAGAAAGTAAGGACTACACTTTGAGGCAGCTACACACCGACGACCGCACACGACAAACGCGACCTGCGACGACATTTATGCCACCAGCGACCGCGACACCGCCATCACAGCGATATCCTCCGATTACGACGACATATATCTTTCCCGCATTAATTGGAACCCGCGCATAGCTGCCTGGGAGCTGCGCCGCTCCTCGACATCGACGACGTCAATAACGGCGCGCGGCGTATTTTGATCGATCCGAACGAGCACAACACACGCGCGAATCCTCGAGGAAGCGAGCCACCATGCGGCTGACGGCCGACTTGATCAATGGGTCGCTGTCGTACCTGAACCCACTCAAGGAGCGCGAACTCGACTTACGAGGTGGGTTTCCCTGCGGCGCGTGACTGAAAAGAAGATGGCAGAAGGGCCGGGGGTGAGACTTTTGTGGTTTCTCCGCCTCTCTTTTGCTTTCCCCTGCGTTGCTACACTTTTTCCAAGTTTCAGAAGAGCAGAGTTGATAGCGAATTCCTTTTTATTTGGGTTTGCCCGTTGGCCCCGACAGGAAACCGAATTGTCGCCATTGAGAATCTTGGCGCCGCAGGCGTAAGTAATTCGACTTCCCATGTTGATTGGACCGCTGCCCCATCTAACACTCTCACATGTAGCCCCAAGATGCCATTGACTTGACCGACAACGACATCCAGGTGCTCGGCAACTTCCCATTGACGCCCCGCCTCCGGACGCTCCTGCTGGCGCGCAACCGCATTGCGGCCATCCAGCCCGACCTCGCCAACGCCGTGCCGAACCTGACGTCCCTCGCGCTGGCGTCCAACCAGCTGGCGGAGCTGTCCGACCTCGACCCGCTGGCCCGGCTGGGCCGGCTGACACACCTGGTGCTGCTGGACAATCCAGTGACGAAGCGTGAAAAGTATCGGTACTGGGTGATTTGGCGGTGCCCGACGGTGCGCTTCCTTGACTTCCAAAAGGTCAAGGACGCGGAGCGGAGAAAGGCCGAGGAGCTGTTTGGAACACACATTTTGCCGACGGAGCTGGCAAGAAAGGTACCACCACTACCCATCCGCTGCCCCCGTGATGTTTTATCGCGTGCACATCTAACCCGCCGCAGATCATGGGCGTCAAGTCCAAAAAGTTTGACGTGGTGTCGGGCCTCAACCGGACGGGCGCTACCAACGGCACCTCTGACGCTGCGCCGTCCAAGTTGGCCCGCATTAAGCTGTCGGGCGCCGAGCGCAAGCGGTTGCAAGAACGCATTCGCACGGCGACAAGTCTCGACGAGATTGCACGTCTGGAGAAGGAGCTGCAGGAAGGCCGTGTTCCTGCAGGCATCTCGACGGGAGATGCTATGGAGGAGTAGAGTGGGGACCGGGACTGAGGCAATAAAAGCAACAAAAGCAACAAACGCCTTGCTGCCGTCGCTGCCGTCTAATAGCGGAGGACGGACGGGAAAGGGCGTTCTACGGCGTGATGTTCATTGCAGAATTCTTGTTTTTGATTTACTTGGGCACAAAAAAGTCGTCTTCGTTACCAAGAGAAATACGACAAATAACAGACACGTATGGTGAGGGATGTAAAAGCGTGTGAAGGTGAACGTAACGACCATGTTTGACCCAAAGGCGGTTCGTGTACAACATAACTTTGATTTGCGGTTGGCAGAGGCGACAGTATGAAAGCACGTTACGTATTGCGCAAAACGACGACCCAGGCGGACCTCCCAATATGCAACCTGAACAGAAAGAGAATAGGGACATAAAAGTACAGCTGGGAAAATCATACACGGAGAAACGACTAATCCAAACTGCGAACAACGGTGCGGACAACGGTGTTCCTAAACACATTCCTCGCCAAACATCCTTCCAGGCATCACTCGGGGTATTTCTCCATTCTTTTGAGTCAACATCCCCTTCTTCCATCATGAGCTCGCCGAATCACCGCCTGTTGCTGCCGCTGCTGCTCCTTCAGCAGTCTTTGCCTTTTCGGCCGCAATCTTGGCCTCCATCTTACGCCGTGCCTCGAGAATCATGTCGTCCCGCCGCTTCTTGAGCAGGGTTTGCCGCTCGTCGCGGTTTGTGCTCCAGTTCTTGGACTTGCCGCCGGACGGAGAGGGTTTTTCTGAAGATTCGGCGTCGGCGCCTCCAGACAGCTCGGCGACCTTGCTCTCGAGATTGTAGCGCTGGATCAGACTCGGCTGGCCAGACTTGGAGGCGGCAGGCGTGCCGGCTGCACCAGCAGCGGCGGCGCTGCCCGTTCGTGAGCCGTTGGTGCTCGGCCGGGGTTGCTGTGTAGGAGGCTGGAACGTCACGGGAGGCTGCAGGAGTTAGCACGATCGTACTTCATTCTGTCTCATTCCGTCCCATTCTGTCTCATTCTGTCACATTCTTTCTCGACGGAGAAGAGAGGGCTGGGCAGGGGTAACCTACCGAATCCAGACGCCCAGCTAGAATGCGCTCGGTGGTGGCGGCGACATTAACGCCGTTGCGGCGCAGATCCCACCAGACCTCACGGCGGTCGGCATAGGGAAAGATTTGCTGGATTTGCTCGACAGCCGCCTCGGTACGGCGGTCAAGGGCCTCGGCACGCCGCTGATCTCGCGACTGGCCCTGTTGGCTTCCAGCGGCAGCGGCACCTCGTGCGCCGGCCTCGGAAGAGCCGCGTGCGCCGTTTGCGGGTGGTGAGCCGCGGAAGAAGAAGTGGCGGATAATGAAGCCCGAGACGACCAATATCAGGACGAGAGACGGGACGTTGATCTCGTCGTTGGCCATGGCTGACGGTTGGCTGCAGCGGATGCAGTTCCGAAGCGGGAGCGTCGGTTTTACAATAGTGGGTTGCCGTCCCCTCGTCGCAGGGGCAACAGTCAAATATCAGAGTTCAATAGGAGACCGTCAGGGACAGAGACGTCTGGGAGATGGAATCGCAAACAGGGAGGCGTCGACGGAACGATGGCAGCAGCTCGCCGGAATTTCGGCAATCGGCGCTTCTGTGATGGAAAGCCGTATCGTGTCGGAGGGTGAGGACCGACGGTAGATCGATAGACGATCCAGGGCGTGGAAGAGCAGCAAGGCTTTGTTTTCCGCAGCTGACGTTGCGTGTCGTTGGTTTGGTGTGTCGGAGGTGAGAAAGTAAGACAGAATGCGTCAATGCCCAGTCAATGACAAGTCGAGATACGTGGGCCCGGTTGCTGCCGCTAAAGCTGTGTGCAGGTTATGTAAAGGCACGTGCGCCGTGCGATCAACTGGCAGGCGATCAGCAATTGATATTGCACTAAAACACACTGAGCTGTACACTATCCGACAGTTTGTATGGGCGGATTCTCACCAACACTGTCCTACAAATCTTGTGTCTTGACGACTGCGTCAATGTACTTTAGTAATTACTATAAATCATTCAGTGGTATTTGGTTTCGCTGTTCTCTCTGGAATCCTGTTTACGTGTCGTATTTTTCGCTTGCCCATCCACTTGCCATTTTGCCCATCAGATAACAAACATAGAAGAAACGAGAAAATGAAAAACAAGGTTGAAAAGGAAGATAAGTAGAAGTAAGAAAACAAGGAGAGAAACTAGTGGCGGTAAATCGAAGGCCCGTAAATTGTGTGCTGGCTCCGACCCAAGCGGCGGCCAGCCGTCAAGGCACCGCCTACCGACGTCCAGGCCGACCGTGTTTATTAGGTCGTGGCTTCGAAGAGCCGTTCGGCGGACGCGACCCGACGAGGTCGTCACTGTACAGCCGGCCGCTCAGGTTGCCGTTGTTGGTATTGTTGTTGTTGTTGTTGTTGCGGCTCGCGGTGAAGCCATCCGTGTCCATGGGATCGTCAAAGCCCAGCGAACCATCGACCACTTGACCACTGCTCTTGTGGCGCGACAGAGCGGCCGGGGTGGACGTGGGCGTGTTGCTGTTGTGCGGCGTAAGCACATTGTGATTCACAGCCTTGGGGTAGACGTGCAGGATGCGGCCGTCGGCGGTCTGGTTGTTGAACGTCTCAATGACGCGCTCGGCGCCCTCGCGGCTCTCGAAAACAATCTCGGCAATGACGAGCGGCGTCGTCTTGAGGATCCGGCAGCTGCTGACCAGCCCGCCAACGGGCGTCATGGCGCTCTCAATGTCCGCGGCCGTAGTGCCCGGCGCAAAGTTCTGGGCCATGACGACGAGGGGCTCGTTGACGGCGGCGGCAATGCCGCGGATCGAGAGACCGCCACCGGCGTTCGTGGCAGTGCCAGCCTGGTGCTGCAGGTCAGCACGGTTCAGCGCATTCGCGATCCTATCCGAACGGCGCGCCTGGCGGCCGCGTGCTGTCGATGCTGCAGGCTGAACGGTGCCAGCACCACCGTTTCCTCGGCCACTGCCGCTCTTGTTGTTTGCCTGCTTGCCCTTGCCGCCCTTTGGTGCTTCGCCCGGCCGTGACACGCGGCTGGCCAGCGAGCCCGTTGCCGCGCTCGCGCCGTTCTTGGTGCTGCCGTTGCTCTTGCGCGTGTTGCCGTTGCCGCCGCCTTCGTGCAGGTCATGAGTCCATTCGGTGTTGATGTTGCCGGCGCGCGGCACGGAAGTCGAGGAGACGCGCTGCACAAGTTAGCGAGAAGACCAGACAGACGGATCACTAGGGGAGGACAGGGGCGGTAGACACACCTTTTGTACGCCAGCACGGACGGCCAAGGCACCGCCGGCCTTGACCGGGGCGCTGGCCCGGCGGTCCTTGCCAAAGATCTTGGCAGCGAGGGCCGTGTTCTTCTTGCGAGAGCGATCTGATGGGAAAAGTCAGTACTCAGTCCAGACGACGCTGGGACGAGATGGGCATGCCAGGCCGGACCGCACCAGTGTTGATGATCTTCTCAAATTCGGTTGCTACTTTCGCCATCGTCACGGCTGCGATGTGCTCGGTTGTGACGCTGTTTGGTTGTTTGATCGCTTGCTCGATGAGGCCTTTTCGGCTTGGGCGTCGTTTGCTTTCGCTCGCGTGCGCGCGATGACCGCAGCTTGCGCTTTCTTTTTATCGCGAAGCCGATATTACGAAATTGCAAGAGGCAATCAGAGAGGCGTCGGGGACTGGGCAATGGTGTTGGGCGTGATGGGCGAAGCTGGAACGACGTGTTTAAACGTACGAGAGAGACGAATAAATGGAAAAGAGAACGGCAGCGGGCGAAAAAGAATGGGGCGCGCTCAAACGACGTGTCGACCGCGCTTGGGCAGGAGCTGTGCCAACAGGGCGGCGGTGGCTATGCAGGCAGGGGCAGCTGCAGCAGGCTGTCCAGCGCCTATGACTCCGCTAATCGTTCTACAGCCTGGTCCACTTTTTCATGGTTCTCGCAGGGCTCACCATATAATTTTAATACATCGTCGAGGTGCTCGCCAACGTTTCCGATGCTTACAAGGCGGTTCTCAGGAAAGCATAACAACGTCGACAACACTCTATACTAGCAAGTTGAATATGTAACCGGGGTATGTCTATGTGTACATGGCTGGTCTGAAACTATGAATACAATGAGATGTGAAATATGGCAGCGTTCTGTATGGTCGGACAAAGGATTACTGTGAATCATCCATGTCAACGTCTTTCTCTTCTTCAATATCGTTCTTCACCTTCTTCGACGCATCCAGTGCCTCCACGGTCTACTCCTCAATCACCTCTGCCTCCACACTCTTCTTTTTAGCCGCTCTTTTTTTTCCTGCCTTTTTCGTCTGCGCCTGGCCTTTCTGGTTGTTTGGCTGCTGCTTGCCCTTCTTCAGGTTCGGCTCAATCTCTTCGCGCTTCGCGTAGAATCTGGTGATCTGCCGGTTCAGCAGGTTGCGGCTGACGCGCAGGTCCTTGACCGTCTTCTCACCCGCCATGTTCTCCGACACGACCATGTCCGCCGCCGACACCATCTGCCGCGCCAGCGCCATCAGCTCGCGCCGGGCATTGTACATCTGCGGGTCCATATTCTTCTCCTCCGGCGTCGGCGACAACGACTGCGGCACGGCTCCGCGGCCGGCGTACGACACCACGTTGCTGGCACGCCGGAACGGGTCCCACAGCCGGGCCAGCGCGCGCACGAGCTGCCGCCCAAACGCAAACTTGGCCGACTGGCGCTTCACGGGGTCGGTCTCGTTGCGGAACTTGCTGTTGCAGGTGATGGCTGTCTGCAGGTACAGCCGCATTGTGTGCGGGTCAGGCTCGACCAGCTTGTGCACCATGAGGTCCAGGATCTGGCCGGCCGATTCAAAGGCGTTCGGGTTGAGGTTGTCGGCGGCGCAACAGCTCATGGCGACCTGGAACGTCTTGGGCTCCAGGAACTCACTCGGGATCCGCTTCATCATCTCAGCCGTCGTCTTGCTGGCATGGCCGCGGCGCAACGTCCGAAGCAGCCGGTACCAGTTCTCCGAGTCAGGCTGCACGTTGTATGGCGGGGCCGTCAGGATGTCCCAATAGACCGGCGCCAGCGACGTCTTCCGGGTTGTGCCCAGGGACGAGATGATGACCGACAGAATGTTGTTGCCGGGCTGCACGTACCGGAAGCTTGACCGTCTGGGGGCATCCGGGTCGCTGAAGAACTCGGCACTCTCTACTACTTCGGGCGCGGCTGGCCCCAAGACCATGTCCTCCATCTGGGCAAAGTCTGATGTTGACTCTAGTACTGGCCGCTGATCCACGGCTGTGACGGCATACGCACTTGCATCCGCATCCGCCTCCGCCTCCGCATTCGCATTCGCATTCGCGTCCGCGTCTGCAGCCTCATTCGTTTCCTCTCCGTAGTACTTGACCGTATCAAACCCGGATTGCGCCTTGTCAGGCCGCGGAATTCCAATTGTCTGCTCCACGAGTGACAGAATGTCATCATTGTCCTTCTTGCTGCCCAGCAGCAACAGGCGGCCCATGGCACACACGAGCTGCTCGTCGATGACGAGCACGCCTTGGTGCCAGTTTTTCGCCACTTCGCCCCACACTGCACGTCCCCGTGCCACCGACAGGCTGGCGTTTTCCGCTTCCAGGAACACAGCGTCTTCGGAATCGCCGGTCCGGTTCGGCCGGTGGTGCGGCTTCACCGTCGCGTGGCGCATGCCGTTGAGCAGCGTGCCGTACGTGATGCTGTCGGGAACGCGGGAGCGGTTGTCGGCCGTCGCAGCAATGTTGAACATCGAATCGATGTCCTTGGCACGTGCGCACACGTTGATCACCGCGTTCATGTGGATCCGGTTGGGCACGATGCGCTCGTTGCTGAGCATGGAGTTGTAGATCCGCGTTGCGTGCTGGACGGCGTTCTTGGGGTGCCGTGACAGGGCACAGCCGCGGAAAATGGTTGTGTACGTGGTCGTGCTCGGCAGCTGGCCGCGCTTCTTCATCTCGTTGTACAGCTTGATGGCATCGTTCAGCCTGTCGTTGCGCATCTGGTGGTCGATCACCAGGTTCCAGCAGACGGCGACTTTGTGCTGCTTGCTGGCCATGCGCGTCATGTGCAGTGCCTCATCATAGCGGTTCTTATCCAGCATGTCCGTCACGCACTGTGCGATAGCATACGCGTCGTGCATGTAGGCGAGTCTTTGTCGGACCCTCTCGTTCAGTTTCAGCTTTTCCGCGGCCCCCCTAACCTTTTCCGACGTTTCTTTTTTAATGTCGTCTGATTCGAACGAGTCAGCACTTCTATTGACAGTCCTTCCCCGTGTTCGTTTGTCGTTGTCGAATATCCGCGAGATTTCGCCGTGCTCGTAGCCTATTCCGGTTTTTGTTTCTGCGTCTGCTTCTGCTTCTGTTGCTGCTTCTGCCTTTGCCCCTGCCGTCGTGTAAAGACGGCGCGCGGCAAACGTATTCTGCGACCGCAGTGTCCTTGCAACCCTCACGGTCGCGATCGTGGTTGCCGTCGCTGCTGTAGACGCTGTTGTGGTCGAGAACGACGATGTCATCGATATGTATTGTGCTTGTCCCGCCAGTCTGGGCGCGGCAGATGGGGCCAACAGAGGGCCGCGCCACCGCCTTGCACACGCTCTGCACATGAACATGCTGGGCTATATGAGGGAGTGTGTCGGAATGGAGGTATTTTCGACTGTCGGATATCGGCGATGTTTGCAGGGTGCAACAATTCAAGTGGAGTTCATGAAGGCTTTTCCGGTCCTAAGTGGATGGTGCAGCTGCCGGCCTTATCGATAAGCCACCAAAAATTTGAGAGGTCTATTCGTCCCTGTCGAAGCCCCATACAGTGCTGAGACCACAGTGTGCATCGCCATATCTAACGGAGCGGACAGCGCGTTTTCGCAGGTGCGACCCACTCGCGCGTCAAAAGCGCGTTAAATGGCCCCTGCCAGAATCGATTCAATGAACGCGTTGTAGCGCGTCTCGTCACCGTCTGTTCCTTCCCTGGGTGAGAGGTCCATTGGCGATGGCCACTATCACTTTACGCCCCGGCCACCACCCACCGCTGCAAAACGGCCCCCGTCCCTATTTACCTCTAAACACCAATCCACGACGAGTTGTTTGCCAACAAGACAACGACACTCAGTGGCCCATAGCCCGTTTCCCCGTTTTCCCTTTGTCTCCTCGTCTCTATTCCTGTCGGTTCGTTACAACCAGGCGCCGTTCTAGTCGCTCGT
This sequence comes from Sporothrix brasiliensis 5110, assembly GCF_000820605.1. Classification (NCBI taxonomy): domain Eukaryota; kingdom Fungi; phylum Ascomycota; class Sordariomycetes; order Ophiostomatales; family Ophiostomataceae; genus Sporothrix; species Sporothrix brasiliensis. The sequence goes on along the minus strand of NW_024467138.1, from coordinate 1,331,979 downwards.
TATCACCACCTTGACGTTACATATCCTCGCCAAGTCTCGACAGCATACGAGAAGAAGAGTAAAAGCATACGATACCACCAGCAACACCGTCCCACGGCTCGACGCCCTCCTGCCCATCATGTCCAAGGCCAGGGAGCGCCGCTCCAAGTTCGAGAGCCTGCGGGCGATGCGCAAGTCGGGCAAGACGGCCTTTGACTCGTACGAGGTCGACGACAACAATGCACTCTACGAAGAGGTTGACGAGAACCAGTACAAGAACATTGTGCGCGAGCGTCTGAACCAGGACGACTTTGTTGTCGACGACAACGGCGAGGGCTATGCCGACGACGGCCGCGAGGAATGGGACCGTACGCACGTCTACGGGAGCGACAGCGAAGACGACGGCACCGGTCTCGTAGGCCGACCAAAGGGCAGGGGCAAGAAGGCCCGCGAGGAGGACGAGGCCGAACGGGATGCCAAGGACCGCAATATTGCAGAGTACTTTACCAAGGGCGCCGCCAAAGCCCAGCCCAAGTCAAAGGCCAGTCCCTTTTGTGTGGCTAATGCAGTCAGACGGCTGACGGGGAGAAAGCTCCGCTAACGCACCCACAGATTGCAAAAACAGAGGAGGATGACGAGTTCATGTCCAACTTGCTGGGCGAGGTGCACGCCAACATCTCGCCCGCCCTGCCGCGCATGCCCAAGAAGCGGCCAAGCGACCAGCGCAGCCGAAGCGATGCCATGCCGCTCTCTGACCTACCACGGCAGACAAAGCGTGTCCGCATTGCCGACACACTGCCAGCCCAGGCCGGCGACAACAACAACGACGAAGATGACCACATGATGCCCACCATCCACAGCGATGCCGTGCCGCCAAGCGACGACATTCCCATGAGCGATCCAATGCCGTCGTCCCCGACCGTCCGCGTCGCCAACCGCAAGGTGCAGCCTGCCACTGCTCCCGCTGAGCACGACAGTGCTGCCGCTGCCACCGCTGCCGGAAGCGCTGAGAAAACGGCCGACAGGGACAACGAGGAGGACGATGACGATGCCATGATGGAGGTGGCCCACGCCGGCGCTGTCAACGCGGCCAGTGTGAACCTGACAGCAGCACGGCCCGTCAAGAAGGTCCTCAAGACGCCCGCGCCCTACCCGTCACCAGCCAACTCCTCGCCCGCATCACGGGCACCCGAGACCGCCGCGGCCGTGGACCCCACGGCGTGGACCAACCTCAACCAGAAGCTCAACGTCATGAGCAGTCCGCAACAAGCCGACGCCGTCATCCACAGTGGCGGCAAGATCGATTACAAGGACGCCATCGAGGAGGACGGCAGCTTGCACTTCTTCTGGACCGACTACACCGAGGTCAACAACAGCTTGTGCCTGTTTGGCAAGGTCCTCAACAAGAAGACCAAGAAGCACGTCAGCTGCTTCGTCAAGGTCGACAATGTCGAGCGCAAGCTCTTTTTCCTGCCGCGCGAGACACGCGTTGTCAACGGCGCCCAGACCGACGAGACCGTCAACATGGGCGACGTGTACGCCGAGGTCGACGGCCTCATGGGCCAGCTCGGCGTCAAGCAGCACCGCTCTAAGCCCTGCACGCGCAAGTACGCCTTTGAGCTACCTGGCATCCCGAAAGAGGGCCGCTACCTCAAAGTGCTTTACCCTTACTCTAGTGCGTGGCTCCCCGTTTCCACCCCTTTGCACGTAATGTAGTTACGCCTCCTGAGATATTAACAACGCGCAGACCGCCCACTGAGCGAGGCCAACAGCAGCGGCGAGACGTACTCGCACGTCTTCGGCGCCAACACGGCTCTGTTTGAGCAGTTTGCGCTGTGGAAGAACATTATGGGCCCGTCCTGGCTGAAGATTGAGGACGCCGATTTTACGTCTATCAACAACGCGTCCCACTGCAAGCTCGAGGTCCAGGTTGCGCACCCGAACATGGTGTCCGTTCTGGCCGAAGCTGAAGCGCCCGAGGTGCCGCCGCTGACGCTGATGAGCCTTGCCCTGCGCATGATCTACGACGCCCAGTCAAAGAAGCAGGAGATCATGGCAATTAGCGCCCGCATCTACGAAAACGTCGCCCTCAGCGACACGACGCCGGCCGACAAGCTGCCGTGCCGCACATTTACAGTGATCCGGCCCCGAGACAAGGCGTTCCCCGTCGGCTTCGACACCCTGGCCAAGTCGCGCGGGCGTGGTGTCATCCGCTTGGCCAACACGGAGGCCGATATTCTCTCGTACTTCCTCGCACAGCTGGCCAACGTCGACCCGGACGTTATTATTGGTCACGAGCTCGAGGGCGTCGACTACAGCGTCCTGATTGACCGTCTGCGCCAGTGCAAGACGCCACAGTGGTCGCGTCTCGGCCGTCTCCGGCGGCAGCAATGGCCAAACAACATCAACCGCGTCGGCGGCAACGTTTTTGCAGAGCGCCAGATCCTCTCGGGCCGTCTTCTGTGCGACCTGAAAAACGACGCTGGCCGCTCGGTCATGCTCAAGTGTCAGTCGTGGACGCTGACGGAGATGTGCAGCCTGTACCTGGGCGGCGAGGAGAACCAGCGGCGCGACGTCGACAACGAGGCCGCGCTCAACACGTGGGCCAAGACCCCGAACGGTCTCCTGGACTATGTGGCGCACATTGAAGCCGACACGTACTTTATTGCCGCGCTGGCCCTGCGCGTCCAGATCCTGCCGTTGACCAAGGTCCTGACGAACTTGGCCGGCAACTCGTGGGCGCGCACGCTGACGGGCACGCGCGCCGAGCGCAACGAGTACATTCTGCTGCACGAGTTCCATCGCAACAAGTACATCTGCCCTGACAAGCAAGCCTTCCGTGGCCGACAGCGGGACGAAGACGAGCCCGGCAACGAAGAGGGCGGCGACGGTGGCGCTGGCAGCAAGAAGAAGGACAAGTACAAGGGCGGTCTAGTGTTTGAGCCGGAGCGAGGTCTCTACGACAAGTTTGTGCTTGTCATGGACTTCAACTCGCTGTACCCGTCCATTATCCAGGAGTACAACATTTGTTTTACGACCGTGGAGCGGTCTGCCTTGGTGCGTCAGAACTTGGAAAATCCAAATCCAAAAAAAGGAAGGGCCAGAATACTAACAACGTTTGCTTGTAGGCCTCAGAAGGCGAGGAAGAGGCGGTGCCGGAGGTTCCCAAGGACCAGGACCAGGGTATCCTGCCCAAGCTGATTGCCGGCCTGGTGTCGCGGCGTCGGCAAGTCAAGAGCCTCATGAAGAGCAAGACGGCGACCCCCGAGCAGCTGGCCACATGGGACATCCGGCAGCTGGCGCTCAAGCTGACGGCCAACTCCATGTACGGCTGTCTGGGCTACACCAAGTCGCGTTTCTACGCGCGGCCGCTGGCCGTGCTCGTCACGTACAAAGGCCGTGAGATTCTGCGCAGCACCAAGGAGCTTGCCGAGAGCAAAGCGCTGCAGGTCATCTACGGCGACACGGACTCGGTCATGATCAACGCCAACGTGGACAACGTAGAGAGCGCGCTGCGCGTGGGCCAGGAATTCAAGAAGGCCGTCAACGACCGCTACAAGCTGCTGGAGATTGACATTGACAACATCTTCCGGCGGATCCTGCTGCAGGCGAAGAAAAAGTACGCGGCCATCAACCTGATCGAGTCTGGCGGCAAGTATGTCGAGAAGATGGAGGTCAAGGGTCTCGACATGCGGCGGCGCGAGTACTGCGCACTCTCCAAGGAGATGTCGACGCGCATCCTCAACGAGATCCTGTCGGGCAACGAGACCGAGGTATCGGTGACGCGCGTGCACGAGTACCTGCGCGAGATGGCGGCCAAGATGCGCAGCGGCGACCACACGCCGGCCAACGGCGTGCCGGCCAACAAGTACACCATCTTCACACAGCTCGGAAAGGACCCCACGGACTACCCCAACGCCGACAGCATGCCACAAGTGCAGGTGGCGCTGCGTGAGGCGAGCCGCGGCAAGAAGATGCGCAAGGGCGACGTCGTCAGCTACATCATCGCCACGGGCGAGAACGCGCCGACGTCGGAACCGGCGCCCAAACGCGCCTACAGCCCCGGCGACCTCCTCAAGAAGGACTCGGGCCTGTCGCCGGACGTCGAGTGGTACATTGCCAAGCAGATCTTCCCGCCCGTCGAGCGTCTGTGTGCCAACATTGTGGGCACGTCGACGGCGCAGCTGGCCGAGAACCTGGGTCTCGACATGCGGCGCTACGGCAACAACAACGGGCATGCCGGTGCCGGCAACGGCGGCAGCGGTGCCAACGGCACGAGCGAGCTGGAGATCCACCCGCTCGAGACGCAGATCCCCGACGAGATCCGGTTTAGTGACTGCACGCGCCTGCAGCTGCGCTGCCGCAAGTGCAAGACGTCGGGCCTGTTTGAAGGGCTGTCGGCGACGGCAACAGCAACTGCGCCCGTCGAGGGCGAAGAGGCGCCGGCGGCTTTCAAGACCAAGGTCACACCCGCGGGCATTGCTTGTGGAAAGTGCGAGACGACACTGTCGACGCTGTCGGTGGTTGCCCAGATGGAGCACGCCGTGCGCGTCGCCACGACCCGCTACTACGAGGGCTGGCTCGTGTGCGACGACGCTTCGTGCGGCAACCGCACGCGCCAGATGAGTGTCTACGGCGCGCGCTGCCTGGGGCCCAAGGGCCTGGCGCGCGACTGTCTCGGCCGCATGCGCTACGAGGTCCGCGAGCGCGACATTTACAACCAGCTGCTCTACTTTGCCAGCCTCTTTGACGTGGACAAGGCGCGCGACGCCGCCAAGAACGCCGCGGGGGCGGCAGCAACAAGACCGTCCCGCTGGGCGACCAAGAGCGCATCCTGGCGCTGGCGGAGCACAACCGCGTGCGCTTTGGCACGGTCAAGGCCGTGGTCGAGCGGTACCTGGACAAGTGCGGCCGGCGGTGGGTGGCCATGGACACGCTGTTTGCGAAGCTGGGATTTGCTGCGGGCGCCATGGCCATTGTGAAGCGGGACGTGGTGTAGGGGGAGGCATATGTGTGTATGTGTGTTGCACGGGGCGTCTTTTCTGTCCGTCTTCACTCCTTGTTTTGCTTATGACTGCTACGGTTTCGTGTACATTTTGGTGCGACGAGGGATTTTGTTTTCAGTCTTTGTCTCAACAGCGGCCGTACTTGCTTGATGCCCATTTTCTTTTGATTTTATCCTCTTGTTAATGGGCTTCACATAATAAAAGGTACAATACAATATACTGCCATGGCTATACTTTCGTTTTTATCCCCACATGAAAATCACTTCCGAACCATCCCTTCTTCATAATGTGTTTGCAACAGTTGTGTATTGTTATCTGGCTGGTCTGGTGAAGTGCTAAAAGAAAGGCGAGAGCATAACAGCGAATTTGAAAACAGAATCGAAGAGGCGAAGCCTGGTTGTACAAGAGAGCAAAAAGAAAAAAAAGAAAAAAAAGAAAGAAAAGAAAGAAAAAGAAAAAAGAAAAGGGAAAGCAATCAACAGACTCCCAATGCATCCGCAAAAAAAGAAACGAAATAGCTTTTTCAGACATTTTCCTCCCCTCTTGAAGACGCAAGACATCGGAGCAAGGCCACGAATAAAATCGAGGATCCAACGCTGTCCAGCGACCAGCTTTCGTAATCCTCACGGTACATATGCCTGGCCTTTCTTCCTGGTTGTCTTCCGCCTCGTTCGTCTCCATAGCCAGGCAAGGCAGCATGAAGACAGTCTCCATCCGTCCGACAATCAATAAAAGCAAGGAGAAACACGAGCTCAAAAAATCTAAAAAGAAAACCGCGAGGAATACAAAAGGCACACCCTTGGCCGATTCTTGTCTTCTTGTCGTACAGTAGCGTTCAGCTTCCGCTAGATACAGAACGGAGCATACATTAGCGGACAGTCCACAGCACAAGGGCAGGAAACGGACAGGCAGCAGTCACCAGACAAAAGCATACAGCCTCACACACACTGCCGTGATAGTGGAACGAGTAGAATAAGATTGCACAGATAAAAACGAGGCTCTTTCGGCGGGAGAAAAATTGGTGGGAGAAATACAAGACAATACAGCAGAAAAATAACCACCAGTGCCTCGGCAACGACTCAAAACAGCGCATGGAGGTGCGACTACCTTGAGGGCGGTACCAAGTGCATGGGAGAAACGAAGAGGAAGCAGAAAAGGAGGTAGAGCGGTAGAGCAGCAGAGCGACAAGAGCAAAACGACAAAGTGGGCGGTTTTGGAGGCAAAAGGGAAAAAGATGTGTCTATGATCAGAAAGACGGATAAGAAATCTTTGGGAGGTATCATGCAGAAAGGCAACTTTTTGGCACACTTTTTGAGAACCCCGTTGTATGCAGAGCAAACAGACAAGACAGCAAAAGAAACAAGACATGAGACACGAGGCAGAAACGCAACGCAGGAAAACACAAAACGCAAAACGCAAGCGCAAATGAAGCCCCCGCCGGTCTATGCATCAGAGACGGATGGAATGCAGGATAAAAATGACACCCATGTAGAAAACGGAAAGGAAAGAAAAATTAAAGTGCGCGTCGAGCAAGTCGAAGCAAAGTCGAAAGAGAAGAGGAGCGTATTTTGGTCGGCTTTGACTTGTCCCCCCGACAGTCGTCAAGCCAGTCTCAACAAAAGCGCCTACCCTACTTGCTGACCTTGTCGAGGCTGGACTTGGTCAGGGCAGGGGACGCCGCAGTCGAGGGAGGCGACGCCGGGCTTTCCGTGTCTACATTGGCGAGGGCTCTGCGAAGACGGTTAGTATCTGTATCTGTTTACGCAGCCACAAAGGGCACAGCAAAGGGAGAGGGAGTGCAGGAAGTGGCAAGAGCTTACTCAAAAGCGTTCGAGTGCGAGACCGTGTTGGAGTCCTGGCGCGTCGGGGGCGTGCTGGTGCGGGAGGCCGGGCCAGAGTCGTCGCCAGGACGCCCGAACGAACCACCAGGGACGTTCCGCCGGCCGCTGTTGCTGCGGGACGCAAACATGGACGTAGGACCCAGCGTGGTCACGCTCGAGCTGGCGATGCGGCTCGCCGAGCCCTTGAGACGCCGCAGGTCGTCCATGCCCACCTGGTTGGGGATGGGCTGGTTGTACGAGAAGTTGCGCGAGTCGCCCCGGCCCAGGCCAGGACGGCCACCGGCGCCGCGCTGGCTCGTGCTGCGCGCGGCCTCGAGGGCCCTGGCGGCGGCGTCAGCCTCGGCGTCCTGGCGCACCTCCTCGAGCGTCTTGGGGCCCTTGTTGGCCTCGGCCGACACCCAGTTGCGGTTGCGCAGGTCGACAATGTCCATCAGCATGAACTTGAGACGGCTCGGCAGGTCGGGGATGTCAATGACATTCTTGATCCTAACAAAGTACGCGTCCATCATCGGGCGGCCCTTGTCCGTGCCGTCGAGGTTGGCACCGACCGTGCGCAGCAGCTTCGACAGCGACTCGATCTCCGCCTCGTCGGGTGTCGTCTCGTAGTCCACCAGCTTGCGGACACATTCGTGCATAATCCGCTCCGTCAACATGCCCAGCTTGTACAGCTCGCCAATGAACTGCACCAGGCCCAGACCGCGACGCTTGGCAGCCGCCGCCTCGTAGTACTCGTCCGACAGCATGGCCGTCTCCTTGGACTCGCCCTCCTTGGGCTGCGGCAGGTCCACCTTCCAGCCACGCTCAAACTCCTGCTGGCACCGGTTCAGCAAGTACTTGCGGAAAAGAGTGCCGCCGCTGATAACGTCGCCCTTCTTGTCCTTGATCGTCACGTCCCGGATCTCGGGGCTCATGCGGTCCAGCATGCACTTGCAGAAGCGCGCGTACATGGGCGCCCAGTGCGCCTCGTCCGTCGCCTTCTCGAACGTCAGCTGGATGACCTGCCGCAGCGTGCGGCCGTCCTCCTCGTCCTTGGACTGCAGAGCAATCGTCAGGATCTGGTCCGAGATCTTGTCAAACTTCTCGGGCGTCATCTTGTTCAGCGCAGCCTTGACCTTGCGCTGCACCATGTCGGGGTCCATGGTGGTCGGGGTCGCACCAGGTGCAGAGGCGCCGGCGCCGGCAGCGCCAGGGGCACGGTTGGCAATGCTTGTGGGCTTCCAGCCGGAGGCTGAAATCGAGATAGGTTTCAGCTCCATGCCTTGAGTCAGAGGCATGGTCTTAGCAGCCTGAGCCTCAGCCTTTGTATTGTGGCCGGCCTGGCGGCTGTTGCCGCGCGTGGACCGGCTGCCCTGGCGCGGCGAGTTGGGCATGCCACCGCCAATGGACGACGAGGGTGTGCGGGTCATGTTGCTGGGACCCGGGAAGCCACCGGGGCGGCCAAATGAGGACATGGCACCCACGGGGCGCGGCATGGAGCCGCTGGCCATGGCGAACCGCTGCTCCGAGGTCGTGCCAGGAGGCAGGGGCTTGGAGTTGAATGATCCCATGGCGCCCGTCGAGGTGAACGCGGCGGCGGCGTTGGTGCGCGAGTTCTGGCGGCCTGCGTTGCTGCCGGCCGGCGTGCGCGTGCCCGAGCGCGACGCGCCCTCGCCCTCGCCAATCAGCTGCTTGACCTGCTGGTCAAAGTCCAGAGACGGCTTCTCAACAAAGACGTCCTTGAACTGCAGCAGGAAGCCCATGTCATACTTGAAGTTGCCCTTCTTGTTGACGGCCGGGTTCAGCGCCGGGTTGGGAGACTGGATGCCCTTGGGGTACATGATGGCCGTGGGGTCGCGCAGGAAGCGAGCCGTCTTCAGCGACTGCAGCGCTGCGCTCGGCTGGGGCGGCTCCACCGACTTGGTGTTGATGGGGGCCAGGTTCAGAGCAGACGGCTTGGCGCGCTTGCCGGCAGACGTCTCCGACGACGGCGACAGAGCGGGGCCAGTACGGTCGGTGATCTTGAGGTCGCCCAGCTTGCTAGTCAGGGCATCCGTCGACGAAGCAGCGCCGGACTCCTTGCGGTCACTCAGGGTGATGTCAGAGATCTTCTCGGCCAAAACCTCCGCCACAGACTTGACCTTGCCACCCGAAGCAGCAGCGGCCTCGTTCTGTTTCCGCTGGCGCTCACGCTCCTCCTCGAGGCGCTCCATCTCGCGCTCCTGCTCGCGCAGCTTCTCGTCGTTGGCCGCAGCGTTTGCAGCACGGTCCGCATCGGTCTTCTTCTTCTCCTCGGCGGCGCGCTCCTTCTTCTTGATCTCGTAAGCAGCAGCTTCGGCCTCACGCTTAGCCTCGGCCTCCTCCATCTCACGGATCATCCGCTCCATCTCGTCGTCTTCGTCCTCAGCAGGGGCGGCGGGAGCAGCATCAGCCTTGGCGGGCTCCGTGGCGGGCTCCGTAGCGGGCTCCTTGGCGGGCTCCTTGACCTCGGCAGCCTTGGCGGCCTCGGCGGCCTCGGCGGCCTTCTCGACAGGTGCGGTCGTCGTCTTCTCCTCCGCCTTGGCAGGGGCAGGAGTAGAAACAACAGCAGGGGTCGACGAGACAATGACAGGCTCGGACTTCTTCGCCTCAGCCTTGGCAGGCTCGGCAGCCTTAGCCTTGCTGTCCGCCTCGGTCGGAGTGCCGGCCGTCTTACGGACCTGCTCCTTGAACTCGTTGCGGAGCTGCTCGGCTGACTTGCCAACCGAGGCACTCTCGGTTCTCGTGTGCGTAGCAGCAGGTGTGGCAGGCTTGGACTGCGGTGGCGGCGTGGCAGACACGGGCACAGGGGGCGTGCGCGACACAGCCGGGGTGTTGGGGCCGGGCGAAGCGGGGGCCATCTTGTTGAAGTCGAGGGTCTCGCCCTGGGGGTTCTTGATGACAATGGCGTTCTTCTTGGGCTTCACAAACTGAGCACCGGCAGCGCCACCCGGGGTCTTTTGGGCACTGCCAGGGGCGCCGGGAACAGCCAGCGCGGCATGCGTGGAGACAGGGGTCTGAACCTGGCCTGTGCTCGAGTTGGGGCGCTCCGAGGCAGCCTGGGACGAGGTACGCGACATAGACGGGGCGCCACCAGGCACGTTAAACTGCTGCTGGCCTCCCATATACGGCATGTTGTACGCGTTGCCCGGCTGCTGGTTAAAGTTGCCTACGTAGGGGTTTACCTGGGCGTACCCTGGGTAGCCCATATACGGCGAGCCGTTGGGGCCATGCTGCTGTTGGTGCAGGTGCGGCTGTTGATGCGGGCCGGGCTGCTGGTACGGCGGGTAGTTCTGTTGCTTTGTAGTTAGCAGGCGTTCATAGTTGCCACTGGCAGGCGACAAGTCGTTCACAATGGGGCGCTTGATGCCGTTGAAGCTGTTGAGGCTGTTGAAGCTCTTGTCGCCGCCGCTGCTGTTGTTGGCGGCGGCGGCGGCAGCGGCGGCAGCGGCGGCAAGATGGCGCCGAGGAGGCGGTAAATGCGGGGGCACTGGTCCCTGCTGCTCAGTCACTATTGCGGGATGCAAAGCGCTCACAAAGGGAGCCGCGTCGAACCGGTACGAGTACTTGGGTTCCATGGGCGACTCCTTCGGCTGCTCCGCGTCCGGCCAACGCTTGCTGTAGCGACGAGGTTTGCCTTTCTTAAATTCCTGTTGTAGTTGCTGCTGTTGCTCATGCTCTTTCTTGTGAGGTTGCTGCTGCTGCTGCTGCTGATGCTGATGCTGTTGAAGCGACAGCGGCGGCTGCTGCGGCGGTTGCTGTTGCTTTTGCGAGTCTGAACACTTGGACGCAGAATCAAAGGCGCGGGGCTGGTAGGAGAAGTGTCTGTCACCTCCACCACCACTATGTCTGTCACCACGTCTGTCGCCCCCTCCAAATCCACCTCTTTCACTTCCAAATCCTCCACCGCGCGCGCCTTTCTTTCTGTAGACTCCACCTCTGTATGTCGGCTGGTTCTGGCCTTGCTGATCACCGCCTTCTTGCTGGCTGGATTTAAAGTGATGGGGAAAGGGGACGGTATTTACGTTGGAGTGGGGCGGGAAACCCGTAGTGTTAGCGTATTGCATCTGCATGTAGGGCGAGCCACCGGGAACGGGGATGGCGTTCTGCATCTGGGGAGTGCCGTTGTTGGGCACAGCCGGGGGGATAGCGGGGCTGACGCGAGCGGCTGCGGTCTGGGGCGAGTTGGGGCCAAAGTTGGGGTGCATGCCGCCACGCGGTTGGAACTGGGGCGCCATACCGCCACGGCCACCGCCGGAGGGACCACGAGGATAGGGGCCCGCGCCGGGCTGGAAGGGCATGGCCTGGTTGTTGTAGTGGGTGCTGCCGTTGTAGCCACGGCCGCCACGGCCACCACCGGGCTGAAAACCGCCGCGGTTGGGGCCGGGACCACCATGGTGACCGTGGTTGTTGTGGTTACCATGGGCCGGATGGTTGCCGGCGTGGTTGCCCATATCGCTCTGGACCGAGTGTGTCGAGCCGCGGCGGTAGTGCGCGGAAGGGCTGCCCACTGGCAGGTTGCTACCGGGCACGTTCGAAAAGTTGCCGTGTTTCAAGTGGCGCTGAGTTAAAAAAAAAAAAAAGTCAGTCTGTGTGGTCAAAGAGTCAAAATGCCCCAGCCATCACAAAAACGAGGGCAGAAACTACGTACATCGCCATCACCGCCAAAGCTTCCAAACTTCATGCTAGCACCATCTTGAGAGATGACGGATGGGGGTCTGCCACCACTGGCAGAAGGCTGGGGGATAGGAATGGGCGACTGGGCCGGGGAGGGTATCCGCTGGTTGCTGCCGGCAATGGGCTGCGAGGGCGTGGAGTGCGCAATGGCAGGCGACTCGTCGTAGCCAAACTTGGGGATGGGGGCCTTGGCGCCGGCACCGGACGAGCCGCCGTTAGCAATGAAGCTGCTTGGGCCGGTAGCACTGATGGTGACAGAGCTCTTGCGAGCGTGTTCGGCGGCAGAGCTGCCGTTCAGAACGGCGGGGACGGCCGGGGTAATCGGCTTGCCGTTGTTGCTGCTGCTGCTGCCGTTGGCAGTGGCAGGTGCGCCCTGGGAAGGCGCGGCGTTTCCGCTCATGTTTGCGTTGGTTGCAGTGGGTGTGTTGCTGCTGCCGGCGCTACCATTCAGTGGCGACACGGAAGCAGGACGAGCATTGCTGGTGCTCGCGTTCGTGGGAATAGAAGAGGAGCCGACTACGACGGGGGAAGAAGAGCCCGTCGCAATCACCGGCGTCGCAGCGGCCTTGCCAGAAGCACCAGCTGCAGAAGCGTAGGATGCCGAGGAAGACGTCGCGTTGGAGTTCGCCGGGACGTTCTGCGTGGTAGCAGGGGAAGTCATAAGGAGAAAGACACGGCTCGGGGGGGGGACAAGACGAAAAGGCGGTGTCGAGAACGAGAGCGAAAGAGAAAGACACAAAGAATCAAGAAGAAGCAGAAGTAGGAAGAACAAGCAATCAAGCGTCTTCCAGTACCTGTTCAGCTATGATTTGTGATGGAAGCCGATCGTGCGATGAAAAAGCCGAGTCGTTCACGTCGAGCGATCGCGAGAGGATGGGCTTCTCGTTGATTTTCGCGGTGTCTCGACCGTCAAGGGAATGGATGTCGAGAGTGACGGAAAATTAAGTTCGCGGTTGGAGCGCAGAGAATGAACGGAAGTCGCGGCGACGAAAAAAGGGGGGAAAAAAAAGGTCGGTGGCGAGGAACGGGGCGTCGGTTCGCTGTTCTGTCTTCCTGTCGAAAGGAAACGAGAAACAAAGACGAGACGAGGACGTCGCGCTGGTCGATGAAGAAAACTAGAAAAGACGATTTGCGCCTCCACGCAAATTCAAGAATCCCAAAATAGGCCTCTTTGTTTTTTTTGCTGGATTTCTGTTGCCCCCGTACACGAACGGACGCAAGAGAAACGCAAAAAAAAAGGGTAAGAGGTGAAAATGAGGGACTGGGGGAAAGGGAAGAAAATACCACAGATGCGCGAAGCTGCGTTCTGTGATAATGTTTTCTTCTCGGGGGGGGGGGAGGGAATAAAGTTGTGATGGATTCACTTGAGGTCGTGAAAGGGGGAAGAAAAACGAAGAAGCGGCGAAGGCACGAGAAGGAGAAAAGGGAAGGGACAAATTTTTTTTGGAGGAAGGCGGGAGGCGAGTGGCCCGTTCTCCACCCAGAAAATCGTTGGAAGGGGAGGGAGAAGGTGCGAGTCCAGGTGGTGGGCAAGTGGTAATAGTGCTGGGTCGCGCCAGCGCGGGCGACCAATTTTTTATTTTTATTTTTTATTTTTAAATTTCTTGGGGTGCTATTATTTAGGTATTTTTTAGGCCCCTTCCCCCCATGCCCAATTTTTTTCCCTCGCGCACATGGGGGCACGGGCCATGCAAATCCTAGCGCAGCGATTAGGTTCACCCAAGAAAGGAAGGACGGACGCGAACGGACATAACAAGTCACTCCACCCGCACATTAGTAGGAAGGAGGTACTGAGTGCGGCCCTGGCTCCCTTATTCGCAAATGCTGTTTTCGAGCGCTGTAATACGTGCAATTATTACTGTGCTACGCAGTAGCCTCCAGCGGATATAAGCATTATCAGAGGATCTCGTACATTTTGTGTACTTTGTCAATTCGAGCAGCCATTCTTAGTAGCAGCATATACTGCTCTCGCTGACTGCTAGGATCATTCATTTTGTTCTTCAGGGCCGCAGTAGCACAGCATCGCTCTTCAGCCTACGATGTGTCTTCAGCTGCAGCCTCAGCCTCCGTCGTGCTCTGTAAGTTGCATATGTGAGAAATGCGACGAGGTGCAAACGAAGGTGGAAAAAACAAAGCGAATGGCCCTTCCGTGACGCGACTACAATTTAACGCTGTATGTCACAGAGCGGACAGCTGTCTCGGGGCGGACCAGTCAGCCAGAGCTCGGAGCGGTGGCAATCGGTTTGTGCGATTTGCAACCTGCGCTAGTCAAGAGCTTTCTTGTAAGAGAAGAACAGCCACAGACCAAGCCAGATGACTAGAGGACTGGCAGATACGAGTCACAATGGAGATTGGAGATTGGGAGGCTCAAGTCCGCGTTTGTAGGCAACAGCACACGCACAAGCTCCTGTCTCTGCGTCATAGCCATGAATGACCAAGATAAAACGCGGCACACTGCATCGTTGTTCACCACCGACCAACCCGACAGGTGGACAACGAACGACGTACAAACGTTAGACTACAATGTGTCCATCCCGTTACTCTGGACGAGTCCATGACTAACTCTGACGTGATGCAGCCAACATCTAGCGTGCGCAGGTCATGTTTGCATAATGCATATCCGCTGTGGAGGAGTGACGCTGGTCTTGACAAGGCAGGCGCTGCACGACAGAGGTGGAGTTACCATGACGCTGGGGAGGAGATGAGAAGCGGCGGAAAGGGACTGTATGGATTAGAAATGGGAGAAATGGGACGATCCCGGTTTACAAGGGGACAGATACAGAGGAATGCAGCATGCACTTAAGCGTGCAGTACGGTGCATTCCGAAGGACGACCGAAGAGGCAACTGCCCAGCGGGCACAGATGCAAGGCGAGAAGAACAGAACCAGGGAAAGAGCGACGAGCAAGACGAAAATGGCAGTGGGTGCATTTGAGCGTGGACAGTGTGGAAACGAGCAGGGAACAGGATGGGCCGCGTTGCTAGGCGGACAGGGGCCAACCGCGTTTTGGGTTTGGGCTGCCGGACGAGGCGCGTCAAGATGTTTTGGGGGCGGGCCCCTGCGCTGTAACTGTGCAGGCCTGTCAGTGCGGCGGGCAAGGAAAGTGCGACGGGTGGAACGAAAACGCGACATAAATATGGAAAGAGCGGTTCCGTCTGCGATATGTCGATTTTTTTGATTTTTTTTTCCCCCGCAAAAACCCAGTCTGCACAACGAGTGTACTCTCGCGTCCTCTTACGACTCCATCTCAAAATGGATAGACCGTGTTGGGAGGCGACATATGACTCGTCGTTTGGGTATTAAATTGTCAAGGCCTCGTCTTTTCTCGGTGTCTCGTGTCTGGGGATACTGGAGCCTGTTCGTGGCGCGTGTGCCTTCCCGGGCGTTGCTATTATTCCCACATTTAGGCCTCGCTGGGCCTTACAGGGGACTCTTCCAGGGCAGTTTAGGCCACTTTTATGACCTGTCGCACCACTTTAATTACAGCGCGCTGGGCAAAGGGGCAACCGCAATTCGGCTTCTTTTCTGTTCTTTTTTTGTGTGTGTGAATTAATTCCACCATGCGCCGCTCAAACAACGGGTTGTTCGTCCCATGTCTGCCGTTGTTTCGGTGACGGACGAGCCTGTTCAGTGGACAGCAGGAGATTTAAAAGAGTAAAAATAACCGTGTTACCGAGTTTCTTTTAATCTTCGTTTTACATATGTATTTTATTGGATTTATTTATTTTATTTATTTTCCCTTTCAATCCCTTCATCCTCGTTTCTTTGGGGTCCGCGTCTCGCCCCTTGAAACGGCTGCCAGTGCCTTGTATCTTCTGCAAGACATTGCGTCTGTCGGGACAAACCAGCGCAGATTCGACCATCTCCTCCTGTCTCGCCCCGTCTTGATATGTCGATATGCCTTGATTTCATGGCTGGGTGTTGTTCGTCTGATATTGCGTGTTTTACCCTGGGTATGATCATGGGTGGCAGTCTCCCTCGGTTCGGTAGCCGGTGCGTTCCTGACTTGCAGTGCATGTGTGTGCGTGGTGCATCGCATCTGTGCATCCTGGACTTGGGCGCAGGGATGGTATACAAATTGGGTACTGGTCAATTTTCTTTTTCTTTTTTCTTTCATCCTTCTTTTCGGTGCCGCGCTCCTTGTTTGCTTTTGCTTCATTTCTTTTGTCTCCCTTGCCAGCCACCTGTCAAATAGCAGAGTTACAACGTAAATAACAAAGGTGCCCCGTACGTCTCTGTTTTAAATGCAATATCACTCCGGCTATACTCTGCCATATTGTGTTTGGCTGCGGTCGATCCGGGGAACCAGACACAACTGGCCGTCGACTCTCTCAACGGTGCGGCTGATTCAATAATTATTCAGTACGGAGTACCAGGACAATGTCCCGTCGATGCAATAGATCCATAGTCTCCAGCCACCTTTAGATTTTTTTTCTCTCTTGTTTTGTAATTTTTCGTTCATTCTCTAGCCAGTGCTTCATCCCACATACATACGCAGTCTTCCGCTTTCCTTCTCGCCGGGTTTCTTCCCTTTTTTAATTACGACAACACCTCCGTTTGTTTGCAGGAATAAATTGACTGTATGGTGTGGGTAGAAAAGCGGGTAGAAGAGCCGGGCCTGTGTAAACAAGACAAAAAATATAATTGCATAGCTGTCGAGCCGACATGAGTCTTCATCCTCTTTCTGGATCTTGTGTGCCCTTCCGGCCGTATTACTCCGTATCGAGACGTTCAATGTCGTTTGCTGCCTAAACAATGGTATCTTCGCAACTGTTGGCTCGTTTGGTAGCATTCATCTTTCTCATTTTCCTTTTCCGGCCCTTTTACTGTATTTATAGTAGCCCTGTTGGTTTGCCAAATCGCCACAGAAGGAACGAAAACAGCGTCTTTGCTATCGCTTGCTATTGTAACACTTCGAAAAAAAAGGGTAGGTAGAGCAACAAAGTGTGTGGCTCGTTGGTGGCTCATCGTCTTCAGCTTCTCGTTCATCTGGTATTATTTTTTGTTCCTTTCTGCAGAGGATTTTTTTTATAACAAAAGTTTGTGTGCGCAGCACAATATTGCCCCAATGGGCATGGGCGTTCTATGTCATGTTTGCTTTTGCTAAGGCGAATATGCAACGTCCTGCAGACACTTCCCCAGTCATATTGAATCGGTGAGGCATTTCGTGAATGCTGCATTCTGCAGTCAAACGGCTGCCGAGGTGAATTACTCTATTCAGAACCTCCTCGAGTACGCCACAATGCTCAAGAGTGAGAGACGTAAGGAAATAACGACAAAAGTCAAAATGAAAAAAAATAATGTTGGACAGTAAATTAGTTCTGCTCGCCTCGCACACTCTGTTTCTATATACGACAACTCCCAACTCCTCCATGCCCCCACCTCATTTCTTGTCGTGTCCACTCTCTGGATCCGGCCCGTCGTCATCGCCGGCTTCTTCACCGCGCGGATCGTCGTCGTCGTCGTCGTCGTCTCTACCGGGCAGCGCCACAATATCCTCGCCGTCGTCCTCCCGGGCTGGCGCTGGCAGCAGGTCAAATCCTTCAGGGCCCTGGCCGTGCGCATCGCCGTCTGTAGAATTTGCCGCCGCCGTCTTGGCTGCTTCCGCCTGCATCTGCTGCAACCTTGTCTGGGTCATCTCAAAGACGTACTGCCCTAGGTGCTCTAGTCCTTCCATGGTGACCTCGTTGGCCAGCGTACCGCCGGCAGCTGCTTTGTTCTCGTCGGCAATGACGCGCTTCGACGGCCATAGCTCGCCCGTGACAAGCGCAAGTTTGTCGGGTCGCTGCAGCAGGATCTGGAACGCCTCGCGCAATTCGGGGCAGGTCTCAAAGACCTCGCGGCGGCCGAGAATGTACAGACCCAGGCGCGCACGCGACAGCGCCACAGACAGGCGGCGGATGTCGCGCAGGTAGCCCACGCGGGATGTACGGGTGAGGGACAAGATGATGTCTGAACTGTTAGTAGTGATCGGGCTAAAGCATAAAATAAAATAAACAGATAAATAAAAGGGTACCGCAGGGCCCCGGAGTGAGCCTGGCTTTACGTACAATCGTTCTGCTCGCCTTGGTAGCGGTCGACCGTAGTCAGAATCTTGGGCATGCCGAAAATGGGGCTCTTGCGGCACCGGAACTCGAGCACGTCGCGAATCAGCGCCCGCTGGCCGGCATACGTCGTCAAAATCGTGATCTTGCTGGCCGGGTAGCCCAGCAGTCGCATGTACTGGAACAGCGCCACCGCGTACTCGGCCTCGCCCAGATTCTGGATAAAGTGCGGCGACGGCTCCGACTCGCCACGCCCGCGGTAGTCGGGCACGTTGATAAACTGGTAGTCGTAGCGGAAGCCCGCGTTGGCCGTCAAAAAGGCCGGATCCGTCTGCACGTGCGGCAGGTCCACGAGCCCCGGGTAGCGCCACCGGTACAGGTCGGCAATCGACGGGCGCGCGCGGCCCTGCTGGTCCAGGTTAATTGTGGGCACGCCGAGGCGCACGAGCCGCGAGAACAGCGACTGCTCGAGGTTGGCATAGTGCCGGAAGGCCAGGTTCTGCACGATGGGCGAGTTCTGGAGATGGTCGCCGCACAGCACCACGCGCTGCAGCGGCACCTCGCCGGACGTCGCGTTGACCTTTTGCAGCGCCAAGGGGATAAAGTCTTCAATTTCTGTGATCTGCGCCGCCTCCTCCACCACGACGTTGTCGTAATGGAACCCGAGCGCCGCAATCTCGCCACGCCGCATCGCTGCGTGCGTCGACGTCATCGCCACAATGCGCGCTTCCTTGGTGAGCAGGTAGTTGGCCTTGTCACGGTCGCGTCGCAAAATCTCAAACGGCTGCACGTCTGCCAGCTCCGTAAACACCTTAGAAATGTGCCGATAGCAGCCGTTGGCGATGTCCAGTACGGCATCGCGGTCGGCGTCCTCGGGGAACAGCGGTTGCGGCGCATCCGCAAAGTAGTTGTGGAACGGGAATGCCTGCACAATGTCGGCCGCCGACGCGCCGTCTGTGTGCACGGCCACGTCGTTGAATTTGGACCATGCCGGCTCAATGTACACCGCGTTGAAGTAGCCAGCCGTCTCGGCCGAGTTGCCATGCGCGCCCGGCGCACCAATGCTTGCCGCCAGCCGCGTCACTTCCTGCAAGTACTGGTTGCGGTTCTCCAAAAACATCTCGACACGGCCGTACTTGCTGAAGCTGGCGCCCTCAATGCTTAGCTCCTCTTCACCGTGGCCAAGCCGTAGCAGGTGCCGCTGGTCAATGTCGAGGGCCGCGATTTTGGCAAACAGCTGGTTCAGTGCCTGATTGCTGTGTGCAACCAGCAGTGTGCGCTGCTCGGGGAAGTTGTGGTAGAGGGTGTTGATGATCTGCGTGGCCACATCTGTCTTGCCCGTGCCAGGCGGACCGACAATCACTGTCAGCCCGGGCTGCACGCCCGACATGATGGCCTCGGTCTGTGCTGGCGTGAACCGCACCGAGTTGAGCTTGGGCGCATCGACGGGGTACGGCCCATTGTTGGGCGGCGTGTACGTTGACACCTTTAGCATTTCCACGTCAGCAATCAACGCTGGTTCGGCGTCGCGCCGCCGCTTCTTGGACGGGGGCTTGGCGGGCGCCAGCACCTCGGCGGCTGGTGGCTTGTCGGCCAGGCCCAGCACGTACGGCGGACCAAAACTGCTAGTCACGTCGTCGCTCGGCTCGACTGTCTTGCCCGGCAAGCTTTCAATCAGGTGATGCCAGTCGAGGAACGTGTCGCGGAAGTCGACCTTCTTGATCCGGTTCGGCAGGTGCTTGTAGGTTGCGGCAGCCGGGTCGCCGTAGCCCAGGAACACCTCGTGCAGCCAGGGCGCCAGTGGCACGTCGGACAGCACGAGACTGCGGATCGAGTCGAGCACGGGCTTGAAGTTGTTCTCGCGCCCGTGCCTCCGGATAATCAGGTTGAAGCTGTCATACACATCGGGTGCGCCGTCCGACGACTGGCTCGTGTCCTCTACAAACGAAGCGGCGTCGAGGCGCACCTGCAGCTTTCTGACGAAACTGCGATGCCCATATCCAGCACGACCGCCGCCGCCTCCACTCCCGCCGCGCGCGCCTCGTCCACGGCGCTGGAAGCCCTGGCCACGGGTGTTTTCAGGCTCCATCGGATACATGACCTCGGCTGTGCGAATGGACGTGATTCCGAGTTGTTGCGCAGTCAGTGAAGCGCCGTTACGATTGTTAGTAATAGCCGCATTCCTAGCCTGGTTGGTGTTTACGGCGATCAAGAAGACAGTGTCGTCCGGCCGCAGCGCCTCCCACTCGCGTCGCATAAAGTCCTTGACGCCCCGGAAGTCGATGGCAACCTCGGCCTTGACCAGCGATGGCTGGTCGTCACCCACGAGAGGCGGTACAACTTGTGCAATTCTGAAGATATGTTAGTAAGGATTAGTAAAAGGAAACAGGAGGATATGACAAGACAACTAACGATAACTTCTGAATGGGCATGACCATCTTGCCGATGCGTGTGAAACGTGTCTCGCCCGCGTTTCCTGGCAGAGACTCGACCCGTAACAACGCTGCCTCGATATCTTGGCGAATGCTATAAAAGGACTCGCACCGGTAGAGTACGAGCGAGCGCCAAAGGAAGTCGCCCACCGACAGGTACTGCAGGTTGAGCTTGGGCAGTGCAAGCGGTCGCGACCCGTCGTAGCTGTCGGACCGCGTCAGGCCCGTGTCGAAGAGGGTCTGTTCGGTCGGCAAAATGGACAGGTTGCGTGCCTCGTCCTGGAACGTCGGGCGCTTCTCAAACGTGCCGAGCAGCGCCTCTACCAAGAACGTACGCCCGATCTGCACCTTGCACGAAGGCGGGTACGCGGTGCGCAAGTGCAGTAGGTCTGCAAGCTGCACAATCTCACTGTCGGTCAGCGACGCCAGCAGCCCCGCCAGCTCGTCGCGCTTATCGATGGAGCCGTAGTTGGAAAGCGCCAGCACGGTCAGCTTGTCCTTGAAGTGCTTGAGCGCGACGCGCTGCAGGGCGGCAAGGCGCCCACAGTGCTTGTCGTACGCCTCGGTCTCGCTGAGCTGCGCGCCTGTCTGGTCGTCGACGCTAAAGTACGTGTAATGGGTGAGCAGCGATGCCATGTCGCGCAAGAGACCATTTGCCTCGTCGTGGACGACGGGCGACACGGCGAGCGCAGGCAGCACGTGCAAGTCCTGTAGGAGCGCATTGACGTAGCGACGCGTGGGTAGCTGGCTCTGCAGATCCGACAAAAACTCGACAAAGCGCTCGCAGTAGCGCACGGCGTCTTGCGCACCCGTCTCGTCAAACAGCACGCCGATGAAGTCGAGCACGAGTGAGTACAGCCACGAACGGTCGAAGCGCAGCCGGGCCTGGGTGGCCGCGTCGCCAGCGTCAAACCGCTTGGCGGCTGCACGCCAAGCCTTGCGCAGGTGGTTCGTCTGGTCGAGCAGCTCGTCGCGGCGTGCGTCATTGGAAATGTTGTGCCACGTTGAGATGGACACGAGAGGCGCGCACTCTTTACGGACAATGGCGCAGTCGAGGCTCTGGAAGGCATGGATCACAAAGTACAGAATTTGCGAGCGGATGGCGAGCGAGAGGCTCGTGTCGAGGCTCATAGTGAGCGTCCGCCGGAAAAACGACGCAAAGTCCAGCGGGCGGTCCGTAAAGACGCCCCATGTGTCGAGATGTTCACGCTTCTTGGCGTTGGTGATGAGCACAATGAGCAGGACGTGCTGGTCAGAGGCATCCTCGGTGTAGCCAGGCCACAAGTATCTGGAAAGGAGTAGTTAGCATCGTCGTCTTGACTTGTCCTCTTTGCCGCGTCCCTTCCAGCCGTACTCCCGTACACCACGCCGCGAATGGTGACCTACCCCTCCAATGTCTGCAGCGTCTCTAGTGACAACAGTGCACGGAACGGAAAGCCATCCTTCTCAAGAGGGGCCCAGAGGCCGTCCTTGATCACGTCGTTTTTGACCTTGACCTTGGCCGGCAATTTGCCGCCCTTGAGCCAGTGCAGCTTGGCCAACCGCGCAAATGCCGACTCGCCGTCGGGCACCGCGGCTGCTAGCGGTGCTGTCGCTTTGCTACCGGCCTTGGCCTTGGAGGCCGCGCCGCTCCTGAGCTTCTTGGCCGGCGGCATGACTGGTCCTTGAAGAAGGACTCGTGCTCGGATCGTCGATCGAAGCGTGTCGCGGTGTGCGGCTGCAACGCCGCCTGTGTCCGTCGTGTGCGGTGTCTTCACAGGGCGCGTTCGAGGTCGTGGGCGCGACGTGTGGTCTGTTGTGCCGTCTGCCGGACTGTCTGTAGCCAGAGTGTTGTGTTGTGTTGTCGTTTTGGACGGTTTTTTCGACCTCTGATCTGCCGTATTTACTTGGAGATGCCACTGACAATGAAAGAGACCGGTCGCACCTTCCCTAGCAGCCGCGTTACGTCGCATTGCAGAGGTCCTGCGGGAAGTGGCTCAAACGCGCTAGAAAATTGAAATGGGGCGTCCTGATTGGCCAGCCTCGTCGTACTTCAAACCACACAGATAGGCAGGTGCTAACGGCTAGCTCAAGCAGCTCTGGAGTGTTTTGCACTACAGTACTCCGAAGATCCACTTCAATCACTTCAACTACTTCAACTTCTCGACAATCTAACATCAACGCTGACAGCCACCGCTCACGCACGCCAGCACGCCGACCACGATTTCCTGGCGCCCAGATAACATTTACACAACGTCGAAATATAGTACCGGATTCTCGTACATCCCTCCGGACGCGCTCGGTAGCGACGTAGCCCTTCTTTCGCGGCCACGATGCCCGGCCTCGAGATCAACAGCCACGGTATCCCGGCCGTCGAGGCGATCGGCGCGTACCTGCAGGAGCTGCTCGACCATGCCGAGACCGTCAAACCGGACCGAATGCTCGAGCCGACGCTGGCCAAGTCGGACTTTGACGACATCTACGGCCACGTCGCGCGCATCTTTGCCGGCTTCGACGATCCGAATGGCAAGAAACTGCGGCAATATGCGATCGTTGAGACGGCCGCGCGCGACATCTTTGGCGAGCTCATTGTGAGTGACCTGTCCCCCTTTTTGAAAAAAAAAAAATTCAAAAAAAATCAGATGTGTACTGTATCAGCCTCTTAACATCCCAGTCCTCTACGTCCATCGACTCACCCGACTTCGTGCGTGTCTGGAACCTGTTTGACATTCTGGCCATTCTCGCCGACAACGTGGACTGCGACCCGCCGCTGCTGTTTTGGCTCATCGAGGAGCTACTCGACAGCCAGACGATAGCAGGCTGCCGCAAGGTGTTTGACTACCTTGAATCGCGCCGCGAGCGCATCACCGCCAAGTACTTTAACAGTACGAAGCTTGTTATCCTGCGCAGCTGCAACGACCTCTTGCGGCGCTTATCGCGTGCTGATGACACGCCATTTTGTGGCCGTGTATTCATTTTCCTCTTCCAGGTCTTCCCGCTGGGCGACAAGAGCTCGGTCAACCTGCGCGGCGAGTACCACGTCGAGAATGTGACGACATATGACGAGACGCTGGTCACGGCCGAAGCTGAGACGCCGGCAGGAAAGACAGGCGAGGAGGACGGCGGTGCCGAGAAGATGGATGTCGACGAGGCGGCGATTGCGACACCACCTGGCCCTGCCGCCGATCAGAAACCCAGAACCGACTTTGCCGCCCTTTATCCCGTCTTCTGGTCGCTGCAGGCCAGCTTCAGCCAGCCCAAGAAGCTGTTCGACCCTGACCACTTTAGCAAGTTCAAGGCCGGCATGGAGGCCACTTTGGCCACTTTCCAGCAAATCAGCAGCCAGGACAACTCGCGCAAACAGCGGCAGCTCGACGAGTCACGGCGGAGCGTCAAGCGCAAGCGGGACAAGGAGGAGAAAGAGCTCAGGGAATTGAAAGAGGCCAAGGGGACCAGGGAAGATACGAAGGACATTGAAGACGAGCAGGACGAGTTGGCCGATACGTACAATCCCAAGTACCTCACGAGCCGGGACCTGTTTGAACTGGAGGCAAGTCAAATCTCGGCCGTCGGCCACATAAAAGTTGCTACTTTACTGACATACGATACAGACCAGTGATTTGACCTTCCGGCGCCATTTCCTGTTGCAGGCGCTCATTGTCATGGAGTTTTTGCTGTCCCTGTCGCCCAAGGCCAAGGAGAAACTGGCAGGAACCAACGCACCCAACAAGTCCGTCACCTACTCTGACCAGACGCTCAGCAATGAAGATGCTGCCTGGGCCGCAAAAATGAAGCACGACATCACCGATCATATTAAGAATAGCAACAGTGATGGGCCGTACTTCTTGCGAATGGTCGACACCATACTTGCGCGTGACAAAAACTGGGTCCGTTGGAAGATTGAGTCGTGTCCGTCTATCGAGCGAGCCCCCATCTCCGCGGACGAGTTTGTTGCCGCCGAGGAGGGCGCCCAGCGTGCTTTTGGCCAGCGCCGTCGGCGCAGCACCGGCAATATGAACTCCTTCTCGCTTGATTTTTTGGACGACGAGGATCCCGAGGAGGCTCTGGCCGAGCTCAAGAAACCGGGCCGCTCCCAATTGTCGGCCCTTGACGCCTTTGAGCGGGAGATTGCCGACGAGGACTTTGAGATTGAGATGCCAGACACCGACGCATCGAAACAGCTGGCCGAGGAGCGCAAGGCCAGCAAGACGTGGCGCGCGCTCCGGATTGTGCGGCAGACAAACCTTTCGATATTTGACAAGATTGACAATGATAACGACGTGCGGCTGATCTTTAAGACGGCCGATGGCAGTCACCTCGAGGAGGACGAAGACGAGCTGGACGCCGAGGCGGATGGCGTGACGGGCGATGCTGTCGACAGCGACAAGCTGCCGTCTGACAAGCAGGCCGTAGTCCTTGTTGCCGCCGCCGACGACATCGCCGTAGCAGTCGCCAAGTTGCTGGTCGAGCAGAACCCGGGTGTCTTTGGCATTGTTGGCCAGTACACGACGCGTCCCTCGCCAGCTGCTGCTACCGAGTCGGAAGCAGCTGCAGTCGGTGGTGCCAAGAGCTACTTCCAGCATCTCGAATCAAAAGCATTCAACTTGCTTCTCGACGGCGATGAGTTTATCGGCTTCGGCGAGTCGGCTGGTCATCAGTACGGCTCTCGTCGGAAGCAGATCGACGCCGCCTGTGCTACTGGCAAGATTCCCCTGGTACTCATGAACTACGAGGTATGTATCCCGCCGAGACATGAACACCTCGCACTCCTCTGCATCTTGTACTAACTCATACAGAGCGTCGATGCTGCCCAGGGAAACGCGTTCGCTGCTCGCTACATCTTCCTGAAGCCGACCAGCACCGAGGCTCTCGAATCCTTACTGAAAGCGGCCGGCGCATACGAGGCCGACGCAGACTTACAGGTCGCCCTAGCGGAGGCCAAGGAGGTTCTCGACAAGCTGGGAGGCGAAGGCCAGCCCACTTTTGCAAAGACGATAGACGTTGATGACGTGGCAGCTGCAGCGACGCAGCTTGGAAACTATGTCTACGGCAGAGAAGAGGCCACGGATACAGACCAGACGATGGGGGGCGTGGAGGAGGCAAAGGCGGATGCAAGCGAGGTCAACGAAGATAAAAAAAAGCCCGCTCCGAAAGAAAGTGGCGAGACCACAAACGACGCGGCGGCCGACGAGGCCAAGCCAGCCGAGCCGAGTGCAGAAGAGGACGCCTCGATGGCCGATGCAGGCGACGATGCTCCAGAGAATGCCTTGGCAAACAAGGAGTGATTGATATCCCACATGAAGAATCGTTTTATCAACGGAGTTGGAAATGTACAATAGAGGGAAATTACAGAGTCAGCGATCGCAATTCATAATGCTTACGTAGTTCAATAATTGCAAAAGAACACTGCTGGACATGCCAACAAACACACTCGTATAACTATCATATAGAACTAAGCCATATTGGTAAACGCTCTTCAAATGCGACTAATATCTGCTCCTCGTACCTTGTTGATACGTGCAGGTAAGAACCGTTGATCGAGCATTTGCTTCCCAAAATATATGCTGGCTATTTTCGGGGTATCATTCCAAGAAATCCACCAAACAAAGCCGACAAAAAACACTAAAAGTAATAAGAAAATGATTATTAAAAGAAGAAGGAAAAGGACCGCAAGCGATTTGCACTGCGGTTTGAACGTCGTGTTGTAAAGCAGGAAAGGAAAACGAAATGATGGATCGAGCGCAAGAGTGTATCTCAAACGCGCTGGTATAGGAAGGAAAAGAAAGAAGAAAACGGACGCAAACATAGGGGAAAAGAAAGAAAAAATTCCGTAAACCAAAGGTCGTAAACCAAAAGACCGTAACCAAACCGTTTGAACAAAGTCATAGGGCGCGTTAAGAGAAAAGAGTTGCACGATATATTGGGGTATGATAACGCGGACAAGAGTGACATCTCACCGCCCAGTTGTGACCGGGTGCAAAAACAACCGACGGCCAATGTTACCAAAGCACACGCTGCTGCAGAAGAGCACGCTGAGCATCCATATAGCGGTCTCGGCTGTGACAGCTGATGCAGAAGCATCAAGGCCGCTGCCGTCATTAGAGGACGCTGACGAGCCGTTCTGATGGAAGGAGGAGGCACCATAAGCACCACCCACACCAGCGCCGTAGCCAACATAGTAGGGACTCGAATGCATGCCCGGGTTGGGCATCCAATCAAGATTCAAAATCATGAGTGCACCGGAGCCGACAACGCCAAAGGCAGCAGCGAGAAGAAGGCCTGACTTGGACCGGTCCAAGAGGTACCACAAAAATGGGTTCGCTAGAGCGAGGGTCAACGATGCCTGCATCGTTGACGTCCACGGCAGTTTGCGCTGTGGATATGTTAGTTCAGTAGTGCATAAAGAGAGGGGGAGAGAGACCATAAGACACTACATACCATGGCGAATGCAACACCAGCAAAGGCACCAATGCCGCGCACAACGAGCGCCCAGTCGGTATCCGGAGCCGTGCGGGTCTTGCCCAACACTCTACCATTGCGGCCAAACGACCGATCCCAGACACCGTCGAACCATGGCAGAAGCGTGCCAAGCGCAATGCCCGACAGACCCCACGACACCAGGTAGCGCCAATCGTAGCTGGCGACATACTCGGTCGCAGGGCTGGTATCCGCCGACGAAGACGTAGACTCGCCAAGGTCATCAAACGGGACATGGGTCTCGCTGCGCAGACGGGACACGAGAACGCCGTAACCCATTCCGAGGGTGAACAATAAGACCGCTCGAGCGAAAACAGAGAGGAAAAGCAGGATATGGGACAGCGGTGACGGCCCCGTTGACTGCCCAGGCTCTTCGGGGATGCTCTTCCTGCGGCTAAGAGGCGCCGGTTGCAGCCTGATGGTAGGTACGGCGTCGGCACTTAAGCTCTCCCCGCGTCTCCGCTGACGCTGCAGCATCATGAGCGACTGCGATGCCTTCCGCACTTCGTCAATCTCGGCAGCAGACGCGTTCGTGTTTTTGCCTTCTGCATCGTCTTCGTCATCGTTTCCGGGCGCCTCCGCGAGCAGCTCACGCGCTGGTGTCTCGGCGCCGGTGCCCCAAGGTGTGCTGGACTCAAAGATGCCGCTGGCGCCGCCTCCCACACTGCCGCGGCCGGGTGTTGTTGGGCTGAAGATGCCGAAAAGCGTGGACGACGTGAGGTTAATAATCGACTGGGCACGGCTGATGGACTCGCTGCCACCAGGTGTTAAGTTGGTGTCGGCGTCGGTCGGCGGCCGCGGGTCAAGAAACTGTGCAGCCTCTGTGGACTGCCGCGGCTGTCGCCGGTCGGGTCGCGAGGCATCCCTACTGTAGATATCCTCTGGAGGTGTGGCGGGTTTGACAAAGGGCCGCCGTGGGATCGGTTGGTGGACGACCAACGGAGGGCCGTTGGTGGACATGGTTAGGTGTATGGGAGCGGGAGCCGGAAGCGAGCCGCACGGTTCAAGATAGCGGGTGAAAAACAATAAATATTTCGTATAGTTCACGCGAGGAAGCAGGTCCGCAACAAACGTTGGGCGCTGTAGAAATGCCTTCAGCTTTGTTGGTCGGTATTTGATGCGAGGTATGAACGGAGGCCGGAGTCGAAGGCCGTGGGGCGAAGGATCAGGTGAAAAACGTCAAGAGCAGTGCCAGAGAGTGATATGAGGACGAGTCCTATAATTAATATGCGATGCGGAGAGGTCGAGAAACCACAGAGACCACAAAAGCGAGACAAACAATGCAAGGGACGTCCGAGAGACCAGTGTCTTAAACAGGCATGCGGCCAGCAAAGCGCGCGACGCCCTCACAGAATGCGGCAATGGGAGGCAAAATAGCAATGCGAAGGGGGATATGCCAAAGAATGCAATAGAGACAGACGAGATGAAGAAATGAGAAAGAAAAGGAGAAAGAGTACGAGAGTAGAGAGGGGGGAGATGTAGCGAAAAATGAGGAGTGCACGGCAAGACTGTAATGGTTGCAGGCGCCAGATATGAGGAAACGGACCGTTCGCGCCTGCTGGTTGGGACAGAATGAAGCGCGCCCAGGAAGGAAAGAGCTGGGCGAGGGACTAAAAAGCGGGCCACGGCAGGAAGGCAGGGCCCAACCAGCCTACGGGACAGCAATTCAACAATACATACGAAGTACGTCGTACGTATCTGACAGTCACTTTTGCGTACGAGCTAGCGAATTGTTGCCTTGCGAGTCTTGAAATTGCCTGTTCCAGACAAGCCCCGAGCTGGGCTGGTGCATACGAGACAGAAACGAAAGCCAAAAAAGCTGGCAGAAATGTCCAAGGCTAGATGCGCTTCCATGTGCGTTCCAGGCGCACCTTCCTAGCTTTTTTTTTCTCTTGCTCTTCGCCCCAACACTCCTTCCTGGCTTGCCCTCCTTCGCATCCGCTCCTTCCGTTAACCGCATCATAATGCCAAAAAACCCACGTCTCCCTTCCACCCGCTGTTCGTTTTGGGCTATTGTCACATGCTCTTTCTTGGCAAGTCAAGCGGCTGGCTGCTGTTGCCATGAATATTCACTACGTCGTAGAAAGAGCAAGAGCCCCTCCTTCCTCAAGACGTTCAGACAGAAGGAATGCACGTCAAAGGTTCACAGGTTGTTAGTGGCGCTACTGGTAAACGACCTGTGGACCATGGGGACGCGCGCCTTCCCCAGACAATGCCGATCAGCAGCGCAAGCAGCAGAAACAGAAACAAGCAGGAGCACAACCACCGCGCAAAGCGTCTGTACGAAGTACACTTTGCAGCCCATGTGATCCGCCACAGCTAGGACCCACTCCTCCACTACTGATGACCTGACTACGACGTAGGGAGTACAACATATGCTACTTCCCTCATCTCCACCACCATTTCTGAACGTCGACTTTATTCAACCAAAAAACAGCCGCTCTGCAGAACATAATACAGCTGCGCAATCATGCATGCAACCCCACGCGCCTTGACTCCTGCAGCAATCTCCTCTCGCCTCTCTGCTATCTCACCCCAGACGCCCCGTATTTGCATGCATCTTCGCAACCGACTGCCCTGATTTTTGAAAGCTCGGCGAAGCTGTGCAACTCCGAAGAATATCGCCAAGAGCCGGAGCTCGGCATTGCCTTGACAATACGATGCTTGCTTGCCTTCAGTCGCCCCAGTGGCGGCCGCCGTGGCTGCTTCTGTGCTTACGGATATCACACCTGTCTCAGAGCAACTGTCAAATTGATGGGTACGTACGTAGGCAAACTAAGATCAATATGGGCGCCATGAAACATGAAAAAAGAGTAAGCAAAACAGAAAAATATGAAACATGAAATTCGAACGCCGAAATGCTTCTCCACGGATCTTTTCTCTACTCGTCGTCGTCGTCCTCCTCCTCCTCCTCGTCATCGTCTTCCACGTCACTGTCCTCAACACCGTCTGGCCGAGGAATCATCACAAAGGCCTCCACGCAGGTGATGCGGTCCGGCGTCTGGTACGCGCCGAGCAACGTACCCAGCTGCTTGGGCTTTGCCGCCAACGGGCTACCGCTGGCGCTGATGGCCGTGCTGTTCTTGTAGGCGCGGCGCAGCTCCTGGCCCGTAATCTTCCACACGCGCAGCATGCCCGTGCTCGTCGCCGACACAACGTACCAGGCCTTTTGTAGTCGCTTCTTGTCGCCCTTGGCGGCCCCATCTACGGGCTCCAGGACAGGTAGGATCTTGAACGCCTTGACTCGGCCCGTGACGCCCGTCGCGTTGCCACCAAGCTGGCCGATCAGACGTCCCGAGGGCAGCGGAGCAGCAGCCGTAGCCGCCTTTTTGTCATTGCCTGGCGTAGCAGACGCAGGAGCGGCCACCAAGTCCTCGTTGCGCGTGGAACAGAGCAAAATGCGTCCGTCCTCGGTGGCCACGGCCAGGAGCGAAAACAGGCCCGCTTTGTCCGCGGCGGGCGCGTCTGGGTCGTCTCCAACCTCCACGTAGCAGAAATCATGCGTCTTTGTGAGTGCGTCGCTCAGCACCTTGCACCGTGGCAGACTGTCCATGCCAAATACGACGACGTTACGGTCAAAGCCAATAGCGTATTCGTCCGTCCCGTCGTCGGCATCGGCATCTGCGTCTGCACTCCCACAGCCAAACGTCCGGCCCCAGACAACCTGCCGGCCCTCGCCCGTCGCAAAGCGGCCCTCGCCCAGCTCTCTCAACAAATCCTTGCTAAAGTTGAGCACACCCGCCTTCTTGCCCGTCACCAGGTTCCACAGCCGCATGCTGCGCTCGCCGCGGCTCACGCTGATCATGACCTTCATGCTCGGGTGCACGGCAAAGTCGTTGACACCCGACGGCGCGCCGCCTGGGGGTGCCGTGTCACCGCTGGGCCGCCGCAGGCCACCGCCCATGCCCTCCTTGGGCACGGGCGCCTTGATCATCGACAGCAGCGACCAGTCGCGCGTGCGCGTCACGGCAATCGTCGAGTCCTCGGACGCCGAGAGCAGCTTGGACCGTGTCGGGAACGAGAGCTTGGTAATGGAGGACGCGTGGTGCAGCAGCGTGCCCAGCTCACGGTTCTTGGCGTTCTCAGCAATCGGCATGACTGGCCGGCTGGTGACAGCCGCCATGATGGCCCGTTCTTCGTCGGACGCGCCAAGACCCGAGGCGTCAGCCGGTGCATGGGCCGACAGGTTGTAGATGTTGATGCGTTCGTCGGTGCTGCCGGTGGCAAGCATGATCTTCTGGCCCTGGCCCGGGATGGGTGCCGACGGCGGCGAGAGGGCGAGGCAGCGGATGGCCGACGAGTGTGCGTTGAACAAAAACGTGTCGGTGAACCTCACACCCGCCGGAGTCACCGTGGCCACGACGCCGTGCAGCGTGCGGTCGTAAGAGCCGGCCACGATCTGGAGCGCTGCCGGTGCATCGCCGAGCGCCACGACCGAGTTGGCGGATGCCGTTGCTGTTGCTGGAGCGGGTGCTGACGCTGCCACGGCTGCCGTCTTCGCACTTTTCGGCGTCTTGTCTTTCCGTCTGGTCGAAGCCACGTTAGCGGCAGTAGAAGAAGAGGTGGTGCTCTTAAGCGAAGACTTCATCTTTAGGATGGAAGTCGGAGTTTTTGAAGTTGTTGGTGTCGGCGTCGGCGTCGCTTTCGTCTTCGGTCTGGTCGCCGCAGGGACCTCCGGGTCCACAACCGAAGCCTTGGCCTCCCGCTTTCTCTTCATGGCGTTTTTTGGTGCGTGTGCTTGCATTGTTGAGGATTTGTCGTATGAGGTTGTTATTTTCTTGAGAAGAATCACCAGAAAAGCTCGAAACTCACTGTAAATTGGGGAGGACCGCCTAGCGCAACAGCCTCCTGCCGTTTGGGTGCCCACTAAAGATTTTTTTCTTATCGGTTTCCAGTCTTATCGCTTATCTTATCGCTAATCGCATTGTCAACAAATCAAGGAGATTTCATCATACTGAATGTACCGTCGTCGAACTTCATTCCTCAGCAGTACGACACAAACTATTTCCGTTCAGCTACATTCATGCTCATCACAAGCTGGCAAACGAGGTGGGAATTAAAACGCTTCAAAGATTAAAAATATAAAAGCCAAATACGTGGCTAAAGAATGTACTACAACATACAAGGCACGATATGCCTCATGCTTAACCGTGCAACTCCCTAAAAAGACTCCCTGCTGACACCCTTGTTCTAGCTCGACGGCGTCTGGGCGCTGCCATTGGGCACAGCGTTGTTGCCATTCGCCTGGCGTGCCAGCTGGGCTGCTTGGTGTTGTTGCTGTTGCTGGGCAAGCAGTGGAGACGCGGCAACATTCGACGGCGATCCGGCCGAGCCCTGGCCCTGGCCCTGACCCTGACCCTGAGCCTGTGTTTGGGCTTGCAGCTGTGCTTGCTGGGCAGCTTGAGCCGCTTGTGCGGCTTGCATCTGCGCGACCTGGGCCGCCTGCACAGCCTGCGCTTGTTGTGCGGCCTGTGAGACGTGGTGCTGTGCCGACGCGGCTTGCTGCACCTGCTGGGCCTGTTGGGCTCGGAGCAGCTGCGCGTACTGCCGCGGGCTCGTGCCGGCCAGTGCCTGCTGCGGTCCGCCGCCCGCCGCCGAGTGCATGGCGCTAGCACGCTGCATCATCATAATCTGCGAGTAGTTCTGGATGGCCATCGTACGAGCCTGCTCTGCAGTCAGGCTCGGGTTTTTGGCACGGAAGCCGTTCTCCAGCTCGCGAATCTGCGCCATGATGTTGGGCGGGAGGGGCGATTGGGCCGGCATCGCTGGGCGCGGCGAGGGCGAGTTGGCCGCCATAGGGCCACCCATGCCCATTCCGACACCCACAGGGCTGCCCATGGGCGCGCCGTTGGCAGTGTTGAACTGGCCGGCCATGCCCTGGCCGTTAGCCATAAAGTTTTGCTGGTTGTTCATCGGTCGGATGCCGGTCGGCGAGCCTTGGAGCACAGACGGCGCCTTCACCATGGGCTGGCCCTGTTGCGCCAGCTGGGCCTTTTGCGCCTGCTGTGCGGCCGCTTGCTGTTGCTGCTGTTGCTGCTGGGCTTGCTGGGCCTGCTGGGCCTGCTGAGCCTGCTGAGCCTGCTGAGCCTGTTGCTGCGACTGCGGCGTCTGCGACTGTGCCTGTGCCTGTTGCTGCGCTTGCTGCTGCATGTGTTGTTGCTGCAGCAATAAGATCTGCTGTTGCTGTAGTTGGTGTTGCTGCTGCGGGGTGAGGTGTGGAGAGTGTTGGCCCTGCTGGCCAAGTTGGGCGTGTTGAGCGAGCGGTGTGTGCTGTTGGGTGTTCAGTACGTGTTGCGGTTGCTGTTGTTGCTGATGCTGCTGTTGCTGCGCCAGTTGTTGCATCTGCAGCTGCTGCAACTGCTGGTGGTGCATCTGTTGCTGCAGATGGTGCAGTTGCTGCTGCTGTTGTTGTTGCTGCTGCTGCTGCTGCTGTTGCTGGTGATGCTGTTGGTGCTGCTGCACTTGGTGTTGTTGCTGCACCTGTTGCTGCTGCTGCTGCTGCATCTGAACGGCCCGTTGCTGGTCCTGGATGCGCCGAGCCTGCAGGACAAGGTTAATGTCGGGCTGGCCACCCTGCGCAGCCTGTGCTTGCGCCTGCGCCATGTGGAGTCGTTGTTGCGCCTGCAGGGCTTGCTGCAGCTGGGCCTGTTGCACGCTTGTCATCGGGACGGGCGTGCCAGCGCTGTTCATCGCAATGTGTGGCAGGCCCTGCATGGGGTTCGCCGGGCTCTGAATGGGCATCCGCGGCCGCGGCTGCTGCGGGTTGCGCATGGGGACGCCGTGCGGCGCAACCGGCACGTTCGGCCGCGCAGCCATGGCCATGCCATTCGCGGCGGCCATCTGTGCCGCGACTTGAGGCGGTACGCCAGGACCGGCTACAGCCATGCCCTGGTTCTGCTGGCGAGCCATCAACTGGTTCTGCAAATATGTATGTTAGGTAAGTCCAAAGCACTTTCAGAAGAGGGCATCGGAATGAAAATCGTACCTTGCGGTGCATCTCCGACTGCCGCTGCGTAAACTCGGCCAGGCGTTCAGCCATCCGCTGGTCGCGCTCAGCTCGCATTCTGCTGTACTCCCGCGGTGACTTCATCGCAGGGCGCTGCTGAGGCGGCTCGTTTGATTTCCGGGTGGCCACAATGGCTGCCTGCTGCTGCTGCTTGTGCTGGATGGCCTCACGCTTCTTCGCGAGCTTCCGCATGGCTTCAAATGTCGCCAGATGCCTCTGGTTGCGGTGACGCTCTACCCGCATAGCAAGAGTAGGTCGACGTCTTTGCACTGGTGTCGGGGGCGGTGGTGCTGAGCCGCTACTGCCATTGGTCTGCGCCGCCGCTGCGGTCGCGGCTGTGGCTGCGGCTGCGGCAGCCACAGCCTTTTCGTTCGCCTCGCGGATCGCTTTCTGCGCACCGTCAATCCGTGACTGGTAGATTTTGAAGTATGGCGACCGCGATGCATCACTGGGGAAGCCCTCGAGGCTGACCCACCGCTCGAAGCATTCCCACGCCGTGCGCCGCTCGGCTCCTGACGCAAAGAGCGACTTGGGGGCAAGAAGGCTCGCCGTCAACGCCCAGTTGTACGAGTACTCGCGCACGAGCTTCTTCAACTGATCGTCGTCCGCCACGGTCCATTGCGATGGTGGCCGGTACTCATAGAATCCAGGCATCGGCATCGGATATTCAGACGGAGGGCGAAACTGGTGACCAGCGTGCAAGCGCTCACGCATCGTCTTCAGATTCGGGTCGAACAGCCCGACAATGTTGTCAGCTGCAGCTGTGTTGCGCGTCGCTTTCTTGTCGGTCGCTCCGCCGGCTGGCGTCTCGTCCACAAATTCCTCGACATCGTCATCGTCGTCCTCGTCGTCAATGGCATATCGGCTCTGTTTTTGGAGCAGTGGTCTCCGCTTAATAACAATTGGCGTCTCAATGTACTTGCTGACGGGAACGACAGGGCGGCGCCAAGCGGCATCTGGATCTTGATCCTTGGACGTCAGGTCGGCCTTGGGCACTTCGAGGGGCGAGCCATACATGGGCAGTTCGGCAAGGAGGCGGTCAGAGGACACAGACGGGTTGAGTTCGAAGACGACTGCGTCGTCTTGCAGGGCGAAAATGGCAGAGGGCGCCACGGTAGTCGCAAACGGAACAACAGCTTCCGTGAAATCACCGTCGTCGACCAAGTCCACTTCGTCTGCGTCAAGACCAGCCGCCGCGTCCCGAGCTTCGTCCGCGTGCGCGGCATCAATCATAGCATTGCCAATCATCTGCAAGTCGTCCGTCTCAGCGCTGCGCCGCGGCGGGATGCGGGCAACGACCTGCAGAGCTTTCCGTTGCTCGGGTGTTGCGTGGACCCATTCGGCACAGGCAAAAGCCAGACGGCGAGCAGCCGAGTGCTTCCACTTGCGTTCTTCCCGAAAATCGGTCCGCATCCACTTCAGCTCCTGCAGCATCACATCCCAATGCGACTTTTGTCTCACGGGCTCCTGGGCGCGCTTCGGCTGGCGCAGTGACCATTTATCCTGCTGCTGAAGATGATAGACGCGCTTCAGGATCTTGCACGATTGGTTGTCGAAAATCGATGCTTGGCTGTCGGCACTGGAGATGGTCTTCCGCGCATGATGCACTAACTGATCGAGGTTCTTAAGCCACTTGGAGTTTTGCGCAAACGTCTGCACGAAGAGCGGGGTGAAGTAGTCCTCGGCGAACAGGTTCTCCGACTTGGCGAGGTTGGACGGGACGATCGTAGTCTCGGGCTTGCTCTTCTTCTGCTTGCCGAACAAGACCGTCGGCGCCTTTCTCTTGCTGTCCTTCCGAATGTCCGCCACTACCAGATCGCCGAGGGTATGATTCTCGCTTGCATCGCCGGTCGATGGCTTAGGCGTCGGGAGAGTGGCGAGAACAGAGGGGCTGGCAGCCCCGTGGACGTAGCCCGCTTGGCCGTTCACGTGGTTCAATGCGGACGGCCTCGACTCCGTTGTCGGTCTGGTTAATGCCGAGCTGGTCGCGTCCGTCGTTGCCGGTGCTGGCGCTGGCTGCGACGCAGCTTCTTTTTTTGCAGGATCCTCAGTCGTCTCATCCACATCCATAGCCTGCGATGGAGTTTGAGTGGCTGCCGCTGGGGTTGTCGGCTGTGCTTGTGGTTTTGTCTTGTTTGCGTCCCTGCTGGTCGCTGCTTGGCTCTCACCAGCCGCAGCAGATTCCTGGAGCAGTTGTGCCTCGACGGTAGCGTCGCGGGCCCCGTCGGCAAGATTCTGATCCTCCGTCTTCCCCTGGCTGCTGCGCAGTTCGGCCTTTTCGTCGCTTTCGGCGTAGGACTCGTTCTCGTTATCGGGGCTCGTGTTTACTGACACGTCGTGTACCGCGGGCGTCGTGGCCGTCTGGGCGATAGAGTCAGGCGACGAGGGAATGTCGCCAGCCTTTGCCGCATCGCTGGCAGCATTGTCAGGCGAGTTGGCGGGCTTCGCGTCCGCGCTGTCCACATCCATCGCATCTTCGTCCCGTGGCGCAAACGCAACTGCGGGTGCTGCCGGTGTCGTTGGTGCTTCTGGTTTCGTGCCGTTCACTACCGGTTGGGTCGTCGCCGTCTCTGCTGCCAAGGCGGGTGATGCCTTGCCATCGTCCGGGATGCCATCTGGCCTCTGGCCGTTCAGAGCCGCCAAACCGGCTGTTGTCTGGGGAGTTAACAAAGGTGTCCTGGATTGAGAATCCGCGCCCGTTGGTGATGCCGATGCTGGCAGTGTCCCCTGAACCGGGGACCGGCGTTGTGTGGCTGCATTCTCAAGAGCATCCTGGACATTGCGACCGCTTGTTGACGCAAGATGTGATTCGGGAACGGTGGTCGAGGGAGCGTCGTGATCTTGTGTCGTTGGTGTCGGTGGCGCGCCGTTTTCGACGGTGGGTCGCGTGTCAATGCCTGCTTCCTTCAGGTAGGGAGCAGACGCGGATGCAAAGAACTGCTTGAGCGTCTCAAGGTCGGGCTTTTGTCGTGTCGGGATACGCGCGTCGCTGAGCGGACGACCTCTGCAAACGGACGTGTTAGTTGTGGGCGCGTGGGAGCGGCACAGGGCCGACGCGTGCCGGAAACATGCAAACAACGGGGGATATGCGAGAGGGACACGTACTGTAAGATGTCTGTGTCAAGCAAGAATTTTGTTTCGCCGGTGGTGGATGGCGGCGCGTCGACGTCGAATTTGTTTAGATTGAGGGCGCCATCGCCATCGGTCGCGACAGCGTAAAGTTCGCGCAGCTTGCGTTTGCGCGATCGCACGATTGAGCTAAAAATCATCAGCACGACATGAGCGATATCAAAAAGACGAGAAAAATTCGCGCTTTCGAATGAAATCGGTCGTACCTATATTCTGCCCGCTTTAATCGCAGAAGCTCGAGGCGGTCGGCGAGTCCGACCTCAGTCATGGCATGAGTAGGTGCGACATCCGTTTTCGACGAAACGAAATGTCGAAACAAGCTGAGAAGAACCAACACAGTCGTTTGCCGCGATAAAAAATGATGAAAAGGACTCTGTTGGTGTGTTTTGGGTCGATTTCTGTTTTTATTCGAGTTCGTGATGTTTCGCTTTTGGGGCGATAAATTTTTCAAAAGTTGCCTGGGAACGTAAAGTTCAGGTGCGTTTTCGCAGTAAGTCTGGGGTGAACTTTGAGATAGCGGGTTAGTCGGGGGTAATGGTAAGGATGAATTGTCCTCAGTAGGCAGTGTTTGGTGGTTCTGGTAGCCTAGTGGCGCCTTCCTTCTTCACGTCTGTCCCTTGGAGGAAAGGAGCGAAAGATGGGTTTTTTCGATTTTTTTTTTGCTTTTCTTTTTTCTTTGAGAGCCCCAGTATTGAAAAGTGGGGCGACAGGATGAATGACTATTATTGGGCAGGTGCGCTTTGCTAGGACAAGAGATGATCCCCAAAAAAATGGAAAGCTCAGAAAAGGGGTGAATTTGGCAGGGGAAAGCGTTGGACTCGCTGGCTGGCTGCGCACAGATAGTGTTATCGGCAGGACGCGCATTGGTTCGGCTCAGCGTCGTCCAGGGAGGCACCAGGCCTAGAGCCTACCTGGCCTAGTTGATGACTCTAACAGGTTTTATGCGACAGGGCGCTGAGAAAGGTCGCCTTTGAGGGTTGCTTTGGGAGATACGCGTAGGACTAATCTGGAAGTACGAAAATGACTAAGCACAAAAATCCACTTCTCTTAAGCCACAGTGTGGCTAGTAAATGGACAGCCTCGTCCACCGTCCACAGTATTTTATGAAGTTGCAGTCCACCGCCAAATGAGCCGTCTACCTGCAACTATTTCCCCTCTCAGTCACAGCAACGCCACCATGTCAGCACCAGAACGACCAGAGGCGTCACGAATCGCAATAAAGTTCGGCGGTGTATCAGCGATTACAAACAAGAAGCCAAAACGCCCGCCACCACCGTCATCCAGCCTGGGGAAGCGGCAGCGGCCGAGTCACGGTTTAGGCGGGAACTCGGACTCCGAGTCAGAGGAGGATGCTCCCAAGCACGGCCGGCACGAGCGCATCACGGCATTTGGCGACAACGGGGCCGAGCTCGCCACAAGTACCAGGGGCGAGCGGGACGATCGACGAGCTGCAAAGCGCGGGCCATTGACGATTGAACGACAGCCCAACCGTGACTGGAAAAAAGAGGCCCGGTCGCGCAACCAACGCAGTGGTCGGCCATCGGAACCGCAATCAACAAGTGCACCGGGAGATGGTACTCGGAGCGATGTTGATCCAGCAGACCAGGATAAACCGATAAAGTGGGGCCTGACCATTACAAAGACGACATCACCAACGGAAGGCGAGGCAGCTGGACAGGACAACACAACGGCGAACGGTCGCGCAGACACCCCGACCCGTGACATAACGAGGGGTACACCTGAAGCTCCTGGGGACAAGGAGGCGCAGACGGAGAAGGCGGCCGTCAAGGCACTGCTGGGCGAAACGATTGACGACAAAACAAAAACCCGGCGCGTCATCGAACGGTCCGCAAACGTCACCGAAGATGACGTTTTCGCCCGTGACTTTGACGACGCACCAGACGTGTCGACGCTGGAGGAGTACGAGGAGATGCCGGTGGAGGAGTTTGGCGCTGCGCTCCTGCGCGGTATGGGCTGGGACGGCAAAGACCGCGGCCCCAAGGTCAAGCAGGTTGTCAGACGACCAAACCAGATGGGCCTGGGTGCGAAGGAGCTCAAAGGTGCAGAAGATCTCGGCGGCTGGAACCACAAGTCTGGTACCAGCGGCAGCTCGGGATACCGAAAGGAACGACCCCCGAGGCTGCATGACTACCGCCGTGAAGAGGACAAGCGTCGAGAGAAGCGGGAGGAGCGTTACCGGGACAGCTACAAGGCTGAGCGGGATCGCGAACGGGACGATCACAGAAACCACTACAGCAGCAGTAGCCGCCACCGCAGCCGACATGATCGGTGAAAGACTTCGTCCGAAACGGGTAGAAGATGCAGTTCTCGGGGCTGGCGGGGCGCCGTTCCGCCACGTTGGCTGCTTTACCTACGTGAACTGCTCCCGGCAGTCGGATACTCCGACGAATCGTCTGCACTCGAAACCTTGACAAGTCTTCTTCCGATACGTGTCCGGCCTGTGACTACTCTAGCGGCGAGTTCTGCTTTCGGTTGGCTTCCATCCGGAATCTACACAGCAAACAGATGTAACGAACACGCGACCGTCGGGTCACGTTGGGCGATGACGCTCGCACGAGGCATGACAGCTGACTCGAACGCCATCCTCTCCTCTGTTACACTTGTTGGGGGCACGTACAGGTCCAACTGCAACCTTCCATCACTTTCACACAACCACGACACTATCTTTTATAGCATCAAAGCGACCATAGAATAGCGAATTCAAACGCGCCCGGAATTTTGCACCGTCCGAGTTATGCGTTCTCACAAGCCAATATCCACATGTACGACATCCAATGGGGAGGTAAGCTACGGCTTTCATCATGTCATCATGTTGTATTTACACTTGCCGTAGTTCGTCGATTTGCTCGGCGGCAGTCGCATAAGCAGTTTCAGTGCCTCCACAGCCTCTAAATTGGCAGTTGGAGCGAGAAATTTAGCGAGTTCACAAGGGCACACTGGCACAGTCAGGGGCCGCAGTTGGCTAAAACTGCTCTACTGCCCGCTAAAACCTACCGGTTTGAATCCAACATGCTGTCCTGGCCATTGCCGCCGGATCGCGGGACCCCGTACTCGGCCCTTCCCCCGCGCAAGGGAAGGGTGTAAGTGGGTGAACTCGCCCGATTCGCCGACACCCACCCTCGCTACCTGCTCTTGCGCATGCGTACACGTTTACTCCACGCTCCGCCAAGCCAAGGCAAGACAGCCAGTTGGGCTGAGCATGTATCAGGCTGCAAGTTTTGGCTCGGGTGACCTGCCTTTTCATGCACAACCCCCATCTTTTGTTTGTTCCGCCAATCGAGATCGTGAACGTCTGGTTGTACCCTCTTTTACCCCAGAATACCATACAAAACATTGGCAGAAAGAAAGACAAAACCTATATAAGTTGCGGGCTCGGTCCTGTCCGTTCAGCTCCCGGCATACCACCAGAAAGTCAAGACGAAGCTGCTGCGTTTGGATCGCATGTGGTCCTCTCACGTACCTTCCTCAAATACTTGTTTTCGATTGTCGCTTACATAACAACCCGAGCCGTACGCCGACACCTCTGTGAACACCCAACATGGCCGCACCTTCCCCGTCGAGCGATGCCTGGTGGAAGGAAGGCACTGCCTATCAGATCTACCCGGCCAGCTTCAAAGATAGCAATGGCGACGGCCTGGGCGACATTGCTGGGATCCTCAGCAAGGTCGACTACCTCAAGGATCTCGGCGTCGACATCGTGTGGGTGTCACCCATGTTTGAGAGTCCACAGATCGATATGGGCTACGACATCTCCAACTACGAAGCGGTACACGCGCCGTACGGCACCATTGAAGACATGCAAGCACTCGTTGATGCCTGTCATGCGTGCGGCATGCGATTGATCCTCGATCTCGTCATCAACCACACGTCAGCCGAGCATGCATGGTTCAAGGAATCGCGGTCTTCGAAGGACAATCCGAAGCGGGACTGGTATATCTGGAAGCCGCCTCGGTACGCCGACGATGGAACTCGGTTGCCCCCTACCAACTGGCGCAGCTATTTCAGTGGCAGCGCGTGGGAGTGGGACGAGCACACCCAGGAGTATTACCTGCACCTGTTTGCAAAAGAGTATGTCTTTCTTTGTTCCTTTTTCTGAAGGATAGACCGTATGACGCGGCCACAGCCACGGCTAACAACGAAGGATGCCCGACTTGAACTGGGAAAGCGCCGAGACACGCCATGCCATCTACGAGAGCGCCATGCGCTTCTGGCTGGACAAGGGCGTCGACGGCTTCCGCATCGACTGCGTCAACATGTACAGCAAGCGCGTCGGCTTCCAAGACGCGCCCATCGTCAACGCAGACGTCTTCGAGCAGCCAGCCTGGTCCGAGTACGCCAACGGGCCGCGCATGCACGAGTTCTTGCGCGAGATGAACCGCGTTGTGCTTAGCAAGTACGACACACTGACCGTCGGCGAGCTCCCACACACGCCCGACCCGTGTCATGTGCTTCGGTACGTCAGCGCCGCCGACAAGCAGCTGAGCATGGTCTTCCAGTTTGACATTGTCGACATTGGTCAGGGCGCCAGCGACAAGTACCGCTTCGAGGAGTGGAAGCTGCCGCGGCTCAAGGCCACCGTCGCCAAGTGGCAGCAGTTCATCGAGGGCACTGACGGGTGGACGACGGCATTTTGCGAGAACCACGACCAGGGTCGCTCCGTGTCGCGCTTTGCGTCCGACGCACCGGAGCACCGCGTGCACTCGGCCAAAATGCTGGCTCTGATGCTGGCCGCGCTGACGGGCACCCTCTTCATCTACCAGGGCCAGGAGATTGGCATGATCAACGTGCCCACCACGTGGTCCATTGACGAGGACTATAAGGACATTGAGAGCGTCAACTTTTACCACACGGCGGCCACGGTGGCGCGCGAGAAGTTTGCCGGTGATCCGGAGACCATCCGGCGCGAGATCGAATACGTCAAGCG
Organism: Sporothrix brasiliensis 5110; assembly: GCF_000820605.1. Classification (NCBI taxonomy): domain Eukaryota; kingdom Fungi; phylum Ascomycota; class Sordariomycetes; order Ophiostomatales; family Ophiostomataceae; genus Sporothrix; species Sporothrix brasiliensis. Next base: position 1,290,471 of record NW_024467138.1, on the reverse strand, counting down.
CAGCATTCAGATCCTTGGCCGTGACAACGCGCGCACCCCAATGCAGTGGGATGCTTCGAATAAATCCGCCGGCTTCACTGACCAGCCTGAAAAGGCCTGGATGCGCACGCACGACCTGTATCCGGAGATCAATGTGGCCCGACAGCAGGGCGACCCAGACTCCGTGCTCAGCTTCTGGAAGAGTATGCTGCGCTTCCGCAAGGCCCACGCCGATCTCTTCGTCTATGGAAACTTCCGGCTGTACGAACCTGAAAACGAAGAGACATTCGTGTTCGCCAAGACGACGGCCACGCCGGGAGCTGGCGGGGCTGGTGCCGGTCAAGCAGCAGTCGTCGTGCTCAACTTTACAAGTGAAAATCAGGTCGTCAACCTGCCACCCGCAGACGACATTGGGTCCCTCCGGCTTCGGGTTGGCAACTACACCGACACTGCGACGACCGAAGTGGAGCGCAAGTCCAGCAACAAGAGCTGGCAATTGACACTTAGACCGTGGGAGGGTCGTCTGTACATTTCGGAAGAGGAGGCCTCGAAACCATAAATATACCCAGTGCGAAAACTAGATTGGATACGAGCATTAGTACGACTTGGGTGATGGGATTTGTTGGCTTCTCCGAGAAGGGGAGACTTGTACGAAGGTAAAAGGAGGCACGAAGTAGAATAAAGAGGCAAAGGTTTTGTTTCGAATCAGCCTGTTTCATTATGTACTCTTTTTTTAAAGAAAAAAAATGAGAGGAAATATATCAAATATTTTAGCTAAACCCCCAACGAAGAAACAGCAACTTTTACTTGCATAAAGTAACTTCTCAAGTCAAAATCGAGAACAAGATCTCGCGGAATAACACGAAATCAACCTTTTGCATGCAACCAAGATAGCCCCCAGGCAGCCATATAGGAGAAAGCCGTTCTGATCGTACTCCGTACAGCCCGTGCACCAGCCTCGATACCAACCCCCTTCCCACCCCCCACTCACCAATCACGGCCCCTTGCACCAAATGGGTCGTTGTCACCCAGCTTCGCAGAAACTGTGCTTGTTTTTGCAGGTAGTCTTTCGGTGGTCGTTAAAAGGGGCCAAATGCATGTGAAGTTTGGCTTCTGCTTCTTTTCTTGGAGAGCACTTTTTTTAGTGGGGTGCCCCTTGTGTCTAGGTGGGGTAGCTTTGCCCTGAATTGGCCAAAAGACGGCCCAAAGAGGGAACTGTTACCCCTGGCCACCTTGTGCTTCTTGACCACCTTTCGCTCAACATTTTTGGCAGTGACGGTGTGCAAGCCGTTCGTTCCTACAGGGGCGGCCAGGCGAGGGGAGAAAGAGCCACCCCTGACCTGTTTCTGGAGCTCTTTCCCTTTGGCGGCGTGTGTTGGTGCGGCACAAGCGTAGCACTACCCTAACTGCCAATGTCTGTGCTTGCGAGGCGGTCAGGGCCACTTGGACGATCTGGAACTGGAAACCACCAACGCCGATTTTCTCACTTGCTCTTTCCCGCTCGCTCTTTCTTTTTGCTCCTTCGCATTTCCCCTTCTTTGGTTTATCCTTCCTCCTCCCACCTCATCCCCATCCCCTCTGTTCGCCAATTGACTGCACAATTGCCTGCAGCACACTCGTCCATCATGTCGAAAACCGGAAGCGAGTCGAGCTTCGAGTTCATTGTGACTCCGAAGCCCCCGGCTCCCACCTTTAAGACGGCCGAAGACTGCGGTGTCCCCACGACCAAAGTGAGTGACGAAGCTGCACGTCAAAAGCTCCATGCTTGCTGCCGACCCATCGAGGGCCTTCTGTTGGGCCATCGCTATAGATGTTGAACAGGAGCAAGCTCAATGGCCTCTAAACGAACCTCTACTGACCCCTCCAGTCTGCCACCATCAATAATCCCCCCCTTCCCGCCGACGGCGCCGGCAATGAGAGCTTCTCGTACACCCTGATCATCTCGGTCCTTGTCGGCGTCCCTACCTACCTGGCTTGGAAGCTCGGTGGTGGCCTCAAGACCACCATCTTCTTCGCCCTCTTCACCACCATCCCTCTGCTAGGCAGCTACTGGATCCTCATCTCGACGCTTAGCCCTCGTGCCAACGAGAAGGCCAAGCTCCCCGGCCGCCCCATTGAGCACTACCTCACCTTCAAGAAGCCCGCCGACCAGGCCAAGTACCATGGCAAGACCAAGATCGCCATGGAGACGTTCCACGAGATGTACTTTGACGGCGACGTCGATTTCAACGGCGACGCCCTGGAGGTCATGGAGTACCGCCACGACTGGGCCTCGTTTAACCTCACTGTGCACCTGATCAAGTACTTTTTGTTCGGCATGATCCCCGAGCTCCTGCTGCACACCAAGAGCCAGGGTGGGTATTGCGCGCTCCTGCTACTGGCATTTCCGTCGTAACCTGGTCGTTTACCTCTGCTAACACACTCCAGACGAGGAGCAGGTCCGCGACCACTACGACCGCGGCGACGACTTCTACGCCTGGTTCCTCGGCCCGCGTATGATCTACACCTCTGGTGTGATCTCCGACCCGACCATCGAGGAGTCCCTTGAGCAGCTCCAGGACAACAAGTTGGCCATTGTCTGCGAGAAGATTAACCTGCAGAAGGGCGACGCCCTGCTCGACATTGGCTGCGGCTGGGGTACGCTGGCCCGCTTCGCCTCCGTCAACTACGGCGCCAACGTCACCGGTATCACTCTCGGCCGCAACCAGACTGCCTGGGGTAACAGGGCTCTGCGCGAGGTTGGCATCCCCGAGGAGCAGAGCAAAATTCTGTGCATGGACTACCGTGAGATCCCCGTCCCCGAGGGCAAGTACAAGAAGATTACCTGTCTCGAGATGGCCGAGCACGTCGGTGTGCGCCACTTTGGCGGTTTCGCCCGCCAGGTCCGCGACATGCTTGACGACGATGGCGTCTTCTTCCTCCAGATTGCCGGTCTCCGCAAGTTCTGGCAGTTTGAGGACTTCACTTGGGGTCTGTTCATGAACAAATACGTCTTCCCGGGCGCCGACGCCTCGACACCCCTGGGCTGGGTCGTTGACCAGCTCGAGGGTGCCGGCTTCGAGATCAAGGACATTGACACCATTGGCGTGCACTACTCCGCCACCCTTTGGAGATGGTACCGTAACTGGCTCGGCAACCGTGACAAGATTGAGGCCAAGTATGGCAAGCGCTGGTTCCGCGTACGTCTCCCCGCGTTTGTTGCACAATTCCTAGTATATGGACACATCGCTGACAATTCGTAGATCTGGGAGTTCTTCTTGGCCTATTCGACCATTGCGTCTCGCCAGGGCTCCGCTACCTGCTTCCAGATTGTGCTGGTCAAGAACATCAACTCGACCCACCGCATCAACGGTGTCCCCTCGCAGTTCGGCCTCTCTGGCGCGGAGGCCCACACCAAGGCTGATCTTTCCGCCTGGGCCAAGACCGAGGCCGCCAACTTCCCGTACGCCACTGCCCAGTAAATACGCAGCGAGTATTTCGGGGGGTGACAGCTCGGATTGGTAGAAGGTTGAAGCCCGTGGAAATATCAATTGTGGGCCCGGCCTTTCCCGAACATGACGGACAGCAAGAGCAGTGAGGCTCTTGCACGTACGTGTAGACATATTGCCGCAGCAGAAGTGCCATGCCGTTGCTACACGTCCGCGGATTTCTCATCCTGCAAACAGACAAGAATCAACAAGGAGAGAGAGAAACAAAAGACAAGAATTACGGCGGGAGTACGAGCGGGCACGATTGTGCTTCACAAACTAAAACGAAGGGTAGAAGGGCAACGTGGAGGCAGAGCCTGAGCAAAGTATGCCAGAGCGTACGAATATGAAGGGAGGCTTGTTATGCCAGCGCGCATTGGGCAGCGCGTGCGCCATTATTTCCAAACATTTTCGATAGTGGATTTGCAAACGGTTACGAAGTATTGACACGAAATCGATATGGGAGTAATAATAGAAAAAGGGATGGTTATGAAAAGTGGCGGTGGATTAATTACCATGTAGCAAGAATTTCAAAATCGAGTCAATTTGGCTTGAACGAGTGGAGTTGATGTTTTCCAGTGAAGCTTGTGCGGCCTGGGGTGCTTGGAGCCCTGTAAAGTGGTACCTGATCCAGACTAAAATTAGCCACGGCTTGGAGAGCCCGACGCGCCAAAACACACGCATCATCATTTGACGTATGAAACATCCTCCTCTGCACATCGGTTCACAACGCCAGCAGAACAAGTCCTACAGATGGAATGGCTGCAGCTTGGAGACACAAACGGATCGTCTGCTATGTCAGCAAAGCAGCATCTACACATATCCTCCCCGGCGTCCGACCAAGAGCGGCCTCCATAAAAGTAAGGGAGTCGCTTCCGCGCTCTCAATCGACAGCATCGCCGCCGCGGCCGCTTATCTACCCCGACCAGCCGCGGTCTGTAAAGCACAACGACCTGTCGTCATTTCTCCGCTATGCTGAGCGCGCTGGGCTGGACACCGGGTCGACGACCTATGTAGGCACACACTATGAGTACACCGTGGCCGACCACCTGGCGCCGTTGGGCTTTTCACTGCGGCGCGTCGGCGGCGCATCGGATCGTGGCATCGACTTACTCGGCACATGGGCGCTACCCATTCCCCAAAGTACCTCGGAGCCATCCCAGGAACCTCTCCGGGCGATCGTCCAGTGCAAGGCAGGAGCCGGCCAACGCGTCGGCCCGCACCTCGTGCGTGAGCTGGAGGGAGCGTTCATCGGCGCACCCGTGGGCTGGCGGTCACGCGTTGGCAACAGCGATAGTTTAGGTGGACACGAAGGCGGAAACGGAAATGGAAGCTGCCTGCCCGTCATCGGGATACTTGTGACCGAGAAGCCGGCCACAAAGGGCGTCCGGGACGCGTTGTCGCGCAGCCGCTGGCCCATGGCCTACATATACTGCGCAAGCGCGGGCCACGTGCGACAAATGCTCTGGAACCAGCAGGCGGAAAAGACCTGTGGTCTGACTGGATTGGGGGTCACACTTCGGCACGCTTCCGACGAGTACGAAGGCGCTTATGCACACATTGTCCTTACCTGGCAGGGTAAGCCACTTCCGGCTGCCACCGAGCAAGACTCATGAGCGGTTGTTTATTGCATAAGCTGGCGCTGTGATAATCTAATCATTCTCCGGAAACGGTGTCGGACTGTCTGGCGGTGGAAAGCGGGCACAGAAAACAAACAGCCGGCATCATTCGCAGATGGATCGAGGATCTGGATGGCACAAAAATTCGCAAGACTACCAGTCTCAGGCCGATTTCCACCGCTACCTTCCCTACTCTCTCAAAATAATCAAGGGCCGGTGTGTCCCTAGGAAGCTTGACCAACGCCAAAAGCACTACCCCATTCGCCCTGACGGCCTTCTCTTCGTGCCGCAAGTCGCTGCCGGTCCATTTGCTCACGAGACTGCGCCTAGTCGTCCCAGATGGCTTTCTTGGCGCGGTCGGCCTCTTCCTGCTGCTTTTTCTCGGCGGCCCGGCTATCCTCGCGGCGTTTACGCTCGGCCTCTCGCAACGACTTTTCGTATGCCCTTTGCTCATCGGTCATCCGCGGTGCACGGATGCCCAGAGCGCCGGCGATCAGCCGCCGTGCCACGGCATCCGTCTTTTCTGGACGACGCTCCGGCCCTTCATTGCCGCTGCCAGCACTACTAGATGGTCCCGAGTCGTTCCAGTTGGCTGACAGTGGTGTGTTGCCGCCGAACGTTGTCGGCCTGGAGGACGAGCTGTGATAGCTGGGCGTGCTGGGCGTGGGTGGCGGTGCTGTTGTGCCGGCCGGTGGTGTCTTGGTAGGCGGCGTAGATGCGGGTGCTGAGTCGTCATTGTCATCTGACGACACTTCCTCGTCCTCCCACGAGTCGGCCACCTCCTGCTTCTTTTTCTGTTGCTTCTTCTGAGCGATCGCCGCAGCGACTGCCTTTGGTTTTGATGCTGCCGGTTTGCTAGCAGCGTCGGCCGAGTTGCTCTTCTCCGAGTCGATCGTCAGCCTACCAACGGACGAATCGAGGTCAGCCGCTCTGTCTTTGGGTGCCATGATGTTTGTGGTGTTGGTTTGCGAGGACAAAGAAAAAGTAAGTTGTCGGAGGTGGAAGCCCAGTTAACACGAAGCTTTCAAGCTCGGGCAATTATGTATCATATAATTTTTTTTTTTTTTGGCTCTCCAATTGCTGCCAGCCTTTGGTTTTTTTCCGCCCTTTCGCTTGACCTATGTCAGAACGGCAGAGCTTGAGACAACGGTCTGGATGCAAAGGTAAACTGGTTTGATGGGCGCTCGTGATCTTGGCGCGGCTCTAATCGAGATGATTGACAGTCTGCCAGGGGTCGCAGGGATGTTGTGCAAGATGATGGAGAGTTCCTTCTAGAACTGTTAGCATTTGGACAGAGAGCATGAGTGGTGGCTCGTCCAGTAACGACGTTGGGAAGGCGCAAAACGCAAGACAGTGGAGGTTGGTCGTTGCCTCATGTCTTCTTTCCTCTTTCTTGTCAATGGTTTTGTATGCAGAGTATTTACAGGCGGGGCAGGCGCAATGTAGAGAGCTCCAATCGTAGCGTCGTTCCTTCCCCGCGAACTCTGCGCACCATGGCTTCGCGCCTGCCACAGTGGGTGTTCTCTGCCTAGTAAGCGGGCTGCTCCAGCCGCTCGGTTATACTGATATCGCCGTAGCGGGCTCCGCCGAATCTCAGGAACTGTTTCTCTGGGCTCATGGTCGCCTCATTTCCCCCGGGTTTTCGCGATCTGCTATTTTTTGAATATCTCGGAGTCATTTCATGTTGGTTATCAAAAACCATGTTGGACTCAGCTGCTGTTCTGTTTGTCGTAGCCAACTCTGTGGTATCGCTCTGGTCACGTGAGCTCCTGGATGCCCCTTCCTGTCTTGTTCTGACGATCGAACGACCTGTTGACATCCAAAATCGTTAAAATAATAAAACTCTCGTCATCGTCTTCATTTTCCCTTCTTCCTTGCCTCACCACAGGACGCGCGTGACAGTTGCCTGCGCTCAACCACCGCCATTTCGGAGCTTGGCGGCTAACAGTGGCTCCAGCTCGGTTTGTATTATTAAGGCGATAGCGCTCACTCACAGTGGCAGCCGGCGATAGCGGAGCCCAGACCTGTCGCCACGGCTCAGGCCAGCAAAACGGGAAAAAAAGTCGGCTTCGCTCAACTTCCACGGCACTATCCAGTGCTTCCCACAATCGAACTCAGCCTTCTACCTCGAGCACCAGCACCCGTTCCCATCTCCTCGTCCACGGCGTGTACGAACGGCGGCCCGGAGCTGTATATCCTCTTTCTTCGTTTGCTCGTGTTTTTTTCATTCATCCACCAATTTCGTTTAGTTTCTTCTATTCCCCTTTTCTCTTTCTACGGACGGGATCTGCTTGTGGCCGTTTGATTTCTCAGCCGAGCCCTCGAGCTCACTCTCCCACCCATTGACCGCCCATTATGCTTCGACAACATGCCTCGCGGCATCTCCTAGCCAACACTGCGACTCGCTGCGCCCGGCCTGCTCACATCCGCCTTCTCTCGACAACACCCTCATCCTCGTCCCGACCACGGCTAGCTACCGCGCCATTGTCATCACGCCTCTCACCACAGGCCACGGCCCTCCTCATTTTCCCCCGGACGCCGTCGTTAAACGCGGCACCCTTCTCAACATCGCCCACCCAGCTAAAAAAGGAGCCGCGTGGGTTTTTCGACGCCGCCGGCAACGCAGAAGAAGACGCCAAGAAAAAGGCGAAAGAGGAGGAGGGAGACAAGGACAAGGCTGACCAGAGCAAGTCGACCGAGGTTGAGGCAGCAAAAGACTCTGAGGCTGAGCCGTCCAAGACCGAGTCAGATTCCAAGTCGGCTTCCAGCAACCAGGAATCTTCCTCTGACGGCAAGCCAAGCAGTGCAGCCTCGTCTGGCGGCGCGGCTGGCAGCTCTTCCGGAAGCGATGGCGGATCGAGCGATGGCGGTAAGAAAGGCCGCAAATCGAATGCCGACAAGGCCCTCCAGAAGCCTGTTGTACCCGAGGTGTACCCCCAGGTGATGGCCATTCCTATCGCGAAGCGACCACTCTTCCCTGGCTTTTACAAGGCTATCACTATTAAGGACCCCAACGTTGCCAGCGCCATCACCGAGATGATCAAGCGTGGTCAGCCGTACGTGGGAGCCTTTTTGTTCAAGGACGAGAACGCCGACGACGACATAATACACAAGGCGGACGATGTCCATGATGTGGGTGTCTTTGCTCAGATCACCAGCGCGTTCCCGCTTCATGGCGAGGGCGCCACAGGTCTCACGGCCATCCTATACCCACACCGCCGTATCCGCTTGTCGACCCTCATTCCGCCAGGGTCGGGGAGCAGCATTGGTGTTAGCGAAGCGAGTGTCGCGGACGCCGACAAGACCGATTCCACCGACCTGGCGGACGGGGGCCCGCCCGTCCCGGAACCTATCCCTGCGAAACCGACTGACGAGGAGGCGCAGCGTGAGAAGAAGGGCGACGTTGTGGCCAGCTTTGAGGAGGGCGCTGTGACGGCTAACCCCAAGCGCGACGCTCCGGCTGTCCAGAAACAAGAGTCACATACCGCCCAGTACGAGCCTACGTCCTTCCTGCGCAAATTCAATGTGAGCCTCGTCAATGTCGAGAACCTCACCGAGGAGCCGTTTGACGCCAAGAGCCCTGTTATCCGCGCCGTGACCAACGAGATCGTCAACGTTTTCAAGGAAGTCGCGCAGATGAACAGCCTGTTCCGCGACCAGATCTCTACGTTCTCCATGAGCCAGTCGGCCGGCCATGTGACGGCCGAGCCTGCCAAGCTGGCCGATTTCGCGGCTGCCGTGTCGGCGGGCGAGCCGGCCGAGCTGCAAGAGGTGCTGTCGAGCTTGAACGTCGAGGAACGCATGCAAAAGGCGCTCGTCGTTCTCAAGAACGAGCTGATGAACGCCCAGCTGCAGTCCAAGATCACGCGCGAGGTTGAGAGCAAGATCACCAAGCGCCAGCGCGAGTACTGGCTGATGGAGCAGATGAAGGGCATTCGCCGCGAGCTGGGCATTGAGTCTGACGGCAAGGACAAGTTGGTGGAAAAGTTCAAGGAAAAGGCCGACAAACTGGCCATGCCCGACGCCGTCCGCAAGGTCTTTGACGACGAGATCAACAAGCTGGCACACCTCGAGCCGGCTGCATCCGAGTTCAACGTGACTCGCAACTACCTCGACTGGCTCACGCAGATTCCCTGGGGCCAGCGGAGCGCCGAGAACTTTGGCATCCACAATGCCGTTACCGTCCTGGACGAGGACCACTATGGCCTTAAAGATGTCAAGGACCGCATCCTGGAGTTTATTGCCGTTGGCAAGCTCCGTGGCACGGTCGAAGGCAAAATTCTATGCTTCGTGGGCCCGCCCGGTGTCGGCAAGACGAGCATCGGAAAGTCTATTGCACGCGCCCTTAACCGCCAATACTACCGATTCAGCGTTGGCGGTCTGACGGACGTCGCCGAGATCAAGGGCCACAGACGAACGTACGTCGGTGCCCTACCGGGCCGCGTCATCCAGGCGCTGAAAAAGTGCCAGACGGAAAACCCGCTGATCCTGATTGACGAGATTGACAAGATCGGCAAGGGCTACCAGGGTGACCCGTCCTCGGCGCTGCTTGAGCTTTTGGACCCGGAGCAGAACAGCTCCTTCCTGGACCACTACATGGACGTCCCCGTTGACCTGTCCAAGGTTCTGTTTGTCTGCACAGCCAACATGACCGACACGATCCCCAGGCCACTTCTGGACCGCATGGAAGTTATCCGGCTGTCGGGCTACGTTGCAGATGAGAAGATGGCGATTGCCGAGCGCTACCTGGCACCTGCCGCGAAGGAGATGGCCGGCCTGAAGGGTGCTGATGTTACGCTCAGCCAAGACGCCATTGACGAGCTCATCAAGTCGTACTGCCGCGAATCGGGTGTACGCAACCTGAAGAAGCAGATTGAAAAGGTGTACCGCAAATCGGCCCTCAAGATTGTCCAGGACCTTGGTGATGAGCCATTACCGGCTGCTGCCGCCGCCCAGGAGGCGCTTAACAAGGAAAAAGACGATACCGAGCCTGTCACCGCTGCCGATGAGACAGCGGCATCCGACGTGGCTTCAGAGGACGATACGGGCTCGACGACATCCGCAACATCGGACACGAGCGAGTCCACCGCAGCCACCGAGACATCCGAGGACAGCACGGCGGCGACAAGCAATACCACGACAGACAAGCCCCGGAAACCGTTGGACGTGCCCGAGTCGGTGCACGTCGTCATTGGCCGCGAGAACCTCAAGGACTACGTGGGTCCTCCGGTCTTCACGTCAGACCGCCTGTACGATGTCACGCCGCCCGGCGTCACCATGGGTTTGGCGTGGACGCAGATGGGCGGCGCCGCCATGTATGTGGAGACGATCCTGCAGTCGGCGCTGCGGCCGAGCAGCCGCCCGTCGCTTGAGATTACGGGCAACATCAAGCCCGTGATGAAGGAGTCGTCTACGATTGCCTACTCCTTTGCCAAGGCCATGATGGTCCAGGAGTTCCCGGACAACCACTTCTTTGACAAGGCCAAGCTGCACGTGCACGTGCCTGAGGGCGCTGTGCAAAAGGACGGCCCTTCAGCTGGTATCACGATGGCCACATCGCTGCTCTCGCTGGCGTTGGACCACCCGATCGACCCGACAGTGGCCATGACGGGCGAGTTGACGCTGACAGGCAAGGTGCTGCGCATTGGCGGTCTGCGTGAGAAGACGATTGCAGCGCGGCGGGCAGGCTGCAAGATGATTGTGTTCCCCGAGGACAACATGTCGGACTGGCTGGAGCTTCCTGAGGTACGCCGTATCCCCCCTCCGTGAATTCTTTAAAGCGTCTATTTTCTTTTGGTGTTCCCCGCTAACAATTCCAGAATATCAAGGAAGGCATTGAAGGCCGCCCCGTCAGCTGGTACTCGGACGTGTTTGGCATCATCTTCAAGGACGTTGACCGAGAGCAGGCCAACAAGTGCAAGATCTGCGAGTGGAAGAAGCTGCACGACAATGAAGACTCGAGCAAGAAGGACGAGGAAGACTAAATGACGAGAAATTTTCCAACCAAAAAAAAGAAAAAAAAAGAAAAGAAAAAAAAGACAGAAAAGAAACCGGACGAAAAAGCGGGGTGCGGGGCGGGTTTATGTCTGTCTTGTGTATGAGTAGGTAAAGCGACAGTGAATTTGGGGGCCAGGGGCAGAAACGGATCTGGGGTTGATGAGGTCTGATGGAGTGTAAAAAGGGGATAGCATGTTGCTGCACTTGTCTGTCTTGCATCTCTCCAACTCTTTACATCTTCCTTGGCATTTTTCATTGGGCGGCATCTCCATTTGTCCATACATCTGTACTTTTGCATATTGTGCATCCAGGCCGCATGTGGGCGGCCACTCTCTTCAACTTAAATTTGGCCAGCAGAATGGTAGCTGGCTGGGAGCAAATTTAAATGCTCTAGCACGAGGCACTTTTGTGGGATTGTATTTTGGAATTTCTTTTTCATTTTAATTCTTCTTCGGTTTATTTTTTGCCATACAGCATCGTCGAAACTTGACGGACGACTCTCCCCTTACATACCAATAGAAACAAAAACAACTCCTGTACAAGACTTTATCTAGCTAGTACCAATAAAATGCACTTCTTCGTCTCAGATTCGTTTCTTTCTTTGTCGTGAGCCGCCATGATGCTTTGCCTCTAGAGGTCCTTCACAAGACCGGCCATGGATGCTAGCATCTTCTAGACAAGTAGCACAGGGCTTGCACAGCAGGCGGACCATACAACTTACAACTATCTTACTTTTATTATGCTCAATACTTATAAAACACTAGTCCGAGGGCTTGGTCGTGTGTTTTTGGCCATTAAACAATTGTACAGAATATAATTTTCATAAAATGCGTTCAGGAAAAAAAAGTGCCCAACCGTAATCGCGCATAACAAATGGAGTCAACTGCAGCCTGACGTTCATATCTAAAACCTGATCTTAAATAGCCATAAGGAAGCTACGCCTTGGCACACTTCTTTGTCGCTTCGCCAGTGCCCTCGCATCATTGTTTTGCTGTGTTGTTCTTTCTTGACGCGGGGTGTCGTTGGTTCCTAAAAACAGCGCTGTCAGCGGGAGCGTCCGCCAATAACAGCGGATCATAATGGTTCGCTCCGGGGTACGGGGCGGTACTTAACGTGCAGCAGGATGCCCCCAATTTTGACGCTATTGTCCCACCAGTTGCATGTACCCCGGTGTCCCAGTTTGCTGGTGCAGCATTTTCGCCCGTTCGTTGCCGTCGCCTGGCTGGCACTAGCGGCCGCGGCGTCGTTGGCGCTAGGCTGTTTGGCTGTGTCCTAAGAGGAGTTGTTCAGGGCTTCAACGCCAACGAAATATGCAGGGCTCGCCATAGCCGTAAGATACATCGTAAGGCCGCAACGGTGCTCGTTCTGTCCCCTCTCTGGCGGCCGTCACCCCAGTGGTGCTTTTACACGTGTGCGGGCTCCACCCCACCTTTTAACCACCGCGAAATGGTTCATTCCTCCCCAACCCCCTGTCGTCTCCTGCTTCTTGCTAGTTGTGGCTCCGTTGTGCCTTGTCCCTTGGTCTCATTTTTCATGACCTCTCCCCAGCCTTTTTCGTCTTTCCAACAAAAAACTCGTGCGTAAAAAATATTTGGGGCGGGCCGAGCGAGTATGTTGTCTCTGTGCTCCGTACGACGTACTTTTTGTCATACACCATATGCCGTATGACTGCTTGCGCCCTCGGACTGTGTTTTGCGAGCAGAAGGCGAGCGAGACAATGTGCAACGGAGCCAGGCGCCTACATGGATCCCGGCCAGCCATGGCCCGGGTGTGGTCACGACATGCGTCGTCCCGGGCAAGATACAGTACCCTGTGCCCGTATGTTGTGCACTGTGCGGTTATCTTACATTGAGAAAATGGAACCCGGCAAGCCCAGGAATTGGTGTTGCATCGCACTTGCTGTTCTCGCTTCGCCGACCGACTTGATGTTTGTTCCTTCTAGCCAGCCTCTTGCCAACCTCTTTCCGTTGGCTCCTGCCTCCTGCAGCAACTGAACTAGGAAGGATGGGGTCGGTAATTACGAGCGAAACAGGAATAGAAGGGAAAGTGCAGAGGGAAAGGGGAAAGAACATTCCACCGACAAAATTCTCAATGGGCCATTTGAAATGGGTTCGCAAATGCCGTACCTTCCCTTTTATGGTCTCATTTTAATGCTGCCATTGTCGTGACTCCTTTTCTGTTTCTAGCTTCCTCTTCACTCGAATCCTTTCCACTTTCACATTCTCATTGCCAGCACCTCTTCCTCGCACCCGTGATATCTCCCTCCTCAACTGCTGCGTGTCTCGAGCTTTGATGGCTTCCTGTAACTCCCGTCCGCCAATCCGCCGCTCGCATCTCACCTTTTCTCCGCTTACTACCCGACTTTTTAAGCATTATCTCCATTTTCGATTTTTTTTTGTTCACACCCATCCATCTCTCGCGCGGTACATTGGCACATTGGCTAACGCCCCACGGTTCGCGTCCGCCCTGCATTTTCTGAGCTTTTGAGCGTATCGATCTGCCACTCAATATTACGTTTTGGGATTTATATCTGCTCTTGTGCTCTTTTGATCGATTTGACCACACCCCGTTTCTGTACATGTCACCTTCTTTTCGGTCCCATTGCCCCTTGCCCTTCTCCCCCTTCTCCCCAATCACTCTTGTTTTTGGTTGCCTTGAAGGCTTGAATGCATTTCTGCCCAAATTGTGATTTACGATCTCTGGTACGAATTACCTGTACGGAGTACTCCGTACGCGCACCACCTGCAGTACGCCCGCAGCCCCATCTTTTGCACGGCCGAAGCGAGACATATACGACGGCAAGGCGCGTTTGAGCACTTCCAATCCCTCCCACGACTATCTCATCGACTGGTCGTGTTGCTCCTGTTCGCCAGGCATCCGCAGCTTAGCGGCCCCAGCCAAGGCGGTCTTCGCATCAAACAACCAGGCAAGGCGAGACCCGTGGCCGTTTGGCCGGCCTTTGCAACCCGTCATCGAGCACCAGTCGATTTTGCAAAGTACGAGCGGGCGGTGCACGCCCTACCTTACCGGCCGACCAGCCTGATTGTCGTTCTCGCAGAATGACACCTTTGTCTTGCTCTCGGATGAAAGGCACGAGACAAGCTTGAAGCACACGAGCGAGACAAAGTGTGAGAGGGAGCCAAAAGAGAGATATAGTTGGCGCCAACAGCTCCAGTCTTTTCGCGCCCGGTTTGCGAAAACCAGGCCCAAGCTCCTGTGCGCTGCTGCACGAACACACACCCCTGTCGATTTTCCACTTTGTCAACCCCGTTTTCTGCGCGCCAGCCGAATTGAACAAAAGCAAAAGCAAAAGCTGTGAAGACGGAGGCCGTCTTGTTTTTCACCGACAAGGTAAAAGGCACGACCTGCCAGTGCCGTTTTGCAACGACCAACCGACATCTTTATATTCTGATTCTGTCTCAGAGACATACCTAAACACCTCTCTTCTCACCTTGGGGCCTGTCAACATCCATACAGAGCGATAAAGCAAAAGCACGCTGCACGCTTCACGCGAGGAAACGTCCGCCGCACCTTGCCGATTTTGCGACCTGCGACGACCCCATATATCTGCACCTAATACACCCCCTTTTCACCGCCGCCATTTTCGCACAACTTCAAAACCTGTCGGTCACCGCGTCTTGCTGCTGCCCCAGGATCCCCTTTTGTGACCTTCTTTATAGGTTGCTTTTGGTGCAGTGATTTTCTGGCTGATCACCAACCACCAGTCGGAAATGCCATTATCGCTGCCGTTTTATGTGGAGTAACACATGTACTGCTTCAACCAGCCCTTCTTCCACCGGCCGCCTCTCTCTTCAATATTTTGTTTATTTTCGTTAACCCTTTGCTTTCGTCCGAGCTCACTTCAATTGTTGTCTTTTGAGCTTGAGATTTGGCCTTGCACGCCCCTACTCCATATTCAACCCTCCCACAACTCATCTGCTTTCTCATCATCCTTCACTTGCCAGCATCACCGTTTCTCACTTGCTAGACCGACCGCTGGCTGACACGATTGTCAGACCGCCAAACATCCATCCCGCGTCTCATCGCGGGCCCAGGCCATAGCAACGCATCCACCATCCGTCCAGAAGTGTTTACTTTTCGTTACCAAACTTTTACGCTGGCCGCCTTCCAGACGCCGCTCCGTGCATAGCTTCACGGTTGCTGAGGCGGCAGCAGAAGTGCCATTTGCCTCTGTGCCTGGCAGCGGCGACCTCATGGCTCATCCAACTTTGCTGCCGAACGAGCTTCAGGCTGGAAGTCTACGAACAGCCCCATTGGCCTCATCAGTCCCCCCGGCGTCTCCCACAAAAAGCATATGGAAGAGACTATTGAATCGCAGTGCGAGTGCTCACCCGGGAGAGCCGGTACAATGCCCATCTGCTGAGCTGCCACAGTCCGCTTCTCCGGCGGGACTACCATTTGCACAAGAGCCCACAGCTCGGAAACTAGAGGCGAGTGGACCATTAGATCCGGCGCAAGACGGGCTGGGTGTCGGCCACGATGATCAGCTACCTAGCAGCTCCAACGCCGAAGTACCTGCCGCAGATGCGGACGGTGGCATTGCTACCAAGACATCTAGCAATAGTCGGCGAGCTCCGCACCGCGATGTTGTTCCTGGCTTGCCTCGTACGCAGACTTTTGCTCGACAGCAATCTGAACTGCGCGGAAATCTGATGCCGATTATCCCTACCTCTGCTGAGCGGCGGGGTGTGTCAGCAGACCGGCGGTTGACGCGGAGCGTATCATCGCCCACGAGTTCCCAAATTCTCTCAGACCCTCGCACCAGCGCACCCAATGTTTCGTACCGTCCACAACCGGGCGTATCCGATGCGGCGAAACCAGCAACTGGCGCACCCCAGGAAGAAGTTGTGCCACCTGTTCCCACAATTCCTTCGTTGACAGCTACTGTGGCTTCTAGTGGGCAGCCACCAATAAGTAAAGCTGAAACAGATGACACTACAGCTGTCACAAGCGGAGACGGCGTGATCCATGGCGACGCCGCTCCTGCTCCCCAGCCTGCCGCATCAGGAGGCGACAATGACTGTGGGCCATCAGACGCACACTCTATGGCCGGAAACATCGCCAAGGAGAAAGAAGAGACCTTTCATATTGACACGGCATCTATGACCTCGTCACAGTACGAGCACCGCATTCGCTATGAGCTGGAGCATGTGTGGATTCTCAACTTGTCGATGCACTTCCGCGACAAGTCCAGGCGCGAGAAATTCTTCGTTACATATCGACAGCGGCCCGACCTAACGCGTCGGGTAACCATCTCCCTCGACTACCGCAACGCTCCAGACGGCTCACTCGAGATGGATCTCCTTGACACCAAGCTTCAACGAGACAAGAACGAAATGATCTATGAAGCCATCCGCGAGAGCCTGGCCGACATTCAGTTTTACAACACCGTGACAAATCTTAAGTTGCAGACGACTGATGGCCGGCTGCATGTGCACGTGGTTGAGGATACTACTGTTCGTCCGAGCTCCCATCCTCTCCCATCTTACTTTATATGAAACCTCTTACTGACGCACCGTGCTAGGAGATTATTGACTACCCTTCGGCCCAATTTGTGCACCACTTGGGCTGCCGCAAGATTCGGGAGTCTGACGTTGAATTTGACTCTCACATGTCCGGCTTCGTATACAGGGTCCGTGTCGACGGCCGGGTCCTTATCAAGAAAGAGATCCCGGGGCCAGATTCCGTTGACGAGTTCTTGTATGAGGTCAACGCCCTCAATTTTCTTCGCGGGTCCCAAAATGTCATCGAGCTGTACGGTGTCATTATTGGCGACGACGACCGCGTCCGCGGCCTTCTCATCAGCTACGCCGAGCAAGGTGCTCTGATTGACATCCTGTATGAAAACAACCACGGGATTCCTTGGTACACGCGCATGAAATGGGCCCGTCAGATCGTTCATGGACTGTCTGAGATTCACGAAGCGGGATTTGTTCAGGGCGACTTCACTCTTTCGAACATTGTCATTGATTATGATGGTAACGCCAAGATCATTGACATTAATCGACGTGGGTGCCCTGTCGGATGGGAGCCACCTGAGGCCACCCCTCTGATCCAAAGCGACCAGCGCATTTCGATGTACATTGGCGTCAAGTCGGATCTCTATCAGCTGGGCATGGTGCTCTGGGCACTCGCAACACAGGAAGACGACCCAGAAGCCCACGGACGACCTCTGCTCCTGGGCGACGATGTCGGCGTGCCACAATGGTACCGAAGCATTGTGGACACCTGTCTTGCCGAGGATCCTCGGGAACGGTCGCAAGCTCTTCAACTTCTCAGATATTTCCCGCGGCTCAGCACACACTTTGACGACAGTGATTACGAGGACGACTGGGTCCATGGGACGCATCATCACCATCCGGCGTTTTATGCCCACAGTGCTCCGTCCGGATCGGTTGACGACGGATCCAACTCGTTCCGCAACAGGGCGGCTGAGCTCGGCAGTGTACCTTCCGGCGACGACCATGGCGACGATATCGCTGGGCAGTTTATAGAAAGAGAGCGGCCCGATTTCATCGTTGACAAATTCACGAGTTTGACACCGGTCATCCGCGATGTGACACCAAGCAACGACTGGGCGTACGTAAACAATTTCGGCCACACGTATGTGTCCCCCTCAAATGGGGTTTCCAACGAATCATACTACTACCCTACAAGAGGCCGGTCTCCGCCCAGAAAGTCACATTCTGCCTCTGGCCGACGAGGCGGATCTTGGGTCAGAAAGGAGTCTCTGGAGCACCAAACGTTGGCCGCAGATGCACTCCATCTCAAACAGGCCGAGTCCTCGCCATACCGGAGCAGTCTCCCTAGCAGCGAACCTCCAGCTTTGTCGGATTTGAAAGACGAAGGTGTTCGAGTGGGGGAAGACGCTGAGGTGCCTGATGACACGGTGGACGCAGACACGAAGGAGGGTTCAGACTTGGAGGTTGTGGCGCCTGGTCACGAGGAGGCTGCCGATGACGTGGCTGTTGATATAGCGACTGGTGACAACGGCGCAGCACACACTGCGTCCCCCGAGACAGACGTGCAGCCCCTCGTTATCAAGGCAAGTGTTTCGAATAGCAGCGACGCCAAGAGCAAGGACGTGACTGTACCAAGGTCGCCTGAGCGTCCCAGCGAGTGCCACTACAGTCTTGCGAACGGGGCTCTTGCACACGAGGTCGTACCCGTCGATACTGCAAACAGCCTGGAAAGGAGCGGCCCTGACAGCAAAATATCGGATCAGATCAAAGGTGTCGGTGCCGTCTATGCAGACGAAACGGCATTCCCCCGCCACATGAGCTTGGAGCACGACGAAGAAGATAAGGACGCGGATGATGGCCATGATGCCAACGAACTAGAGGCGGTTCCTGCGACCCAATTCCAGGAACGATAATGAATATGAACAAACAATGGGACCAATTACGTTTTATCGGGCTTTTTGGAACATGTTAATCCCCCCTCCCTTTTTGGGGTTATCGGATTTCTTCTCCTGTATTTCTCTGTTTTCACAGGAAGCTCGTTTGGGATTTGCTTTTTCATTGGAGTTTTTTTCCCCCGGTTAATGATTTGGGCCTATTTATTTTTGGATAAATCTTTGGACATTAAGTTTTTGGCGGTGTCTTTTCTTCCGGATAAACTAACAATAGCAGCATACAAAAAAACCTAAATTTGGACACGGCTTCTTCATGAGGCCAATATCTACGACACAAAGTACCCGATTCTTCGTTCTTACATTGGCCACCTGAGCATTTACCAGTTGTGCGTCGCTGCGACACGACTGTAATTTTGAGCATGGCTTACATGATAGCAAGTGTACACCGGTACGCCTCTCGCATTTTGCGAGAGAGTCAGCGGGCAGGACCAAGCTCCGTGTTTTGTGAGGATTGCTTGTGAACGAATTGGGTGCATGTAAATTGTATCAGCCTCGCCGTTGCAAATGGAGCGCCCCCCGAGAAACGGCAGAACGGGAAGCAAAGCGGCCATTCCGCATTTAGACTAGTGTCTTAAGTCGGGTCTTCTTGTCAATCTTCTAGAAGTCAGCCGCTGTATCAGCGTCACATGCCAATACGCAGGCTTTACCATTGAGACAATAAAAAAGCAGATGAAGGATGATGCTGAAAAGCTTGTTGAAACATAACCTGAAATTAAGTGAAGAGCAAGGGGTTGAATCGTGCCATCAAAATATGCATCTTGATTGTTCGATGCGCTCGCCCCGTAAGTGATTGCGTGAATCATAGCATCAATCCGATGTGGAACCGATGTTGGAACGGAGTAGGCGTCTGCTCTGGAGCGTTTGAAATGCTGAAATACATGCTTGGTATACACCGCATCCTCCGGCGAACTATCATGCACGGAGACGGAGAAGGAACAGGTATTGTCGGACGTTCGTTATGAGCGCAAACAGTGCATCCTGGGACGTCCCAACATCTCTCATCAACACATCCTTTTTGGAAGCATCATCGTCAGCAAACCAACCAAACGCGCGGCGTCTACTATGGTGGGGTGAATCATGTGGATGGGGAAGCGTATCACGCATATATGCCGTATGACGGACGTCCTTTGCGAATGGCAGACCGCAGACCTGGTCAGCCGGCATCAAAAGGAAGCAAAGCACATTCGGAACGTCGGTGGCCGTACGGAGCCACTGTGGCATGTGAGGGAGGAGGAACAGAGAAAGTCCAGTCAGATGAAGACCACGCCGTAGCACGTTTTCGATGAGAAGCCAAGGGATACGAGCGTATTCCGTTCGTCGTAGACAGAGTTGGGACTGCGACCAAGTCAAAGGGAGCCACATGATGACAGGATCCTAGGTTTCACCGCCAGACATGTGGAGTATGTTGTACAACAGACTGCGTATGTACGAATTGTACGACTTATGCCATATGTGTACGGCATATGTAGCATGCGATTTGTGGTAGCTAATCGGATCATAGCATTGTGGGTATGGTATTACGCATGTTGCCGTTCCCTGATGAGTGAATGCAAAGAAACGTTTTGCTTTAGAACACGGTTGTTCCCCTCTTGTAAGTCATGGTTAGCGCGTCCGGTAGCGTCATAGTGGATACATATGTGTGTTAGTAAACTATATGCATTTGCATGTACCTAAACAGGGGCATTCCCGATGGGCACCAGGGGTTGGACAGGGGCCCCTCTGTAGACGCTGGGGCCAATCACAAGCTCCCACCCGCCAGCTAGTTCCCAACAGATTTCACCACCTGCGCTTGACCCCAACAAAAAAAATTCAATTGTGCTGGACGGGGAGCTGTATCAAGCTCTTTCCAGTGCAGCCTTTCGTTGCTGCCGTTGTGCGTTGGGTTTGTCCCTAGGCACAGGTGCGCTGTACTGCAAAAGATTGACACCGAGAAGACACGACATAAAGACAGTAGACCGTAGAAGTAGCAATGTCGACTTCAACAAATTCATATTTCACATGTGAACGATGGCTTTCCTGGAGTGAACGAGGGTGAATCGAAACAATAACGACAGCATTTGCTCCAATCGTATCGTGGGGCAGGGGCGTCTTGATGCGACCAAGCACTGAAAAGCAAAAAACACCATACCAACAAACAACAAGACACTGGATCGCTCCTGCCTGTCCATTGAGCACGCCTCACAGGTGGGAAGGTGCGGAGGCATGACAGTTGAATGACCAGGTCTCAGCAGTTGCCGTTGCATTCTTGCATATGCGTCAGAAAGCATCTGGCAGCGTGCTTGTCACACCCAAACATAGCTCGTGCTATGCGCCTTCCTATCGTAAGATCGTGAAGGTCCTTCCCAAATGCCCAATCAACAAAACAAAACAAGAGACCAACAAACAACAACACGGAAACAGGAAACGAACGGACCTTCCGTTCCTCCGTTCATTGCCACTCGCAGCTTCCAAAGACGACAGGAACATACTGTAGTTACAACATGCTTTGTGAGCTGACAGGGAGAGAAGTAACAATACGGGCCTGCAGACAGATCCACAGGGGAGGCGTGTGAATAACTGGCCCAAACAGGAAATCCCAACATCCCGCCACCGCGCCCCAAGAATAGCCAGGAAATATCCAGCGACTCCCCGAGCTCCAAATGCTGTCCAAAGAGGCCGACGTCCAGCAGAACACACCGGAAACGCCTGCCCATATGCAAGCCTACCTCGGTCAGGGCTCTCCCCATTGAGCCATTGTTGTGCAGTCGACTCAACCGAGTAACCTGCCCCTTCCGCCTTCTCGCACCCCCAAAGCTTTGTTGTCTTGCGTCGCTCGCCCCTTCCCACCGCTCAACCGCCCCCCCCCTGTGGTACCTGCCAGCCGAGCTCCTTCCCCATCCATATTGCCTTCTCCGTTTCCTTCCTTCCCACCGATATAAGTGCTTCCAGCCATCCTTCCCGTTTTCTTTTCCTTCATAATCTCTCTGCTTCCCTCTTCAGCCCACCTGTTATTCGTTTTTTGTATTTTTTTTTCGCTTCATTCTTCTGTCCTCTTCTTTTGCTTGCATGCTCCTTTACATGCTCGCTCACGACTCCTAAACAACAAACAAGAGGAAGCAGCCGACCGGCCTACTCTTTTTTTCTGTCTACCGATATCCCAACACTTCCTGTTTTCGGCCTCCTGGCTGGGGCTGTTTCTGGAAGCAACTGTTGCTTTGACGATACAGTCAAACACAACCATCAGCATCTCTTTCTATCCGCACAACCTGTTGGGCCGCTTTCTCTCTCCATCTCTCACACGTATCCATCACCATGTCTGGCAAGATCGTGATGGCCGATGCCACGGTTGATGGCACCACCGACTTCCAGCCTCTTCGGAGCAAGCAGTACGACATCCGGAAAACGCACATCTCCGAGACGCCCATTACCCTCAAGAACTGGTACAAGCACATTGACTGGCTGAACACCACGTTTATTCTTCTCATTCACGTCGCCGCCATGATTGCCGCATACTGGGTTCCCCTGCGGCGCAACACCCTCATCTTCGCTTTAGTGTATTATTTCAACACTGGCTTGGGTATTACTGCAGGTAAGCAAGCACCGAACCTGACAACGCCATATATATCTATCCATATTTGTACTCGGGAGATACAAAGGATGACATGCAGCTGACATTTCTCAGGATACCACCGCCTCTGGGCTCACTCTTCCTACAAGGCCACTCTCCCCCTCAAGATCTACCTGGCTGCCGTCGGTGCCGGCTCCGTCGAGGGCTCCATCCGCTGGTGGTCCCGTGGCCATCGCGCCCACCACCGTTACACCGACACTGACAAGGATCCCTACTCGGTCCGCAAGGGTCTCCTGTACTCACATCTCGGCTGGATGGTCATGAAGCAGAACCCCAAGCGCATCGGCCGCACCGACATCACCGACCTCAACGAGGACCCCGTCGTCGTCTGGCAGCACAAGAACTACATCAAGACGGTTCTTTTCATGGCCATTGGCCTCCCTGTGTTGGTTTGCGGCCTCGGCTGGGGTGACTGGGCTGGTGGCTTCATCTACGGCGGTCTTCTCCGTGCCTTTTTTGTCCAGCAGGCTACCTTCTGCGTCAACTCGCTCGCCCACTGGCTCGGCGACCAGCCGTTCGACGACCGCAACTCGCCGCGTGACCACGTTGTCACTGCCCTTGTCACGCTCGGCGAGGGCTACCACAACTTCCACCACGAGTTCCCCTCGGACTACCGCAACGCCATTCAGTGGTGGCAGTACGACCCGACGAAGTGGACCATCTGGGTGTGGAAGCAGATGGGTCTCGCCTACGACCTGAAGCAGTTCCGCCAGAACGAGATCGAGAAGGGCCGCCTGCAGCAGGTCCAGAAGAAGCTTGACCAGAAGCGTGCTACCCTGGACTGGGGTACGCCGCTGGAGCAGCTGCCTGTTGTTGACTGGGACGACTTTGTTGCTCAGACCAAGGAAGGCAAGGCCCTCGTCGCCGTTGCTGGTGTCATTCACGACGTCACCGACTTTATCAAGGACCACCCCGGTGGCAAGGCCCTGATCTCTTCCGCTATCGGCAAGGATGCCACGGCAATTTTCAATGGCGGTGTATATAACCATTCCAACGCCGCCCACAACTTGCTGTCCACCATGCGTGTTGGCGTCCTCCGCGGCGGCTGCGAGGTTGAGATCTGGAAGCGCGCTCACTACGAGAGCAAGGACATCTCTTACGTCACGGATTCGGCTGGTCGCCGCATTGTCCGTGCCGGTGAGCAGGTCACCCGTGCTGCCCAGCCGGTTGCTACTGCTCATGCTGCATAGACGCACTACTTGGTTCTCGTCTATGACCTGGCTTCGTCCTTTTTGTCTCGATCCAAGCTTCCAGTAACCGGTCCGCTGGCTAGTCGGCGTCAATCGTGATTGCCTGACCGCCAGTGCTAGAACGGAGAGAGGGGAGGCGGTTTGTTTTGTGCAGTCACGAACGCACGTTGATACGAGAATACTCAAACTACGAAACAGCCCCTCTGACCTTCATGTATGCATTTCTAAGGCGTTTCCTTCTTTACACTGATAAATTATGAGTTTTGGGAGGCTGGAGTTTTCTTTTTCACGATGAGACGCTACTTTACTTTTGTTCGCGGAATGGAAAGAGAAGACAAAAAAAATCGCTTTCATTTATCCTTTAAGGTAGATTAAAATTGTATCACCTATCTCATTCATTGTCGAAGTCAATGCTTGTGGCAAAATGGACCTCGTAGAAACAACTTACCTTTCGTCGCCTTCGAGGCCTAATAGTAATATACATGTACGATGCACAGCATGAAGGACGAAGCCGCTGCCATAAATTTGATGGCATTACTATCATAGTCCAGGCGCCTGTAATATAAAAATCATCGCGATGGTATCGGCAATGTGTGTCAAAGCCTGATGGAGAATAAAAATGAGTAGAAAAGGAAAACCACAAATAGAAAATTGCAATGGCAGTACGTCGTACTACGCACATTTGCCGTGATATATAAACCTTGAAAACCAAAGTGGCTCCCCAACTCCACGATGCCAGTTGCAACGACACATCAACTGGCTGCACACCAATAAAAGCAGTTATCCTCCAAACCCAGAAAAGACCAAAACCCATTCATGAGAGCACCGTGTTTGCCACATCCATTTCGCCTCGCGTCTTCCACCCATGGCGTCCACCCGATACACAGTCTCCTCCTCTTTACTTGAAGAGACTCCGAAGATCTTCGAGACGCTGCCGTGCAGCATCTGTCGAGCTGGCCGCACGGTGGTCCGATCGGTTCATTGACAAGTTGGAGATTTTGATCTTGCGGTTCTGGATCTCCAGCATGCGCTCCTCAAAACTGTCCTTCATAATGTACCGCACCGTCCGCACTTCGCGCGTCTGGCCCAGCCGGTGCACCCGGTCAATCGCCTGCGCCTCGGCGGCGGGGTTGTACTGCGGCTCCATGACATAGACCGTGTTGGCCGTGGTCAGGTTGAGGCCCAAACCGCCCGCCATGATTGAGACCAGAATGACCTGCACGTCTGGGTTGTCGCGGAAGGTGTCCATGGCCTGCGTGCGCGCCGTGCGCGACATCTTGCCGTCGAGGCGGCAATACGAGATGTTGTTACTGTCGAAAGCCAGCTGGATTAGGTCGAGATGCGACGTCCAGCCAGAAAAGACAACCGATTTGTACGGCGGCTGGTCCGGGTTTGCTTCGCTGAGGCGCTTCTGCTCGAGCAGCTCCGCGACGAGGGCGCGTGTCTTTGTGTGCGGGCCCGAGTAGTTGCTTTCGCTAATCGTCTTGCCCATATGGCCGGACGGTGGCGAAGGTGCATCGCCAGCTGCTCCCGACGCTCCACTACTGTTGCGGAGCAGCGCCTGGCTACCATTGCCGTTGCCATTGCCGTTGCCGCTGAAAGTACCATCCGTGACCGGCTTTTTATCGTGCACAAAACTAGCACGCCGGTGAGGTAGAGTGTCGTGCTCCACGTCTGCGCGGTCGTGGCGAATTTCGACACACGAAAACATGACCGAGGCGTTGCACGTTGGGCAGATGCCCGGCCGGTTGCTCTTGTGCGTGAGCCCGCGCTCGTTATCGGCAAAGTGCTTGACGCAATTGGGGCAGTAAATATGCATACAGGGTGTCATGTAACCAATGACATCTTCCTGCTTTTCGGAGCGAATGTCGGTCGACGTTGTGTCGTTCGAGTAGCCCAGCTTGTTCTTGCAGTGTGCACAGGTGTCATAGTCCGTGTTGACAAGCAAGTCATAGATACCGTAAGCTTGCGCCTCGGGAAGCCGCTGCTTCACCTCGCCGGATCCATCCTCGTCCTCGTCAATGGTAATAGCAGACTCGAGAGTCATGCCTTGCATCAGCTTCAGGTCGTCCTCGCTCAGCAGCTCACGGCCATGTGCACAGATGAGACGGAGGCGCAAAATAGCCTGCAAGATGTGAATGTACACCTTGCCGCCCAGCAGGCGCTCCTGGTGGCCAGTGAGCACCTGAAGCCGGTCCTTTGCGTTGCGAGAGTAGAAGTTGTAGAGGCGGCTCTCTTCATCGGAGAAAGTCAGGCGGATGATGACGTCGCTGCGTTTAGGGAGGTCGATCTTGTCCTTGAGACGCCGAAGCGTGATTGTGTCAACCAAGATGCGTAGCCGTGTCAGAATGTTCGGGTCACAGGCACGGAACGGGTTCACAATGAAATAGTTGAACTTGGAGCGGTCGTCAAAAGGCTTGAGGCGCAAAAAGGCCAGCAGCGACCCCAAGTCTTCCAGGCGGTTCTGTACGGGCGTGCCAGTTACGGCCCAGCGCCGGCTGGCCTGTAGACGGCAAATAGCCTTGAACTGGAGCGTGGATGGCTCACGGATCATATGTGCCTCATCGAGGACAACGCGAAACCAGCCAATCTCCTCGAGAGGATAATGACCCGACTTGCCGCGGCTTCTGGATGTCAGCTCACTTGAGACGGAGCCGTACGTTGTTATGACGAGATCAAAGTCAGAGAGCTCGCTAATGTCCTTGATACGGTTCTGGCCGTGGTAGATGTGGTACTTGAGCGAGTCCGGCGCAAGGTGCTGCTTTATCTGCTCTTCCCAGTTCGCAACCGTACTCAGCGGACAAACAAGCAGCGTGCCCTTTCCATTCCGCTTCAGACGCGTGAGGTCAAGCGTCTGCGGAGTAGGCGCATCAAAGTTTTGGGGAGCCCCCGGCTTCTTCTTTCTCTCGGGTGCCTTTGGTTGCATGGGCGACTGCTTGTGCCACTTCTCGGCTTGGGCTCTCGTGCTTGCAACCAGCGACAAAATGCTCAACGTCTTGCCCAGGCCCATCATATCAGCCAAGATGCCGCCAAGCGTCTCGCTGGGCGGCTGGACCTCGTTCTGTCCGGTGATAACGTTGTAGTACAAGGTCTGATTGGCGAGCGATGTCTTCTTCTGCCAGATGGATGAGCTGAGCTTTGAACCGGACTGCGCCGCCATGGGCCGTTCGCGGTGCATCATGAAGTAGAGACCCTGCTTCTGGTGGCGTAGCATCTGTGTCGTCACACTGGGGCTGGGTTCCGTCTCGGGAAGGTCCTCCGCGTTGGCCATGGAGTCGAAGACGTGGAGCACTTCAGAGCGCACCTCTTCCATCGTACGGACGGTATTGTTCATAGTCGATGCATACTGCTGTGCCGCATGCGATGGAAAGCCAGCGGCATGCATGGGTTTCGCGTCTCCATTGGCCAGCATGCTTGGGTCCTGTTGCGGGATTGCCAAGCGGACATTCGCATCGTGGCGGACCGGCTTCACCAGCTTGAAGCCAAACTTGGCGAGGCGTTTGCCAATTGCTTTTCCAAAGGACGGAGCGCCGTACAACACTAGGTCGATCTTATACGACCGTGACACAGGCTGGCCGACGACTTCGTCCTCGTTCTTACGGCGGACGGGAATTTTTGCGTCCGTCCGGAGGTGGACCTTGGCGATGTCCATGAGGGGCACAAAGCATTCAGCCGCCTTGCGGTCAAGGCTTCCGACTACCTGGCGCGTGTGATCGCACACATCAATGACGTGACTCTTTTCGTTCACCTTGCGGCGCAAGACGATCTTGACAGTTGGCCAGTACGCCGGGCCGCCCATGGCCTGCGTACCGGGTTTGGGAGCCGGTACTTGGTGGCAGTCAAAGGTCACACCCAGCACTGCTCCAAAACACACTTCTTCATATGATTCCTGGGCCTTTGTATCGGTCTCGGAACCTGAGGAGAGAATGCGTTAGGATTCGACCGCTGCCATCACACGTATTCGAAAGGGGCACCCGTAATAACATACCGTCTGTTAGATCAACTGTAACAGGTTGCTTCGCAGCAGCCACGACCATTCCATCAGGACGAGTCTTGGCCTTTTGCTCTTCTTGCTTGACACCCTGCGCGAGGATACCGTTGCTGCTCGTCTGGAAGACCGGCTTTTTATCCGTTGGCTCGCCGGTCAGCGTCTTGCGACGTTTCGGCTCGGGGACGTCCTTACGGTCCTGAACGTGAAAGTTTCGCTCGAGCATGGCTGCCATGCCGTTTGGCGGTGTGTTGGTAGCACCTTCAGAGCTAGCATAGGCGGGAGGCCCGCTCAAGTTGGAGCCCGTCAGGCCGTGGCCGTTGACTAGGTCTGTGGCGATCTGGTCACCCGACGAAAGGTAGCCGTCATCGGTGGCAGGCCCCGTGAACTGAAAAGCGAGTTCGGCCGGCGCAGCTCCACCGGCCCCAAAACCGTTAAGCGCAACAGGGACGTCATTGGTGCTGTTGAAATTGAAGGCTAGAGTAGAACCGTCCATGCCCCCCATTTGCTGAAGCGAGTTGCCGAGCATGGGCGTTGAGGTCGGTGGTGGCGGCAGATGTGAGGCGAAGGAGGGAGTAGATATGAGATGGCGCTGAGGGTCGAGCAGAGTAGCCGGGTTCCATGTAGGTAGGGCGCCGTTACTGAGCAGAGGCACTCCGTTTTGGTCAACCGCCTGCAGGTCTTTATGAGACGAGAGGTTAGCATGGAGTGCTATTCAAAGTGAGAGTCAGAGTAAATGTATAGGGAGGTGTAAGTCTGAGGTAGTATAGGCGTCTTGTACTAGGTGAGGCGTCTACATATGGTCAAGACGACATGACGTCGATAGCAGTGTACTTTGATAAGAGGAGTTCGTATGAGACGGAGGCGAGTGGGGCAAGAGGAGAGACAAGAAGGAGACAAACCATAGTCATTCAGGTGATCAGGAGGCTGATTGGAAGATGCCATGGTGAGCAAAATGGAGGCTGGGTGCCTCTATATTCAGCCGGACGCGCCCGGCGTTTTGCGGACGACAGAAGATCATGCGCCGTGCAAGGCAGACGCGGGCCAAGTGCAGGCCGAGTCGAAGAAAGTGAAAGGCGCCAGGCGAGAAGGAAGGCCGTACCAGGAAGATGAAGATAAGACAAGAAAGGAAAGGCGTCGTGTCAGAAAACTGACGACATGACCAAGACGTCGGCGATGCGGCGAGGAGATGGGATACAGAATGTGGGGACCGGTGACGGAAAGCAGGCTCCGAGCCAAGGCACGGTCTCAGCTTGCACAAGTGAACGGCGAGTAATGTGCAGCGTGAAGCAGCGGTATCATGGAGGACAGGAACAGGACGGAGGAGGAGGAGAAGACAATGCCGTGTCGATGGAGGAGTAAAAGAAGAGAGATCACGAGTATCGATGCGACGGTCAGCGAGATATGAATGTGGCACGAAGCCAAGATGGGCCGCAGGACGAAGATTGCCAAACAGCTCAAACGACGTGCAAAGGGGCTGAGAGCAGGAGAAACAACCAAAGAGCCAAAATCATCAAAAATCACAAAGCGGTTGCGTGTCTCAAAAGCCAAAAGAAAAGGTAGTTGGGTAGGTCCTAAAAGCCGGCGTGGAAGGAAGGCGACGTCGTCCGGTCCCTGCAGGCAGTGAGCTTTATCGCACCTGTCGCACCTGCCGTCAGCGAGATAGGATGGGGTCCAACCGATCGATAGGCGCTCACGAGACCTGCAGGTTGCCATCGGCGTGAAAAGGCTCTTCACGCATGTGACCACGCTATGGTGCTAGGAATTAATTAGTCAAACGCGACTTCCGCCCGAATGTCTCAGTGGGGACTGCCGCTGGTCAGGGAACTATGGTGGAAGGAGGGGAGGGAAGGCGTGAAGGGGCGCCTGGGGGGCGACGTCAGGTGGGTGGAGTTGATCACTTACAGCACGTATTGAGTAACGGCGTCAGTAACTGTCTCACGTGACAATACAACGGACGGCACTGACGGCATCCATATGCGATGCATTATCACGTCTTTGTAGCACAGGATACGAGGTGTCTTATTAAACCGGAAAACAAAACGAGCCCTTCTTCTAGACAAGGAAGGAGGCGAAGACACTCATAGAGTATGTTGTACAGGCAGCAGCAAAGACCAGCCACCTTGTTCCAGCATGTGTCTTACCACGGCGAGGCTCACTCGCGAAATGGCCTTGCAACCACCAGGGACTTATTCCCAGCTACACGAAGTCTTTAAAGCGATCACGCGGCGCAGAAAAACGACATCCAGTCTACAGTGTCGCCTTGGCCGCACTGGAGGCCACCCCCTGCGGCCCCCCACGACTGGTTTCGACAGGTGAGAGTGTTGAAGAGGAATCACGGCGGGGCACACAGCACTAAAGGGACCTTAAAAGTGCACGTGATCGAATTGGTTCTGAACATAAACAAACGTCCGTTGCTCAGACATCAAAGTGTCGCGGCGTGCATCCGAGGATGACATTGGATCTGATAACTCCACGTTCTTTCGGCATAAGAAACGCCACAGAATCGCACAAAATCGGCCCCGCCCTGGCAGCACGCCAACCTCATTCACGCGCGAAACTAGCAGGACCGTAGGCGTGCATGTGCATCTGCATAAAGTTGACAGCGGCGAATCACAGCAAAAAGCGGTGACCAGGGGAAGTCCAAAGCACCCAACATCCCCTCTCGACGACAGTCGTGCTGTGTGAGGATTTGTATTCTATTTCCAAGGGGAGTTTCGTCTGTGCTCTCGCCGTATGAAGCGCTCACGAGAGCCCGAAGAGTCGTCGCCGTCCTCACCACCATCATTAGGGCCGGACCTTGATATTGGCGACGAGACCTGCAGTGCTGCACAATTGAGGCCTGCGCCCTACTTGCATGGTGCTGAAGCGACCTTGGACCAGCCGCGTGCCAAGATCGTCGGGCTGTCACCAGACGACGAAAGCGACAACGACGACAGCATCATTGCTGGCGAAGGCCGCGAACAGGCCAGGTCGGCTGCCATGTCCTGCAGGCTGCACCGAGAACGCATGGACTTCCCGACGTACGGCACATACGAGGCGCATTATGCCAAGGAGCACCTCAATCGGTGCATCGAGTGCCGCCGGAACTTTCCGTCGCCGCTGTACCTCAGGCTACACGGCGACGAGTGGCACGATCCGTTTGTCGCTGTGAAGCGAGACAAAGGAGAACATACGGTGTGTCTCCTTAGACGTATCCTTTCATAAATCATGAAGAGCTGGAATTGTATCGCTAACATACACACAGTATGCATGCTTTGTCGAAGGCTGTGAGCGCAAGTGCGGCTCGTCCGATAAGCGGCGGCGACACTTGATCGACAAACACAGCTTCCCGCACAACTTTTTCTTCTCCATTACGCAATACGGCATCGACGGCCGCCAGTCGCTGCTCGTTGATGACGGGCGCCGGCAGCACCATCATCGGCGGCAGTCGTCGACGGGCACAGTCAATAAGAAGGACGTTGTGCGGCGCAGGGCGGCGGGTATCAACATGACCGGGACGGGGGCAGCTTCTCCATCGGCGGCCGCCCCAAACCCAGCCACAGGTGGCAATGAAGACGACGACGACGATAGTGATGACAAGGACGAGGGAAAGCCTCTGCCGAAGGGCCATGGCACTAAAGTGGCTGCAGAGCGAGACGGGCGGTTGCAAGGGGCGCCCAAGGAAATGCCCAAGGATATACCAGATGTTGATATGGAGGGTCTTACAGGCGCCATGTCTTCCATGACGTTTATCCCACGGAGTGTGAGGTTCGGCCGGGGCGGCAGGTCCGGCTTTGTGAGGCGATGATCGACGTAGGTGTCATGGTAGATGCATAAACGAAACCACATGATTTACGATGAAAACATTTCTTGGTTGGGATATCAATTTACCATTACCATTTTATCTTTTCCCGCATTCCCACGCCGTACACTATCATACAAAGGGGTTCTATCAAGCTCGAAATGAATTCATCATAAAAAGAGTAAAACACCAATACTGCCGAAAGGGCCCATAAAAACACAGAGAAAATAGAAACCAAAACCAAAACGCTCATGGTAGATGCTGTCATTAGAATCGCGCTGCCCACAATTGTATTCCGACGCGCCGTGTTTTCAATCCTCTTCTTCCTGCCCCTTAGTCACTTGAAGAGCATCCTCGGCAGCCGCAACTGACGCACTGAATGTCTTGGTCCTCCTTGAGCTGCGCCTTGGGCACGCGGCAGATACATGTCGAATTGAAGTTGGTCTCTTTTGTTTGGACGCACCGAAGGCAGCAGAGCTGGGTAGGTTAGTATGCGACCCTGGCCCTCCTTACTTGTTTCTGGCAAGGATGCAGACTCACCTTCTCGTAACCCTGCTTCTTCCACTTGGCAATCAACATGGCATCGGCGTAGCCGTTCTTCAACAACCAGTCGTACAGCTGCTTGCTGATGGCCTCCTTCTCGTAGTACAGCTCGTAGACGTAGCGGCTGCGCTGGTGCGAAATCTGGAAAATAGGCCACTGCGCCTGGTGCTTTGGCAGGCCATCGGTCGGGGTGGACTGTGCGTCCTTCATCTTGTTGGCAAAGATCAGCAAGTCGTCCTCGATGTCGTCGAAGCCATCTGGTGGCGGCTTGCGCTTCGAAGCATGTCGAATCGCGGGCATCGCAAGGTAGAAGCGCGGAGGAAAAAGTGTATTGTTGTATGGTCGGAGGTACGAAAGAGGCGGGAAGTCAATACGAAGGAGATTTTTGTCAGGCTGCGGCGGCGTGCAAGTATTGGCGTTGCGCTGGTCAAAAGCTCGTGATGTCGTGTGGGGTTAACGAAGCAAGGCTGGACCCGCCACGAAAAGGAATTGTGAAGGCAAACAGAGCAAGAGCATGTCGCCAACTTTCCTATTTTAGGTTAGTTTAAAAGCTGCTCTGCTTTGTCATCATTGCCACTGGCCTTGGCCAATCAGGCAAAAGACAATCCGGGGATAGAGACTTTCACGTGACCAATTTAGCGGGTACGAAATGAAGAGCAAAGCGAGCCGAGAATGGACGCCAGTTATGAGATATGAGACGAGAGACAATCTACTCATGACGGGACCCCGAAGTACCTCACCTCGCCATCGACGACTGCCAACGACCGCCCGGCGACTTATTTTCTTCTCCTGGTCCTGGAGAACGATACCAAGCTCCGCCTCGTCGGCCTCTGCACGCAATTGATATCTCGGCTCCCCTCCTCGACCTTTCCCCCTCTCGAGTTTCCGAAATGGCGATTCTCCCCACAGAGTTTGCGCGCGTCTCGCGGCAATGTGCGTCTTCCACTGGTTCGATTGATGCTGTCGCTGCGGCTCTGGTTTTTGGAAAAGCCTGTGAACTGACCATTATGCTCCGATGCAGCGGCGAACTGGGACGTGGCAAGGAAGAGAGTGCTTTCTGCATACAGAGAATGGCTCCGTGCTGTACGTACCCGAGAATGGCGGCAATGACGAGAGGGTATTTGTAGCGGACAGTATGGCGGACAGGACGCTGACACATTTAGGCCCCCGAGATCCAGACCATGTACTCGGTGCCGCTGCCGGTGTCAGCCTTACGGACACGGATCCGGCAGGAGTTTGAGCGGCACCGGTTTGTCAACAAGCTGCCGGTGGTGGATGTGCTGCTGTTCCAGAACAACGCCGACTACCAGGAGACGATGAACTTTTGGCGCCAGACGACCCATATCATGTCGTACTTCAAGGAGGAGTCGTTCAAGGAGGGCCCGAAGATCCCGTCGAGCTTCATGGAGGGCTTTCTGGAGGTAAGACAGACGATGCCGAGAGAACAGCAATTCGCTCAAAACGACAAAAATATGTGCCAGTGCTGACAGATCAGGGCCGCAACTAGAGTTGTTGCAAACGAGGCGGCGACACGTGTGCATGAGCGAGATGTGGTTGTGAACGGGGCAGGAGACGGCCTTTGCTAAGCCTCTCTTTTCTTTTTGTAAATAACAAAAGAGGCTGGATAGACAGGAGCGGATACATCTGACGAAATTTACAAAACATTTCACCACTGTGTACGAGAAATAGTCTGCGTGTCGAAAACGGCGCTCGTCCTGGCAATGGAGGTTACAAAACAGAAGAGAAGAAGGAATAGCCTCCATGATTGAAGATGTAAAATGATGAAAATAATAAATGACCGACTCCATACACAAGATAAACTCCCAAAATTCTGTTGCACCGCGCCGACCGCTGGCTGCTCGTGCTCTATAACCGTAGAGGCAGCCGGACTCGCCTTCTTTCACGCACCCAATCCCTATGCCTCGGTAGCCGCCATATACTGGTTCCGCGCGTCCCAGAACTTCTCGCCAACAACGTCGCAGAGGTCCTGCAGGTCACGCAAACCCTTTTCTAAGGCCTCAATCGCCGTGCCCTCTGAGAAAGCATGTGTTAATAGCAACTCGTCAGTCGTACATGCAGCGCAGCACAGCATCTTACCATAGGTCTGGATACGGATGTTCATCTTCGCCTCAGAGGGGTGAGGAATGGCGTACGCGCAGAACTCGACGTTGGGGCTGGGCAGCTTGTTAGCAAGCTGTGTTCAGTAGATAAAACAACAGGGAAATAGAGCTTTCGCGTCTTGGCCGGTGGGCTCATACTTCTTCATAATGACAAAACGCAGGGCATTGCCCATCGTGTGGTTCTCCTCGAGAAACTCAAACGAAGCGGCAGTTGGTGTTGATCCCGGCAGCTGCATCCTTATTAGTATATATATTCCACGCTCATGTCTCCTTTGTCATGCATCCTGTCTCGTACTCCTCCTCCCCGTTCGTCGTCTTTCAGATCCGGTTTGACATACCAGGCGTACTCTCTGTGTCTCCTCCTCCTCGTCTTCCTCGTCGTCGCCACCGTCCTCGGCAATCTCGGCGCCCTCCTCCTCAGCAGCAACCTCGTCCTGGGCCGCGGCCGGCGCATCGGCCATCTCGGCGTCCTCTGGCACCTCCTCGGCCGTCGGCTGCTTCCGTCGTGACCGTGTCGCCATTATGTATTTGTATGGTGTGCGGGTGGTGGATTATGTACGGACAGAGAGGGATGAAGGTCTTAGAGTTTGCGCTGTGTCGTGATTGATTGCGCGTGCTGAGCTTTGTCGTTTTCGTCGTTTGCTGACAATCGATACGATAAACTTTTTTTTTCTTTATGCAGCGGCGATAAACTTTTTCTTGGGACCCGTCAATGGGGGCCTGACGTAGCCGACGCTAATGCGGAGGCGTTTTGGTTCAGAGATAAGATTACAGCACGGCGAGGGCTAAGCTGAGCCGCCAGGGCAAAGCCATGCGCTGTATTTTCAGGAGGCTCCAGGGCAGAAGTAGTGAGGTTTATGTGTGCTGTTGCTGGATCTCAGCCTCGCAGCTTATTTCCACTACGTTGTACTGCAGTTGTTGCTTAGAACGGCAAGTTGACATCTGCACATCTGCACTCCTGTGTCTGTCCTTCACATCTGCTTCTCAATGCGCACCGGCAGTCCATCTGCGGCCGGCTCTGCCACCCTTTCGGCGGCCGCAAAGCCAACGATCAGACCAGGTCGCCGCCCACCGCTCGAGTGTGGGCAGTTCTCTGAATGGACGCCACCGTTAAGAGCTTCCTAAGCTTTGTTTGTATCCGTTTTCTTATGTTTTTCCTTTTGTCGACTTTGGCCGGTCGACCGGTCGCGTCGCGGTGCACTAAGATGGGGCATCTTCCATGTGCTCGACATAATATCAAGTCAGATGAAGTCCAGACGCTACAGTCGCATGCGGCTTGGTCTAAAAAGCATCGCGCTTATGCATCTGGTGGGTGCCGTTGGAAGAGGTCCCCCTTCAACAGGCATCCATCCAATAGGGAGCAAGAGCGCCGCGAGGCCAAGCGCCGAGGGTGATGTGATTGTCAGTTTTGCATCACTGGCCCACCACAATATTGGGTGACAAGAAAGAGATGGTGGGACGACGTGGGAACATCGGGATAAAGAAGGAGAAAACATAAGGCGCACAAAACGGAAGAAGGCTTTTGAGCGGCAGATGCCGTCCAAGTCGACGCAACTTCTTGTTACAAAAGAAAAGATTACGGTCAACATGGAAACCGTTGAATGTCGTCAAAAGGGCTAGGCATGTCCAAGTTGGGCGGTTTACGGCGCTTAGATGCAGCTGCAAGTTAAGAACGACGGTCTTGGGTGTGCGAGAGGTCCGTCGGCAATCATATGTCGTACGCTTCGTGTGGTGTCGAAGCTCAGACCACCATGAACGGATCTGCCACCGGGCTTTGATGTAGCAGACGCCGCCAACGACGGAGTACGGCGTAGATGTAAAGAAGGCCGGATGCCACAGAGGACTTACACCACATTGACGAAATCGTGCTCGTTCCTGTTGGTAATATTTCGTGTCTTTGTGCTCCCACGGACGTAATAAACGAAGGTGACCTGTAAGAAAGTATGTACATCGTAAGGTCAACGCCTTCCAATATTTTCTTCTCTTTTCATTAGTCTGCAGACAGCGCAGACTCGTGTTTGACTTTGGTGCCATGCTGTCACACCCAATATATGCAAAAGGACCATTTTCATGCGCGTTCGATGAGGTCAGGTGCACAAAACTATACTTTTTTTATTGCTGGGGTGAGCTCGGTGTCCATGCAATACAGGACGTGCAGGGAAGACAAAGACACATACTCCGTAGGAGAGAAAGCCAATGCAAACAAATGCAAGCTGCGGTCTCCTGTGGGAGTTGGCCAATACCGGTCATGGGGAGAAAACTTTCCAAGATGAAACACGCTGTCTGCGAAGAGTGCGTCCGGTAGTCCGGTAGCCAAGCATTCATATCTCAGGGGGCGAGGCAGTAATTTTTGGCATCCAGACGGCGCGGAATGCTCGACGTTGAAAACTGCAAAACGGAGTCATCGCCAGTATTACTTCCTTTTTCTTCTTTTCACTCTAAAAAACGGGACACGTCGAAAGTCAAAGGTGGTGTGAGGGGATACAAACACAAGACAGGGGTGCGTCAAAGGTGGGAGGGGAAAGGGGTTCTACCACGTTTCACAATGGAAGAGGCTTGTGCAGAAAACGTCCAAGTGGCAGACAGCCAAAAAATCTCAAGAAGAAGAAAAAAAAAACCCATACGGGATGGAACGGTGCAAATTTGCCTTGTCAGTGCACTGCAATGTTTTGATCTTTTCATCCGTAAGAGCGTTACTTACAAAGTACAACATAATTCGTTTATTTGAGTCAAAGCGCCCGTTTCGAATCGAGTGGACTACGCACTTCGTACGTCGTAGGCAAATGGGCTTGTCGAGTCAACTGCGGCGTCGCCGTTAATGTCTGTATTCCGTACTTCGTACGGAATATTCACTCCGTAGACATCCACACAGGTTGTCGAGCACAGTGCACCACGAAAGGACGCAAACAGCCGGTAGACGGTGGCTGTGGCAGTTCATCAGATGAAAGAGCCTGCGCGGAGTCGGGAGCCCACAGCGACTGAGAGACACTGCACGACGTCGCGGTCCGAAGAATGGTTATTATTAGAAAATGAACGGCCGGTCTGGAAGGTACACATTGTCTTTCCGAGAACACGCATCCAGCAATAATGGTTGTGGTTCTCCATTTGGGACTGTTTGTTAGCAGCCGGCTGAACGACGGGTCAGATATTGCTTTCCATTCTTCGGGTTGTTGCATTTTATCCCTTATCCCTTTTGTTCCCTTTGTGTTTTGCTGGTCTGTTTTGTCGATAGTTGGGTTTACGGCGCCTTCTCTTTATTTGCCACGCCAGTGTCACCGTGTCGTCCAGCCTAAACGCCCTCCAGGCCATTGTGCAGTGCGATAAATAATTTACATCGTATACCTGCTGAGGCGCAATGTGCGAAAAAGGAAAAGGTTTGATGCAAACCAACGCCATTCCGTCCTGACAATCACAATGCACCACCGTCCCGACGGTAAATATGAAGGGAACACCAACAATTAACAGCGACCATCGTCTACCGTAACGCTGAGATACAGAAACCAGAGCTTCGTCAAAAAGCAGACTTCCCTGCAGGCGATCCTAGAGGAGGAAAAGGCCAGCAGACCAGGATGCACCCAGGGTAACACGTCGATCAGCGAGATTCTGATACAAAGCGGCCACTTGGTCGAAACATTCGAGATTTGTGCAAGGGTGTGGCTCACGACTATTTACGCCGCACGGAGTATCGTTCTGCAAGATACGGAGGAGAAAACACACCGAGACACGACCTAGGGTGCGCTGGAGGAGGGTGGATAAGATTACCTGCGATTGACCCTCTGTTGCATCCAAGATCCCTGGAGCGGGAGAAAGAGATACGCAAAGCGAAGATTAAAACTAAAATAAGACAAACAAGCTCAACAACGGCGCCCATGAGTGGATCTGGAGACTGGAAGAGGGGCCTTTTCACAGCCTGGTCGCCTCTTTATCTTCGCCCGGTCTCGATGGGCCGTCTCGATGGGCTATCTAGGGAGTTTCGGCTTTCTGGGTCTGACGTTCAAGATGCTTGCACCGCCAGTCCCTTTAATTCGATAAGAGTATGTTTGGGGCCCCAGAGATGAAAAGGATCAAGTGGGCAAAAGAGCCAGACTCGACCATCGTCTGATGGCTGTCTCGTGGCCGTCTCCATGGCCGGGGTCCGATACGATGTGACATGGCAGACTGAGAGAAGGAGATATCCAGACGTATGAAAACGCGGGATGCATGGCGGCGAACAATAAAAAACACGGCATTGGCAAGCAACATACAACAAAGATCACAAACTACGGTTGGCCCTGCTCAGCACTTTGCATGTTGCATCATGCACCACCGTCCAGCACCATCGCAGTGATCTCACATCCTGTTGAAGGTCGTGCTCCGTTCTCGGAGACACGTACCAAGCTCCAAGTGTCTTGTTCGAAGAGCACGCCGAGAAGACATAAACAGCCTCGTTTGATCGTATTTTGAATTTTTTCGTGCAGGTCTCTTTCCTCCGTGGAGTTGTTTGAACAAGAACAAAAAAAGTACAAAGCGAAGAGAATCATTGCTCCGTAGAGAAAACGTGCAAGCTTTTGTTACAACGCCCCATAGTGTCCCAATAAAACTCCATAATATCGCTGGCACTACTGCACGGCCCAAGTACGTTCTTGGGGAACGGCGTGGTTTTGTGCTTTGTGTGCCCCTGGTTGAATGTCAGAAATAGGCAAGTCGCCTGACAATCTGCACGCTACTCAGTATTTGTTACAACGTAATTACTCCGTGCACGCAAGGCAGGGCTGTGGCGAGAAGACCACAAAAAGGCAATGAAATTGCTTCTCTTTTCTTTTCCAACCTTGTCCACTGTTTTCCCGCGGAGAAAATGGCCTTTGGGTCTAAGGAGGTAGCGACGAAAGGCAACGGTTCGCCTAGTTAGTAGCTTCTGTGGACGTCAACAGCGAAACATTAAGGATTGGGTAAGGTGAGGGCTATGTGTCCTTACAATATCGACACCTCACGATGGAACGGGGGACCCTTGTCGTGGGGTGGCTCTGTCTCTTTTATGCTCTGTGTCATGAAAAGAATACGATTATGCCGTGCAGGCACTGCAAGGAGTTGTCTTGTGTAGAGAGGCAGGGAGACCATAAGGCGTCGTGAGACAAAAAAAAAAAAAAAAAAAAAGAAAACTCCCTTTCTTCACCTTGGTAGTTAATAATAATCCACCACATGGCCCGCTCAGCTCAGGCCACACTCAATCTCACAACCAGAGGGCCCAGGCGATTTCGACATCGTACAAAGTAGACAGCCCGGACACGGCGTGCTGCGCCCATTGTCCACAAAGCCTCACCGTCGCTCCATTGTTCCTTGGTACGTCCTGTTTTCGAATCGAGAAATCCTGAGAATATCCTGGGTGGGCGCGCTCCACCCTGGGCTCGTCGCTGCACATCTGTTTCGCCATCGTGTAATACCACGAAACAAAGATTTCTGGAACGACGGTGGAGGTGGCTGCAAGGTGTTCCTCACTGCATGGCATAAAACGGAGACCTGCTACTGTAAGATACCAAAACGGTTGGATTTTTGAGCACTGGCCTTGCACGGCTTGGCTCGCCAGGATAATGTCGTCACATTGACGCAGATGCCTGCCTGCTCACGCATTCGCTTTTTGAATTACGGTGTGGCTGTGGCACCATGCAATATTGGTTTGTTCGTCGTCCCGAAATTTGTTTCCTCTCGGCATGCAACATTCAGATTTGTATGCGGACGATGCAGAGAGGGGAGCTCGGGAGCTCGCTGGTTGTTGTTTTCTACATGTGTGTAAGATACATGTTGGATCGTGTGGCACTTTGTATTTCTGCGCCGGTGGTAGCAAGTGGGCAGCGTTTCGAGCCATGAAAGGATCTCGTCAACGCCGTTCTGTCGAGTTTGCTTGAAAACCGCGTCATGAATACGGAGTAGAGTCGAGCAGAGAGTCGAATGGGGTCGTGGTGAGATGTTTAGTTTGGCTGCCGTTGGGCGCACTTCTGCACAAGAAAAAGCACACAAAAAGCAAGGAGTAGGAGAGAGGAGTCGCAGTCGTTTGAACCGCAAAAGTGAAGCCACAAAACCGAGTGACATAGCATCTCGGCAGGGG
Organism: Sporothrix brasiliensis 5110; assembly: GCF_000820605.1. Taxonomy (NCBI): domain Eukaryota; kingdom Fungi; phylum Ascomycota; class Sordariomycetes; order Ophiostomatales; family Ophiostomataceae; genus Sporothrix; species Sporothrix brasiliensis. Next base: position 1,250,660 of record NW_024467138.1, on the reverse strand, counting down.
TTGTCCAATCAAAGCCCGCCCGCATAGCGCTCTTTGCCTGCGCGTGGTTAAGGCAAGGGGAACGTCGTTGTATTTGTATGCGTTGTGCCGTACGCCGTAAGCCCCGTCTGTTGTTTCCTTTCTGGTCCGTTTCTGTCCCCGTTTCCATATTCGTATGACCATGCGTACCTTCCTTGGCGAGTGTTCCTGCCGTTGCTGCTGAATTGGGCGTGGTGCTGGCACCTTTTCAGGGGCAGCGTAAAGGAGTGCAGAACACCGTTCCTGCTCTTTTGCCAAACAACCTGTCGTATTAATGGAAACGGAGTGCCGTTTTGCCCCTGCCTCAAAGTAAAACAACCTAACCACATAATAAAAGCGGAAGAAGGCAAAGAGGTGGCCCCGTCGCGGTTTCTCTTTACGGAAGAAGGTCGCTGAAGACTACCTTTGCGAACCAGCGTCCCTCTGCCGCCCCCGGCCCCTTCCCACTCCCCAAGGTTCTCGCACACCCCCTTCTTTTCCCTCCCTGTGCCCAAATTTCCCGACTTTTTCAAGTGCCACCCCTTCCAAATCTCTATTGTCCAATCACACTGCCCTCCCCCTTGCCCACTGTAACTCGCTAGTGCACCAGGCACACGAGGTAAAATCCGTGGTGGCATTCTCTCAGACGCCGGATTCGCAAGAACGAGGCTACTCGATAACGAGCAACGATCCAAACCAGGCCAAGAGGTGCCAAACGCGACCCAAGTGGCGACTTTGGTGAGTGAAACCGCGAAACATCGTGGGCCAAACAAAGTTAATGGAGCGAGTGCGACGCCGACAAATGCGGCTAGGCTCGACGACGTCCTTCTGTTTTGAATAAACGCCGCACATGCCTCAGATACCCAAAGAAAAAAAGCATTACAGAGTACGGAGTGTGTCAAGAGACGGATAATTTGGCAGGCAAGAACGAGCCGCTGCCACCCATCTCTCTTCGATTGGCCGCCGTCGCACCTTCCGCAAGCCCTCTCCGAGGCGCATCGGCACGAGCTGTTGTATATCGCATGTATGATGTATGGAGTAGATTGAACGACGGTTGCAAACAACCAAATGCTCCTTCCCCGTAATACACGCAATTCTTATTTGCTTGGCAAGCATCTCCAGGCAAGGGGAACGGAAAACAGGAAACCACAACTGCGCTCATGGCCAGAATACGGCAGGCGGAGGAGCACTGCGAACGCTGCCGTTTAGATACACTCACCCCCTTTTCTGCTCCTCCTGGCTCGCTCCTTCCCTTCAACCCCTTCCCCCCTACCCCCCTACCCTACCCCTTCCCTTGACACGCTTCCTTGAGATGCACTACCTCAACCACCACTGGATCCCCGAGCCAAGGTCTCACATTCGCATTTGTATCACTGTCGCTCACCCAGGTCCCCTCCTTTCATAATCGCCTTGGACCCTGCCTCCCTGCTTCGTTTTTGTCTGTTCGCACCTTCCTGCTTCCTGTACTCTTCCTTCGCTCTTCTATCCTTTTCTTCCCCGAGACGTTTTCTTTCTCTTCTCACGATCCTCCCTTTCTTCTTCCTTTTTCCTGCTCTTCTCTTTGTGTCTCATCGCTTTTTTTTCTGCATCTTTGTCACCATCTCACAATTTGGATCTTCGCCCCGAGTCACGTTTTCGCTTCCGTCTCCTGCAGCGCATATCTGCCCTCACTGTCGTTCCTGTCCATTTGATTACTTACTGTCCCTCGCTTCTGGCCTTCGAATCAGGTAAGCCTTCCTCGCCCCTCTCGATCGCGACTCTGCTCCTCCACCTGGCGAACGTTGCTCTCCGCCATCGTGACACTCCGCCATCGTGACAAGCTTTGTGTCTCTTCTTGTGTCCGTGTTTCTTGCACGCCAAGTGGACGTGGTCTGCTTGCCGCCAGCATAAGTCCAGAGCGATGTGAACTGACCGCATTGTCCCCCCCCATCTAGCATCAAGGGCCCGACTTACGCACGCACAAGCACTTTTCTTTCTTTTTTCCCCCACGACCAACCCAATATAATACTCGCCGCCTCATAGCGAGAATAAGAGACCGACACAGGCAAAGGATTGCACTTCGTATCAAATTAGCAACCGCAGTTTCGTCGTTGTGGCGCTTTGGCACTTTTGCAACTTTTGCAACATAACTTTCTCCTTTGCCTTCGCTTGTTATTGACCAACACCTACCGACATTCGCTCAAGTACCTAAACCGTCTAATTTCCCAACAACGACGACTGCGCTTTCAAAGTTCAATCAGCAGACAAAGTTCAAAAAAAGGACGCCGACATCCAAGGATTTCACTCTGGATTTGCTCTCGCTTCTCAATCCGATTTTCTTGATTTCTGCAACGTCGAAGCCGCACGAACCCTGTGCAAGCGCTTGCAAACCCACTTATCCAAAGCACCTTCAGCATCTACGAAAAAAAATAGAGCCCGTGGCCTTCATTACCCGCTTTCCCGCAGCCCGTCTCATTTCAGCATTTCAGCCAACCCCCCCTTTGGTCTGTTCCCTGACCGTGTTTCAAACGAAACCGCAGAAAACAGCAACCCTCAAAAAGAACGGAAGACAGAAGCGACTGAAACAAAAAAAAAAAAAAAAAAAAAAAAAAAAGAAGAAGTTTTGGGACTCTTTTGTTGCCGCATTCTGAACACAATCGAACAAAAGAACGCGAAAGCAGGAGAAGACGAAGAAACTCATTCAGGACCCTTCGGCTTCTCTTACCTGTCTTCTCAAAATCCGGGTTGGCGGCCGCACAACTAACTACTGCACAACACAATAAGGCGTGTCTCCACGACAAACGAGAACGGACATCCCTGAAGAGCTCAGTACGATTTCAGTGGAGCCATTTGTGCTTTTCGCGTCCGCCCCAGCTTCTCTGCAAGCGTGTACTCGGCTCGTATTCTCTGTGAATCTACGTCGTCTTTTTGGGCAGCCTTGTTCGCTCCACGATACTCTCACACCCTCACAATGAGTACCGCTATCGCCATGGCCCCGTCTCCGGCACCTCACGACCGAACAGCCTTCGGCAACGGCTCCTCGTCCGCAGCCAACGGCACAAACTCATCTGGAAGCACGTCTGCGTCCAACACAGAACTCTCGGCCGCTGCCGTCGCCGCTGTATCCTCGTCCCCAACAGCGCAGCGCACTTCGTCCACCAGCTCTACATCGGGTGCTCCGTTGCAGCGCATGGGCAGCCGCAGTCCTCGTGGCGCAGCACAGCCCTCGGCAAACAAGTCTTCACCTCCCAGCATGTACGTATTTTACTCTGTTCCCTTGCCCCCTTACTCTCTTCCGTTGCCATAGAGGCAAACAAACGGGATACGATTATATCGATCACTGACACGTTACCATCAGAACACGATCTGTTGCTCCGCCACCAAAGATCGTCGTGAAGAAAGAGCCTGGTTCCCCCGAACCCACTCCCAGACGCAGGCCTGGAAAGCTTGACCTCTCGAAAGGTGGCGCCACATCGACGACACCCGGCACCGGCCGCCCTCTCACAGCAAGGGACGGCCTGGGGATCCAGGAGGTGGGCCTTGCCTGCCTATCACCTGGATTTGTTACCCACGATCCTGCGATGAAGGAGCAATTGCAGCGTAGTATGACCGTTCGTGAGCAGCAGCGTCATATTATCGAAGCTCGGTTACAGCAGCAATCCGCCAAGGGCGACGGCACAATGGACACCTCCAACAAGGACAGCGCCAACCCTTTCGCCGCAAAGACACCCGGCATGTCCCGCCGAAACAAGGCTCCGCCAGGCCTCTCCATCGTTGCTCCCTCTCATGAGACCTTTGCACACGAGCGTGTCATCCAATCTGCACCGCTTGGCCAGACGTTCACCGGCATGCACAACCCACACCCTCTCACTCGCCACATTACAAACCAGCCGTCGAAGCTGTCCAACACCTCCCACATCCACCACGTTCCCGCCAACCAGACAAGTAACCGCCTGCCACCCATCGCCGACGTGTTCGGCCAAGGCCTCTCCGGCCACCCTGAGTCGAGTGGCCATGCCACCTACCTTCAGCAGAGCGGCCGCCCACCTCTCACTTCGCCCAGCCACCCTCCCCCAATGTCACACCCGCCGCTGCCACCACACGCACAGCAGCGGCAACAGGAGCAGTCGCAGCAGCAGCAGCAGCAGCAGCAGCCGCCACTGTCTGGCCGGCCAAGAGAATACCGCTCGGCGGAGGAGGCACAGGCCGAACTGGCAGGCGGCAGACCCGAGCTGCTGCCGAAGCTCGTGCACTATGGCGGTCACCAGCCGCCCACGCCACCCTCGCCGCAGCACGCTTATGCTTCGGCCTCGACGAGACCTGCAGAAGGTGGTACACGGAGTACGAGCAGAAGACGGACACGGGCCGAGTACGAAGACGGTGGAAGCCCGCCGCTTGGGACGGGCCGCCCCACCCAGCGCCGCGGTCCATTTGGCGAAGGCCGAGACAGCCCAGAGACCCAGCGGGCAAAACGCGACGAGTTCCTCAAACTCTGCGAGCGTGCGTGGGACCTCTTCCACTCATAAGCGTGTGGGCTACCTCGCGACATGTTATGCATACTGTGCTTCGGAAATTTTATACCTCTTCAGCGGTTTGCCTTCCTTTTGTGGTCAGCGTTGCACGCGTCATTCTGTTTTCGGATCTGCGCGTTTGAGGCGACACAATGGCACCTAAATCTTTCGCATTCAACTTGGTCTTATTCGTAAACTACTTTTACACTTTGGATGCCTTTTATATCCGAACACGATCTTTGGGACTTCGTTTTCTCACAACTTTATCTTCTACATCTGTCTTTTACTACCTTTTTGGCTACTTTTTTTTCTGTTCTTTTGGTTTACTGGGGACGATGGGCTCAGGATCATTTCATGTTCTTTTTTAACGTTGAGAAGTGGAAAGGGAACACTAATGTCTCGTGTATGTTTAAGTTGTGTGTGCCTTAATTGGTGGAAAACGGAGGGAAATGGCCTCTTCTGTGAATCGCTATTTGTTTTTCTCTCTCTTTGTGGTACGCTACGGTTGCTACGTGGATGAATGACTTTTTTTTTTTTTTGCAAAACGACAAACATTTTCTTATCAACAAATACTGTATTGGCTTTGTTTATCCTATCATCTCTGTGCCTTTTTCCTCAACTCTTGTCTTGTTTCGAACTGGCGAAATAATGGGTGGAAGGGCTTTTGTTTTCTTTTTCTTTTTTGGTCCGTAAACAGCTGTAGAGTGTCCTTCTTTAGCACAATTGTGATGCTCTGTACGCAAAATATATTTCATTTCAAATGTGATTAGATTCTAGTTTCAGTTTCAACATCCCACGGAACTTAAACAACCACCCGCCAATATTATAACCAGCCACTGTGACGACTTGGGATGTTTATTGTCCTTGACCATGGTGCACAATCTAAGCAAGCTACTACGGGAAGTTGTACATACTCGAAGACGATGGCAAGGACTCTAGGTTAACAGTTATAGACGGGCAAATCGGATTATTGAGGTCATTATTGAGATCATACCATTTGTATTTTGTATTGTTTCTCAAAGTGTAGGCCTCATACAGGTCACGCTTTCCAAAATGGAGGGGATAAGTTCCAAAAAAAAAAGGTCGGCCTGCTTTAAAAACAAGCCCTTGACAGATAACGCAAAAGCAAATGCAAAAGCAAAAATGTTAAAATCAAATCTCTTTGTTATGAGAGTGGACACCATAACGCCGCTGCTGTAATGGTACTTTGCGTAAACGTAAAACGACAGTCAAAACTGATAAAAGGAAAAAGAAAAGAATAAAAAGTGTAATAAAGAGCAAAAACGTCCGCCGAAACCAGGCTCATAGACCACTAATACAATAGAGATCGTTAAGAATAAGGAAAGAAGCTCAAAACAGAGAAAAGAGGGGGGAAAAGAACGTGTTTACAACGCTCGACATGAGGCGAGAAAGGGGATGTAACGAGAGCGAGTGACAAACAATCCTTCTCTTGGATCTTCAGAGATGGGTATGGCCATTTTTCGTTCTTTGACAGCATCCGGCACGTCTCCTTGACACTCTCTTCGACCGCCGCTCACCAGCCACCCATGTAAGACGTGCAAAGATCAGTGTTATAAGCCTTCCTCGCCGGCCTTGCACAGTTTGATCTCGCGGCCCCACTCCGACTTCAGCACCTGCGAAGCCGTAATGCGGCGGGTGGGATTGGGGTCAAGTATGGAGTAGATGACGTTACGGCACCGGGCCTATGCTTCATTAGTATTCGGCCCACTTTGACATAAAGTTTCTGAGGTGGAGAACACTTACACGATGGAGTGACTCGATTGGGCCATAGCCCTCTTCGTCGCGGCGGCCGTCAAGGTAGCGGGCGTAGAACTCGTCGTCGTCCTTCTTTGCGAGGCGCCACAGGTGCCGGCCGGTGCGCATGGCCATGTAGATGACACCGCAGGCCCACACGTCGACAGCACGAGCATCAAACTCTTTGTTGACGTACTCTTCCGGGGAGATGTAAGGGGCAGAGCCGCACAAGCCCGACACCATGTGCGCGTCACTTTCCCACGCCATACGAAAGCATTCCCCGTTTCCGAAATCGGTAATCTTTAGACCGCCGTGTGTTGTGAGGAGCAGGTTCTCCGGCTTCAAGTCGCGGTGGGCCACGCCCATCTCGTGCATGTACTCTACACCGCGCATCATCTGCTTAAAGAAACAGTCAGCTTCCTGCACCTCGAGCTTGCCTGCGGCAAGCACCAAGGTGTACAGGTCGCCACCCGCACAGAACTCCATGACCTCGCAGTAGTCGCCCTTTGAGTCCTTGAGTAGATCGAGCGTGTGAATGACATTGGGGTGGCGCAGGCTGGACGAAATACAGAACTCGGCCGTAAGGCGCTTGCTGTACTTCTTCTCGTTTTCCTCGGGCCGGCGCTTGAACTCCTTGACAGCGTACAGCTTCTCGCCCATGCCGTCAGCCAGCTTCTTGTGCGATATACGCACGACACCAAAGGCACCGCGACCAACAATCTCTTGGCACTTTCCGTATTTCTCAATGAGAGTCGATGCGGGTTGGACAGCACCAAGCTTTTTGTCGGCGCCCGCCTTTTTGTCGGCAGCAAGTGTGTCCTTCTCCTGCTTGAGGTTGTCGACCCAGCTGGACACGAGGGATAGATCGCCCTCGGGGTGCTCAGGCTTTTTGCCAAGAATCAAGCCACGGAACATATCCACCAACTTTTCCTGGCGCCGGCTGGACTTGAGGTGGTGCTCGTGGCCGCCCTGGAAGCTCGGGTCAACGACAAAGCGCTGGTACTGACCAGGGGTGCCCGATTTCGCTGCGGGCTTCGGCGGTGTCGTCGTGGGCCCTTTTTCATGGGCGATCTTTTCATGTGCGATCTTTTCGTGAGGCATCTTTTCTGTGGTAGAGCCCTTGCGAGATGGAGCTTGGGAACGCGTGACAGGTGACGCTGCACCGCTGTTTGGAGTGCTCGATGCTTGTGCTGAACCGTTGGTGCTTGAGGCAGACAGGCCAGGGTTGTCTTTGGCGAGCTGCAGTAGGGCTTGTTGGTGCTGTATCGCATCAAGCGACTGTTTTGACTGGGACTGTGGAGCGGGCGACTGGGTTTGTGACGGGCGTGCAGATTCTGATGCTTGTGCTTGCAGCTGTGCGGGGAGTTGCAGAGACTGGACTGGTTGCGACGACTGTGTAGGTTGCGAGGACGGCGAGGCTTGCGTCTGCTGTGCCTGTTGTTTCCGCTGGTTGGCGGGGTTGCTTGGATCGAGGCTCACGAGCGAGCGCTGCGAGAACATGCGCGTGATACGGTCCTTCACAGATGCCTTTTCGGCGGGTTTAGCTGGTTGCAGATGGGCTTCTGATGGAGCGGCAATACCATTTGGTTGAGGAGCAAGATTCGGCGACCGGTTCGGCGGGAGTTCCACGGATTTGATGGAGGAGGAGTGCGAGCGTTGCGAGGGTGTTGCGCCCTTCGTCTCGGCGGGAGTGGTAGCCATGACGTATAGAGCGGCCGGTGGATCGCAGGGAAGGTGGTAGAGTGGTAGGGTATCGCACCGCCGTTGACAGGTGAGAAATTGAAGGATGTCAGGCGGTTGTCGAAAAATGCGTGCCGGAAGAATAGAGCTGTACAAGGCGCCCCAATGTTGAGGGTCGAGGCAGCCTTTCTTTATGAGTCGTCCGAATTCTAGGAAGACGAAATGCGCTCAGTACAACGGCGCTCGTCGAGTGGTCGTGACAAAGGATATATATGCGGTGGTTGCGACTGTGGCGTACGAGTTGCTGTCAAAGGCGGATCGCAATATTTAACTTGTGACAAAAGTAGTACTTTTGGGTTGCCGTATACGTTTACTGACAAAACCCTTTTTTTGTGGGCATCTCTTCTTGGCCCGTCAATAGTATTTTGCCTCCAAATGGAAATGGCTGGCTGCGCCAGAAACACAATAGGTGATGTGGTTTTGGGTAACCCCGAATACAAGGGGCAAAGAAACAGAGGGGGAAATAGGCCTTATCCAGCAAGAGACTTTATTTGCGGGCGCACAGCGCGCGTGTTGAAGCCAGACTTAGTGTGCAAGTCTTCGAGGGAAGAGGAACTCTGTGGAATAGGTCAGAGACGGTTGGATCACGGCTTGTAACGGGAATGCAAGGCCAGCCGGTAAAAAAAACGGGGACTGGGGCGCTAGAGAGAAGGAGGCAAAAAGGAACGGGAAACGAGGAGAGGCAGGCGCAGGAGGGGGTAGAGGCGTGATAATTTTGGTAGGATAGGTTTTGGTGGTTGTAAAGGGCACAGTTGGGGGGAGTTGAGCGTTGGGAGTAGCGCGAGGGGGGGCGAAATTTAGTATTTGTTAGAGGCCAATGACCCGAAGAAGTGGCGGTTGTTGGCGGCCGATGACAGTCATGGTGGACGAAATGTAGGGCCGACGAAAAGAGGCAGAGAAATGATTATTGGCTGTAGCCGGTAATGGTGATGCGATGGGAGAGAATTGAATAAGCTAGCGGACAGAGGATGTATGGAAATGAGAAGCAACAAGGGCTCGTGTGCGTGCGATATATGGAAATGATGAGAGGCAGAGTGACAAAAGTCAAGAGGAGCAAATGAAGTAGAGGGACGCGGTGGGTGCAAATTGATTATGGATAAGGCTTGGCGAAAGGGCACTGCGGCTTTATATGTAGAAAGGCCGTAAAGCTGGGAAGAGCAGGCTGACAAAGACGACCGGCTGTGGGCTGTGCAAGGTTACAGACAGTGGACAGGCGGAAAACGTAGTGAAAGAAAAGCGGCGAACGCGATGGCAACGACGGAAGAAAGCGTCGAAATAAGAACCACCATCATCTAGCAATGTCGAAACAGTGCCCGTTGGATTCAATAGTCGTCGTCGGCTGAAAGCGGAAGCGAGTCAGGGTAGAGGGAAGCGTTGTGTTGTGTATATCGGACAGCGAAGAAAAGAAGAACAAGTTGACAACGGAAAATAAAGACGGGGAGGGAAAAGGAGGTTGAGAGAAATGGAGAGGAAATGGAATTGGGGCACGGAATGGGCAAGGGCAGGAGGCGGAAGGGACAATGCGCGTGGGCAAGGAAGGCACGATTTGGAAACTCCTGAGAGTTGAAAAACAAATACGGGAACGGCAGGAACCACAGAGGAGGGTGGCCGGCAGATGGCAAGAACGAAGTGCCAAGCCCCGTGCTAGTTGGAGTCGACCTACCTACGAGCGGGTTATGGCGCGGTGGACGGCGAACCGTCCGGGGAACCACTGTACTACCGATGCGGTATATATTGTGGTGCAGTGGTGTCGTATTGTAGTGGTGACGTGGTGACTGTGGTGTGGTTTGCAAATCGCCGTAGTCCTGTGTCGGGAAGCGGAAGATGTTTCCTGTGCAGCGCGACGACTGTAGCTGACCAGTTTGGGGGGGGGGTCGAGAGGGGCGTGTGCGTTGGACCTCTGGGGCAGGAAGGTACGAAAAGAGGAAAGAGAAGGGGTACGTAAAGGGGGGAGAAAAAAATGGCAATCCAAAGAGGTGATCAAGAGGGAAAGTGCGAGGCAAGTGGTGGTGTTACTGGCTGCAGAAACGAGAAGGAGAAGCCGTATGGTGAGCAGTCGCGATTGGCTTGGCCGGCTCCGGTTGCGGTTGCGGTTGCGGTTGCAGTTGCAGTTGCAGTTGCAGTTTGCGGTTCTGTTGCTGCAAGGAGCAAGGCAGAGAAGGAAGGAAGGTCTTGCCAGCAGCAACAAAAGAGAAGAACAGGAAGGAGAGGGACGGAAGTGGGAGGAAGGAGGTTGAAGAAGAAACAAAGGAAAGAGCTGAGGAATGTGGAAGTGCAACTTGGCAGCCACGGCGATCAAAGCAAAACGACGAAAAGGCGAAAAGGCGGCGGAAAAGGCAGGAAAGCGACAAAAATAAAGACAGAAAGTGTGCAAGAAGAGATGGGACGAAACGAGACTAACAAGACTAGTGAGGGTGAGAGGGAGCAAGCACCCTGAAGTGTAAATGTTTAAACAAAACGCGAGGTCGCAAAATTTCAACGTACGCACTGGGAGAAAGCGGGCAAGCGCTGATGGGTGATTTGGGGGGGGAACGAGGGGGTGCCGATTGGCATTTTCGTGCTGAGCTAGACGGAATAGTTTTGCGCGCGGGTTAGGGTCTTGTCTCCTCAGGCAAGAACGCAGACGACGCAGACGTCTCTTTCATGTGGTGGTAACTTGGCTCGTTTGTCCAACTCAGCGGGCTATTTTATTTGGTGGCCGGAGGAGCGCTCCTCTTTCGCCTTTTTCTACTCGGGAGTCATTACGGGTATTTCAACAGGCAAACACAGAGCAGCGTATAGAAGATCCTGCTTTTTTTTATTCTTAAAATGGCCCATCTTCGGTAGTGGATTTACGTGCAGAAGCTGTTCAGATACAAGGGCAGGGGCTCAGGGCCAATACCAAAGGAGTGTTTTACAGCGGATTCCCAGTTACGGTTACTTGTTACTTTTTTGCTCCAGTTTCCTGAATCTTGACGACTTGTACACTGCACTTTCCCTTCTGGACAGTTCATCCTGCAACAATCGAGCCTGTGGCAGTTGTCCCGGCTCAAGAACAACCGTGACAAGAACACACCCACGACACCCTCCAGACCTTACAGCGTGTGTGCTGGGCGATGGCAGTCACTTGAGTGGGTGGGAGGCAATAAGAAAGAAAGAGAGAGGAGGGGATAGGGCGTTCTTCGCTCTGGCGGTTTTCTCGATGACAAATTGCGCCAAGCAGTAAATGGCTCACGGGCGTCGCCTCCCACTGCGCGAAATGGGCTTACAAGTCTCCGTGACTGGCATTGGTTTTATTTTATTTTGGTCCGTTTTTTTTTTTTTTTTTTTTTTTTTTTTTTTTTGTCTCCCGTACTAAGGTTTGCCGTTGGCCAAAGTCGGTACTCATCATGTGCGTGGGAACATGCAGCGTAACAAGAAGCACATTACTTGCTCCAGCCAGGCTAGATCAGGGTAGGTGCGGTGGTGTCTTTCAAGCATGACGTGCGTGCGCTGCGCCAGGAATTTCCAAATATTAGTAATGCAAGCAAATGGCCCGCCGTCAGAGAAGACCAAAGGGGTTAAGTATCCTGATGGGGCCTCGAATACGGCCGACATGCGCCAGCGCGCCGGACGAACGATATATCACAGTTTCCATACTCGCTCTGTAGGGCAGGACCGAAGCTTCCCATGCCAATTTTTCAAGTAAAAAACGATAAAACGATAAATTCAATAGCATCAACGGAGACGTAAACTAGCACAATGGACAAAAAATCGACAAGAGGCAGAAAGAGCCACAGCAAACGTTCAGGGATACCTGCACCGGCAGCACAGCCAGACAGCGCAATACATGCTACCTGTACCTCTACAATTTACAGCAACTTGGCTTGGCGGCCCAAGGAGGAAGGCGGAGGAGCTAAAACGGGAGGGAGCCTGCCCGTGAACAAAAAGCCAAGACCTCACCGTTCGACGTCCTCACTGCACCTTGCTGCAGCTCTGCAGTTGCGACCTCTCCCATTGCGGACACGAAAAGCAGGAGCGAACCGCGGCAACTTGGCTCCCTGATCCTCGCTAGGGCTGTTCCGGTTGCGTAGAGTCGTCAGATGTCGGAATCCACCTGCTGTGCGTCGTATATGGCGAGGCCTTCGTATCAGTATGAGACAGAGCTCGCTCTAGAACACCATTGCATTTATCTGGCACTGCACTTGCCTCTTGCCTCCCTCCACCCCCAAATGCGCTTTCATAGGCCGACGCGGTCCTGCATGTCAAAACTCCAGCATATGTTCTGCCCTCCTCTCCTCTGTCCTTTGCGTCCAATCTCACGAATACCCCGTCGGTTCCCACACTCCTCGACCTTTGTCTTTTCGCATCTTCTCTGCCGTTCTCGCTTTGTATCTCTTCTCGTCAACCGTTTATTCTGGTCGTTTTGCCACCCTCGCGTTCTCCCCTGATATGCCGAGACGAAGCCTCAATGACACGGAGAACCTGGCAGGATTGGCGTAGCCGTTAAGGGGCCCTTGTTTTTGCGGGGAACCGCCAACGGCAATCGACAGAGGAGAAGAGCTAACGGTAGGGAAGGCTGTTGAGGATGCGGGCAGCTTTGCTATCCGGGCTCCGGGCTGTCGTGTAGACAGAATTGATGCTCTCACTGATTCAAGACACGTCCTGTTCTCGCATCGTCCGTTCTGTGGTCTCCTTTGGATTGGCGTCCCATGCCAATCTGGCTCTGGTTTTTCTTCTTCTGTTTCCCGATTCTGCCTCATTTCGGCTACTTCCCACTTCCTTGATTTTTTTTGATTTTTTTTTCGATATGACAATTGTCTCCGTTACCCCTTTTTGTTTCCGCTTTGTATTCCCAACAACACCTGATAATGCTACTTTGTACACGTTGTTCATGCAGCCTCTGGGCTGCCCTTTGCCTTCTTTTGTGTCGAGGCTTGCTCACTCTGCTTGGGCCTGTCTTGTTT